>NC_090654.1:264471888-265097721 GCF_040937935.1 Hyperolius riggenbachi | reverse complement strand
ATATATCGGTTCATTGCCAATATATACATATGTTAGTCAGACGTTACGAATAGTTTCATTGATAGCTGTAATTGTAATACGCTAGGAAAACATACTTATTGTATATTTATCTGTGTTACGTTCATCTATCTCGATCCTGCTATTCCTGTCTCTCCTGTCCTGTCTTTGTGAGGCACGCCATCGCCGCAACGCATTGGCTGCCTCATTCCAGTCTGTCTGGTCTTGGACGCTTGCTGTCGCTAAGTAATCGCTAGCTAGCAAGCGTTCATTCTGTCTACCTGTCCTGATCTCCTCAGTCCTGGTTTATGCGCTCAGCGCTACTTTGCGCTGAGACGTTATTACGAAAGTGTTTGTGGCTGTTCAGATCTGCACCGGCTCTGTGCACCACAATCTCCTATTGGAGTCAGTCCTCTCCTCCACTAAACTGGGGATATCCTGATCCCTTGTGCTGGTGTGTGTATCTCCTTCACGTCAGCTTATGTGTTGTATGCTGACTGTGGAGATTACACCCCCAAGCTTAACAGCAAGCCTCTTCTCTACATCATAGAGGCCAGTGCCAGCCTCCCCTCTACACCACCAAGCCCAGTGCCAGCCTCCTCTCTACAGCACCAAGCCCAGTGCCAGCCTCCTCTCTCCAGCACATAGCCCAGTGCCAGCCTCCTCTCTACAGCACCAAGCCCAGTGACAACCTCCCCTCTACAGCACCAAGCCCAGTGATATCCTCCTCTCTACAGCACCAAGCCCACTGCTAGCCTCTTCTCTGCAGCACCAAGCCTAATGCCAGCCTCCCCTCTACAGCACCAAGCCCAGTGCCAGCCTCTTCTCTGCAGCATCAAGCCTAATGCCAGCCTCCCCTCTACAGCACCAACACCAAGCCCAGTGCCAGCCTCCCCTCTACAGCACCAAGCACAGTGCCAGCCTCCTCTCTACAGCACCAAGCCCAGTGCCAGCCTCCCTCAACAGCACAGAACCCAGTGCCAGCCTCCTCTCTACAGCACCAAGCCCAGTGACAGCCGCCCCTCTAAAGCACCAAGCCCAGTGACAGCCTCCCCTCTACAGCACCAAGTCCAGTGCCAGCCTCCTCTCTACAGCACCAAGCCCAGTGCCAGCCTCCTCTCTACAGCAACAAGCACAGTGCCAGCCTCCCTCTACAGCACCAAGCCCAGTGACAGCCTCCCTCTACAGCACAGAACCCAGTGCCAGCCTCCTCTCTACAGCACCAAGCCCAGTGACAGCCTCCCCTCTACAGCACCAAGCCCAGTGCCAGCCTCCCCTCTACAGCACCAAGCCCAGTGGCAGCCTCCCCTCTACAGCACCAAGCCCAGTGACAGCCTCCCCTCTACAGCACCAAGCACAGTGCCAGCCTCCCCTCTACAGCACCAAGCACAGTGCCAGCCTCCTCTCTACAGCACCAAGCCCAGTGACAGCCTCCTCTCTACAGCACCAAGCCCAGTGCCAGCCTCCTCTCTACAGCACCAAGACTAGTGCCAGTCTCCTCTCTCCAGTACCAAGCCCAGTGCCAGCCTCTTCTCTACAGCATAGAGGCCAGTGCCAGCCTCCTCTCTACAGCACCAAGGCCAGTGACAGCCTCCCCTCTACAGCACCAATCCCAGTGCCAGCCTCCTCCCTACAGCACCAAGCCCAGTGCCAGCCTCCTCCCTACAGCACCAAGCCCAGTGCCAGTCTCCTCTCTACAGCACCAAGCCCACTGCCAGCCTCTTCTCTGCAGCACCAAGCCCACTGCCAGCCTCCTTTCTACAGCACCTAGCTCAGTGCCAGCCTCCTCTCTACAGCACCAAGCGCAGTGCCAGCCTCTTCTCTGCAGCACCAAGCCCACTGCCAGCCTTCTTTCTACAGCACCTAGCTCAGTGCCAACCTCCTTTCTACAGCACCTAGCCCAGTGCCAGCCTCCTTTCTTCAGCACCAAGCGCAGTGCCAGCCTTCCCTCTACAGCGACAAGCTCATCACCAGCCTCCCTCAACAGCACAAAGACCAGTGCCAGCCTCCCTCTACAGCAACAAGCCCAGTGCCAGCCTCCCCTCTACAGCACCAAGCCCACTGCCAGCCTCCTCTCTGCAGCAACAAGCCCAGTGCCAGCCTCCTCTCTACAGCACCAAGCCCAGTGCCAGCCTCCTCTGTACAGCACCTAGCCCAGTGCCAGCCTCCCTCTACAGCACCAAACCCACTGCCAGCCTCCCCTCTACAGCATAGAGGCCAGTGCCAGCCTCCCCTCTACAGCAACAAGCCCAGTTTCAACCTCCTCTCTACAGCACCAAGCCCAGTGCCAGCCTCCTCTGTACAACACCTAGCCCAGTGCCAGGCTGCCAGTCTCTTCTCTGTAGCATCAAGCCCAGTGTAAACCTCCCTCTACAGCACCAAGCCCAGTGCAAGCCTCTTCTCTGCAGCACCAAGCCCAGTGCCGGCCTCCCTCTACAGCACAGAGTCCAGTCTCCCTCTATAGCATCAAGCCCAGCGCAAGCCTCCTCTCTACAGCACCAAGCCACGTGCCAGTCTCCTCTATACAGCACCAAGCCCAGTGCCAGCCTCCTCTCTGCAGCACCAAGCCCAGTGCCAGCCTCCCTCTACAGCAACTAGCCCAGTGCCAGCCTCTTTTCCACTGCACAGAGGCCAGTTCCAGCCTCCCCTCCACAACAGCCAGTGCCAACCTGCCCTCCACAGTATAGAAGCCAATGTCAGTCTCCCCTCCACAGTACAGAGGCCAGTAACCTCACCCACCTTACTTCACAGAGGGCAGTGCTAGCCTCCCTTCTACAGCACAGAGGCCAGTGCCACCCTCCCCTCTACAGCAGAGTCCAGTGCCAGCTTCCCCTCCATAGCACAGAAGCCAGTGCTACCTTCCCCTCCACAGCAGAGTCCAGTGCCAGCCTCCCCTCTGAAGTAAAGAAGCAGTGTGAGCCTCCTCCCCACAGCAGAGAAGTCTGTGCCAGCCTCCCCTCCAAAGTACAGAGGCCAGAGCCAGCCTCCCTCTAATGCACAGAGGCCAGTGGCAACCTCCTCTCCACAGCAGAGAGGCCAGTGCCAGCCTCCCCTCCTCAGTACAGAGGCCAGTGGCAACCTCCCCTCCACAGCAGAGAGGTCAGTGCTACCCTCTCCTCCACAGCACAGAGGCCAGTGCCAGCCTCCCCTCCTCAGTACAGAGGCCAGTGGCAACCTCCTCTCCACAGCAGAGAGGCCAGTGCCAGCCTCCCCTCCACAGCACAGATGCCAATGCTACCCTCCCCTCCAAAGCACAGATGCCAGTGCTACCCTCCTCTCCACAGCAAAGAGTCCAGTGTCAGCCTCCCCTCTGAAGCACAGAGGCCAACGCCAGCCTCCTCTCCACAGCAGAGAAGTCAGTGTCAGCCTGTCCTCCACAGTACAGAGGCCAGTGATACCCTCCCCTTTAAAGCAGGGAGGTCAGTGCCAGCCTCCCCTCTAAAGCACACAGGCCAGTGCCAGCCTCCTCTCCACAGCACAGAGGCTAGTGCCAGCCTCCCCTCTAAAGCATGGAGACCAGTGCCAGCCTCCTCTCCACAGCACAGAGGCCAGTGCCAGCCTTCTCTCTAAAGCACAGGAGCCAGTTCCAGCCTTACCTGGTGAAGAGAACAGTGCCATGGTGTATTTGGTCTTGGCTCACTATCTGCCAGTTGTCCCGGATCAGTACTTTCTGTGGTTCTGTCAGCTGTTTCTGCTCCATGTTCCGTGGCTTGGTGCCCCTCTCCAGGAGGTGTGGCGGGCAGTGCCCGGCGTTATTGATCACAATGAGTGGGCAGCATCCTTTTGGTTTTTTCTCATTCACACATCTCAGCTCACTGTGAATGATTCTCAGCTGTAGCAGAATTTAAAAGGCTGTGCACCCCTCCCCCAGAGCCAGTCCTCTGCTTAAAGACACAGCAGCCCCTGTCCACACCAAGCATCTTCCCTTGTGACAAGAGCAACTATTTAACCCCTTACATCCTCTCTGCTGCTGTGGTCATACCATGCAATAATGTATTGTAAGCAACTTCTACTGTGTAAATCAACATTAGAAACTAAAACTACAATGGTTGTTACAAGACCACCCTCCCAACACCATATCCCTTCTTCCCTCTTATAGAATCAACCCCACCACCATACCAAGAAACCCTACCATCATACCAAACCTTGCTCCCCATTATTCTACTATAGAGAACCAGTTCTACCACCAATTCCTACTGCTAACACCATACCATCAACCCCTACCATAATCCAAAATCAAAGGTGCCACCACACCAACCAAAATACAAAACCACCCTAATCCACAATACCAACTATCCCCACCATCATACCAACCACACCCACCGCCATCATACCAACCACACCCACCATCATCATACCAACTACCTCACCATCATACCAACCGCACCTATCATCATACCAACCACAATTCCAACTACTCCACTATCATACCAATCACCCCACTATCATGCCAACCACTTTATTCATCATACCAACAACCCCCACTTTCATACTAACACCCTATCATCATACCAACCACACCAACATACCAACCACACCCACTATTATATTAAGCACTCTTATTATCATACCAATCACTCTCATCATCATACCAACCACCCCCACCATCATACCAACCATACCCACTATTACACCAACCACCCTCAGCATCATACCAACCACACCGACATACCAACCACCCCCATCATCATACCAACCACAGTCACCATACCATCCACTGCACCATCATAGGAACCACACCACACCCACAATCATCATACCAACTTCCTTACCATCACACCAACCACAATACCAACTACTTTACCATCATACCAACTTCCCCCACTTCCTTCATCATACCAACCACCCTCGCCATCATACCATCCGCCCTCACACCAACCACCTGCATCATATATCAACCACACCCACCATCGTACCAGCCACCCAATTAGTCGTGCCACTGATGACCAAGAGTGCCAAATGACTACAAAGAAACACACAAGGATGGGGGGGGGGGCCTTCAGTATAGCTTGCTAGGTATAGGTGTCTTCAGTATAGGTACAATAGCTAAATATAGGTGCCTTCAGTATAGGTAGCTAGGTACAGGTGCCTTCAGTATAGGTAGCTAGGTACTTGTGCCTTCGGTATAGGTAGCTAGGTATAGATGCCTTCAGTATAGGTAGCTAGGTATAGGTGTAGCGTTGAGACAAAATTTTCATAATTTCGCATTTACTTAATTACTGACGCGAATTTTGCCGCTACGACACAAATTCGTAATTTCGTAATTGCCATACAAGCCGTAATTCGGAAATCCGTAAGTAAAATTTCGGTTTCGTAATTTCGCGTTTAATGCGAAATTTCGTAATTCCGTTTTTACTATAGTAACAGTTACTTCAATTTCGAAAATAGATGTAGTTTCGTTTCTAATAGTAATTATGCTCATTTAGGTAATGACTAAACTCAGGAAAGTCACTCATTGATTGTAATTACTGATAATACAAAGGCCCCTGCACATGCTGTCGCTTTAAATGTATCAGGAGGCTCTATCTGCAGCCACTTCTAAGACAGGTGCTCTTTGTCAAGGTGCACTTAGCGGTCATGCATGCTGGGACACTTGGTTTTGGGCCTTGCAATATCTGATAATGCAAAGGTCCCTGCAAGTGCTGTCGCTTCAAATGTATCAAGAGGCTCTACCTGCAGCCACTTCTAAGACAGGTGCCCTTTGTCAAGGTGCACTCAGCGGTCATGCATGCTGAGACACTTGGCTTTGGGCCTTGCAATATCTGATAATGCAAAGGTCCCTGCACGTGCTGTCGCTTTAAATGTATCAGGAGGCTCTGGACTGAAACACAATTTTGAGAACGGATGAATTTCCGTGTTAGACACGAAATTCTGATTTGTTTGTGTTAAGTAAACAATCGTAATTACGAAAAACGATCGTAATTACAAAATTCTCTATAAATGAGAAATTTTGCGTAATTTGCAAAATTTCAATTAGGGCCATAATCGTAATTTTGCGAATTACGCAAAATTTTGCATAATTGTAATTAGGTCATTACGCTCATCACTAGGTGCCTTCAGTATAAGTAGCTAGGTATAGGTGCCTTCAGTATAGGTAGCTAGGTATAGGTGCCTTCAGTATAGCTAGCAAGGTATAGGTGCCTTCAGTATAGCTATCTAGGTATAGGTGCCTTCAGTATAGCTAGCAAGGTATAGGTGCCTTCAGTATAGTTAGCAAGGTATAGGTGCCTTCAGTATAGGTAGCAAGGTATAGGTGCCTTCAGTATAGCTAGCAAGGTATAGGTGCCTTCAGTGTAGGTAGCTAGGTATAGGTGCCTTCAGTATAGCTAGCAAGGTATAGGTGCCTTCAGTATAGCTAGCAAGGTATAGGTGCCTTCAGTATAGCTAACTAGGTATAGGTGCCTTCAGTATAGGTAGCTAGGTATAGGTGCCTTCAGTATAGCTAGCAAGGTATAGGTGCCTTCAGTATAGGTAGCTAGGTATAGGTGCCTTCAGTATAGCTAGCAAGGTATAGGTGCCTTCAGTATAGCTAGCAAGGTATAGGTGCCTTCAGTATAGCTAACTAGGTTTAGGTGTCTTCAGTATAGCTAGCTAGGTATAGGTGCCTTCAATATAGGTAGCTAGGAATAGGTGTCTTCAGTATAGCTAGCTAAGAATAGGTGTCTTCAGTATAGCTAGCTAGGAATAGGTGTCTTCAGTATAGCTAGCTAGGAATAGGTGTCTTCAGTATAGCTAGCAAGGTATAGGTGCCTTCAGTATAGCTAGCTAGGTATAGGTGCCTTCAGTATAGCTAGCAAGGTATAGGTGCCTTCAGTATAGCTATCTAGGTATAGGTGTCTTCAGTATAGCTAGCTAGGTATAGGTGCCTTCAGTATAGCTAGCTAGGAATAGGTGTCTTCTGTATAGCTAGCTAGGAATGGGTGTATTCAGGATAGCTAGCAAGGAATAGGTGTATTCAGGATAGCTAGCAAGGTATAGGTGCCTTCAGTATAGCTAGCTAGGAATAGGTGTCTTCAGTATAGCAAGCTAGGAATAGGTGTCTTCAGTATAGCTAGCTAGGAATAGGTGTCTTCAGTATAGGTAGCAAGGTATAGGTGCCTTCAGTATAGCTATCTAGGTATAGGTGCCTTCAGTATAGCTAGCAAGGTATAGGTGCCTTCAGTATAGCTATCTAGGTATAGGTGTCTTCAGTATAGCTAGCTAGGTATAGGTGCCTTCAGTATAGCTATCTAGGTATAGGTGTCTTCAGTATAGCTAGCTAGGTATAGGTGCCTTCAGTATAGCTAGCTAGGAATAGGTGTCTTCAGTATAGCTAGCTAGGAATAGGTGTATTCAGGATAGCTAGCAAGGAATAGGTGTATACAGGATAGCTAGCAAGGTATAGGTGTCTTCAGTATAGCTAGCTAGGAATAGGTGTCTTCAGTATAGCTAGCTAGGAATAGGTGTCTTCAGTATAGCTAGCTAGGAATAGGTGACTTTAGTATAGCTAGCTAGGTATAGGTGTATTCAGGATAGCTAGCAAGGTATAGGTGCCTTCAGTATAGCTAGCTAGGAATAGGTGTCTTCAGTATAGCTAGCTAGGAATAGGTGTCTTCAGGATAGCTAGCAAGGTATAGGTGCCTTCAGTATAGTTAGCTAGGAATAGGTGTCTTCAGTATAGCTAGCTAGGAATAGGTGTCTTCAGTATAGCTAGCTAGGAATAGGTGTCTTCAGTATAGCTAGCTAGGAATAGGTGTCTTCAGTATAGCTAGCTAGGAATAGGTGACTTTAGTATAGCTAGCTAGGTATAGGTGTATTCAGGATAGCTAGCAAGGTATAGGTGCCTTCAGTATAGCTAGCTAGGAATAGGTGTCTTCAGTATAGCTAGCTAGGAATAGGTGTCTTCAGGATAGCTAGCAAGGTATAGGTGCCTTCAGTATAGTTAGCTAGGAATAGGTGTCTTCAGTATAGCTAGCTAGGAATAGGTGTCTTCAGTATAGCTAGCTAGGAATAGGTGTCTTCAGGATAGCTAGCAAGGTATAGCTGTCTTCAGTATAGCTAGCTAGGTATAGGTGCCTTCAGTTTAGCTAGCTAGGTATAGGTGTCTTCAGTATAGCTAGCTAGCTAGATAAAGGTGCCTTCAGTATAGCTAGCTACTAGATAAAGGTGCCTTCAGTATAGCTAGCAAGGTATAGGTGCCTTCAGTATAGCTGACGGGGACTCTGCACACTGATGAGTGCGCATGCACGAAATGCGTAGGGCGGAGCTACAGGCGTTGGAGAGTCGGTGCAGAGGCGTTTATGTTTACGCTATGCTTGTTTTTACTGGAACCATGTGAGTGTAATATCTTTT
This sequence comes from Hyperolius riggenbachi, assembly GCF_040937935.1. Taxonomy (NCBI): domain Eukaryota; kingdom Metazoa; phylum Chordata; class Amphibia; order Anura; family Hyperoliidae; genus Hyperolius; species Hyperolius riggenbachi. The sequence goes on along the minus strand of NC_090654.1, from coordinate 265,089,393 downwards.
AATTTTTTTAATATACATTTTTAAGCTATGAGAAGCTCTTCAGTTGATAGGTGATATAAAACTGCTGTTCGTGATCCCTCTGCTTGAAGTTTTAATGTGGCCGATTACCAAAGTGATCTAAGCGAGTTTGCTGTCTTATAGCTTGGACACCTATAGATCAGGTGAGAGGCCACGTGTGTTGGTGAGAGATATATACAGTATATGCCCCATGGAGAGTGTGGATTCTGAGGTGTTTATTGCTGTCTGTGACCTGGCAGCCACGCCATACGGTGAGGACCAGTGATACCCTGTTCTGTGTGGTGGCCATATACACAGACATTGCTTGTAAAGCACTTGGTGTTTGGGAAAAGGCAATATATTTATACAGTATCACACTATGGTCTATGTTTTTGTTTCCTTTTGAGTGACATCACGATAAGAAGATTTTGCTTCAGTCTATTTGAGCGCAGTGTCTTGGAGGAGTCAGTTACCATGGAGTCTTCACCACACAATCAGACTGTGGCAATTCCCTTGATGTACCCAGGGCCGGGCCGAGGCAGAGGAGAGAGAGGCTCCAGCCTCAGGGCGCAGTGTAGGAGGGGGCGCACAACTCACTCAGCTATCATTCCCCTATTGTGTGAAGCAGAGAGAGATAAGAAAAGGGGATAAATGGCAGTGACTGCAAGCCAGATAACTAGAGATTAAGGTGTTGGGGGGGGGGGGGGGGGGCGCTCTCTTAGTCTAATAGCAATCAGTGTGTGATCGCTGGGGTGGGAGGGATGGAGGGGCGCACTTTGGTGTCTCAGCCTTGGGTGCTAAAGGACCTTGTCCTGCTCTGGATGAAGCACATGACTTGTAGAGGGGATGGGCATTGATAACCTTGGCACCACAGACGAATTGCAGCCTAAACATTCCATTTTAAATTAATTGGCTTGGGATCCCCGATAGTTAAAACTATACAGCACTTGCGGTGTGCGTCCCAGCCGGAACACATCTCCAATGTCTAAAGACAGCAGAGAATGGCTCCTGACCTCCTGATCACTGCGAGGCAATCACAGTAATCAGGAAGGAGAAAAAAGAAAAAAGGGGCCAGAGGCTTTGGTCCGTAATGAGTTTAAAAAAAACTAAAACCTTTTTTTATTTTCTTGTTGATTATTGTTCTAAGTTCCATTGAACACAAAGAGCATCTTCGGTACAATATGCTTAGAAGCTACCGAAGAACTAGCTATGTTACTGTTAACTGACATGGTTTGTTTTATTGTCTTAAAGAGGAACTGCAGTGAAAATGATGTAATGAAAAAAAAGTGCTTAATTTTTTCAATAATTATTTATAAATTATTTAGTCAGTGTTTGCCCATTGTAAAATCTTTCCTCTCCCTGATTTACATTCTGACATTTATCACATGGTGACATTTTTACTACTGGCAGGTGATGTCTGTGGAAAGAGTTAATGATGGCAGTTGGAGTTATTTCCAACAATGCAACAAGGCTCCCACATTGTGATGTCAGAACCATGGTCATGACATCACACTGTGGGAGGGGTTTCACCACAATATCAGCCATTCAGATCCCCCTGATGATCCGTTCGAGAAAAGGTAAAGATTTCTCATGGGAAAGGGGGTATCAGCCACTGATTGGGATGAAGTTTAATTCTTTGGTTACGGTTTCTCTTTAAATTGTCGTTCTCCCCAAGTGTATTAAAGCGGACCCAAACCAAACATTTTTTTTATTAAAAATATTTAGTTGCACCACTCTGACACATACAAAGATAAATAAACACTCCTTCAAACCTATGAGCATTTCAGTGCATGCTTTTCACCCTTCTCTTTTCATAACGAGGATTACCGTATTTCGCGCCGTATAAGACGCTCCGGAATATAAGACGCACCCAGGTTTAAAGGGCAAAAACAAGAAAAAAATACTAAACCTGGTGCGTCCATATTCCAGGAGCGCCTTGTAGAAGTTATACCTCAAATGGTATCCTCCTGTGTCCCCCATGTGTCCTTATGTCTCCCCATGTCTCTCCCATATGTCCTTCTGTATCCTCCATGTCTCCCCATGTGTCCTCCTGTCTCCCCCAGTGTCCTTCTGTCACCCCCACCATGTCTCCACCTGGTCTTATGTTTCCCCCATGCATCCTCATGCCCCCACCCCATGGTCCTCCTCTCACCCCCATGCATACTCCTGCCTCTCCCTCCATGTCTCCCCCATGGTCCTCCTGTCACCCCATGGTCCTCCTGTCACCCCATGGTCCTCCTGTCACCCCCATGTCTCCTCCTGTCACCCCATGGTCCTCCTGTCAGCCCATGGTCCTCCTGTCAGCCCATGTGTCCTCCTGTCACCCCCACCATGTCTCCTGCTGTCTCCCATATGGTCCTCCTGTCTCCTCCTCCATGTCTCCTCCTGTCAGCCCATGTGTCCTCCTGTCACCCCCACCATGTCTCCTGCTGTCTCCCCCGAAGTCCACGTCTCCTCCTGTCACTTCCATGTCACCCCCTATGTCTTTCCTCCCCCATGGTCCTCCTGTCCCCTGCATGTGTCAGCGGCTCCCCGCCCCCTCCCCTTGCGTTGTGTGGCCATGGTCCCCCTGTCACCTGCGTGTGTCCGCCCCCTCCCCTTGCGTTGTGTGGCCATGGTCCCCCTGTCCCCTGCGTGTGTCCGCCCCCTGCCCTTGCGTTGTGTGGCCCCCCCCGGGTATTTATCGGCAGCTGCTTACCTCAGCCATCATGCCCGCGTGGACTGCAAACTTCCGGCTTCTGTGTGCGGCTTCCACTAATGCCGGCTTCTAATGACGCGTCATCGATGACGCGTCATTAGAAGCCGGCACTAGAGGAAGCCGCACATAGAAGAAGGAGGTCTGCAGTCCACGCGGGCATGATGGCTGAGGTAAGCAGCTGCCGATAAACACCCGGGGGGGCCACACAACGCAAGGGGAGGGAGCGGACACATGCAGGGGACAGGGGCACTATGGCCACACAACGCAAGGGGAGGGGGCGGACACACGCAGGGGACAGGGGGACCATGGCCACACAACGCAAGGGGAGGGGGCGGGGAGCCGCTGACACATGCAGGGGACAGGAGGACCATGGGGGAGGAGACAGGACACCGCACACAGGCAGGGAATCCCCGATGTGGCGGCGGTTTGCATCGGCGGGCGTTCGGGAAGTCGGGGATTCCCTGCCTTTGCCGTATAAGACGCAGGGACTTTTTCACCCCATTTTTTGGGGAGAAAAAGTGCGTCTTATACGGCGGAAAGTACGGTATACTGGGGGCAGCCATTAGAAATTCCTCCATTGCTGGACACCATCTACTCTACCAGTTTGCCGGAAAAATCCCGGCAATTTGAAAGGAAGGGAGGGGTTCCTCCAATAAATGTAAAATATTTTATATTTGTCTCCATGCAGCTGAAAAAAGGCTGCTATTTATTATTATAACTTAGAAAATAGATTTTATTTCTGAAATCTTGTATTTTTAATTTGGGTCCACTTTAAGTGAAAATTCACTTTTTTGTACGTAAAAAACGTTTGTACAACCTGTGCTGATACTACATCTATTTTTAAATCAAAAACATTAAAACGAAAAAAAAACCCCTAAAGTTTTTCCAAACTACCTTTTAGTGCGTATTGGGCTTAATTTACTAACAGTAGAAAACCGAACATTTTACCAAATGTCAGTTCACTGTAATCCAAAAGACTGAAACAAAGGCCATCGAACTCTTAAGTGTTTTTCTCCTTTATACTGATTTTATTTCAAACTTCTGTTTACATTTTTTTCTAGAATAATCTTCTAATGCGCTCTTTTTACTTTAGTAAATAAATTATATAAAATCATTTAAAGACTATCGTCCTGTTCTAGTGTATATACAGAACCGCACCTCACTTTTGAAAGACGTTACTGTATAGAGCAGGGGTAGGGAAGCTATGGCTCGGGAGCCAGATGTGCCTCTTTTGATGGCTGCATCTGGCTCAGACAAATCAGTAGGGGTTGATTCACTAAGCTACACTGCTCAAGCAGCACGACTTAGTGTGGCAGCGCAAGTAAAATTTTCAAAGTAGGCAGGCTACTGCTGTAGCACCACTAACTTACTCTTGCTCCCCCAAAACGAACAGCTGTTCCAACTGTCCCACTCTGGACCCTGTCAGGTCCAGTGACTTTGTAGGACAAGATCCCCGCACTTTGATTGGCTCAATAGGCTTGCCTGTCACTTAACAGGTAGCCTATTGAGCTAAAGTGCGGGGATCTCGTCCTACAAAGTGAATCAACCCCCAAGTCAGTCAGGTGGCAAAGAGGTGCTGAGGGTTGGAGGCTTGGGCAGCAAAGTAATTTTGTTTGGCATCAGTTAATATGGTTGCAGTTTACCGACTTAAAAGCTTCACAGACCCCCCAATTCCTCTTGTGGGGAATCTGTGTGTGGTCTGTGAGCAGTTACAGGAGCAGACTGGGGTGTCGTGTGACAGGCGAGAGAGAAGGGTCACTAGGAGTAGGGAGTGAAAGAGGAGGATCATTAAATGGAGGGTGAGGAGGGTCACTGGAGGGAGCAGGAGAGTAGGGACACTGAAGAAAGAGAGAAGGAAAAGAGGGTCACTGAAGAAAGTGACCAGGAGAGGAGGATCGCTGGAGGGAGCGCAGGAAAAGAGGGTCACTTGATGGAGAGAGCAGGAGAGGAGGATCGCTGGAGGGAGCGCAGGAAAAGAGGGTCACTGAAGAAAGTGACCAGGAGAGGAGGATCGCTGGAGGGAGCGCAGGAAAAGAGGGTCCACTGGATGAAGAGAGCAGGAGAGAGGGGTCATTGGAAGGAGCGGGAGTGGAGGGTCACTGGAGGGAGGAATCACGAGAGAGGGGTCATTGGAAGGAGCGGGAGTGGAGGGTCACTGGAGGGAGGAATCACGAGAGAGGGGTCACTGGAGAGAGTGGGAGAGGAGAGTGATTTGAGGAAGAGGAGGTTTATTGGAGTGATGCACAGTGGTGATTCACTAGGTAATTCCCGGTGGTGTTGATCCAGGGATTTTATCTGATTGCCACCTGGAGTCAGGAAGGATTTTTTTTCCCTTTTGCAGCTAATTGGACCATGCCTTGTAAGGGTTTTTCGCCTTCTTCTGGATCAACAGGGATATGTGAGGAAGTAGGCTGGCGCTGTACTTTATTTTCTGGCTAAACTCGATGGACGTATGTCTTTTTTTCAACCCAAATAACTATGTAACTATGGAGTGAGGGAGAGCAGGGTCACTGGAAGGAGGGAAATTGAAGGGAGAACATTTCTCCTGCCATACCTGTACAGACCCCGCCTCTTGCCTCCTGTGAACAAACAGCCAAAATCTAGACTGGCTGAAAACTGGAGGAGTAGAAGAACACGTGACTCATGTAACATGTAAGGAAGGGTTCTGGTGTTGTATGTGGTGTGGTTTCCATGCAACCCTGTGTCTGGGGTATATAAATAGCAGCACACACATTCTAATAAGCAGATTGTCATGAGATAATTGCTGGTGTTTCCGAGTGTTGCGGCTGAATGCAGCTGATGAAGGGACAATTTATACTCATTAGTGCACAGTAATTGCCAGTGACAGTGACAAATGGTCACTATGGAATGGAGAGAGACCAGACCAGATACTAACGTCCTCCAGAGATCGCAAGTCACATGACCACGATTTACACCATTCCCACCAGTCACAGCCTACAGGAGACGTGCAGAGAGGCACGACAGGAGCTTCAGTATGGGCCACAAACAATACAAACATCTTCCTGGCTTTTTCCAGTCTTTCTCAGGTGGAGGTGGATGCCTGGTGGGCTGAAGTGCAATCTGAATGAGAGGGTTGAGTAAAGTATTACACTTAGGCAGTAGGCCTTTGGACAGTAATGTGTTATTATCCATGATTATTACTGTATATCGGGAGGGGAAGATTTGCATTTTGTCCCAGCTACATTTCAGACAGCGAGAGAACAAAAGGTAGGAGATGCAGTTGAGACAACTGGGGACATGCAGCTAAATCAGGAGCCGACAGAGTAATTTGGTTGTCATCAGCATATAGGGGATACTAAAATCCAAGAGAACTGATCAACAACATTCACAAACAAGAAGCCTGAATCAAATGAATGTTAGGTATGATGATCATTTACCTTGAAAACAGCACCAGTTCCGCTAGGGACACTTGCACACTGTGTTTAACCATTTAAGCTTCCTGGACGTAGCAGCTCCGTCCAGGAGGCCATGTGCGCTCCCGCGGCCGATCGCATGCGTGCACGCGCGCTTCCGGCCGCGGATCGTTAGCCCAGGAATCAATCAATCAGGCCATGGTGCCCGATGATTGATTCCTCTCCCCTGCGGAAAAAGCGACGGCTTCTCTCGGAAGCCTCATTTTTTATGTCTCTTGCGTCCCTCTACGTCCATGTTACGCTTAGAGTGACGTCATGTAAACAAACTCATGGCTGCCATCTTGTGGCCAAAAACTAAAACTACATCTAAATGTAAAAAAAAAAAAAAAATTCAACACATATTTACATAAAAAAATAGTATTTACATCCCACCCTCCCAAAAATACCCAAATAAAATGTTTAATAAAAAAAAAAAAATATCACAATTAAAAAAAAAAAAACACGTAAATATTTACCTAAGGGTCTAACTTTTTTAAATATCAATTTAAAGATGAAATATTTCTTTTTTTTTTTTTATTATAAGCTTGTAAATAGAGATGGATGCAAAACGGAAAAAATGCACCTTGTCGCCATACATTGTGATAGGGCCATAATTTAAATGGTGTAATAACCGGGACAAATGGGCAAATACAATACATGAGTTTTAATTATGGAGGCATATATTATTTTAAAACTATAATGGCTGAAACTTAAGAAATAATGAATTGTTTCAATTTTTTTCTTATTCTTCCTGTTAAAATGCATTTACTGTAAAGTGGCTCTTAGCAAAATGTACCACCCAAAGAAAGCCTAATTGGTGGCTTAAAAAACAAGATATAGGGCAGTTCATTGTGATAAGTAGTGATAAAGTTATAGGCTAATGAATGGGAGGTGAACATTGCTCGGATGCATAAAGTGAAAACGACTGAAGGCTGAAGTGGTTAAAGAGAACCCGAGGTGGGTTTGAAGAATATTATCTGCATACAGAGGCTGGATATGCCTATACAGCCCAGCCTCTGTTGCTATCCCAAACCCCCCTAAGGTCCCCCTGCACTCTGCAATCCCTCATAAATCACAGCCACGCTGCTGACAAACAGCTTGTCAGAGCTGGCTGTGTTTATCTCTATAGTGTCAGTCTGCTGCTCTCTCCGCCTCCTGCAGAACTCCAGTCCCCGCCTGCATCCCTTCCCTCCCTGCTGATTGGAGGGAAGGAACGGGGCAAGGACCGGAGCTATGCAGGAGGCGGGGGAGCAGCTGAGACTGACACTACAGATGTAAACACAGCCTCACAGCACGGCTGTGATTTATAAGGGATTGCAGAGTGCAGGGGGACCTTAGTGGGGTTTGGGATAGCAACAGAGGCTGGGCTGTATAGGCAGATCCAGCCTCTGTATGCAGATAACATTCTTTAAACACACCTCGGGTTCTCTTTAAGTAACTTGGTGGGTAGGTTGTTCCAGACATCTTACAGAACTAGCTACAGCTCTTCTGTGTATTTAGGTTGTCTGACTTGTCTCTAATTAATCCTATAGAGACTCAGTGATGGTGAGATCCAGGCTCTGCGGGGGACGTGCCGTTATTCCGGGACTCCTTGCTCTTCTCACTGAAGATAGATTTTTATAACTTTGGCTGTACGTTTGGAGTTGTTGTGCTGGTGTAGAATGAATTTCGAACTTCACGTTTGGTCAGTCATCCTTGTAATGCTCTCCAGGCCCTCGCTAAACAAACTTGCATCTTTTGCAGCCAGATACCTGTATTTCAAATGAGGATCTCTCAGTAAAGCACCAGCAAACATTTGGCCTTGTTTACACATCAGAAGGGGTAGCTTTCAGGCACAGGTTTTCCATTTCCATGAAGACCAGACTTGTCCAGATGATGGTTGTACCGGTATTCCGCAAGTTTCCTTTCTTACAGCACATCTAGAAACTCGTCTTGATTTAAATGCATGTCTGGGAGAGACCTTGTTGATGCAGAAAGACCACCTGCGACTTTTTACAGCAAAATACAAAACAATGATTCCAATATTCCAATGCTCAGTATGAATGCCTACATTGACTACAGTAAATAAGCATTATTGGAAATATCCACAATGGCGCAAAGCCATACATATAGTTACAATATTACCTTAAAGGGAACCTGAAGTGAAAATTAACTTATGATATAATGATTTGTATGTGTAGTACAGCTAAGAAATAAAACATTAGGAGCAGAGACATAGTCTAATATTGTTTCCAGTACAGGAAAAGTTATGAATCTCCAGTTATCTATTCAAAAGAGCCACTGATCTTTACGACTTTCAAAGTGGCAGAGGGCTCTGTCTTCTGAAGCTTATTATCTAAAGTGTCTGTCAATGTATTTTTTTCCTGCAGAGAAAAGTTCAAACGGTCACTAGTCTGCTATGTAAAATCATTTAGAATGCTGAGTGTAATGTGTAAACTGCAAATATTACAGAATGATGCAATGTTATAAAACAACTATATAAGTGAAAATAAAAATATGAGAATATTTTCTTTGCTACTAATGTTCTAGTAATTATCCGTACTACACAACCAATTCATTATATCCATAATTGTTTTCTGCTTCGGTTTCTCTTTAACTATTTCAGCCGCCCAGACGTGATCCTCACGTCCAGGCGGCTGCTCCGCTGCGGTGCCGAGCTTCGGCGCACGAACACGGGCGTGCCCCCGTGCTGTCCCCCGGTAGCCCTGTGATCAGTGAACAGGAACTTGGTTCCTGATCACCGATCAAAATCCCCAGCACAAAAACCGATGGTCTCTTACCAGAGGCCGCAGTCTTTCTGCAAAAAAAGTTTCCCCGTCCTCCCTGTGCTTCCGGTAAGCAAGAAGCACAAGATAAAAAAAAACCTCAAGGTGGCCATCTTGTGGCCAAATAGTAAAACTACATCTACAAACATTTTTGAAGGGAATTCACACACATTTTAACATTTAAAATTAACTGTTTATTTCCCACACCAAAAATTACCCAAATAAAATTTTAAATGGAAAAAAAAATGACAATTAAAAAAAACCCAAATAGTTACCTAAGGGTCTGAACCTTTTAAATATGCATGTGAAGGGGGTATACTACGAATTTTTTTTAAATTATAAGCTTGTAAATAGTGATGGACGCAAAACGGAAAAAATGCACCTTTATTTCCAAATAAAATATTGGCGCCAGACATTGTGATAGGGACAAAATTTAAATGGTGTAATCGGAGCTGGGACAAGGTCCTCTAGCACACAAGGCTGAGACACCAAAGTGCGCCCCTTCCATCCCTCCCACCCCAGCCGTTACACACTGATTACTATTAGACTAAGAGGCGCCCCAGGACCCCAACACCTTAATCTCTTGTTATCTGGCTTGCAGTCACTGTCATGTATCCCCTTTTTTTTTATTTCTCTCTGCTTCAAACACAATAGGGGAATGATAACTGAGTGAGTTGTGCACCCTCTCCTACACTGCGCCCTGAGGCTGGAGCCTCTTGTGCCTCTGCCTCGGCCCTGGGTGTAATAACCAAGACAAACGGGCAAATAAAATGCATAGGTTTTAATTATGGTAGCATGGAATATTTTAAAGCTATAATGGACGAAAACTGAGAAATAATGAATTTTTTCATTTTTTTTCTTATTAATCCTGTTAAAATGCATTTATAAAAAAATAATTCTTAGCAAAATGTACCACCCAAAGAAAGCTTACCGTAATTAGTGGCGGAAAAAACAAGATATAGATCAATAACTTGTGATAAGTAATGATGAAGTTATTAGCGAATGAATGGGAGGTGAAACTTGCTCTGATGCATAAGGTGAAAAATCCCCACGGGCTGAAATGGATAAATGTAATGGGAACATGGATCTGCCATTCCTTCTGACTTCCCAGTACCAATAAGCGTTGCCCACGAAAAAAATGTCATAACAACCGTGAGAACTGACATCGTAGAGGAGATAGCAAAATAATAAAGAAAGTAAAAAAGAAGGAGGGAAAAAAAGAGAAAGAAGATCAGAAAAGACCCCACAAGAAACTACTAGGGAAGAGTCGTGGGTTTACCTCTCTTGAACAACTACAAATACCATGGCGCCCCATAATAACTCTCCCATCAAACTAACCCTTATTTACTTAGGACAGTCTAGCCAACCGTTCAGAAATGCTAGGTGGATTCTTATCTCCCCAGTGCTTACAATTAAGCACCTAGCAGATGCCAAGTACAAATCCACGGATCTTTGGTAATAGATATTTCAGCTTACTGTAGCAGAGGCCTGCATTGGGTTGGGGTACCCACAGAGTTACCCAAAATGGTTTGGGTAGCCATTGTTGTTTTGTGGGTAGCGCGCTGTGGGTCAGGTTGCAGGGAGCTCTGTCTGTCTGGACGGCGAGATCGGCTTCTCCTCGCCTCCATTCCTCCATCACCCCTTTCTCACCACCGGGCGGCGTTGCAATGCTGACAACATACTCTGGGTTACGATCATGTCATATCATGTATAACGTAATGAAGAACAGAGGCGCCAACAGGATAAAATCAATTTTAAAACTTTTAAAATTGCTTAGGAGGCAGCGGTGGACTTACCCCCCGCAAGCAGACACAAAAACTGTGTATTCAAAACAATCAAATTTATTGGTACACTCCAGGGGTTTTTGCAACGCGCTTATTGTGAGGCGCTTATTGTGACCTTAAGACTGTACTGCGTGTACTCCTATTTTTTATTGCCTGAGGAAGCGGGAATATACCTGCGAAACGCGTTGCAAAAACCCCTGGAGTGTACCAATAAATTTGATTGTTTTGAATACACAGTTTTTGTGTCTGCTTGCGGGGGGTAAGTCCACCACTGCCTCCTAAGCAATTTTAAAAGTTTTAAGAATTGATTTTATCCTGTTGGCACCTCTGTTATTCATTACGTTATAATTGATATCCACCCCTGGTGGAGGGGGATACCCCTTTCTTTCTCCTGTCTACAGAGAGCGACTTCTTAATCCTGAGTTAGGACAGGCTAATCTCCTCACCTGCCTGTACAGTGGTTACTTGGAGGTAACGCTGCTTTGTGAGTATATATTATAATCGTTTCACTTACCCAATTGTCAATACTTACTACACAATATTGGGCTCTCGGTTCTCTTATATCATGTGATCAGAATGGGCAGCATGGTGGCATAGTGGGCAGCACGATAGCGTAGTGGTTAGCTCTCTTGCCTTGCACTGCTGAATTCCCCGTTTGAATCCCAGCCAGGGCAACATCTGCAAGGAGTTTATATGTTCTCCCTGTGTCTGCGTGGGTTTCCTCTGGGCACTCATTTCCTCCAACATCCCAAAAACATACACATAAGTTAATTGGCTTCCACCAAAATTGGCCCTACTCTATGATACATATACTACACTATACATAGACATATGACTATGGTAGGGATTAGATTGTGAGCTCCTCTGAGGGACAGTTAAGTGACAAGACAATATACTCTATACCAGGGGTCTCAAACTCAATTTACCTGGGGGCCACAGGAGGCAAAGTCAGAATGAGTATACAAAGGAGAATACAGCGGCTGGCACTACGGCGGCACTCAAAACATATCACAACTTGCAATCCAAAAATGCATAGATTCCACCGGGTAATTGCACATGTAAAACACAGCGTGCTCAGGATCCAGAAACACAGATATCAAGCTCATTCACCAAATAGATAATGAAGATCCGGCACTGCTTCTAGCTTAAAAAGAGCTTTATTGCCAGCGGCTCTTTCAATATGCAAGAGGTATTCAAAAAATATTCATGCAGTACAAACATGTAAAGTGCACATACCCGTTGTGGTTAGTGAAGGTTGTGGGGCATGGTGGTGAGAACGGCCCGCCTAACGTCCGTTTCGCTTCAGTAGCGTCTTCAGAGGCAGTGTGGCAATTTACGACTGTCCGTTTCCGGGTTAAATACTATGTGGAGAATCATTTCCGGGTCATATTGTCGCGTCCACGCGTACATAAATACGCATGCTCCCACTAACGTACGCATAGATGTGTAATGACGTCAATGGAGAATGCGTATATTGCCGGAGGTTCCCTGCGTCGTTTCATGCATACGTAATTACGCATACACACACTGATGTACGCATGAAAGTGCATAAACACCAATGGAAGTATGCATACCATGCTTAAGATTGCCAATACTTGTCAGGTCTAGCAATTTGCTGCATGGCCACAGGTGGCAGCACAAACGGGTATGAGCTGGTGTATTAACATTTAAAAGAGATGTAACATAAAATGGGGGAATATCCCTGTACATCAAAGGATGTAAGAAAGCTCCCAAAAATTGTTGAGAACTTCATGGAGCTAAGACTGGGCAGCAAGCCTTCAGAGTCAAAGGACTACATCATTAGAGAAATTTTATTCTATGCTAATTTGCAATAATTAAACTTGATCAGAGACATGCGTCCCAATCAGCTCCATTATGACACTCCCGATGCACAGAGATCGCCCCTACCCTTTAAAAACAACAAATCCTATAGTAAAGACATATAAAAAAAGGAGGCAGAGGAAGAAGCATACGAGTGGGCCCCGTAGACACGAAAGTACAACACTTCTTTACATGCCAAACGAAGTTCGTGGTCTATATTATATGGTGCCCATGTCACCGGTTCTACATAGGTATGACAACTAGAGAAATGAAAACTAGAGTGTTGGAGCACTTCAGATCTGTGGATTCAGGGAAAGGATGCCCGAGATTTATAGAACATGTTAGAATGGCTCATGGAAGCAATGTGAACTGCCTAACCTTTGCTGGTTTAGATCATATGCCAGTGCCACACCGAGGAGGCGATAGAGAACGATTACTCTTAAGAAAGGAATCAACCTGGATCATAAAAACGGATGCGATGGGCCCTCTAGGCCTGAATGAAAATATAGAAATGGCATGCTTCCTAGACCCTTAGAGTATAGCTTAGCCTTGAAAACTTGAGAGTATAGAGTGGTTCCTTTTTTTATATGTCTTTACTATAGGATTTGTTGTTTTTAAAGGGTAGGGGCGATCTCTGTGCATCGGGAGTGTCATAATGGAGCTGATTGGGACGCATGTCTCTGATCAAGTTTAATTATTGCAAATTAGCATAGAATAAAATTTCTCTAATGATGTAGTCCTTTGACTCTGAAGGCTTGCTGCCCAGTCTTAGCTCCATGAAGTTCTCAACAATTTTTGGGAGCTTTCTTACATCCTTTGATGTACAGGGATATTCCCCCATTTTATGTTACATCTCTTTTAAATGTTAATACACCAGCTCATACCCGTTTGTGCTGCCACCTGTGGCCATGCAGCAAATTGCTAGACCTGACAAGTATTGGCAATCTTAAAGAGACTCTGTATCAAAAATTGCATCCTGTTTTTTATAATCCTACAAGTTCCAAAAGCTATTCTAATGTGTTCTGGCTTACTGCAGCACTTTGTACTATCACAGTCTCTGTAATAAATCAATGTATCTCTCTCTTGTCAGACTTGTCAGGCCTGTGTCTGGAAGGCTGCCAAGTTCTTCAGTGTTGTGGTTCTGCTATGAACTCCCCCTTCCAGGCCCCTCTATGCACACTGCCTGTGTGTTATTTAGATTAGAGCAGCTTATCTCTTATCTTTTACAAGCTGGATAAATCGTCCTCTGAGCTGGCTGGGCTTTCACATAGTGAGGAATTACAGACAAGGGCAAAGCTGTTTGCAGGAAGAAACGAGCAGCCTGAAACTTCAGTGCATGAGAGATGCAGGGGGAAAGAAACACACAAATGATCTCTTGAGATTCAAAAGGAAGGCTGTATACAGCCTGCTTGTGTATGGATGTATTTTCTATGTGTGGACATACTGTACATCAACCTACTGCCTGTTTTGGTGGCCATTTTGTTTGTTTATAAACAAACTTTTTAAAACTGTTTTTAACCACTTTTAATGCGGTGGGGAGCGGCGAAATTGTGACAGAGGGTAATAGGAGATGTCCCCTAACGCACTGGTATGTTTACTTTTGTGTGATTTTAACAATACAGATTCTCTTTAAGCATGGTATGCATACTTCCATTGGTGTTTATGCACTTTCATGCGTACATCAGTGTGTGTATGCGTAATTACGTATGCATGAAACGACGCAGGGAACCTCCGGCAATATACGCATTCTCCATTGACGTCATTACGCATCTATGCGTACGTTAGTGGGAGCATGCGTATTTATGTACGCGTGGACGCGACAATATGACCCGGAAATGATTCTCCACATAGTATTTAACCCGGAAACGGACAGTCGTGAATTGCCACACTGCCTCTGAAGACGCTACTGAAGCGAAACGGACGTTAGGCGGGCCGTTCTCACCACCATGCCCCACAACCTTCACTAACCACAACGGGTATGTGCACTTTACATGTTTGTACTGCATGAATATTTTTTGAATACCTCTTGCATATTGAAAGAGCCGCTGGCAATAAAGCTCTTTTTAAGCTAGAAGCAGTGCCGGATCTTCATTATCTGTTTGGTGAAAAAGTCAGAATGAGGCTGGGCCGCATAAGGGATTTCACAATCAGCAGCATTACCCCCCCCCCCCACCGTCCCTTGCACTGATTTTTATTTCAAAATCAAATTTACACTGAAGCAAACTATTTTGCCTATTTTACCTTATAGTTCGCTTCAGTGCTCCCATTACAAGTAATCCGCTGTATTCCCGCCGCAAAACGAGGTCAGGAGGGGCAGAGGTAAAGCTGAAAGCTCTGCCCCTTTCAGGAAATGCTGGCGGATTGCCCCCCGGGCGATTTGAGGGCTCTGCAGCCCTCGTTTAGCGGCGGGGATGCGGCGGATTACTTGGGAGCACTGAAGCGAACTATAAGGAAGCTTTTGCCGGCGAGGGCCACAAAATATTGTATCGAGGGCCGCAAATAGCCCGCGGGCCGCGGGTTTGAGACCCCTGCTCTATACAGAGCTGTGGAAGACGTCGGCGCTACATAAATACTAAATAATATTAATCAGAAGCCAGAAGAAGATGTTAGAAGTGTTCCATTTGGGCCCAATCCGCATGAGGATACTTAGATATCCAGGCCACCGTTTGCCGAAGTTGGCAGGCCAAAGAGTAGTTGTATATATTGGGTACCGATAGCCCAGATAGTTTCTCTGGAGAATTAGTACAGATCTAGCAATTCTCGGTGGCCTGTGGTGCCAGATAAAATGAAATAGCTTTCTCGGCAAAGGGAGAAAAGGGATCTTGGTTTCCATAAGGGTATAACCGACATTTCATAAACCAATTTATGGAGAGAATTCATCTTATATGACACCATCCGGCCTATTTAAGAAATAGGATAATATTCCCACTTAGTCAGATCTGCACTAATTTTGGATATTACACGGAGCCACCTTAGGCCCGGTTCACACTTGCGGTGGCCCTCCGGAATCGCCGTGCCGGAGCCGCACCGCCTGCAGAACGGACGGAACGGACGCACGGCATAGCAATTAAAGCCTATGCGTCCGTTCACATGGGTCGGTTCTGCAGAACCGGAGCCGGACCGGATCCGGACTCCGGCCTCCGTTCCAACATGCGCTATTTTTTCATCCGCCCCTCCGGCAGCCGTATCCGGGGCGGAGCCGGACTGCACCATCCGGCCAATACAAACAAATGGGAACCGGAGGCCGCACAACACACTGGCTGAGAAATCCGGATGTTCTACCCCACTTCCTATGCGGATTTTTGCGGCGATATTGGCTGGGGACACATGGGCAAGCATTTTGGAGTGGAGCAGCACGAGCTGGAGGTGTTGGCAGGATGTTGGCAGCATGTCGGAGGTGGAGGTGAGTGCTAAACAGCAGAGGGCCTGATTCCACAGGTCCCCCTTCTGCTGACCTCCCAGACCCCAACATTTTTTTTTTTTTACGTTAACTTTGCCAAACGGATCCGGATCGCATCCTGATTACCACCTGATGCAACCTGACCGGATCCGGATCGGATCCGGATCAGAACCGTACGGTTCCGATCCGGATCCGGTCAGGTCATCCGGTCCGTTTGGCAAACAACCGCTAATGTGAACCGGGCCTTAGTTGAGTCCCTGGGGATGAAAATACCAAGATATTTTAGCTTCTCAAGTTGCAATTTATAAGAAACCCCCTCTAGAATCACAGACAACTGTCATTCAGGAATTTAAAACGACATGACCTCTTATTTAGAGTCAATGACTTTATAGTTAGAAACAGAGCCGTATACAATAAGCTCATTTTTAACCACTTCACCACTAACGGGGTTTTCCCCTTATGGACCAGAGCATTTTTTTAAATTTCAGCACTCCTCCCATTCATTTGCCAATAACCTTTTCACTATTTATCAAACTGAAATGATCTATATCTTGTTTTTTTTCTCCACCCACCAATTAGGCTTTATTTGGGTGGAACTTTTTGCTAAGAATTAACTTATTATAAATGCCTTTTAATGGTAATAATAAGAAAAATGGAAACAATTCATTATTTCTCAGATTTCAGCCATCATAGTTTTAAAATAAAAAGTGCTACCGTGGATAAAACCCACACATTTTATTTGCCCATTTTTTTCCCGGCTAATACAACGTTTAAATTATGTCTCTAGTATAATGTATGACAACAGTATTTTATTTGGGAATACAGGTGTATTTTTTTTTTCAGTTTTGTGCCCGGCACTAATTACAAGCTCTTATTTGCAGAAATACCAGTAATATACCCTCATGACATACATATTAACCACTTCAGCCTTCAGTCGTTTTTCACCCTATGCATCCGAGCAATTTTCACCTCCCATTCATTCGCCAATAACTTTATCACTAGTTATAACAATGAATTGATCTATATCTTGTTTTTTTCTGCCACTAATTAGGCTTTCTTTGGGTGGTACTGCTAAGAATTATTTTTTTCTAAAAGCATTTTAACGGGAATATTAAGAAAAAAATGAAAAAAACAACAACATTATTTCTCAGTTTTTGCCTATTATAGCTTTAAAATAATACATGCTACTATAATTAAAACCCACGCATTTTATTTGTCCCAGTTATTACACCATTTAAATTATGTCCCCTATGACAATGTATAGCGCCAATATTTTATTTGGAAATAAAGGTGCATTTTTTTCAGTTTTGCGTCCATCACCATTTACAAGCTTATAATTTAAAAATTATTAGTAATACACCCTCTTCACATGCATACGAAAAAAGTTCAGACCCTTAGGTAACTATTTATGTTTTGTGTGGGGGTAAACAGTTAATTTTAAATGTAATAAATTGTATTTTTTTTTAATGTATGCAGATGTAGTTTTACTATTTCAGTCAAAAAATGTTTTAGTCCTGTAAGCGAGCTCTCTCGCTTACAGGAAGTGAAGGGAGGACGGGAAACTTTTTTTTCCTTTAGAAAGACCGTCGGTCTTTCTACCGGGGACTTCAATCAATGAATGGGAACTGTGTTCCCATTCATTGATCTCTGGGCTAAAGAGCAGCTGCGCGGGAGTGCGCGGGCGCACCCGTGAGCGCCCAGCCGCACGCAACACAGCAGCAGCAGCCTTTTTGAGGTAATAGCAACGTCCAAAAGGTGAAAGTAGTTAAAAAAGTCCCTAACATAACTATTTAAGTATATTTTTTTAAATGTCACTTTTTCATTTATTTTTATTCAAGCACTTTATTTTGGTAACAATGGGAGAGGGGGAGGTTAAGGGTTAACTAATAGGATATTTTATTTAACATGGTGTATGAAGGTATAATTTTATTATTTGGCAACTAGATGTCCCCCACTTCCTCCTGTGTACTGTGAATGTACACAGGAAGTATACCGTGTTTTCGCTTTCACTTTCTCAATGACCAGCACATCATTGATGCGGGTGATCATTGATCACAGGCACTTTGATCAGTAAATGGGATCACGTTTTCCATTTCACTGATCAGGCAACTAACTGCCAGCGACGAGAACGAATGCAGGGGTGCGTGCAGTGGCGGTGCGTATATCGACACCCCTGAGGCTAAGATGCAGTCTCAATGGGCGTAGATATACCGTCCCCAAAACAAGTGGTTAAGATTAGCTAGAGATATTAAAGGCTGAGATAATGTAATCAATACATTGTCTGCAATTAGCAATAATTTATATTCCTGCCCACCTATTTCGATTCCTTTTATGTCAGGGTTGCCCTGTATCCTGGCTGCCAGTGGCTCAACAGAGAGTGCAAAAAGCAGTGGAGACAGGAGGCATCCCCTGGAGATCATAAAATAGTCATGAGGGTTAGTATAGGGGATCCTCAATGCCACCTGCGGTCGGGAGTACAAATTGTGTATGGTTTGCAGGAAAGTACCAGAAATACCCATAGTTTTCAAACATTTTAATAGAAAAGACCAATTAATGCAGTTGAACGTCTGTTCTGCGTCAAGGCTAAGCAGGAGTGATTGAATTTTATGGTGGTTGACATAATATATGAATTAATTGACTTTCTGATGTTATTCCCAGCATACCTCCCTGTGATAAAACCCACCTGGTCCAGATGGGTCAACGATGGCATCAAAGGGGACAACCTGTTCGCTAATGTTTTAGAAAATATCTTTAAATCTGTGTTCAGAAGTAAAATGGGCCTATCAGTCCAATGAGTCTCTGTCAGGTACCATCTGAGATTGTAGAACTGCAGGGGGAATCTGCTTCTGCCCCATAAATGCATTAAATAAAGTTGTGAACTTATGGATAAAGAAAGCAGCAAACTTTTGTAGTATGCCACCATAAATCCATCCGGATCAGGTGCCTTTAAAAAGGAACTGTTGTGCAAATCTTAAAATTTAAAACACATACAAATAAGAAGTATGTTTTTTCCTGAGTAAAATGAGCCATAAATTACTTATTTCCTATGTTGCGATCACTTACAGTAGGTCATAGAAATCTGACATTACCGACAGATTTTGGGCTAGTCCATCTCTCCATAGGGGATTCCCAGCATGACCTTTATTTATTATAAAGACACTCTGAAAAAGATTTATACAAAGATGTTGGCCAGCCTCTCTGCTCACCGTACACTTTTTTGGCAGTTTGGCAACTGCCATTCACTAAGTGCCTTTTAAAAATAAGGAAATCCATGTGACACCCCCCCCCCCCCCCATAAGGAGATAGGCTAGTCCAAAACCTGTCAGTTCTGTCAGATTTCTACTACCTACTTACTGTGGCTGGATGGTGTAATGCAGGCGTGCCCATTAGGTAGATCGCGATCTACCGGTAGATCACGAAGGACTTCATGGTAGATCCCGACCCCACTACAGTTTCCATTATGTATATACAAATGTGTTCCTAAAATTGTACATAGGTAGATCATTATGACTTGCTAATTTTTTAAAGTAGCTCACAAGCCCAAAAAGTGTGGGCACCCCTGGTGTAATGGTTAAGGGCTCTGCCTCTGACACAGGAGACCAGGGTTCGAATCTCGGCTCTGCCTGTTCAGTAAGCCAGCACCTATTCAGTAGGAGACCTTGGGCAAGACTCACTAACACTGCTACTGCCTATAGAGCGCGTCCTTGTGGCTGCAGCTCTGGCGCTTTGAGTCCGCAAGGAGAAAAGTGCGATATAAATGTTTTTTTTTTTTTTTTTTACTGTGACAGTAACATAGGAGAAAAGTAATTTATGGCTCATCTTACTCTGGAAGAAACATACTGTACTTCTTAAGATTTTCGAGACAGAGGTCCTTTAAGGTGTTGAGAATTTCTTCCCCTTCTATCAGCACTGAGGGATGCAGTTTGGCTAACTGTCAACCTACCTGGAGAGGCCATACCCTCGTAACTAAGCATTAATCTCATCTAATAGAAAAACAATAAAGAAGAGAATTGGCTCTTGGGTGCATGAAAAATATGTATAAACTTTATTACAGAACACTAGTAAAAAACATATACTCACTTAAGTAAGAAATAACAACCCCCCCCCCCCCCCCCAAAAAAAAAAACCCCTTATACTAAAATCACAATGTTACCCTAGAACTGGGCAATATACTTCCACTGAAACTACAAGGGGCTGCAGTCCCTAGAATTGCTCACATCAAGTGATAAAGGCAGTTCAAATGGCTAAACAGCAAAGCCAAGCAATGTCCATAAATTGTGGTGTTTACCAAAGATAGAACATCTCATCTAATAATGGTTGTAAAGGGGCCACGTTACCATGCAAATTATAAGGGGATGAAAAGTAATCTTTGAAAATAATTAGTATATGACAAAGGTCGTATTGCGCAGTCCTTTCTATCCCTAAAGGGGAACATTAACTAAGGATTGAACTTGATTCCAATCAGTAGCTGACACTATCTTTCCCACCAGAAATATTTACCCTTTCTGTGGAAAGAGAGGTCTGTATGGCTGTATTTTCGACATGGGGATCTGTATGGCTGATATCATGGTAAAACCCCTCCCACAGTTTGATGTCATGACCATGGTCCTGACAGTTTGCTGTCTGTGATCCTCGTTGCATTTTTCCAACTGCCAAGCAAGCAATATCTCCCTCTGAGCATAGAACTCTCAGTAATGAACATTCCGTACAGATCACCTGGCAGGACTAAAGATGTCACCACCTGTGATACATTGCAGAATGTAAATCAGGGAAAGTAAATATTTTACAATGGGCAAACACAGACTACATAATCTATAAATGAATATTGTAATCAATAAGCAATTTTATTCATTATTTTCACTACAGTTCCTTTGTAAGAGCAAAAACAGTGTTGCGAGCTTTAAAGAAACCTGTAACGAAAAAACCTCCCCTTGGGGGGTACTCACCTCGGGTGGGGGAAGCCTCCGGATCCTAATGAGGCTTCCCCCGTCCTCCTCGGTCCCACCGTGGCGGCGATAAAGCTCCCCGTACAGCGAGGATGTAAATATTTACCTTCCCGACTCCAGCGCAGGCGCAGTATCGGAGTAGGTGGAAATAGCCGGTCGCTGTCGGGCCGCTCTACTGTGCAGGCGCAAGTCTCCTGCCCCTCGCGCAGTAGAGCGGACCAGACAGAGATCAGTTATTTTCGCCTATCTCCGTGCTGAGAGCCGCAACAGCGCCCCCGCTGGAGCCAGGGAAAGTAAATATATCAGTGCTTGTCGAGGGAGGAATCCTGGACTATTCGGGGGAGCCAGCACTGGATTGCCTGCAGCTACAGGGGAGAGGGAAGCCTCATTGGGACCCTGAGGCTTCCCCCTCCCGAGGTGAGTACCCTCCAGGGGAACTTTTTTTTGTTACAGGTTCTCTTTAATGCTTCTCAGCCAATAGGGTGTGGGCTCTATTTTCTCTCTTGTAGAACAACTGCTTAGTAAAAACCAATGCCTTATCTACCTTTGTAACGTGAAGATCTATGTCCTTCCAAATACTTTCCACTTCAGCTAAACCTGCAGGTGTGGGAAGCTTTTTAAAATTGTTCCTTCTCTGTAACTAATTTATTATATAACCCTATGAGTAGCGAATTAAAGGGAATCTGAAGTGAAAATAAACTTATGAAATAATGATTTGTATGTGTAGTACTGCTAAGGAATAAAATATTATTGGCACTGATAGGAGTTTCATATTGCTTCCAGTACAGGAAGAGTTAAGAAACTTATTTTGTTATCTATGCAAAAGAGCTTCTGTGGGCTCTGCAACTTTATAGCGACTTTATAAAGTTGTGGACAGCACTGTCTTTTGAAGCACTTATCTCAACTGTCTCTCATTGTTTCTTTTTTGTTTATGGTATTTCTACAGAAAAACGTTCAAAGGGTCACTAGCCTGCTCTATGGAATTATTTAAATGCCGAGTGTATTGTGAAAACTGCAATTATTAGAGAATGATGCAATGTTATAACAAAAAAAAGCTATATACCTGAAAATAAAAGTATGAAATTATTTTATTTGCTACTAATGTTCTATTATCTGTATTACACAACTAATTCATTATATCATGAGGTTTTTTTTCGCTTCAGTGTCAAATTCCTTTTTAAAGAGAACCTGTACTGAGTAAAAATATTTAAAATAAACACATGAGGTAACTTCAAATGAACATTACATAGTTATCTTGCCATCAGTTCCTTTCAGAAGCTCACTATTTTCTTCTGACAATAATCCCTTCCAGTTCTGACAATATTTTGTCAGATCTGAAATATATCAGTTGCTGTCAGTAAAATATCAGTTGCTGTCAGTTATAGCTGAGAGGAAAACTGATGTACCAGGTAATGTCCATGTTTCCCTATGGCTCAAGTGGGCGATGTTACAGTTTAACTGTGTGCTGACCAGAAAGCTGTTATGGGGAATGGCCATTTTCAAAATGGAGGACGGAAAATTCCCCTGATCACAGTGAACAAACAGGACGCGGGACAGGAGAAAGACATTGAGGAGTAGATTACATGGAAGGTAAGTATGACTTGTGTATGCTTATTTTGACTTTTAATTTTCAGTTCAGGTTTTCTTTAAGCCTCGATGCTATAGTGATGAACCAACCCCTGATGGTAGACTTATGGGCTTCCTATACTGCTGTACACACCATATTAAAGTCCCCGCCAGAACAATAACATTCTATAACTAATGTATACAGGTCCCTCTCTCCTCTATGGAATGTATACGGGTCCCCTTTTCCTATACGTAATACTGACACAGTACTGTACAGTATAATCTTGTTATAGTAAACAAATAACATATTGGGTATAGAAAACTAGGTGTCAGGTTCCCGGCCAAGAACCATTATAAGTATATGGGAGTAATGCCTGGTATAGGAAACATGATATAATAGAACTTCTGTTATACTAAACCTGTTTTTTGGCCCCTGCAGTATTCTGTATCTGGCTATAGTGGATTTAATTTATCATATGTTGGTTGGAGACCCAAAAGTCATGGTGAGTTGGCAGCCACTTGTAGCCTGCTTGCTATATGCACACTACTCTGGGCCTGTGTGTATCACCTCAAAAGCATCAAATGCACCAGCCAGTGACACATATGCTTTTTGTGTAAGCTGCTGCCTAATTACTGAGGGACTTGCCTGTTGTCTGTGACTTGCTTGTGCATGGCTGCAGCGCTACAGAATCATCCAGGCTGCACAGAAATGTGGACAGAGGAGCACACTATCAGTACTGTACCTGCATCAACTGGTGAGGCCTATGCTTTCTGTGTAAGCTGTAGCATGATTATTGCATGCAAATCCCTACATACTGAGCACTGTGCATTGTCTGTGCTCGCTTGCTGAAGCCTTCAAAAGAAAAAAAAATACTCCCTATTATTGACTGAATTAAGATCCCAAACTATAGTATAGTTTATGGAGTATGAGAAAAATCACCAACAGAAGACTTGGGCGCAGGATACAGCCGATATACGGCTCCCCCTGCTCCTGCACAAGTCCCGGCGGCATTAATTACTATTCCCCCTCCAGGTCCACGCGGATGGTGGTGAATGATATAATTCGGCTTCCAGCTATTGCTGGAGGCCGAATTATTGTGTTTTAAATGTAACTTCAGCTCCGTCTTCTGACGCCGCCAAAGTTACTGACTGTGCGCTGCTATAGCTGTAATTCCTATTACGGTCTATGGTGGTGCCGGCTGCGCCCAAATCTCCTGCGCTCTAATCGGCGTGCTCGTAGTTTATGTGCTGGAGTATGACCATTTCATATATAGTAAACTTCTAATATAGTAAACTACTTTTCCCGGTCGCTTGGAGTTTACTATAAAGGGATTCTACTATATTATGAAGACATGGATAACACAACCAAACTTTGACAGAAATAGTTTCATTGGAAATTACATTTAGGGGAACGCTCTGTAGTGTCTCCAACAGTAACAAATACATCAACCGCAGTCCATACAGCAGTGCAGAGGCGTAGCTATGGGTGGGCAAGGGGGTACACATGTCCCTGGGTGCAGCACTGTAAGGGGGCACAAAGCATGGCCACCGCACCCCCAAGTGAGTAAGAGGTGGCTTGCTGGCTGGTGCCTCTGCTTCTCTCCCTCCCTCTGCAGAGGAGTGCAGAAGTGTTAACCGCAGCAGAACAAGGGGGGCACACCTGGCTAACTATAGGGGGATATCTAAACATGGGGAAGGAAGGCACATCTTGCTATCTAAACGAGGGAAGAGGGGCACATCTGGCTATCTAAACAGCATTTGTACATTTGGCTCCACCCATGATCACACCCATATTCTGATGCATGGTAATGCCCAATTTGTCCAGAGGGGGGCACAAAGACTGTCTTTGTCCCCGGGTGCTGAAAAGCCTAGCTACACCTCTGCAGTAGTGTTGCCAAGTGACAGGAGACTGTGATAGGTCACAGTGGCATAACTAAGAAGCTGTGGGCCCCAGTGCAGGTTTTACATTGGGGCCCCCCAAGCACTCTATGCATAACAATTGATACGCACCAAAACCTGCCAAAGGCAACTACAGGGTCAGAGGTACAAGAAGGGGTGGGGAGCAGTTTGTTAATGATTACTACTATTCAAAGCATCTATAGAAGTGATTATTATCAGCACAAGACCAAAAAAGAGCTAATACTGTGGTTGAGGGTGGGCCCCTTGGGGCCCCTCAGCCTCAGATACGATCGCTACCTCTGCACCCCCTATTGTTACGCCACTGACAGGTCAGTATATGAATTATCGGAAAGCTAAACTTATGACACTAATGCTGCCATAGACTGTAATGGGCTATATGCAGAATCTGCAGATAGCCCCCCAATGGAGGAAATGCCAGATGCAGGGACAGCAAGTGACAGGACAAAGTGACCAATACAGGAGAGATACTAATTATCACTATTCTCATGGCTACTGTGGATTCAGAAACTGGACAATCTGTGCACAAACAGATCCATTATAGTTCCGTGATCGGCAAAAGTCTGTAAAGGTGGCCATACACATCTTACAATTTTTTTTGTTTAATTTTATCCCAATTTGATTAAAACGATTGGTTGTACCAAACAGATCGAACGGGTTTTCTTTTGTTTTTGATCAAAAAATCTGATTGTTTTCCCATTTTTATCAATTAACTATTCAGTACATACCAAACTATTTGTCATTTGTAATAACAATAAAAAGAATAGAATTATAAAAGAGTGTGTGTGTATTTTTACAGTATATAATGAAAATATGGAAAGGCTAGGTTACGGTACAAAGGGGTTGATTTACTAAACCATGTACGACAAATAGCACACCTTATCAAACATATCACACCTTATCAAAGTTAACACGCCTTATCAGAGTAGCATAGAGAGTGCTACAAACGTATGTCTGCTAATTGGCAATGGCACTCGTCCTGCCCTGAGCCCCTGCGGGTTCGTAGCACTCGCTATGCTACTCTGATAAGGCGTGCTAACGTTGATAAGGTGTGATATCTTTCATAAGGTGTGCTATTTGTCATAGCACAGTTTAGTGAACCAATGTGGTGTTCAGTGGTATATGTAATGCTAAACAGTAAATGATGATCACATGAGATATTGACAGATGAGCAGAGATGGAATATGGGGATAAATGTCACAGTGGAAAATGTAGTTCTATGAAAATGCAAAATGATCAAAAGTTGATAACTAAGTGATAAGTTGTCACACAGGAGTTTTCAAACCAAACCAACTGTTTTGATGTTTATCTCAAACACACGTGTGTTGAATCAAATCATTTTGTTCCAAGCGTCCAATAAACCAAAATTTGGATTGGGTTGGTCATATCAAATAAAAAAAAAAATGTAATATATGTGGCCAATGTCCGTACAGAAGCGTTCCCTGCGGACACATTTCCATAGAATACCGAAAGAGGCAAGCGCAGGGTTAAAGCTGTCAGGCACAATTACCGGCAAAGCATCCTGCGCCTGCAATTAGCCCCCCTCAACCAGCGGAAGGCGAGCGGCTCTGGTCCCTTTTAATCTACTTCACTCTTCCCGTCCTGGGCTCATTCCCATGGCAACCCCATCCAGTGACCATCGACAGCCAGAAGGAGGGGGGCATCCTGGGGCTCAGCTCATGTACTGCCATGCGCCTCTCGCTGCACGGAAGGGTTAATAAGCAGAGCCCCCTCCATACCAGCAATATAGGGGGGATGGGGAGGAGGCGGAGCTGGGGCCGCTTATCGGGGAGACCTGTCATTCTATAGACGCTCGCTGCATACATATCACACTCCCCCATTCTGTTCATGCTCCACTGCAGTGACACAGAGAGAGTATGTATATGTATATATATATATATATATATATATATATATATATATATATATATATATATATATATAGATGCTCGATGCATACATATCACACTCCCCAATATAGATGCTCGCTGCATATATACTCTATCATACTTCCCGATTCTGTGCATGCTCCAAGAACGAAAGAAAGATAGAGAGAGAGAGAGAATATGAGTGAATATATAGCGTCAACATCTTCTGCAGCGCTGTACAGAGTACACAGTCATGTCACTTAGCAAATGGCCCTGTTCACATAGCAAACGCATACGAACGCACCCCATCCGTGTTTGTATGCGTTGCATTGCTGATCCCATTCACTTAAGTGAATGGGTCAGCCGCGCGTTTCTGGAAAAAATGCGTACCGCATGTGTTCCCGGACCGCACTGGTCCGGAACGCATGCAGTGTGAACATCAAACAGTGCACTCTATGAACTGTCTGATGTTGTGCGTGTCGGTCTCCTGCACGCGTTCCCGAAACGCGGATGGAAACGCGTGCAGTGTGAACGGGGTCTAAAAGGGAACCTGAACATACCTTAAAGAGACACTGAAGCGAAAAAAATATATGATATAATGAATTGGTTGTGTACTATGAATAATTACTAGAAGATTAGCAGCAAAGAAAATATTCTCATACTTTTATTTTCAGGTATATAGTGTTTTTTCTAACATTGCATCATTCTATAATATGTGCAGATTACACAACACTCAGCATTCAAAATGAGTCTTTCAGAGCAGTCTGTGAAGTAATGAACTCTCCTCTAGCAGAGGAAAAGTAAACAGTTCAATTACAGTTGAGATAATAAAAGTCAGATAACAGCCCTCTCCACGACTTAAGGCCCCCATACACTGGGCCGATTCCCGTCCGTTTCGACAGCAGATTCGATCCTGGGATCGAATCTGCTGCCAATCGCTTGCGCTAAACGCACCCGCCGATCCGATTTCCTCCCGAAATCGGATCGGTCCGTCGATCGCGCCGTGCGGGAAATTACCCTCGATCGCCCGGCGGTAGGAGCGCGTCGCTTGCGGCGTACGATTCGGGCCCGATGCGACGCATGTATACATTACCTGAAGCTGGCTCCGGGGTCCTCTTCTCCTCGCTGCACCGCATTTCCGCATGTCCCAGTGTACGCTATACTTCCTGTGTCACTCCGGTGACCAGGAAGTTGAAATAGAGGGCGCTCTATTTGAACTTCCTGGTCACGGAGTAACACAGGAAGCGCCGGGATGGAGCAAGAACAGCGGTGCGGTGAAGCGCGGAGAAGACGCCCGGGAGCCAGCCTCAGGTAATGTATACGGGGGTTGGGAGACAGGCGGCAGAACAGCTCAGCAGATGGTGAATCGGTTTCAGGCTGAAATCGATTCACAATCTGTTTGCAGTAAAGGTGGCCATACGATCCCTCTCTGATCAGATTCGATCAGATAGGGATCTGTCAGCTGGTCGATCTAATGGCACATCGACCAGTGTATGGTCACCTTTAGTTAGTCGGAGAGCTTAATAGCTTTTTTGCATAGAGATAACAACTGGAGTTTCTCAACTCTTCCTGCACTGAAAACAATTATTTTAGACTGATGTATCTGATCTTAATGTTTTTTTTCTTAGCTGTACTACACATACAAATCATAGTCTCATCATTTTTTTTTTCGCTTCAGTGTCTCTTTAAACAAAAATATAAAAAAAATGTATCGCACCTTCTCTTTCGTCGACTTACAAGACAACGTCCACGGCACCAGCGCAGCCCTGGCCAGGCACGTCCTCATTTGCGCTCCCCGTCGCCGGGAGTGTCCTGTGCAGGCGCTGTACAAGAACATCTCTACTGCGCCTGCGCAGGCGCGCGCGCTGCCAGGACCACTCAGGCGCAGTGGAAAACTAACGACTAAAAGAGAAAGTGAACCGCGGCGGGGGCCCGGAGGATCATTCCAGGATGGTGCGTGCACAGGACGGCTGCAGAGGGCTGGCAGAAGCCCCAGGTGAGTGAAACTTTTTTTTTCTTTAGGTATCTTCAGGTTCCCTTTAACGGTCCCGCAGAGGGGCTCACAATCTAATCCCTACCATAGTCATATGTCTATGTATGAGTATCGTGTAGTGCATGTATCGCAGTCCAAGGACAATTAAGGATGAAGCCAATTAACTCATCTTTTTTTTGTTTTGGGATGTGGGAGGAAACCGGAGTGCCCAGAGAAAACCCACACAGACACGGGGAGAACATACTAAACTCTGTGCAGATAGTGCCTTGGCTGGGATTTGAACCAGGGACCCAGCACTGCAAGGAGAGACTGCTAACTACTATGCCACCGTGCTGCCCTATAAATATATTTTCTGTATGAGCTATGAACACACAGTGGCCCTGTTCACATTATATACGCTGTTTAGGCCTCTTGCACACTGCACATCACAAAACCGTTTTGCGATTTACGATTACAATATTCCCTAGATGCTATCAATACAAGAAGAAAAATAACGCAAAAAACCCCCGCAGCATGCAGGGCCGATTAAAAAATCGGAATCGCATTCAGTGTGCAAGAGGCCTCAAAGTGCTGCAGAAACCTCTGTGGTCCGCACTTCCAAATAACCGTGACAACGGCTGTGACTGCATTCAGAAAAAGTGGACTGCATTCAGTGGCAATGTTAAGGGTGGCCATACATTACTGTATGCTCCATCAATCAAGTGATCAGCTCTTTTGGGCAATCAACAATAGAGTGCTCCATTGAAAGTCGATCAACTAGCGGCCTTTCCTCTACATAGGCGAGTATCTAACGTTTTTTCAGTTGCTTCAAAGTTACTTTAAAGAAAGAAGATGGCAAGCTTAGAAGAGACTTCAGACAAGTCCTCAAGATGACCACCACTCTGCATTCAGGACAGAAAACTCTACAGTAAGTTGCTGAGAAAAAAAACAGAGGTACAGCCCCTGACTGTGAAGCATGAGGTCATGAGTTTGACTCCCAGGACAGAGAGAAAAACGAGAAAAAGAGAGAGAAAACCACTCCTGGAGGAGTAGAAGAAAAGCCAGAGAACTTCTAGCAACAGGGATAACATACAGCGCATTTATTATCAAACCCTTATGGCTAATGGGTAAGCTTCGGTTCCCACTCGTGCCGGATAACATGGGAACAGACAGTGTAGTATCTGCTTCGAAGGCCCGCTGTGGTCTGGCTGGAGCCCGGGGCAGATGCATAACCCCCATAGGCTATATGGGGGAATGCATCCACCTGTCCGGGATAATCGCGGACTGCACAGAAGTGTGGCCTGCTTACAGCAACACATCTCACAGATCCGTTGCAGAGTATCAAGTGTGAATAGCTCCTATATATAAAATAAGAGCAGTTCACTGTCAGTTTTGATATGCAGTAAAACGGACAAAAAATGTCCATTTGGCTGTCAAGTGGGAACATCCTAAAAGGTTGCCACACACCATACAATTTTTTTTTTTTTTTAATTCGAGCATTCCAATCCAATTTTATGATCGATTGGGAGTTTCAATCAGAATCTCCGAGGTACCACACACGCATTTTCGAGATTGCCGCAATTTCGATCGTAAACTCTGAAAATATTGGTTGGTTAGAAAAATCAAGAGAAAAAAGTGAATAAAGTTTGGTTTGTACTGAATAGTTACACATAATTTTTTTTCTGGTTGAATATAATTTCACAATCCATCACACACCATAAAATTCTTGATAAAAATCGGTCTGAATTTTCCAAAATGTCCAATCTCTACACAATCTCTACGAAAACAAATTTAAGCTTTCGATTTTTTGGGACAATTGATTGTATTTATTGAATTGGTGTAAAATTGGATCTTTCAATTGTATGGTGTGTGGCCACTTTAAGAGGTCCAGAGAGAAAGTCCTGTTCTCACTAGCCATATTGGAGCTGTGTTCTGATCACTTCTCTATACGCAGCGTTGTGAAGGTGGGGATTACACGGTCACTACACGGACATCTGAGGCTTGATTCACAAAGCGGTGCAAACTGTTTAGCACGGGCGTGAATCGCGCCAAATTGCGTGCGCAACAGTCCGCGATTGCGTGAATGCGCGCGCAAAAGTCCGCGAAAAGCACTTCAGGTGCTAACTGTTTAGCACACCCGTGCTAAACAGTTTGCACCGCTTTGTGAATCAAGCCCCTAATGTTTTTGTTTCCCGGTGAGAGCGTATGATGCATGTTTGGAGGAAGGGGAGGATGTTGGCAGTGGAGACTTAGGGGTTAATGTCACTGCTTCCAGCAGAAGGCCTCCGGGTGTCACACAGGAAGGACAGGAGGCAGCTGTGCTGTATAGCTGTGCTCTGGCTACAGAGCACTGACGGCTACCACTTCCTAAAATGGGTAAAAGAGGCGAGATGTCAGAGCGAGCGACTAATCTCCACTGAGACGGGAGGAAAACGGGTCGCGCGCCATCAGGGAAGATGCAGGTCTGATATGTATAGACCCATCTATACATCAAGCAATCAGAATAGTCACCCGCCATATGCTGTCCCTGCTGGTTGGGGAATTCAATTACAACTAGAATAACTATCTAGTGTGAAAAAACCTGTACAAAAATGAGAAATGTTATTTTAGTTTCACCTCAGATCATGCTTCTGCTCAGCTGGCGTTTTCAGTATTGGTCATAGATTGTATGTGTATGAGCCTATGAAGAGTCCAGCAATTATTTAAAGGGCAACTGAAGTGAGAGGGATATGGGGGCTGCCATATTTATTTTCTTTTAACCACTTGATGACCCACCCTTTACCCCCCCTTAAGGACCAGCGCTGGTTTGATTGATCTGTGCTGGGTGGGCTCTGCAGCCCCCAGCACAGATCAGGGTGCAGGCAGGGAGATCAGATTGCCCCCCTTTTTCCCCCCTATGGGGATGATGTGCTGGGGGGGTCTGATCTCTCCTGCCTGCTGTGGGTGGCGGGGGGGGCACCTCAAAGCCCCCCTCCGCGGCGAAATTCCCCCTCCCTCTCCTACCTGCTGCCTCCCCCTGGTGTTCCGGGCTGCACAGGACGCTATCCGTCCTGTGCAGCCAGTGACAGGATGTGGTCTGTCACATGGCGGCGATCCCCGGCCGCTGATTGGCCGGGGATCGCCGATCTGCCTTACGGCGCTGCTGCGCAGCAGCGCCGTACAAATGTAAACAAAGCGGATTATTTCCGCTTGTGTTTACATCTAGCCTGCGAGCCGCCATCAGCGGCCCGCAGGCTATTCACGGAGCCCCCCGCCGTGATTTGACAGGAAGCAGCCGCTCGTACGAGCGGCTGCTTCCTGATTAATTAGGCTGCAGCTGGCGACGCAGTACTGCGTCGCTGGTCCTGCAGCTGCCACTTTGCCGACGCACGTTATGAGTGTGCGGTCGGCAAGTGGTTAAAGGGAAACTAAACTGAGAAGCATATGGATTTTTCCTTTTGAAATAATACCAGTTGCCTGACTCTCCTGCTGATCCTGTGTCTTTAATACTTTCAGCCACAGCCCCTCAACAAGCATGCAGATCAGGCGCTCTGACTGAGGTCAGACTGGATTACCTGCATGCTTGTTTCAGGTGTGTAATATAGCCACTACTGCAGCCAAAGTGATCAGCAGGACTGCCAGGCAACTGGTATTGTTTAAAAGGAAAAATTCATATCCCTCTCAGTTTAGGTTCCCTTTAAACAAAATCAGTTGCCTGGCTGTCCTGCTGATCTATTAGGCAGCAGCAGCAGTGTCTGAATCCCACCAGAAACAAGCATGCAGCTAATCTTGTCAGATCTGACAATATCGGAAACATCTGATCTGCTGAATGCTTGTTCAGGGTCTATGGCTAAAGGTCCGTACACACGCCGGACTATCGCTGGAACGCCCACCCAGCGGGAGGTGACGACGGACCCGTCGTTGCCTCCAGTCCGGCGTGTGTACGGACCTTAAAAGTATTAGAGGCAGAGGATCAGCAGGACTGCCAGGCAACTGGTATTGCTTTATAGGAAATAAATATGGCAGCCTTCATATCCTTCTCTCTTCAGATTCCCTTCAAGCGCAGTGTGCAGTCAAGTTACATAAGGTGAATGGAAGCGCTTGGCGGGGTCTTGACTGGTAATCTAGTGTGTGTATATGTGCTATTACATTGCTTAGAGATCTGATGGTCTACATTGACAAAGAAAAAGCAACAGCAACAACAACAAAAAGCAACAGAAAAAGCGACAGATGAGAGCATTGTTCCTGCCCTTACCCCATCCACTCTATTGTGTGAAACCCTATTATCCCTCCTTCCCTCCCCTGCACTGAACAGTACATGTGTCTGTAGGGTGTTTGCACCGCGCAGTTTCCCCCTCATCATCCAGCCACAAGCAATACAGGCGACAACCTGAAGCTGGATGACAATATGGAAATAATGATGCAGAAACAATGCACCAGATCAAACGTGTGGGTGTTTTTTTCTGCACACAGTATGTGTGGTCATCTGAGAGATCTGATAACCAATCGTGTGTGCGTGTCTGTGTGTGTACAGTGTGTGTGTGTCTGTGTGCTTGTCTGTACAGTGTGTGTGTGTATGTACAGTGTGTGTGTGTGTGTACAGTGTGTGTGTGTGTGGTGTGTGTACTGTGTGTGTACAGTGTGTGTGTGTATGTACAGTGTGTGTGTGTGTGTACAGTGTGTGTGTGTGTGTGTACTGTGTGTGTACAGTGTGTGTGTGTACAGTGTGTGTGTGTACAGTGTGTGTGTGTGGTGTGTGTGTACTGTGTGTGTACAGTGTGCGTGTGTGTACAGTGTGTGTGTGTATGTACTGTGTGTGTGTACTGTGTGTGTGTGTGTGTATATATGTATATACACACCAAGAAAAGCCATTATAGTGTAGTAAGATTGCGACAGAGATTAAGACCACATACAGTAAGTGATTTATTTGTGTGACAATAATGGCACAACAGTTGGCTGGAGAACAAACCTGACCACATTCAGGTTAAAAAGTCACTCTCTGCAGTTATGGACAAAATAACAAAGGGAAACACCCGCCACTTGAGGTGGTATGATTGTGTACGCGGTTCAGAAGCGCTGAAGTAAAATAGCATTTTTAAAAACAGTTTAAAAATCGAGGAGGTAAAGATAAATGTATCTCCTCTTGAGGAAAAAGAACTCAATGAGGAGCAAAAAAGGGGTCCTCTTGGGAAGGGGGGGGGGGGGGGTTTAAAATAAAAACGGACACTTACCTGGGGCTTCTATCGGCCCCCTGCAGCTGTAATGTCCCGCGCCGTCCTCCAACGATCCTCCGTTCCCTGCCGCCAGTCCCCGTGTAATTGTGATCCCAGTAAGACTGCGGCTGCGTGTGTGCTTGCTCCTGCGCACGTTATCGGGAGCTTACTGCGCAGGTGCAGTACAAGAACACTTTGTACTGCGCCTGCGCAGTAAGCTCCCGATGACGCGAGCGGGTGCGCACACTCTTTGTCTTGTAAGACGAATAATTGACCCGTGCCGGCAGCGGGGAACCGAGGACCGTAGGACGGCGCGGGACATGACAGCTGCAGGGGGGCTGGTAGAAGCCCCAGGTAAGTGTCCATTTTTATTTTCAACACCGCCCCAGAGGTTCCTTTAAAGGAAAACTGAGACGAGTAAAACAAAAAGTTTTATACATACCGGGGCCTCCTTCAGGCTGATCAGTCCCTCGCCCTCCTCCGCTGCCCCCTGGATCCTCTGCTGGTAGGCAGCCAGGTAATCTCGCAAATCGAGGCGTACTGCGCATGTGCAGTCCTGCCACGCACCACCGCCGCTAGGCACAAAACACACCTGGCCGGAGGAGCGTGCAGCCGGACTGCGCCAACCTGCCGGGCCGCCAATATTACTGGGTCACCAAGTGGAGGATCTAGGTGACGTGGGAAGATGGCGAGGGATTGATCCAGTCTGACTGAGGCACTTGGCTCCGCTAGGGCTCGCCGGAGATTTTACTCTACATTTATATTACCTGAAGAAGCAGATATATGCTCCCCAGAAATGCTTTGCATTCCATAAGAGTTTTCTTCATTTGGATCAATAAAATTAGTTCTTAACCTGACCACTGAGTTTTTTGTATAGGAGGAGGTAAGTTTATCTGTACCTCCTCTACTTTTAAACTGGAGTCAATGCACAGAAAGCCCTTTCCCATGGCAGGCACTGGACGTTGCTCCTCCCCGAGTTGATTTTGCATGGAATGGGGGAGGGACCAACACTCCTCAGAAGAGGATCTCTGCTTTGTGCACATTCCTAGAAAGAGGTGCACAGCAGGATTCCTCTTATCCAGGTGCTTCATGTATAGGAAATTCACCTCTGAAGTCTTGCTCTGTGGTGCCTCCTGGAGGAGAAGTAGAGCACATATGGCTGGTACACAGCAGAATACCATCTAAGCAGGCATCTATGAACCAGTCGTATCCCGTTTACTCATTAGTGGCAGTAACCAGTCAAGATTTAGCAGCAATATACTTCGGCAGTGTTCTCTGGGAATATCCACACGTTATAATACTTTCAGCCTCCACAGTTTGTACACCCGGGTCTCCAGAAACCTCTTTGGAGTGAGAACTGGCCCCGTGGTCCACCACGCTAAGCATCCATCCATCTCTATATAAACAAACAGCTAAAACTCCCAGGAGTCCATCCAGCGCAGTCCCGACATGAGGCTGCCCGGCTCGTCCGCCAGAGGACCCTCCATGCCATACGTCAAGGGGTGGAAGAGGTAGAAACTGCAAGACATGGCAGAGAACTTGGCATTAGACTACAAGGAGGTGTATAGTCTCTGCCACACACCCAGACAGGAGGCAGAAATGCACAGCCCATACTCCTATTCCAAGGCATTACCTATATATGATGATCAGGATCAGCACAGTCATCACAGCCGTATAGATCGTCCGCTGTAGTGATGGACACAACCAGCCAGCCACCAGCGTCACCAGAACAGACAAGGTCACAGCTTGAAGAAGAGAAACAAGGAGCTATCAGAAGAAGTGATACTCTGCATTGTCCAATACTGTCTCCTTACCACAGCCCACCCAGTGCCCCCTTCTGGCTCGGCTCCTCCATAGTCACCAAATGTGCCACACCGAAATCTATGCTGCTCCATGTCTTTCCACTCCCCTCTGTCTTCTCAGGAATACTTGCCTGGTACCATTACCAAAGCCAGTCAGAAACCTTCATCACCTGAATTATTTTTTAACTGTGGCCCAATCATGCTTTCATCAAAAACAGCTCGAAAGCTCCAACTTCTCAGCAACACTGATTACATGTTCACTGAGTGAAGGATGAGTGGTTGACGAATGTACACCCCTGGTAGGGAAGGGTTGTGGAGTGCACATGCTTGGTGGGGGGAGATTGTGCTGTGCAGTGCAGTTGCAACTGTACACACCTAGTGAGGAAGGGGTGGGCAGTGTACATACCTGATAGGGAGGTGGGGAGGGGTTGGTCAGTGTACACACCTGGTGGGGAGAGGTTGTGCAGTGTACACACCTGGTGGGGAGAGGTTGTGCAGCGTACACACCTGGTGGGCAGGGAATGGGCAATATACACCTGATGAAGAGTTTTGGCATATAATAGGTTGAGTGTGTTGAACACTCTGAATGCAAGCTCTGCTGGTGGTATGTCACTGCCTTCGCACCAATTTACAAATAAAACTATTGTGCTGTCTCTTCTGAAGATACTCACCAGTGAGCATGCAGGAGAAAAGCATCGCCGGGAAGTAATGATGGTAATAAAGCACTCGGCCCATGAAGAAGAAAGGGCAGTAATGCAGCAGCCACCCCAACATGAGTTGCCCCCCACTCTCCAAAAGCACAGCAACATTTTCTGTAATACAAAAAGATTGTAGCAATGTATGAATCCACTACTTGGCCCGTCCCACCACAAAAGATATCCCAACCCACCAAACCAAGACATCCCAACCCATTAACCTCCAACTCCATCACATCAGACATCCCAACCCACTAGCTTCTAAATTCCCCACACGAGACAACCCAACCCACCAACCTCCAAACACACCACACCGAGATATCCCAACATACCAGCCTCCAACTCCTCCACACTAGGGATGTCAAACTCAAAAACAAAGAGGGCCGAAATTGAGCTCTGGGATCAAGTCGCGGGCTAACCTCAATGTCTAGTGGCAAACTCTATCCCTTATAAAGATCCCTGGTGTCTAGTGCCCCCCCCCCCCCCCCCTATACAGTTCCCTGGTGTCCAATGGTTTCCCCTCCCCTTATTGCTTTCCTGGTGATCTAGGACTTACCCTCCAATATGGCTTCTATGGTGGTCTAGAGTGAGCCAAAATAATGCAAAGTGGGGGAACCACCTGAGGGCCAAATCAGATGGCTCCGAGGGCCAGATTTGGCCCGCGGGCCGGAGTTTGACACGTATGCTCCACACCAAAACATCCCAAACCACAACCTCCGAATCCACCACACCTGACAATCCAGCCTATGAATCCCCCACACCAACACCTCATGTGACGTTGACAATTTCACCCAAAATCCTTCAAACAGCGACCCACTCAATCAAGCAAAAATAAGACTCACCCTTCACCTGGTCAGACATGCAGATTCCTCTCTGGAAGGAGATGGCAGCACATATGGCCATAATCACATAAACACCAAGACAGACTAGATTCAGCCACCAGATCACCTGACATGTGAATGTACATAAGATCGGAGTTTAATTATGCAGCGAATGTGAGCTATACACACATCTGGTTTCTATGAAGATACGTTTTACAAATACCGAGTACTGCTACATGACAGATGGGAAAAAAAAAGTATAATTCTGCAGTCTGAAAATTAGACAGCTGCTGCAACTGCCTAAGATTACCAGTCACTGATGATCATAGCTCTGCTGCTACCTATAGTCTAGACAGGGCTATGCCTTAAAGAGAAACTCCGACCAAGAATTGAACTTTATCTCAATCAGTAGCTGATACCCCCTTTTACATGAGAAATCTATTCCTTTTTACAAACAGACCATCAGGGGGCTCTGTATGGCTGATATTGTGGTGAAACCCCTCCCACAAGAAACAAGAAAAGTACGTAATCTTGACAGTTTCCTGTCTGTGAACCTTGCTGCATTGTGGGAAATAGCTGTTTACAGCTGTTTCCAACTGCCAAAAAAGCATGCAGCAGCTACATCACCTGCCAACAGTAAAAATGTCACCATGTGATAAATGTCAGAATGTAAATCAGGGATTTAAAAGATTTTACAATGGGCAAACACTGACTAAATCATTTATACATAATTATTGTAAAAATGAAGCACTTTTTTAATTACATTATTTTCACTGGAGTTCCTCTTTAAAAGGCTCATACACACCCTCAACAAAAGTCTTTTAAATGCACAATTATCAAACAACTTTTGTTGTTGAAACAAACCAAAAAAGTGGTTTGCTATTGTTCAAACAACTGATAAGACGCAGCTCAAGTCAATCCAACATAACAAACAACTTTTTTGGTTTGTTTCAACAACAAAAGTTGTTTGATAATTGTGCATTTAAAAGACTTTTGTTGAGCGTGTGTATAAGGCTTAAAGTGAACCAGAGACAAAGCACCCTCATGTATTTTACTATATATATCAGTGGGAACATTGGAGAAAACACCTACCCTGCTCTCTGTTTCATCCTCACTGCTAAAAGTGTCTGTTACCAGCTGTGATAGCTGAGCATTCAGTCTGGCTTTGCCGGGAATGATTATAGCTGAGTCATTATAGCAGAGCCACAAGGGGGCAGGCTTGGGCTTGAAAAGACACCAGAGAAGACAGACTCAGCTATAATCATTCCGTAGCAAAGCTAGACTGAGTGCTCAGTCGGGGATTCTTATCAGAGGTGATAACAGTCAGATTAAACAGAGAACAATGAAACAAAGAGCAGATTAGGTGTTTACTGTCAAGTTCCCACTGATTTATAATGTAAAATACATGAGGGTGCTTCTCTTTAAGCAGTTCCAAAAACTGGAAACTTTTGTTCTGGTACAGTGAGCATCTTTATCGACAAGTTCCCCTGTGCCCATCTGGCCTGTCCTCACTGCATACACCACTCAGAACCCAGGCACAGCTCCCACACTCACCGGGTTTCCCAGAAGATAGACACGGACGTCTGTGGCATTCACACCAGAGAATCGGAGACCCTGCAGACACAAGAAGCCAGTCAGACATGAAACTTCTGCTACTGGTGGAGTCTGGAGGTCAGAAAGTGAAAGGATTATGGAGGCTGCCATTGTCATTCCATTATGAAAAATGCCAGTTGCCTGGCTGTCATGCTGAGCTTTCGTCTTTAGTCGTGTTTGATTCGCACACCAGCAACAAGCATGCAGACAGTGGAGTCAGACCAGAGTCACAGCTTCTGAACTGATCTGCATGCTCATTCTGGGCCAGTGACTTATATGTGCTGATGCTCCGCCTCTAATACTATGTCAGGCAACTTGCATTGTTTATTAGAGAATGATGATGGCAGCCTCTGAATTACCCTCACTTTTCACCTTTAAGATTCCAGCAGGGGTAGAGGTCTGTTAGAGATTTAACAACATTATTACCTTAAACTGCAGTACAGTAAAACAACCACAAGATGTCACTGTGTGTAAAATGTGATAATGATCTTTATGGGATTGCCATTTTCTTTATTCTCTGCAATTCTCTCTGTTCTAAGTAAGCTGCTTTTCCTGATGGTGGTGTATGATATTTCTCTGAATGTTTTTCTTTAGTAAAGAGTTCTAACTTCTAACTTGTACTGGGCGCCTATCTGCGTGTACAGAACAATCTGCTGCACGGCAAGAATGCAGAGCTGGGAACAGTGCAGAAAACTAACCACCAGAGTCCCAGAGAATCGGAAGAGACCATTAGGTGGTGTGACTTTCCAGCTGCCACCAAACTCTGATAAATAATTTTCTGATGGCACGACCAGTCCACATATTTCACACAGTTCCCTATTATTCCTATTTAATTATGTTAAGCCTGCAGGATCCACTAATGTTCTATCATCCTCATCCTGCAGTGTCCACCCATCCCCCCACAAGAGTCTGTTAGGTGGACCGATTGATGTTTTGTCTGGATCTACCCACAATGCACTGAAGCAAAGAAGAGTGATGGACTCCAGTATCACATGACTCACCTGGAAGTTTATTGGCCAGTGCCATGGCTTGGAGGTCACTTCATGCTCTTTTGGTTTCAAGCCACTATTTGCCTTCAGAAAAGAGGAAGGAACAGATTACCCAGTGCGACTCCAACCAGTAACCTTTCCCATCACTGATACTCCACACCGATGCCACTAACCATGACTGATACCACCTTCCCATCACTAATACCAAAATCGATTACCCCACTCAACAAGGACAGCCTTCACCCAACCCATAACCCCACTCAACCCATAACCCCACTCAATGACAGCTTCCACCCAACCCATAACCCCACTCATCAATGACAGCTCCCACCCTTAACCTACCTACTCATCACTATTACCCTGAACTCCTTATTGACAGTTCCAAACCTGACCGATGGCCTCCACTCCATACAGATAACTTGACCTGTCTGCATCTGCCCTGCTTGATACTCCCTCCCCAGCAGCCCCAGAGATAGAGGAGGGGGCCTCACCCGCACCATGACCACATGGGACTCCAGCAGAGTCTCCAGGAAGGAGGG
The DNA here is from genome assembly GCF_040937935.1 of Hyperolius riggenbachi. Lineage (NCBI taxonomy): Eukaryota > Metazoa > Chordata > Amphibia > Anura > Hyperoliidae > Hyperolius > Hyperolius riggenbachi. The sequence goes on along the minus strand of NC_090654.1, from coordinate 265,049,615 downwards.
CTTCAGGATGGACACACTGATATTGGGCACTGGAAACAAGAAGACAAGGTCAGAGGAAGTGATATCTCTATGCGATGTTCTGACTATGAGGAAGATGCTGTAACCACGGTAACCAGTAGGGATGAACAATATCTTTCAAAAAATGGATATTATATCACTCATATGAATAAACAGCTACACATGATAAAATGTTGACAGATTTTATCCTTTTCCTATACAATCTCCAAGAAGGATGACAATTGTACAACCAGGCAAGCACTAGGGGAACGGGTTCAAACATACTGTAGGCTATGTCTATCACTACATCTGTAAATGGAATAACTATGCTTACATTCCAGACTGATCTTATATTACAATATCATATAAAACTAATAAATATACATTTACCAAGAAATTTGCAGATGGTACAACGTTGTGAAGAATTACCAACACGCAGGAAGATAGTGACATGCTGCGGAAGGATCTGGATAGGATGGCTATATGGGCATGTATATGGCAGATTAAATTCATCGTAGATAAATATCAAGTCATGCATCTTGGTCATACCAATGATCTAGCACCATATAAAATAAATAGGATACTGATGGAGGCATCAAACTTGGACATAGACTTAGTACTGGATGGCAACAAGTTAAATACCGGTTATCATATTCAATGCCAAGCAGCCGCAGCTAAAGCAAATAAACTTTTGAGATACATTAAAAGGGAAATAAAAACTAGGGATTCCAGTGGCTGTTTAGCTCTCTTGCAAGGTCGCATCTGGAATATGGAATACAGTTCTGGGCACCACATTACAGGAGGGACATTGTAGTTTTGGAGCAGGTGCAAGCCTCAAAATTGAGGGATGGAAGGTCTCACTTACCAGGAAAGGTTAGATAAATCGGGCTTATTTAGTCTGGAGAAAAGACACCTTATACATCACATATACCCTACATCAGAGTGCAACATACAAGCTTGGCAGATGAGATTTATGTCCTAAGGCTTGTGCCAAGTACTATTGGACATGACCTGCGTATGGAGAAAAAATGTTTTTGCCATCAATTTCAAAAGGAGTTCTTTACAGTAAGAGTATTTAAAAAGTGGAATATATTACCATAGGAAATAGTCATGGCAAACTCTATATCTGCGTTTAAGGGGGGCTCCTCAGACACAGAGATTATTGGCTGTCATAGGCTGAAGCCTATGACAGCTGATCACGGGGATTGGCTGGCGGGGGGAGGGAGTCAGGGGGGTTACAGCTGGAAAAAAAACACTTATTTTTTTATTAAAAAAACCACACAGATACAAACAAATAAACAAACATTGGGGGGGGGGGGGCGATCAGACCCCACAAACAGAGAGCTCTGTTGGTGGGGAGAAAAGGGGGGGGGGGGGGGAAATCACTTGTGTGCCATGTCGAGTGGCCCTGCAGCTTGGCCTTAAAGCCGCAGTGGCCAATTTAATGCAAAATGGCCTGGTCTTTAGGGGGATTTAACACTGAGGTCCTCAAGGGGTTAATCACAATTTCTGCATTCTTAATATAATTTCCTTGTGATTTGTATTATTTTCTTGTTGTTGTTGGTAATTTCGGCCTATAAGTGTTAGGTAAATTCTGCATGTTGTTGGTCATATCTACTTGTCTTTGGTAATATTTGTATTACCTTGTGTATATATTTAATTAGAAAAGAAGGCGCTACTTGAGGGGCGTGGTCTGTGTTAAGAGGCGGGGTTTAGGCGCTAGAACTTTTGTGACTAAAGGTTCCTGGGCTGTGACTCTGGCCCTGCCGTCCTCAGACACATCAAGAGACTTTTCTTATTGCCGGGTAACATCACTGCGTGCCAAGCGATGACACTTGCGGCGTTAGTAAACACTGCCATTTGGCTATGTGAAATTGCAGCTGAAAGTCACTCGTGGCCTACAACCAGGAAGCTGAACTGCCCATCAAGCGAGCAGTTCAGCCTACCATGGGAACGAGCCCTTTTAGACTCATCTCAGCATCTATGATAGGTTCATGTCAGTCAGAGGCTGACGGCAGCACGTGATGCAATTATTACTGTAACCACTTACATCGGGGATTCTCGTGGTCCTCCACATTCCACAGAGTGTTGGGGGTCTCTCTTAAGTAAGGGCTACATGTGACCTCGCCCTGTTCCCAGCCCCTGAGGACAAGAAGAGACATATGTGACTGACAGAACATGGCAGTACATTTCCAGGAATAGTTAGTGTACCGATGTGTCCCATCCAATATCAATCAGATAACTGCAAACAAATTACTACTGAATATCGCCTGGAATGCCACCCCCGCTTCTTATGCCCCGCCCGAAGCAGAACAAAGCTAAGCAATAATCAATAGTGCACCATACCCGCCAATATCCCCAGCACCTCACAAACAGGAGAGCGGCCTCCTTCAGTCAGTGACTCATGTAGTGGGCCTGCAAATTTTAATAGATTTTCATCAAATTCGAAGTTTTTATTGACTTCAACATCTAAATACATCTACTAATGTATGGCAGGCTTTAGAATTACCCCTCCTGATGTCTCCTTGGTGAAAGCAATGGATGACATAAGGGCCAAAGGGCCACAGGGCCCTTCACACAGGAAGTGACTGAAATGGAGGGGCGGGGCACTGATACATACCCAGCAATACCTCATGCACTGAATGTAAAATGTATTCCTGTAGCGGCTCTGTGAGGAGGAGGCTCTATTAACCACTTGAGTACCATCAGTCTTTGGCGGCCCCTTAAGGACCAGACTGCTGGTACAAAAAATGGGGCTCACAAACCTCATGCCGCACCGATCTGTCACTCTCGCCTTTTGAACCACTCTGCTGTTGCTGAAACTCACTCGCTCTTCAAGATCTATTACATCCAGGTATACTATACTAGGCATTACTCCCATATACTTATAATGGTGCTTGGCCGCGACCTGGACATTTAATTTACTATACCCAAAAGGTTTCACTATATCAGCGTTTGCTATATTGAGATTATACTGTACCAGCATATACCAGCTACTTCAACTGCCAATAGCAGAAGATTTGGTTTGATGGTAACAGGAAGAGGAGGAGCAGAACCCCCTTCCAGAGTGGGTTGTATAGCAGGCGGGGGCGGGGACTGGTGGCAAAGTCTTCCATCATTTTGACGCAAACATACCACTTAGGAAGGATCTTCCCTGAAGAGCCGAGGACACAGCCGGTTGATAGGTGGAGAATGCGGATCTGACTGCGCAACACTTTCACTGGGCTCTGCCCACCAGACACCTCGATCCGCCAGATGTCATTGCTGTCGCCGGTTCCATTCTGAGCACATGAGAGAGATTTGTGAGAATTGGGGCAATCAGGACTTTGATATTCGGGTAAACACACAGGAACATGACTCCACCCCTCACCGTTCCATATGCTGTGACTTGCAGGTGCTTCTTAGTGAGTGGCGCCTCACGCTGGTGACTGTGTAGATTGCGGCCTGTCCTGAAAAGCAAGAGAAAAACATGAAAGAATGTGCAAGAAGCTGAGCAGACTGTGGTGTCCAGCCGCTTCCTGTGCCACGAGTCTACAGGGGCCCTGTATCATGAGGAGGAAAAGGCCCATACAGAGCATTATTTCACTCCCTCCAGCAGCAGTGGAAACTCCACCAGAAATGGGTGGAAGACAACCACAGTGACAGGCCTGTGGAGAATTCTGTCTCCATGTGGATACAAAGGAATCATCTAGTATGGTTGGTCTGGGAGAAGGTGCCCCAAACAATTGTGAATAACTGGGAATAGTGTGAGGTAAACAATCTTACCTCAGAATGTAACCTGGGATGGTAATAAATATTAACATTTTAAGACACTTAAAGAGAAACCATGACCAAGAATTGAACTTCATCCCAATCAGTAGCTGATACCCCCTTTCCCATGAGAAATCTATTCCTTTTCTCAAACAGATCATCAGGGGGCTCTGTATGGCTGATATTGTGGTGAAACCCCTCCCACAGTGTGATGTTAGGACCAAGGTACTGACATCACACAGTGAGAGCCTTGTTGCATTGTGGGAAATAACAGCTGTTTACAGCTGCCAAAAAAAGCAAGCAGCAGCTACTTCCACTGACATCACCTGCCAGCAGTAAAAATGTCACCATGTGATAAATGTCAGAATGTAAATCAGGGAGAGTAAAGATATTACAATGGGCAAACACTGACTAAATCATTTATACATAATTATTGTAAAAATGAAGCACTTTTTTATTACATTATTTTCACTGGAGTTCCTCTTTAAAAGACGACGCACTTCGCATTTCTTCATATAAAAAAATACAGTTTCTGTTACTTGAACACCTCAGACTTGGAGAGCCAGGCACTGTATTTTTTGCCCTGAAAAGTGGCTACTCACCTTGGTAGGGGGAAGCCTCAGGGTCCCAATAAGGCTTCCCCCTTCCCTGTAGTTGCAGGCAATGCAGCGCTGGTTCCCCCGAAGCGTCCCGCAATCCTGGCTCGACAAGCCTGACAAGGCTTGCTATATTTACCTTCCCTGGTTCCAGCGGGGGCGCTGTTGCGGCTCTCAGCATAGAGATAGGTGGAAATAGCCGATCTCTGTCGGGTCTGCTCTACTAAGCAAGAGCAGGAGCCTTGTGCCTGCGCAATAGAGCGGACCGACAGCGATCGGCTATTTCTGCCTATCTCCGAGCAGAGAGCCGATACTGCGCCTGCACTGGAGCCAGGAAGGTAAATATTTAGATCTCTGCTGTTCGGAGGGGCACAGCAAGACCGCCGTGGGACACAGGAGGATGGGGTAAGCCTCGATAGGATCCGGAGGCTTCCCCCACCCAAGGTGAGTACCCCCCAGGGGAACTTTTTTCAGTTACAGGTTTTCTTTAAAGGTGCAGTGGGCCGCATCTATAAGTTATACATTTTGTGTTTGGGGGCCAGTGAAAAAGCCTTGGGGGGCCGCATTCGGCTCACAGGCCTTAGTTTGAGGACCACTGTTGGAGGCAGAGAATCAGCAGGACAGCCAGGCAATGTGCATTAATTAAAAGGAAATAAACATGTCAGCCTCCATATCCCTCTTACCTTTCATGGTCAGGGTAGAGTGGAGGACGGGTTGGTGGTCGGTTTTGAGAGCTGGTTAAGGTGGGGGAAGAGATAAAACAGAGATTTCGGGTGCATGGGGTGATATGCTGCACTGGGAACTCTCTTTTTGGCCTTGATCATTGCCAGACACTGGAGAGTTCAGAGACGCGAGCGATCGCAGCTCTACAAGGCCCAGGAAGAGAGAGAGAGAGACACAGGAAGGTGACATGGGCCTGTTCTCCATGGGTAACATAGACAACGGAGGATTGAGCTATAAAACTGGATTTGTAGATGGGGAATGTGGAAGGTCGGGTTACGGTTTACGAGAGACACAATTTTCCATCTCCAGATCACTGGTGGCCGCTGCCCTGTTGAGGGTCCCCAGAGATGGAATGGAAATCTCTCTTTATACTCCTCTCCTCGGCTGTTTATACAAGAAGCAGGATGAAAGCAGCAGAGGCCCCGCTAAAGGCCTTCATAAACATCTCATATAAACAGATCTTCTCTACACAAACGTTTTATCCCACGAGCGCTCGGAAAAGACACCTGGCTCTCAGCATGGAGACCACCCTCTGCTCCTCAAGCTGTTCCTCACCCGAGAGACACGGAGCCGTGCAGCCAGGAGCATCCGCTTTCCACGGCATCTCCTCTTCCCTGTGTTTATGTCTCATCCAGGCCAGCATTTTCCCATCCAGATCCCGGCATAACATACCAGACACAAAACACAACTCCCAGCACATATCATGGCGAGCCCAGGACATCATACACACGACATACCACCCAACTCACTTCATCCTTGATGGGAAAATTGGGAGGGAAGGAGGCGCTCTTAAACATTATAAAATATTTAACAACAGTTTAAAAGCAAGAGGAACTCACTTCAGGAAATGAGACATACGGTAGTTCTGGTAAAAAAAAAAAACAAGGTAATTTTATTGAAAAAACACCGGACAACGCATTTTCACAGGTATCAATCCCCTTCCTCAGGTTAGTGGACAATCTCTGAAGGTAAGTATTGAACGGTTTGGAGCTCCTGTTCACTGACTTGAGGAAGTGGGTTCATACCTGTGAAACGTGTTGTCCCATTTCCTGAGGTTGAAGGTGAAATTCTTCTTACCTTTTAAACATTTTATATTTTTTTGGAGCACCTTCTTTCCTCCCAATCTGTTACCACAACCCCAACGGGAGCAGTTATTAGTTTGAGCCATATACTGTTTTTCCAAACCCCTTGTTGACCCCAACTATACATTTTTTCCAGAGAGTGACGGAACCAATCAAGACATACACCTCCCAAAGGGTGGTCGGATGCACCATACCCAAGACTCTTACCCTGGTTTCAGAGTAAGTGAGTGACTATTATATTGCCTTTATCTCCATCATTGGGTGTGACATTCTATACCATAAGGTGCTCCCGGTTTCTCATGTGTTTTGTTCCCTCTCTGGAAGATCTGCAGGTTTTCTAGACTCCATTGCCCCCCTCTATATCCTCAACACCCGAGCTTACGACTAGAAGAGTCCGGTGATGCAGACTGCCGATTGGTGGCTACAACTTGGCATAAATACAGGTGATAAATTGTTACGCCCATCCTTCAGTCCATCCAGTACTCAACTTTAATGCCTCAGGAATTCTCTTGTACTACTTCCCTGCACTCTCTATACCATCACCCCAAACACTCACAGAACCTGCAGCAACATTCACATAACTGCATGGGATACCCGTAACAACCAATCAGAATCTTCTCATCACCTGTCTAATCAACAGTGGGATGGAGAAGTGGCTGCTAGTGGCAACTGAGGCTCCAGATAGGATAAAGGAAGTCCTCCCTCCAGACTAACATTCCACCTGCACTCATTCAGTTCCCACCACATACGTCTCCACATGTCCCTTGTGAGAGGTCACTCACATTTTGTGTTCCAGACGGATGAGGTCTCCATGATGCACCAACTCTAGAGGCGCTGCAGAGTCTGTGAATGAATAATGGGTGGGGTCAGTGTAATACCAGGACACCCCATCTCATACGTGAATTGAAGACTTGCTGTTACCATAATTTAAGTCGTGCTTCTTTATGATCCACAGGTTGTTCTGGTCTTTGTGGGAGTATGTGGTGACCTGGAGAAGTACAAGGCTATTGTTAGAGGCTGAGGAGAGGGTGATAATACTATAACTGCTGGCCGCCGTGTGCTGACCTGTTGCTGGCGGGCCCCCACCCCCTCCGGGTAAAGGTGCCAGTGTGAGTGGAGGTATCCCGTGGCAGTGCGCACGTTCTTCAGTGTGATGGCTGAACTGTAAGCCAGATCTAGAGAAAGGAAGAGCAAGCATCCAGACAGCGCCATTTACAGGTACAAATACATACATATCGAGAAATACACTGCTATAGTAACAGCTGTGAGGGCATCACCAGCATCTGATGTTCAGTACATGTATCCAGCTAGGGAAGGAATAGATTATCTCGGAGGAGAGTTTGGTGACCACTGGTTGGATCTTTGAGGGACTATTACTCCTGAAACGTCAACTAATGTATTAAAACAGGAATGGACCCACTTCTACCAACCACACACACGCCAGAGGGAGTCAGGAATCCAGAGGACTCATATAACTGCAAAAGGAAAGAGGATTCCGCTACACCGGTGGCTGGGTGAAAAAAGTCTCCGTTTATTGTCACATCAGTGGATACACAATGTTAAAAAGCTCACGCGTATCGGAGCTATGATTAAGGAGCCATGAGCTCTGATACGCGCGAGCTTTTTAACATTGTGTATCCACTGATGTGACAATAAACAGACTTTTTTCACCCAGCCACCGGTGTAGCGAGTGGAATTCTCTTTCCTTTTGCAGTCAACTAATGTATGTTTGCTGTTACTAGCCAACGTGATACTATTATACACCTATCTTTTTTGCATCTGTGGCAAGAGAAACCGTAACCAAGAATGAAACTTCATCCCAATCAGTAGCGGATACCCTCTTTTACATGAGAAGTCTTTTCCTTTTCACAAACAGATCATCAGGGGGCTCTGTATGGCTGATATTGGGGTGCAAGGGAGCTGGGCTGGCGTGTGCGCACACATGTGCACTAACATGCAGCGGTGGCATCACTTACCTAGAGCCTGTTTTTAAACAGGCTTAGGTAAACTAGTTGATAAATAATTATTGTAAAAAAAAAAAATCAAGAACTTTTTTTATTACATTATTTTCACTGGAGTTCCTCTTTAAAGAGGCCAAATCCTTCAAGCCCCGTCTGCGTGTCTGCCGCCGGTATAAGGGCCTTTTATGGGTTTAAAATATCGGCGGTCCCTTACTTACAAACAGGTTCCATTCCGGGAGATTGTCAGTAAGTTGAATTAGTCTGTAAGTTGAGTCCTGTGCTATACATAGTAAAAATGTGGATAACTTATTTTTGGACAACCCTGGATTTGGACACATGGTATAAACGTTTTTGGTTGTTTTCAATATGTCTTTAAAGTTTTAAATTACTTACAAAAGTTTGTACATGCAGACACCTTTGTTTGTATCTCTGAAACGTAACTCGAGTTGTTTGTAAGTAGTGGACTGTCTGTAGTCCATTTGTAACACTGAATTAGCTGTTATAATACAAGCTCCTAGTGATAGAAGTTATAATCGCTCTATAAATGAAGACAGAAAACTAGAAGCAACGTACAAGTCGCCACGGGTCGTACTCATTATCACTCGCTCATAAGCTCTGCCCATCACAAGGAATCATTAGAAAACACCACTAATGTGTGATATATGGACCGTACCATGTAAGATAACTCCCCCTCCCCTGAGTCCCCGCCCACTACTCACGCTCCGGCATTGAGGCGTTGTGGAGATTGTTTCCCGCCAGGCGTGACTGGAAGGCGGAACTGAAGAAGCCATCACCAGGCCCACTGCATAGAGTAAAAAGAGAGATACACATTCCAACCAGCACAAGACAGACTGAGACAAACCAAAATGCAATCTATGTCCTGACTACTACCATAAAGTGATCTCAGGACGTGGCACTGGTAAGTGGCCACAGGACTGTGGCCAGGATGTATAGCAGGGGAAGCATGGTAACGCACAGCTCACACAGGAGGGGTCAGCATTACCTCTTGCTGAGTACAGTGAGGTGCACATAGAAGATGAAGGCGTACAGGACGAGCGGTAGAAGGATGAGGCAGAGCACAGCTCATACAGGAGGGGTCAGCATTACCTCTTGCTGAGTACAGTGAGGTGCACATAGAAGATGAAGGCGTACAGGACGAGCGGTAGAAGGATGAGGCAGAGCACAGCTCACACAGGAGGGGTCAGTATTACCTCTTGCTGAGTACAGTGAGGTGCACATAGAAGATGAAGGCATACAGGACGAGCGGTAGAAGGATGAGGCAGAGGACACGAGCAGCCAAATGATGCAGAAGAACTTCCTAAAAAGTGAAAGAAACAAATACCATTATTATTAAGGCACCTTTCTACACACAGAGAGAAAGGAATGACACCACACTCACTGAAAAATTCGAGAATAGTAAACGTAAAATCCTGAATAATAATTAAATTCTTCTATGTCAGTAAGGTGATCCTTTAAAGTTCACCTACAGTATGCAAACGTCACCACTGACCACCTCCTCCAATGACCAGCGCTGCCAATACCAATCAGTATGGAGGACCACCATGCCGCTACATGTCCCACATCAAAGCCCCCCTCCCCCCATAGACCAGCATGTGTACACCGCCAGTGCATATACCAGCTCCAATCCATACATACTGAGCCAGCCAGGAGGTAAGATGGAAGAAGCTTAATAATGCAGATATAAGCAATACAAAATGCCCACAACTCAAGCTTGACCGTCACTTAACTTTCCAAGCCACTGTCATTTCTCCAGACCCTCACCTCCTGTCCCCTGTGCCCACCCCTGTGTCACCTACTGTCCCAGCCACTGTACCCACCCCTGTGTCACCTCCTGTCCCAGCCACTGTGCCCACCCCTTTGTCACCTCTCCAGACCCTCACCTACTGTCCCAGCCACTGTGCCCACCCCTGTGTCACCTCTTGTCCCAGCCACTGTGCCCACCCCCGTGTCACCTCTTCTGGTTCCTCGTCTACTTTTTGACCACCATTCTATGGGTTCACTCCACCTGGGTAAAGTAAACAAGTGTTGCTACGAGGTGTCACATTGACTTACCCAGCCTGCTGTTCCTTGACACCCACCAGACTCTCACAGCATTCGCCGCCTGTGTGCAGAAGCTCCACCCCCAGCAAGATGCTCGGCCAATCACAAGGCGTGAGCATGGTGCTATTACAGTCAAGTCCTTTCTTCAGTTCGCTCAGAGTCACCTTTAAAGGACAACTGCAGTAAGAGGTATATGGAGGCTGCCATATTTATTTTCTTTTAGGCAGTACCAGTTGCCTGGCAGCCCTGCTGGACTGTTTGGCTGCAGCTGTCTGAATCACACCAGAAACAAGCATGCAGCTAATCTAGTCAGATCTGACAATAATGTCAGAAATACCTGATCTGCTGCATGCTTGTTCAGGGTCTATTACTGAAAGTATTACAGGCAGAGGGTCAGCAGGACTGCCAAGCAACTAGTATTGCTTAACAGGAAAAAAATACTCCAGCCGCCATTTTTCTCTCACTACAGTTATCCTTTAAAATATTACATGTTGCCTAGCAAGCTCCTAGGAATGTGTAAAGGGCTAAAAAGGACCAAAAAGCCCTCTTACTAAAATGCTATGCAAAACAGCAATGTGCCTTCTTATAACAGAAGGTATTTGTGATTATTCTTATTGGAGTGAGCATATGAGGTATCCCATGATGCATCACTGCTGACTATGCAAATCATCTCTTTGCTGTCTCTGTAAGCTAGCCACACCTCTGTATCCACTGGAATGCATGTGTCAGCTTGTTAATTGTACAGAGCCACAATAATGCAACATGCATACAGACTGTTTCGGACTGGTTGATCTTCATTAGTGCATGGCATGGATTAGTGTGGCTCTATGGAGTAGCACAATTAACAGACACATCATTACATTCCAGTGGTTCTGCAGGTGTGTTTCGCTTTCAGAGGTGTGTATGTCTGCACTTTATCTGATGAAGGGGACCCTCCGTGGCCCCGAAACAATTGTCATGTTGTGCATACAATAAAACTGCTTGGAACTTTGAACCGGTGTGCCAGCCGACCTTGAATTGCTTGTTTCGCTTTCAGGGACAACATATCCTCCCTCCAACCTGATTAATCGATTTCTGCTTTAAGTATCAAAGTCACATTTATTCCATCTTAGGTGATCTGAGAGTTTACTAACCGGCGTCAGGTGTAGATCTCCCAGCAACCTCCACAAATCCCGCACCGTATTTAGCCCAACCAGGACAACCACAAACAAGCCAACAAACTTCACTCCGGTGGCTCCAGCCAGGTTCACGCCCGTCAATGCCAGCCATCCCCACCAGGGGGCGGTGAACGGCCTACAGAGAAATGAGAGGAGAGAATGCATGGTGAATACATCAGTGCAGCTTCCACATCGTTCAGTTCCTCAGCTCTAATGGAGTCACGATACAACCTCCATTCCTTTTTATTGCGGTTTGTACAGGGAGAGGTCTCATCTGCATACATGTTCCTGGTCGCAATAACAGTGAGGAAAGCCCGGAAAAGGAATAGTATGAGACTGGAACCGCTAGTGACCAGCCAGCCTCATATGTACCACACATGCCAGCCTGCCAGGTCTCACCCGGAAACCCAGTACAGGGGAATACACGGCTCCATCTCTCCAAAACCCAACACCAGGGAATCTACAAATACTGACATGGATGAAGGGATAAGTGCCTGTCCCACACAGTGGTGTAACTAAGGAGCTTGGGGCCCAGGTGTGAGTTTTACATGAGGCCCCAAATTCTGTATTGATATAGAGCCCCTAAACCTACCAAGGGCAGCTGCAGTCTCAGAGAGGTGTAAACAGACTATGGAAACAGATTGTTACAGAAAATCTGTAATGAAAAAAACTTCCCTGGGGGGTACTCACCTCGGGTGGGGGAAGCCTCCGGATCCTGTTGAGGCTTCCCCCGTCTTCCTGTGTCCCACGACGGCAGCGAAAATCCTCTCAGAACGGCGGCGCTGTAAATATTTACCTCTCGGGCTCCAGCGCAGGATCTGCCCTCCCCACGGAGATAGGCGTAAATAGCCGATCTCCGTCGGGCCGCTCTACTGCGCAGGCGCAAGTCTCCTGCACCTGCGCAGTAGAGTGGACCCGACGGAGATCGGCTATTTACGCCTATCTCCATCAGAAGAGCCGTAACAGCGCCCCCGCTGGAGCCAGAAAAGGTAAATATTGCACAGGCTGTCGGATTTGTCGCCTGTGCGTTCCGGAGGCTGCAGCGAGACCGCCGTGGGACACAGGAGGACGGGGGAAGCCTCGTTAGGGTCCAGAGGCTCCCCCTACTGAGGTGAGTACCCCCCAGGGGAACGTTTTTGCAGTACAGGTTTTCTTTAAGGATTACTACTATTCAATGCACATATAGAGGTGTTCATTACCAGCATAGCACCAATGTAAAGCTAATAAGACAGATGAAGGAGGGCCCCTAGTGGGCCTCTTTGGTCCAGGGGCCCCCGGGTGTGGTCGTAACCTCTGCATCCCCTATTGCTACACCACTGAACTCACCCATCCATTCCCTACACTCCAGATTCCTGGATACAGAAGGTGCAGTGTGTGTGTGTGTAGCGAGTGCACAGTGTATACTGTATGTCCAGTCTGGGTAGTGTGTGTACAGTGTGTGTGTGGCCTGTGTAGAGTGTGTGTGTATGTACACAGTTTATGTATAGTGTGCTGTATGTATACAAAGTGCTGGTGTACAGTGTGCATGTAGTGTACGTGTGTATTGCTCACCTGCAGGAGCACGCATTGAATCTCAGCATGCAGAGTAGAGCAGCCATTATGAAGAATAGGAGGATGGGGTCCAGCAGGATGTACTGGGACAGGGTGATGCAGCCGGTGTCTGCAGAAAACAAGCAATAGATGAGGCTACAGAAGTGCGACACATCTACAGCAGTGAGAGCTGAACCTCACAGATAAACCAGCACACAACCAGACACTATACTTAACACAGAGCAGTGACACAGTGACTCTAGTGGGCTACTAGTGACAGTACCGGGCTACTGGTCACACTACCGGGCTACTGGTGACACAGCAAAACTACTAAGCTAGTAGTGACACTAGTGGGCTACTGCTGACACAGTGACACTACCGGGCTACTGGTGACACTACCGGGCTATTGGTGACAGCATGCTCGTTTCTAGGGCCATGTGGGGCGTGCCGCCGCCCTGAGCGCTGTTGGGAGGTGGGGGCGCTGTAATAGAGGGGGAGCCGGAGCTGCGGGGAGGGCAGCCCGACCTCTCCCTTCCGCTCCTCTCCCGGGCCAGGCTACTGGTGACACTACCGGGCTACTGATGACACAGTGACACTACCACGCTACTGGTGACAAAGTGATGATGTGCTGCATGCTTTTGTTTGTGCTTGTGGCCCAAACAAACTAAAATGGAGATACATTTGCAATTTTAAGTAGAAAATATTGGATTTTCTTACCCAGAAGAACAAGGACAGCGGCCAGTACAGCCGCCGATACCGACCCCGACAATTGCAGCACGATGAGGAAGGTGAAGGGAGGAATCCAGCAGCCCAGGAAGGCACAAAACTGCGATAAAGAGAAGTTGTGTTACTCAGAATATTCCCAGGGATACAAACCGCACATTATCCACAGCACAAAACACTGAACACTGCCAACGCCACCACAAAACACTGCCAACGCCACCACAAAACACTGCCAACGCCATCATAAAATACTGCCAACGCCACTACAAAACACTGCCAACGCCACCACACAACACTGCCAACGCCACCACACAACACTGCCACACTGCAACACGATGAGGAAGGTGAAGGAGGAATCCAGCAGCCCAGGAAGGCGCAAAACTGGGATAAAGAGAAGATGTGTTGCTCAGAATATTCCCAGGGATACAAACTGCACATTATCCACAGCACAAAACACTGAACACTGCCAAAGCCAATACAAAACACTGCCAACGTCACTACAAAACACTGCCAACGCCACACAACACTGCCAACACCACCACAAAACATTGCCAACGCCACCACAAAACACTGCCAAATACTGCCAAATGTTTTGTGGTAGACAACATCACTACACAACACTGCTAACGCCACCAGAAACCACTGCCAAAGCCACCAGAAACCACTGCCAACGCCACCAGAAACCACTGCCAACGCCACCACAAAACACTGCCAACGCCACCACACAACACTGCTAACGTCACTGCCAATGCCACCACACAAAACACTGCCAATGCCACCACACAACACTGCCAAACACTGCCAATGCCACCACACAACACTGCCAACGCCAGCACACAACACAGCCAACGTGACCACAAAACATTGCCAACACTGCCAACGCCACCACACAACACTGCCAACGCTACCACAAAACACTGCCAACGCCACCCCAAAACACTGCCAACGCCACCTCACAACACAGCCAACGCCACCACAAAACATTGCCAACACTGCCAACGCCACCACACAACACTGCCAACGCCACTACAAAACATTGCCAATGCCACCACAAAACATTGCCAACGCCACCACACAACAATGCCAATGCCACCACTCAACACTGCCAACGCCACCACACAACACTGCCAAACACTGCCAACGCCACCACACAACACTGCCAATGCCACCACACAACACTGCCAAACACTGCCAACGCCTGCACACAACACAGCCAACACCACCACAAAACATTTCCAACACTGCCAACGCCACCACACAACACTGCCAACGCTACCACAAAACACTGCCAACGCCACCCCAAAACACTGCCAACGCCACCCCAAAACACTGCCAACGCCACACACAACACAGCCAACGCCACCACAAAACATTGCCAATACTGCCAACGCCACCACACAACACTGCCAACGCCACCACACAACACTGTCAAACACTGCCAATGCCACCACACAACACTGCCAATGCCACCACACAACACTGCCAAACACTGCCAACGCCAGCACACAACACAGCCAACGCCACCGCAAAACATTGCCAACACTGCCAACGCCACCACACAACACTGCCAAAGCTACCACAAAACACTGCCAACGCCACCCCACAACACAGCCAACGCCACCACAAAACATTGCCAACATTGCCAATGCCACCACAAAACATTGCCAATGCCACCACAAAACATTGCCAACGCCACCACAAAACATTGCCAACGCCACCACAAAACATTGCCAACGCCACCACACAACAATGCCAATGCCTCTACACAACACTGCTAACGCCACCACACAACACTGCCAAACACTGCCAACGCCACCACACAACACTGCCAATGCCACCACACAACACTGCCAATGCCACCACAAAACACTGCCAAAGCCACCACACAACACTGCCAAAGCCACCACACAACACTGCCAAAGCCACCACACAACACTGCCGTCACCACAAAACATTGCCAAAACAATCACACAACACTGCCAACGACACCACACAACACTGCTAACACCACCACCCAACATGGCCAAACATTGCCAATGCCAGCACAAAACACTGACAATGCCAGCAAACTCTATAGCATTCCCTGTAGTAGTGGGGAAAGGAGAGAGAACAAATGGGAAATTTGGGTGCCCGTTAGATGCGGAAGTTTGAGTGCCGTCATAGGCCCCTGTTGTGATAACTGGTATTAAGGGGAAATTTAGGCACCTGCCGTGGCAGAGAAATATCAATATTTATTGGGCGTCGCAGAAGCCCAAATTCCCCCTCAACGCCCTTATTACAACGGGGGCCTATGACAGCGTCCGAAAAAATGTGTTTTCTCCATTTGCACTGCAACAATTGGCAGTAGGGGTGGTTAAGGGTAGGTGTGTGTGTTGGGGGGGGGGGGGGGGGGGGAGGTGTTAAGGTTACACATCGGTAGTGGGAGAATTCAGTGTGAGAATAGGTTTAGCTGTAGTAAAATATATGTATGATATTTTGCTGTTGTTATTTTCCCTGTAATAGTAGAATATCTGTAAAATCTACTAATATTTACTATCAGGTTTTCTGGCACCTTAATTTCCCCACCATCCTTTTTGCATGTATGTGAAGAACTTGTAACAGATTTTTATCGCTGTCTGTGCTTCAAGTGAGAAGAAGGTTTTACCCTACTGCTGTCCTGCAAAACATGTCCATCTACACACACAATGGTGTGACAATTCCTGCAGGACACGCCTCTATCTACACAGACTGGTGTGACAATTCCTGCAGGACACGCCTCTATCTACACACACCAGTGTGACAATTCCTGCAGGACACGCCTCTATCTACACACACCAGTGTGACAATTCCTGCAGGACACGCCTCTATCTACACACACCGGTGTGACAATTCCTGCAGGACACGCCTCTATCTACACAGACTGGTGTGACAATTCCTGCAGGACACGCCTCTATCTACACACACTGGTGTGACAATTCCTGCAGGACATGCCTCTATCTACACAGACTGGTGTGACAATTCCTGCAGGACACGCCTCTATCTACACACACCAGTGTGACAATTCCTGCAGGACACGCCTCTATCCACACACACCAGTGTGACAATTCCTGCAGGACACGCCTCTATCTACACAGACTGGTGTGACAATTCCTGCAGGACACGCCTCTATCTACACACACTGGTGTGACAATTCCTGCAGGACATGCCTCTATCTACACAGACTGGTGTGACAATTCCTGCAGGACACGCCTCTATCTACACACACTGGTGTGACAATTCCTGCAGGACATGCCTCTATCTACACAGACTGGTGTGACAATTCCTGCAGGACACGCCTCTATCTACACACACTGGTGTGACAATTCCTGCAGGACACGCCTATCTACGCACACTGGTGTGACAATTCCTGCAGGACACGCCTCTATCTACACACACCGGTGTGACAATTCCTGCAGGACACGCATCTATCTACACAGACTGGTGTGACAATTCCTGCAGGACACGCCTCTATCTACACACACCGGTGTGACAATTCCTCCAGGACACGTCTATCTACACACACTGGTGTGACAATTCCTGCAGGACACGCCTCTATCTACACACACCGGTTTGACAATTCCTGCAGGACACGCCTCTATCTACACACACTGGTGTGACAATTCCTGCAGGACACGCCTATATCTACACACACTGGTGTGACAATTCCTGCAGGACACGCCTCTATCTACACACACTGGTGTGACAATTCCTGCAGGACACGCCTCTATCTACACAGACTGGTGTGGCAATTCCTGCAGGACACGCCTCTATCTACACACACTGGTGTGACAATTCCTGCAGGACACGCCTCTATCTACACACACCGGTTTGACAATTCCTGCAGGACACGCCTATATCTACACACACTGGTGTGACAATTCCTGCAGGACACGCCTCTATCTACACAGACTGGTGTGACAATTCCTGCAGGACACGCCTCTATCTACACACACCGGTGTGACAATTCCTGCAGGACACGCATCTATCTACGCAGACTGGTGTGACAATTCCTGCAGGACACGCCTCTATCTACACACACTGGTGTGACAATTCCTGCAGGACACGCCTCTATCGACACACACTGGTGTGACAATTCCTGCAGGACACGCATCTATCTACACACACCGGTGTGACAATTCCTGCAGGACACGCCTCTATCTACACACACTGGTGTGACAATTCCTCCAGGACACGTCTATCTACACACACTGGTGTGACAATTCCTGCAGGACACGCCTCTATCTACACACACCGGTGTGACAATTCCTGCAGGACACGCCTCTATCTACACACACTGGTGTGACAATTCCTGCAGGACACGCCTCTATCCCACAGACTGGTGTGACAATTCCTGCAGGACACGCCTCTATCTACACACACCGGTGTGACAATACCTGCAGGACACGCCTCTATCTACACAGACTGGTGTGACAATTCCTGCAGGACACGCCTCTATCTACACACACCGGTGTGACAATACCTGCAGGACACGCCTCTATCTACACAGACTGGTGTGACAATTCCTGCAGGACACGCCTCTATCTACACAGACTGGTGTGACAATTCCTGCAGGACACGCCTCTTTCTACACACACTGGTGTGACAATTCCTGCAGGACACGCTTCTATCTACACACACTGGTGTGACAATTGTGACACTGGTAACAAAACATAGAAGCTGCCAGTCTCACCCCTCTCATGCCCAGGTAATTGTGGTCTCCATAACTTTGCCCAGGCTTCAGAAAGGAGAAAGAACCATCATATCCAGTAAGATGCCCGGCCAATCCGATCAGCATCTGAGAAGAGACAAGGAGAAGAAATAGTATTAAATAATTATGTACTGTCCTGTGTACCTGGGTCACTGGTCCCATCACCGAGTACTGATGGAGGAGACAGATACTGGCCATGTAATGTCCTGTGTACCTGGGTCACTGGTCCCATCACCGAGTACTGATGGAGGAGACAGATACTGGCCATGTAATGTCCTGTGTACCTGGGTCACTGGTCCCATCACCGAGTACTGATGGAGGAGACATATACTGGCCATGTAATGTCCTGTGTACCTGGGTCACTGGTCCCATCACTGAGTACTGATGGAGGAGACATATACTGGGCCATGCAATGTCCTGTGTACCTGGGTCACTGGCAGGGCCAGATTTAAGCCAAGGATACATAGGTCATGGCATAGGGCACCACTGGATGAAGGGCAGTGGGCAGCAGACTATACTAGGGGAAAGAAAAGGGTCACCTGGCTACCTATACTGGAGGGAGCGGGGTTATCAGGTTATCTATGCGGAAGATGGGGGGAGGGTCATGTGGCTTCTTTAACTAGCGGGAAGAGGGGCGGAAGGGGTCATCAGGATACCTATACTGGAGGGAAGGGAGGAGGAGTCATCAGGCTAACTGGAGGAGGGGGAAAGGTCACCTATACTGGAGGGAAGGGTCATGGATCTATCTATACTGAAGGGCGTGACTGCTGACAGTGGCCTTGGGCGGTAGAGACTACAAATTGCGTCCTGGTCACTGGTCCCATCACTAAGTACTGATGGAGGAGACATATACTGGCCATGTACTGTCTAGTCTCGTGTACCTAGGTCACTGGTCCCATCACCGAGTACTGATGGAGGAGACAGATACTGGCCATGTACTGTCCTGTGTACCCAGGTCACTGGGATCTATGTGTAGGAGTATGCAGATGGTGGTCGCTTACCTTGCCCAGAGGAGGATGAACATCAAAGAAGAAGGTTCTATTGATATAATAACTTCCCATCTTCCCGAAATGTGTCTCATCCCAACTGGAAGAGAAACCAGACAGGTCAAACATCCACCCCTAACATGCACAGGCCGGGGGTAACACTGTACCACATACACAGGCTGGGGGTAACACTGTACCACATACACAGGCTGGGGGTAACACTGTACCACATACACAGGCTGGGGGTAACACTGTACCACATACACAGGCTGGGGGTAACACTGTACCACATACACAGGCTGGGGGTAACACTGTACCACATACACAGGCTGGGGGTAACACTGTACCACATACACAGGCTGGGGGTAACACTGTACCACATACACAGGCTGGGGGTAACACTGTACCACATACACAGGCCGGGAGTAACACTGTACCACATACACAGGCTGGGGGTAGCACTGCTGCACATACACAGGCCGGGGGTAACACTGTACCACATACACAGGCTGGGGGTAACACTGTACCACATACACAGGCCGGGGGTAACACTGTACCACATACACAGGCTGGGGGTAACACTGTACCACATACACAGGCCGGGGGTAACACTGTACCACATACACAGGCCAGGGGTAACAATGTACCACATACACAGGCCGGGGGTAACACTGTACCACATACGCAGGCTGGGGGTAACACTGTACCACATACACAGGCTGGGGGTAACACTGTACCACATACACAGGCTGGGGGTAACACTGTACCACATACACAGGCCGGGGGTAACACTGTACCACATACACAGGCTGGGGGTAACACTGTACCACATACACAGGCCGGGAGTAACACTGTACCACATACACAGGCTGGGGGTAGCACTGTACCACATACACAGGCTGGGGGTAACACTGTACCACATACACAGGCCGGGGGTAACACTGTACCACATACACAGGCTGGGGGTAACACTGTACCACATACACAGGCCGGGGGTAACACTGTACCACATACACAGGCTGGGGGTAACACTGTACCACATACACAGGCTGGGGGTAACACTGTACCACATACACAGGCTGGGGGTAACACTGTACCACATACACAGGCCGGGGGTAACACTGTACCACATACACAGGCTGGGGGTAACACTGTACCACATACACAGGCCGGGGGTAACACTGTACCACATACACAGGCTGGGGGTAACACTGTACCACATACACAGGCTGGGGTAACACTGTACCACATACACAGGCTGGGGTAACACTGTACCACATACACAGGCCGAGGGTAACACTGTACCACATACACAGGCCGAGGGTAACACTGTACCACATACACAGGCTGGGGGTAACACTGTACCACATACACAGGCTGGGGGTAACACTGTACCACATACACAGGCCGGGGGTAACACTGTACCACATACACAGGCTGGGGATAACACTGTACCACATACACAGGCTGGGGGTAACACTGTACCACATACACAGGCTGGGGGTAACACTGTACCACATACACAGGCCGGGGGTAACACTGTACCACATACACAGGCCGAGGGTAACACTGTACCACATACACAGGCCTGGGGTAACACTGTACCACATACACAGGCCGGGGGTAACACTGTACCACATACACAGGCCGGGGGTAACACTGTACCACATACACAGGCTGTATACACGCTATACACAGTATATACGCTATAGCAGCATAGAGGGTGATATAGCGGCTGGGAACGCGGAGAATCACTCGCGTTCCCAGCCTGTCGGCGGCTGTCGCCGAACCCGGAAGTAGCCGTCGGCGGGGACAGGAGGATCGGAGCGAGGCTGCGAGGGCACCATACAGCTTCAGGGGGCTGAGGGATGCCCCGGGTGAGTAAAAATCATTATTTTTTTTTACTTAAGTATCCCTTTAAACTGGACCTGAACTCTCTGCTCTAAAAGATACACAACAGCATACTAACCTTTAAACGAAAAACATTTCTTTGTTGCAGCTGATACAAATCCTGCAATAAATCTGCAGTGTTTCTACTTCCTGATTCATGGAAGCAGACATATTGTTAACATCCTGTGCTTTCCGCCATGGCAGTCAGGTGACATGGGGGATAGATCAACTTACAACTTGTGATTAGACACAAATGAGGAGGAAGATGTTAGGGCCCGTTTCCACTAGTGCTGCGCGCGGCGGCACTCCCTGGTCTGCGGGAACGCTGACGAATCCCATAAGCCGTGCCATGCATGGCTATAAGACTCGCTGCCTCCCGCACGGAAACTGATTGCTAAACTCTCTAAATGCATACAGGGTGCATTTATCTATGTTTTTCTTCTGTCCTGTGTAAGAGTTCAGGTCCACTTTAAACTGACTTTTGTATTGTTGAGCTATACTAAAGTCATGTAAATTATCCCGTCCAGCGCTTCCCAGCATGTGAGCTGCATGGCGGAACGCTGCCTATCCCTGTAATGTCCAGATCACACTGCTAAAGTGATCTCAGCAGGTCCTTCTGTGCCTGGGCTTAAAAGCAGTGGAAGGGCCCATTCACACGAGAGCGTTTTGCCACGATTACGGCAAAACGCTCAAACACTAGCGCTTTTTAAAAGCGCTAGTGTAATGAAACCCTATGGCCCCGTTCTTACTTGGGCGAATTCGCCGCAAATCGCCCAAAACCGCTAAACGCAAATGCGTAGCCTGCACCTGTTTTAGGCGATTTCCCAGCGATCGCGTTTCAGTGCTATAGAAGCGCTAAACGCGATCATAGGAAAAATCGACGCGGTGTTCAGTGAAAGAAGGACGTAGTGATTCCTCCTATCTCTCTGGAGTAGATGCAAATTTCAGAATGTTGTGAACGTGTATAAAACACATGCTGATATACAATAACATTTTGTGCAATATAGTTTCTCTCCTATGTATTCCTATTATAGAATGATGTACTCACACATCTGCTCCCATGGATGGGAGGTATTAATCAGGTGAGGTGGATAGTTCAGTGGTTAGTAGAGGCGGGTGAGTCATTTGTTATTAGGTGGTAGCTCCGTGGTTAGTACATCATTAGTAAAGTAGGGAAGTTCAGTGGTTAGTAGCTCAGTGGATAGTGGAGGATGGTAACTCTGTAGTTAGCAGGTCAGTGCTTAGTAGGTCTATGGTTATTAGCAGAGGGTAAATCAGTGGTTAGTAGGTTAGTGGTTAGCAACTCAGTGGCTAATAGGTCAGTGGTTAGTAGCGGAGGGTAGATTAGTGCATAGTAGGTTGGTGGATAGTGGAGGAGGGTAACTTAGTGGATAGTAGGTAAGTGGATAGTAGAAGATGCTAACTCAGTGGTCAGTAGCTCAGTGGATAGTAGATGAGGATAGCTTAGTGGTTAGTAGGTAAGTGGATAGGAGAAGATAGTAACTCAGTGGTCGGTAGCTTAGTGGATAGTAGAGGAGGGTAGCTTAGAAGGATAGTAGTGGAGGGTAGCTCAGTGGTTAGTCGGTCTGTGGTTAGTAGCTCAGAGGAAGGTAGAGGAGGGTACTAGCTCAGTGGTTAGTAGCTCAGAGGATAGTAGAGGAGGGTAGCTCAGTGGCTAGTAGCTCAGCGAATAGTAGAGGAGGGTAGCTCAGTGGTTAGTAGCTCAGAGGATAGTAGAGGAGGGTAGCTCAGGGGATAGTAGATGAGGGTAGCTCAGTGGTTAGTAGCTCAGAAGATAGTAGAGGAGGGTAGCTCAGGGGTTAGTAGCTCAGAGGATAGTAGAGGAGGGTAGCTCAGTGGTTACTAGCTCAGAGGATAGTAGAGGAGGGTAGCTCAGTGGTTAGTAGCTCAGAAGATAGTAGAGGAGGGTAGCTCAGGGGTTAGTAGCTCAGAGGATAGTAGAGGAGGGTAGCTCAGTGGTTACTAGCTCAGAGGATAGTAGCTCAGTGGTTAGTAGCTCAGAGGATAGTAGGAGGGTATTGCAGTGGTTAGTAGCTCAGAGGATAGTAGAGGGGGGGTAGCTCAGTGGTTAGTAGCTCAGAAAATAGTTGAGGAGGGTATCGCAGTGGTTAGTAGCTCAGAGGACAGTAGATGAGGGTAGCTCAGAGGATAGTAGAGGAGGGTAGCTCAGTGGTTAGTAGCTCAGAAGATAGTTGAGGAGGGTATCGCAGTGGTTAGTAGCTCAGAGGATAGTAGATGAGGGTAGCTCAGTGGTTAGTAGCTCAGAGATTAGTAGAGGAGGGTAGCTCAGGGGTTAGTAGCTCAGAGGATAGTAGAGGAGGGTAGCTCAGTGGTTACTAGCTCAGAGGATAGTAGAGGAGGGTAGCTCAGTGATTAGTAGTTTAGACTAGAATAGTAGAGAAGTGTAGCCCAGGAGGTATAAGTAGTTGGGTGGTTAGCAGTCAGTGGTTTGTTAGCAGAGGAGGATAGTTCGGTGGTCAGTATCTAATGGTCGGTCAGCACTCACCACACATGCGGGGGATCGGCCAGGCGATGGAATCGAGTGAGGAGGGACAGGCCGATCACAGACAAGATCCCCATCCTCTCCATACCGGCCTCTCCGCTTTACGCCTGTCGCCATGGAGACGTGATGTCACCAGCAGCTCTAGAGGTACACTTCCGGTCTTCGGGAAGATGGCTGCCGACACGGGCCCTGTCCATCTGTACCACACACAATATGGCGGCGCTGGGTAAAGTAAGTGCTGCGCTGATTGGTCGGGATGTCACTTGTGTGAGTGTCTGTAGACCAATCTGGTCGCATGTGTGTAGCCTCACCAACCACTACTCTGCACAGTTCCTAGATAGTACAAGATTGTATGATGTGTGGAGATGGTGATGAATGTACAATTAGGTTTTATGACGTGTGGAGATAGAAAAACAACTAGCTTGTATGATGTGTGGAGATGGTACAACCAGATTGTATAATGTGTGGATATTGTACAACCAGATTGTATGCAGTGTTGAGATTATACAGTCAGATGGTATTATTTGTGCGGATTGTACAGTCAGATGTAGGATGCGCGGGGATTGTATAGTCAGATTGTGTTATGTGTGGGGGTTGCACAGTCAGATTGTATGATGGATGGAGATTGTACAGGCAGATTATATGATGGATGGAGATTGTACAGTCAGATTGTATGATGGGTGGAGATTGTACAGGCAGATTGTATGACGTGTCGGGATTGTATGATGTGGTGTGGAGATTGTACAGTTAGATTGTACTGCCAAAGGTAGCCATACATCTAGCAATTTTGATTCATTCGAATAAGCAATTAACCTTTTTGGGCTATCAACTTGTGATTGATCGAAAGTCGATCGATAAGTGGCCCACACACTGCAAGCGATATCCAATGCAATTCACCTTCACTAACCAGTCTGACTGATGTGCCTCCGCGCTCTGAATGCAGAAATCTATTTAGGGTTGATTGAATCATATGTGAACAGTAGCTGATTTCTGTGCAATCGACCAATATCTTCCATCCTGATTGATCGATTAGGTTGGTCAATTTGACATGATATTGGCCACTTTTCATAGATTGGGTATAATGGAACACACTTGATTCTCTCTTGATTCGATATAATGATCTTATTGAATGGATCGATCGTATAGTCAAATTGCATTGCAAGACTGGGTTGCTGGAAATTACCGATGAACAAAGTTTCCAAGATCTTTCAGCAATGGGATGTAGACAATAGCAATAGACCACAAGATTACCAACGATATGAACGATAAACGAAGGAGGATGCAGAATGAGTTCTGCACAGATGGGTCAGGCCACGGCGGCAGCCCCAGGACCGCCTAATGCCGATTGGTCCGCCTAACACCGATCCCTGCTTGGATTAGCGGAGCTCAGCTCTGCCTTCAATCTCCCAGCGGCGAACGCCACTAGGAGACTGTTAGACAATAGTACAGCGCTGCGATCTAAGGCAGCGCTGTACTGGGGACAGCCCCATGTGACACAGCTGTCCCCCTGGGACACAGGAGAGCGATAGGCTCTCATGGGCTGAAGTCTATGACAGCCGATCGCCGTGATTGGCTGGCTGGGGGGAGGGAGGTTTTTAAAAAAATAAATAGAATTTATAAAAAATAAAATAAAATAACATAAATATTTATATATATATATATAAAAAATAAACAGTGTGGAAGCGATCAGAAAGCTCTGTTGGTTGGGAGAAAGGGGGGAAACACTTGTGTGCTGAGTTGTATGGCCCTGCAACGAGGCCTTAAAGCTGCAGTGACCAATTTAACAAAAAATGGCCTGGTCACTAGGGGGGTTTCACACTGCGGTCCTCAAGTGGTTAAAGATCTATACACATGGGCGATGTTGAACGAAGTGATGAAATTTAATTTGTTATGACGGTTTTTCAAAATGCATAAGCATTGTCATACATCAGCTGTCAGTAAACATAGTTACCACTTTTTCTTTAACTATTACTGACACACAGACGTGTGTCTCACGCCCGCGGCAGGTGCTGCAGCCGCATGGACGTGAAACTCACGTCTGTGCAGTCGGTGGGGCTGTGTGCGCGTCTGTGTGATCGCGATAGTCTTGGCGACAGGGGAGATTGGTGGCAGAGGACAGAAGTCCCCTGAGCCAATCCATACTTGTGCGGCGAGAATGATCACTGGTTTTGTTCAAAAACAGTGATCATTCTCAAATGGTGCCGTCGTGCTCCCTCCCGCTTGTTTCCGCCGCTGATCATTATATTAATGAATGGGAAGTTCCCATTCATTAATCTCCCCTCTAGGTACACATGCTCGTCGACATCAGTGAGATGCCTGCATCACTTCCGAAGTAACACAGGCACACATTATTTCCTATTTAGTGTACGCAATAGGAACTAATGCACGAGGACATCTTGTGGCCAAATAGTAAAATTACACCTACAGACTTTAGGAACTAAACATTTTTTATATGTATGTCAAGAGGGTATATTATTGTTAAATTATGGGCTTGTAATTAGTGATGGATGTAAAACTGAAAAAATGCACCTTTATTTCCAAATACAATATTGTCACCATACATTGCACCAGGGATATAATTGAAACGTTGCAATAACCGGGACAAATGGGCAAATAAAATGTGTGTCTTTAATCCACAGTAGAACGTTTTATTTTAAAACTATAATTGCCGAAAACTGAGAAATAATGCATTTTTTCTTTTTTTTTCTTATTATTCCCATTAAAATGCATTTAGAATAAAATAATACTTAGCATAATATACCACCCAAAGAAAGCCTAGCTAGTGGTGAAAAAAACAAGGTATAAATCATTTTGTTGTGATAAGTAGTGA
This sequence comes from Hyperolius riggenbachi, assembly GCF_040937935.1. Lineage (NCBI taxonomy): Eukaryota > Metazoa > Chordata > Amphibia > Anura > Hyperoliidae > Hyperolius > Hyperolius riggenbachi. The sequence continues at coordinate 265,023,079 of NC_090654.1, read as the reverse complement.
TCAAGTTATTGGGGAATGAAAGGGAGAAGAGCTGAAGTGTGAAAATTCCTGTTATCCATAAGGTGAAAACAATGTGGGCGGAAATGGTTAAAGAGAACCCGAGGCGGGGTTCTGGGAATGAAATCTATACACAGAGGCTGGGTCTGGCTATAGTGCCCAGCCTCTGTTACTAGTTTAATCCCCCATAAGTCCCCCCTGCGCTCCGCTCTAGCCCATAAACTACAGCCGCGCTGTCGGGCAATGTTTACCTTTCTAATGTCACTCACGCCGCTCCCCCCGCCTCCTGCAGAGCGCCAATCAGCGGGGAGGGAAGGGACGGGGACCGGCGCTCTGCAGGAGGCGGGGGGAGCGGCGTGAGTGACACTAGGGAGATAAAAAACAGATAAACATAGCCCGCTGCGACACGCTGTGTGTCGACAGCGCAGCTATAATTTATGGGGGAGAGCGGAGCGCAGGGGGGATTTAGGGGAGATTCAACTAGCAACAGAGGCTGGGCACTATAGCCAGACCCAGCCTCTGTGTATAGATTTTATTCTAAGATCCCCACCTTGGGTTCTCTTTAAAGAGCTTTAAAAGATAGTTACACAATGTTGGTTGGAACGATCGTTCATCTGTTATTGTGACAGATGAAATCTTGCCTTGGTTATGGACCTTATGAGATACAGTCAGGTTGTATTATCGTGTGGGGATTGTACAGTCGGATTGTATGATGCCTGGGGATTGTACAGACAATACAGATTGTGTGATGTACAATAACAGAGTTGGGAGTCAGTGGCATTATCACAGGGACAGGGATAGAGGTTGTTAAAGAGACACTGAAGCGAAAAAAAATATATGATATAATGAATTGGTTGTGTACTATGAATAATTACTAGAAGATTAGCAGCAAAGAAAATATTCTTATATTTTTATTTTCAGGTATATAGTGTTTTTTCTAACATTGCATCACTCTATAATATGTCCAGATTACACAACACTCAGCATTCAAAATGAGTCTTTCAGAGCAGTCTGTGAAGTAATAAACTCTCCTCTGCTAGAGGAAAAGTAAACAGTTCAATTACATTTGAGATAATAAAAGTCAGATAACAGCCCTCTCCATGACTAAGTTGGTCGGAGAGCTTAATAGCTTTTTTGCATAGAGATAACAACTGGAGTTTCTCAACTCTTCCTGCACTGGAAACAATTAGACTGATGTATCTGATCTTAATGTTTTTTTTCTTAGCTGTACTACACATACAAATCATAATATCATCATTTTTTTTTCGCTTAAGTGTCTCTTTAAGGGGTGAGGCTGATACCAGGGGTCAATGGCAGTGCATGGGGGGGGGGGTAAGGCTGGGACTTGGGGTCAGAAGCACTGCAGTAGGGGGAGTGAGGCAGAACCCAGGGGTCAGTGGCAGTGCAGTGGGGAGGTGAGGCAGACCCCAGGGGTCAGTGGCAGTGCAATAGGGTGGTGAGGCAGAGGCTAGGGCCAGTGGTGAGGGAGAGGCAAGGGGGCAGTGGGATGGGGGGATGACACAGAGGCCAGGGATCAATGGTAGTGCAGTAGGGGTGAGGCACAGGTTGGGGTCAGTGGCAGTGCATTGGGGGGAATCAGAGGCAGTGCTGTTGGGCAGGGATCAGTGGCAGTGCAGTGGGGGTGGAGGGGGTGCTTCAGATGCTGGGGTCAGTAGCAGTGCAGTGGATCAGTGGCAGTGGGGGTCCGCAGTATTGCAGTAGAGTGTGAGGCCAGGGTCAGTGCAGTGGGGGTAGTCAGCGGCAGTGCATGGGGGGGGGGGGAATCGGAGGCAGTGCAGTAGGGTGATCAGTGGCAGTGCAGTGGGGAGGAGATGTAGGGGACTAGAGGACAGGCAGAGATGAGGCTTTTGCTGCACTTTGTCCCCAGCATTCCTCTGTAATCTCCTCCACATGTTGTGAAATGTGTCAGGGGTGGATCTCAGCTGATTGGTCAGCTCTCAGATTCTCCCCCTGCAATGATGGCGACTACAGAGAAGGTGAGCTGTATGTGAATTCCGTTACATGTATGTTCTATCCATGTCCCGCTGCACTTTACTTTTATGTTTATTATGCTACTTGCATTTTACATACATACTGCTGCATGACATAACACTGTGCTGGATGTTCATTGTACATTTACATTACATACATGTCTATATGCTTATTGTGTTACATACATGTACGGCAGTATAATGTAACTGTGCTGTTTATTCATTGTGCTACATAAGTGTGACATACACCTCAAGCTGTATTATAACGTGATGCTGTGCTGTATGCTTATTGCACTACACACATGAGACATACTGTACATGTCAGACTGTATGGCGTGACTCTGTACTGTAAGATTATTGTGCTACATACATGTGACATATTTGTCAGACTGTATGACATGACTCTCTGCTGTATGATTCTTGTGCCACATACATGTCAGGCTGCCTGGTGTGACTGTGCTGTATGCTTATTATTGTACATACATGTGACATCAGAATCAGAAACATTTTAATCGCCAAGCACGACTGGGTCGTGTCGGAATTGCATTTGGCACATACAATTGCTCAGAGGTGAGATAAGAAATAAAACAAGCATACACAGGAGTATAAATGAGTAATTAAACAGGAGTGCAAAAAGGAGATAAGTTTGTACAATTTCAAACACAGTGTTACGCTAGAGCAAGACAGACTAGAAGACTAACAACTGCAACTGCAAGTGATAGGGTGGGCGCTGAAGGTGGGAGGGCCTGAAGGGAGTTCAAGAGGTTGACAGCAGTAAGAAAAATCGAGTTTCTATGCCTCAGAGTTCTGGGGGAGATGGCCCGAAACCAACAGCATGAAGGAACCTGACTAAAAAACAACGGTGTCCAGAGTGAGGGGTTGCTAGCAATCCTCAGTGCTCTGGAGTATAGTCTGGAGTTGTGAAGGAGGTCGAGAGAGGGGAGAGGTCATCCGATGATTCTCTCTGCCGATCTAATGACCCTTTGAAGTTGTATCTGTCTCTGATGGAGGAGCCAGCGAACCAGACTAGGATGGATGAGCAGAGGACGGGCTCAATGGTGGTGATGTAGAAGCTCGTCAGCAGATCCTGGGCCATGCCAAACTTCTTCAGTTGATTGAGAAAGAATAGACTTTGCTGGGCATTCCTCTGGGTCAAGGTGGTGTTTACCTTCCAGCTCAGATCTTTGGAGATGGTTGTGCCCAGAAGGCGGACGCTGGCCACTTTTTCGAACTTAGGTGCCGTCAATGTAGATTGGTGGTGGAGTGGGGGCATGCTTCCTGAAGTCCACTATCAACTCAACGATTTTGGCCATATTGAGGACCAGCCTGACAACATGTCAGGCTGTATGGTGTTGTCAGGCTGTATGGCACGACTCTGTGTTGTTTGCTTATTGTGATACATACATCTAACATACAGTGCATCTGGAAAGTATTCACAGCACATCACTTTTTCCACAATCTGTTATGTTACAGCCTTATGTCAAAATGGATTAAATTCATTTTTCATGAGAATTCTACTGAAAACACCCCATAATGACGACATGGAAAAAAATACACTTGAGGTTTGGGCAAATTCAAAAAATAAAAAACTGAGAAATCACATGTACATAAGTATTCACAGCCTTTGCTCAGTACTTTGTCAATGCACCTTTGGCAGCAATTACAGCCTTATATCTTTTAGATTATGATGCCACAAGCTTGGCACACTTATCCTTGGCTAGTTTCGCCATTTCCTCTTTGCAGCACCTCTCAGGCACATCAGATTGGATGGGAAGCATCAGTGAACAACCATTCAAAAGTCATTGGTAAGCCATATACTTACCTAAGGAGAGTGAAGGCTCTGGGTCTTATAGAGCCTTCCCTCTCCTCTCCCGGTGCCCTCAGTTCAGCGCTGGCTCCCATGTTTAAATCCCCTGCTGTGGGGGACTTTGGCAGTCTTTGGGAGCCAAGGCCTCCCGGAGACAGGAGGCTTCATACTTCAACTACACGAGAGAGGGCGCTTGCGCATGCGCAGTATAGAGTGGCCCGTCTTCGGGAGTACTTGGGCTCCTGAAGACTTTCCGAAGCCTTCTTCGGCAGTGGAGTGAGCAGAGTTTTTGACCAAATTGGTCAAATACTGCTCCCAGGGACAGCGCTGCGCCGAGGGCACAGGGAGAGGAGCGGGAAGGTTCTATAGGACCCACAGCCTTCCCTCTCCTTAGGTAAGTATCTGGATTTTTTTTTCTTTACACACGATTCCCATTCTTCAGATATGTTCAGATTCAAGTCTGGGCCGCTCAAGGACATTCACAGAGTTGTCCTGAAGCCACGCCTTTGATATCTTGGCTGTGTGCTTAGTGTTGTTGTCTTGCTGAAAGATGAACCGTCGCCACAGTCTGAGTTCAAGAGCGCTCTGAATCAGGTTTTCATCCAGGATGTCTATGTACATCGCTACAGTCATCTTTCCCTTGGTCCTGACTAGACTCCTAGTTCCTGCCACTGGAAAACATCACCATAGCATGATGCTGTCACCACCATGCTTCACTGTAGGGATGGTATCGGCCTGGTGATGAGCAGTACCTTGTTTCCTCCAAACATGGGGGGGGGGCAGTCATGTCTAGTTATGATTTGTAATTAGATACGCTTATCATGTGTTGTATTTGTGTTGGTTCTGAAAAATTCAATAAAACTTATCTGTTAAAAAGAGTTCAATCCTCGTTTCATCAGACCAGAGAATTTCTCATGGTCTAAGAGTGGGTCCACACTAGACCCGGTTGCAGGACGGACACTGCAGTCCGGATCAGGGGAAGTACCCACCGTACTGCAAACTGATGAAAGTGCATCAGTTTTGCATCAGTTTCCGTTCAGGTTTTTTCCTGACAGAAAACGTCTCCATCATTAGGAAGGAGTGGGAGGATTTTTTTGGGCCAATCATAAAGCTCAGGCTATCCGTTTTAACATCCGTTTTTTGCCTCTGGAGCTGGAGATGCGTTTTCTCATTACTTTCACTACCCCTGCGTGTATCCGTGGTCCTGATCCGTTGCGTGAAAATGCAGCAGATCCGGACCTTCCATTCAGGTTTTGAAAACGGATCCCCGCAAACGCAGACGGATCCGTTTTTTACTTGGGTGAGGCTGACTGCTATTTTCAACATTAGTATCCGGGACTTCGTTTTTCATCAGGTTTGAAAAACGCAGCCACGGATACGTTTCCGGACCTAGTATGGACTGGCTCTAAGAGTCCATCAGGTGCCTTTTGGCAAACTCCAGGCAGGCTGCCATGTCCCTTTTACTAAGGCGTGGCTTCTGTCTGGCCACACTACCATACAGGCCTGATTGATGGATTGCTGCAGAGATGGTTGTACTTCTGGAAGGTTCTCCACTCTTCACAGAGGACCATCGGGTTCTTGGTCACCTCCCTGACTAAGGCCCTTCTCCCCAATCACTTAGTTTAGATGGCCAGACAGCTCTAGCAGTCCTGGTGGTTTTGAACTTTGTCCTCTTATGGATGATGTAGGCCACTAAGCTCATTGGGACCTTTAAAGCAGCTGACATTTTTCAGTAACCTTTCCCCAGATTTGTGCCTCAAGACAATCCTGTCTCGGAGGGCTGCAGACAATTTCTTTGACTTCATGCTTGGTTTGTGCTCTGACATGAACTGTCAACTGTGGGACTTTACATAGACAGGTGTGTGCCTTTCCAAATCACATCCAATCAACTGCATTTACCACAGGTGGACTCATTGAGCTTCATGGCAAAGGCTGTGAATACGTATGTACACGTGCTTTCTCATTTCTTTTTTATTTTTAATAAAGTTGCCAAAACCTCAAGTCATTTTTTTCACATTATCATTACGGGATGTTGTGTGTAGAATTCTGAGGACAAAAAATAATTTAATCAGTTTTGGAAAAAGGCTGTAGCATAACAATTATTATTATTATTATTTATTGTATTTATAAAGCGCCAACATATTACGCAGCGCTTGACAATAAATATATACAATGATACAAGGATGACATACATAGGGTTATACACATAGAACAAAGTTATGCATACAAATTGTACAAAATACATGATCATGCAATATGGGCTGGTTAGGTAGGCCCAGTAATACAAGTACAGGCTGTCATAGGACAGGAGCACATGATCCTGTAGATTACACTAGGGAATGGAGGACCCTGCCAGAGGCTTACAATCTAAAGGGAGGGGTGGAAACACTAGGGGGGGGGGGGCTGTTAAATATTCCTTAGAGAGTTACTGTGTGGTAGGAGGTGGGTAGGCCATCATAAAGAGGTGGGTTTTGAGGGCTAACAAAATGTGGAAAAAGTGATGCGCTGTGGCATGACTCTGTGCTGTATAAATACACGTGACATATATGTCAGGTTGTATGGCGTGACTCTTGTGTTGTGTGCTACATACATGTGACATTGACTTGACACTGTGTTCATCTTTCTTCAGCCGGTCCTCTTCGGTTATTTCCGCAGTTCCTGCTCATGGCGAGTCCGGATTGGTGAGTCTTCCAGTTTATTATTCTGTTCTACCTCCTGACAAAGCCAGCTGCAGTGCAATGTATGCTTGTTCTAGGGTAGAGCAGGGTAGATTGTGAGGATGCTGTATGCTTGTTCTGGGGTAGGTCAGGACACAGCGTGAGGGTGGTGTATGCTTGTTCTGGAGTAGAGCAGAGTGTGAGGATGCTGTATGCTTGTTCTGGGGTAGGGCAGTACACAGCTTGAGGATGGTGTATGCTGGTTCTGGAGTAGAGCAGGGCAGAGTGTGAGGATATTGTATGCTTATTCTAGGGTAGAGCAGAGTGTGTGGGTGGTGTATGCTTGTTCTGGGGTAGAGCAGAGTGTGAGGGTGGTGTATGCCTGTTCTGGAGTAGAGCACGACAGAGTATGAGGATGCTGTATGCTTGCTTCAGGGTACAGGAGGACAGTGTGGCTGGACTGTGTAGTCGGGCATCATGTGCAGTAAGAAGGACTTTAAAGTTATTTTTAGTTTGAATGTTTCAGGTCCAGGCCTGGTGGTGCCTGTGCTGGGTTCTGATTCTGTTTGTGTCTTCACAGCGCTTGCCCTGAAAGGAATCGAGTATGACAATCACCCCATAAATCTCATCAAGGACGGGGGGCAGCAGGTCAGTCTGGCATCTGCACATTGGGGGGGGTTGGGCGGCGGCAGCAGGTCAGTCTGTCACAGCAGGGATTGTTGCCTGGATGGGCGGAGGGGATGGTAGGTTGTACAGGGCCGGTTTAAGCAACAATGGGGCCCCAGGGCAAAATAAACCTGGGGGGCCCCCCCAACATATACCCCGGAACAAAAATCGGCATTAAGAGACCTTTTTTGCAGCTGGTATAGTCAGGGTGTGAAGCCCCAATCGGTCGGAGCTCCACATTCTGGCTATTCCAGCCTGCATGGGGGACAAGGGGTTAAAAATTTTCAGGAGGGGGGACCCCAGAATTTTTTTTTTAAATTCCCACACTCTAAACATAAAAAAAAAAATTGGAAAAATAGGAAAACATGCCAGGGATCTTCATACAGCCATATTGCGGCTGTATAGCGATCCCTGGCCAAAGCGCTGCGGCTGCGTATAGACCCCCTGGAAACCCCGTCAGGAAATTTATTGCGCTTTCGTTTGATGCATGTAAAATTACACTACCGTTAGGTTTGCTACTAAAAGTGACATTTACCGCATTTAAAAGTATACTTTTTTTCCTTCGAAACTCTAAAATCGATTTTCTCAAAAACTATAAGGTCTTTTTGAAAAATTGTTTTTTCCTCTTATTCCTAATGATCTCCTTAACATACCCTGCAAATTTAGGGTTTCTAGCATTTAAGGTGGATTTGCTATTAACCATTAAAGTCGGCAGGATTTTAAATGTGTATTTTTTTCCTTTGAAACTTTAAAATCGATTTTCTCAAAAACTATAAGGCCGATTTTGAAAAATTTTTTTTCCTCTCGTAGCCACTGGGGGCCCCTACAAGCTCTGGGGCCCTGGGGCAGCTGCCTCCTTTGCCTTAATGGTAGCGCCGGCCCTGAGGTTGTAGTGTCACAGCAGGGCTGTTGCCTGGATGGGCGGAGAGGATGGAGGGTTGTAGTGTCACAGCAGGGGGTGTTGCCTGGAAGGGCGGAGGGGGATGGTAGGCTGTAGTGTCACAGCAGGGATTGTTGCCTGGATGGGCGGAGGGGATGGTAGGCTGTAGTGTCACAGCAGGGGGTGTTGCCTGGATGGGCAGAGGGGATGGTAGGTTGTAGTGTCACAGCAGGGGGTGTTGCCTGGATGGGCGGAGGGGATGGTAGGTTGTAGTGTCACAGCAGGGGGTGTTGCCTGGATGGGCAGAGGGGATGGTGGGTTGTAGTGTCACAGCAGGGGGTGTTGCCTGGATGGGCAGAGGGGACGGGGGGCTGTAGTGTCACAGCAGGGGGTGTTGCCTGGATGGGCAGAGGGGATGGTAGGTTGTAGTGTCACAGCAGGGGGTGTTGCCTGGATGGGCAGAGGGGATGGTAGGCTGTAGTGTCACAGCAGGGGGTGTTGCCTGGATGGGCAGAGGGGATGGTAGGCTTTAGTGTCACAGCAGGGGGTGTTGCCTGGATGGGCAGAGGGGATGGTAGGCTGTAGTGTCACAGCAGGGGGTGTTGCCTGGATGGGCAGAGGGGATGGTAGGTTGTAGTGTCACAGCAGGGGGTGTTGCCTGGGTGGGCGGAGGGGATGGTAGGTTGTAGTGTCACAGCAGGGGGTGTTGCCTGGATGGGCGGAGGGGATGGTGGGTTGTAGTGTCACAGCAGGGGGTGTTGCCTGGATGGGCAGAGGGGATGGTGGGATGTAGTGTCACAGCAGGGGGTGTTGCCTGGATGGGCAGAGGGGACGGGGGGCTGTAGTGTCACAGCAGGGGGTGTTGCCTGGATGGGCGGAAGGGATGGTGGGTTGTAGTGACACAGCAGGGGGTGTTGCCTGGATGGGCAGAGGGGACGGTGGGTTGTAGTGTCACAGCAGGGGGTGTTGCCTGGATGGGCAGAGGGGACGGTGGGTTGTAGTGTCACAGCAGGGGGTGTTGCCTGGATGGGCAGAGGGGACGTTGGGTTGTAGTGCCACATCAGGGCGGAGTAGAAGGAGGGTTGTAGTTTCACAGCTGGGGGGTATCGGGCTTCGGTAACAGCAGTGTGTCCTCTCTGCCACCAGATGACGGATGAATACAAGCGAGTGAACCCCATGCAGCAGGTGCCAGCGCTGAGGATCGATGGTGTCACCTTCAGCCAATCAGTGAGTATGACATTCTTTGTCAACAACCACCTGAGACTCACCACGGACTAACTGCCAAGTCCCCAGACCTGCAAATTGTATGTAGCTTGAAATTGGATCAGTCCAAATCAGCAGGAAGTACATTTGATTGTTCCAATTTTAAAGGATACCAAAACTGAAATGTGACATAATGAGATAGACATGTGTATGTACAGTGCCTAGCACACAAATAACTATGCTGTGTTCATTTTTTTATTTCTCTGCCTGAAAGAGTTAAATATCAAGTATGTAAGTGGCTGACTCAGTCCTGACTCAGACAGGAAGTGACTATAGTGTGACCCTCACTGATAAGAAATTCCCCTTTTTCTCTCTTTCCTGCTCTCAGAAGCCATTTTCTGCTAGGAAAGTGTTTTATAGTTGGAATTTCTTATCAGTGAGGGTCACACTGTAGTCACTTCCTGTCTGAGTCAGGACTGAGTCAGCCCCTTGCATACCTTATATTTAACTCTTTCAGGCAGATAAATAAAAAAAGGAAGACAGCATAGTTATTTGTGTGCTAGGCACTGTACATACACATGTCTATCTCATCATGTCACATGTCAGTTCGGGTATCCTTTAATTTGCATGCAAGGAGGAATGATTAACATCTCATTGACTATCTCCAGTAGAGGTGCTGATTGACAAGGATAAGCCTGCCTGGAGATGTGTGACTGTTTAGAGGGGGAGGAGACACACCCCAAATCTGAGATCTGGGAGGAGTCAGGACACGTTAATAAAGATAAATCTTCAATCTGCCCCCAGCTGGCAATCATTGAATACCTGGAGGAAACACGACCCCATCCCCCGCTTCTCCCACGAGACCCCATCAAGAGAGCGCAATGCCGGATGATCAGTGAACACGTAGCGTCCGGGATCCAGCCTATCCAGGTCAGTTCTGTAAGTGGCTGCCCTGTGTCCCTCCCACATTCATTCTACTGCATCCCCCCCCCCCCCCCCCATTAGCTGTCTTGTGTTTAATCCGGGATGTGGGCGGAGAGTCTCTGGAAGTGGGCAGTCCTCACGTACATATTTGCTGCAGTATAGCAGGAAGTGTTTCAGTTTTGCGGCTATTTGTTTCTGTTCCAGGCGTTGGGCATTTTCTGGGATGTCTTTGTCGAGGTCCCTGGAGTAGTGGAGCCAGATGTGGCCATTTTGCATATGGAGAAGGCTTTTCTTGGGCTTTGTGCCGATATGGTTCCAGGTCTCCTAAAATGAGTCATCCTGGATTGAGTGGTTCTGTTTTTTTTTTTTTCCGTCTTAGGGTACCTTTGTTTGGACGGTCATTGGCTTCCCTTAGATCCTGGTTGTTGGGGTCTCTATGTTTTTGGTTAGAGGCTGCCCCTATGGAATCATATAGAGTCACTGGCTTTCCTCTGTTTTCTACATATTCATTTACTAACTATCCCCCTCATTTACTAACTGTCCCCCTCATTTATTCATGGCTGTCCTGTGTCTCCCATTTACTCGACCATTGCCCTGTGTTCCCCATCTATTCACAGGTTATCCTTTGCCCCCCCCCCCCCCCTTGTTTCCCCTTCATTTATTCATTGGCTGGCTTGTTCCTTCCCCCCCCCCCCCCCCCCCCCTCATTCATTCACTGTCTGTCTGTCTTCTGTCCCCACAGAACTTATATGTCCTACAGAAAGTGGGGGAAGGGAAGATGGAGTGGGCTCAGCACTTCATCAAACGTGGCTTCCAAGGTGAGACAATATAGAATGCCACCACTATCAGGTCAAAGGGCATACCAGTGGGGTGCTGTATAACAGTGGGGGTGACCTATTAAAGTGCTGAATAACTGTGGGTGCAGTGACTTATTGGTGTGCTGTATATCACAGTGTGTGCAGTGACACATTGTGGTACTGTATAACACTGGGGGTACAGTGACATATTGGGGTGCTGTATAACACTACAGGAGCGCAGTTACATATTGGGATACAGTATCTGAATAACACTGGGGGGCACATGGTGACATTGGGATGCTGTATAATACTACAGGTGCACAGTTATATATTGGGGTACTGTAATTGTATAACACTGGGGGCACATGGTGACATATTGGGGTGCTGTATAACACTACAGGAGCGCAGTTACATATTGAGGTACTGTAAAACAGCGGGTGCTGTATATCACAGTGTGTGCAGTGACATATTGGGGTTGTGTATAACACTGGGGGTGCAGTGACTTATTGGGGTGCTGTATCTGAATAACACTGGGGGCACATGGTGACATATTGGGGTGCTGTATAACACTACAGGAGCGCAGTTACATATTGGGGTACTGTATAACACTGGGTGTGCAGTGACATATTGGGGTGCTGTATAACACTACAGGTGCGCAGTTACATATTGGGGTACTGTATAACACTGGGTGTGCAGTGACATATTGGGGTGCTGTATAACACTGGGTGTGCAGTGACATATTGGGGTACTGTATAACACTACAGGAGCGCAGTTACATATTGGGGTACTGTATAACATTGGGTGTGCAGTGACATATTGGGGTGCTGTATAACACTACAGGAGCACAGTTACATATTGGGGTACTGTATAACACTGGGTGTGCAGTGACATATTGGGGTACTGTATAACACTACAGGAGCGCAGTTACATATTGGGGTACTGTATAACACTGGGTGTGCAGTGACATATTGGGGTGCTGTATAACACTACAGGAGCACAGTTACATATTGGGGTACTGTATAACACTGGGTGTGCAGTGACATATTGGGGTACTGTATAACACTACAGGAGCGCAGTTACATATTGGGGTACTGTATAACACTGGGTGTGCAGTGACATATTGGGGTGCTGTATAACACTGGGTGTGCAGTGACATATTGGGGTACTGTATAACACTACAGGAGCGCAGTTACATATTGGGGTACTGTATAACATTGGGTGTGCAGTGACATATTGGGGTGCTGTATAACACTACAGGAGCGCAGTTACATATTGGGGTACTGTATAACACTGGGTGTGCAGTGACATATTGGGGTACTGTATAACACTACAGGAGCGCAGTTACATATTGGGGTACTGTATAACACTGGGTGTGCAGTGACATATTGGGGTACTGTATAACACTACAGGAGCGCAGTTACATATTGGGGTACTGTATAACACTGGGTGTGCAGTGACATATTGGGGTACTGTATAACACTACAGGAGCGCAGTTACATATTGGGGTACTGTATAACACTGGGTGTGCAGTGACATATTGGGGTACTGTATAACACTACAGGAGCGCAGTTACATATTGGGGTACTGTATAACACTGGGTGTGCAGTGACATATTGGGGTGCTGTATAACACTACAGGTGCGCAGTTATATATTGGGGTACTGTGTAACACTGGGGGTGCAGTGACATATTGGGGTACTGTATAACACTACAGGAGCGCAGTTACATATTGGGGTACTGTATAACACTGGGTGTGCAGTGACATATTGGGGTGCTGTATAACACTACAGGAGTGCAGTTACATATTGGGGTACTGTATAACACTGGGTGTGCAGTGACATATTGGGGTGCTGTATAACACTACAGGTGCGCAGTTATATATTGGGGTACTGTAACTGTATAACACTCAGGGCACATGGTGACATATTGGGGTACTGTATCTGTATAACATTGGGGTCACATGGTAAAATATTGGGGTGCTGTAGAATACTGGGGTGCATAGTGAGATATTGATGTGCTGTGTTACACTGGGGGTGTAACAGATTGTCTGTGTTGGCAGCACTGGAGCAGCTGTTGCAGGAGACGTCTGGACGGTACTGCCTGGGAGATGAGGTAGGAGGCTGAGCAGACACTGTATGTATGAGCACCATTGTGTTTTCTTGTCCCTCCCCCACCAGGGGGTACCACTCACCCCCACCATAGAACAGAACCAGCTGACTGTAGCTGAGCACGATGTCCATACTGCATCACCAGTAATGATCTAGTAACTATAGCATCTGAGGATTTACAATAATCTTTCTGCCAGCTCTTATTAGTAGAACATAATGATATCTTTACTTAGATGAGTTGTAGCTAATTGCAAGCCAGACGAAGCACCAGCTGATGGGTGTCCCTGTTCAGGGAGGGCAGTGTGTGTGAGCACTGTAATAACAGTGCAGGAGATTCGGCACAGCCAGCTCCACCATAAACCATAATAGGAATTACAGCTATAGCGGTGCTCAGTGAGTAACTTCAGCACTGCCAGAAGATGGAGCTGAAGGTACTTTTAAAACACTGTAATTCGGCTGCCAGCGATAGCTGGAAGTCGAATTACATAATTCCCCACCATCCATATGGAAGTGGAGGGGTAATAGTAATTAACGCCGCCAGGACTTGTGCAGCAGGATAAGCCATACCGGCTTTATCCTGCACCCAAGTCTTCCGGCAGCGATTTCATATGTATGCAGTGTGTGATCTGGGCAGGAGTGGCAGCAGATCCAGTAGCCTGGGACCCTCAGCCGTTTGGCCATGGTGGGAGCTGTGGCTCACAGTCTCGAGCTGACCGCTTGTTATCCGCATGTCCTCGGCACTGAATGTAGCCACCTACAAGTCAAGATTACGTCAACATTTCCGAAAGATTTCATCACTGATTGAACTGGCTACTTGGCAATAAACTTGCATAAACGTATGGATACTTAACTGATGGAGCAACAGAAGGCCAGAAACCCACTAGGAGCGATTTTCTGAGCGATTTGAAAACTTTTGCTAATGTAATGCTACGGGTGTGATCCCACTTCAGCGATGTGATTTTATGAAAATCACCCATAGCATTGCAAGAGCTTTTTCAAATCACTAGCGATTAGAAATCGCTCCTAATGGGTTTATGGCCTAAATAGAGATTGGAACAAATACTATTACCTGTTGAAGGCCCATATCCATGGGAGGAAATAATTGCGCAAAACAAGTGACAAAGTTCCAATCCTTAAAATAACAACAGAATTCTAAAGTTAAAGACAGGCTGTTAATTCACAGAGATGAATGCAAGTGTAAAGCGTGTGAGGAGTTATCACCTGACCTGAGCTATCATTAAGTGGAGTGTTACAACAGACTGCAATGTAAAGTGAAGCATTCTGAGCCGTCTGCTCTATATTTTACTAGTTTATGCAGAAGGGAACTCTGTATAGAGAGAAATATACACAGCAGGGACACAGAAAGGGAGGGAGCGACACCAAGCATAATATATATATATATATTATATACATACATACTGTATATATATACACTGACACACAAACAAATTCACACAGCCACAGCCTCTCTCTCCTTCTCTGGCTGTCAGACACAGGCTAGCAGTAATTGTCCTGGCAGTAGGAGGGGTGGAGCTACATCCTGCGTGTGCTCCTCCTCTCCCTAAAAAAAGAAAGAAAGAAAAAAAAGCAAGTTTAAAGGAATTCTATCAAACCATGAGTTCTAAAATGACAATGTACAAATAATGTCTAAGTAGCTATGTAAACAGTATCCTACTTTTCATGTCAACCTCTTGACGACCAGCTAACGCCGATCGGCGTAAACTGGTTGTCTGCGGGTTTCCATGTCAGTTCACGGAGGGTGTCTCCGTGAACTGCCTGCAAGCCTCCTTCGCGGCTCGCAGGCGAAATGTAAATACGCGGGGAAGAAATCCCCGCTGTTTACATCGTACGTCGCTGCAGCAGCGCCGTAAAGGAGATCGGCGATCCCCGGCCTCTGATAAGCCGGGAATCGCCGCCGTCTGATAGGCTGAAGCCTATCAGAGGCGGTACAGGACGTATCGCCGTCCTGTACCGCCCACAGAGCCAGGGAGAGGGAGGGAAGGAGAGGGAGGGGGGAATAGCGCTGCGGAGGGGGGCTTTGAGGAGCCCCCCCGCAAGGCACAGCAGAGCGGCGGCGATCAGACCCCCCCAGCAGGACAAAAGGGGGGGCGGGGGGTTTCTGAGTCTGACCGCCCTGCCTGCAATACGATCTGTGCTGGGGGCTGAAGAGCCCACCCAGCACAGATCAATGGGAAATCACTTGGTCGGCAAGTGGTTAAATATCAGAGGCAAAAGCTTTAATTCATTGTGTGTAGATTTCAGTTGAATTTGAAATGTCCCATTTGCAGAGGTATGAATCTTTAAGAATCTCTGCAACCTGACATGCTAAGAACAGTGTAAGGGTTTATTCACACTACAAGAGCTTTTTAAACGCTAGAGATTTTAAAAAACTCTTGCTAATGCAATGCTATGGGGGACTTACACAAAATCACACCGCTCCAGTGTGAACACACACATAGGATAACATTAGCAAGAGCTTTTAAAATCACAAATCGCTTAGAAAAGCTCTTGTAATGTGAACAAGCCCTAATATTGAAGCAGATTACCTGACAGGCTTTTGTTTTCATATATCCGGTTTCAAACACAAAACAGATGTTTATGTTGCACATAAGATACATTTCCTCTGCTCTTTGTGAGAGAAAGCTCTGCCTGAGCTCTCTGCACACAGAGTTAATGATGCACTGTGAAGGGAAACACCCCTCCCCTCATGGCTGAGTCTGCCATCAGAAAAGTGTGAAAGGGATTAGATAACAGTAAACAGAGAGATGGATTTAGATGTATATGTTACGGCCAGAACCCAAAGTGTGGCCACTTCGCATTCTGGACGGCCAATGTGTGAAGTGGCCGTAGCGCAGCGGCCAATGTAAGAAATGGAATGATTACACTAAGTTACAATGTATTTTACGGCCGTCTCGCTACGGCCAAATGTATTAGAAGTTGGTTAATTTAATGAAATATAGCCGGCGGCAATGTAATAGATGAAGCCGCCGGCTTTCGCACTGCCTCCTCTCCTCCATCCCCCCGCCTCTCTCCTCTCCCTGCCTCCTATACAATATACGGAGCAGCCGGGGACATGCGTGTCCCGGAGAGACGGTCGTCGCGGCAGGGGAAGCAGAGCGGGGAGGCTGCAGACATTGCTTCTGCCAGCACCCGCTCTGCAGGATTCCCCTTCCGCAACGACCGTCTCTCCGGGACACGCGTGTCCCCGCAGGCTGCTCCGTATATTGTATAGGAGGCAGGGAGAGGAGAGAGGCGGGGGGATGGAGGAGAGGAGGCAGTGCGAAAGCCGGCGGCTTCATCTATTACGTTGCCGCCGGCTATATTTCATTAAATTAACCAACTTCTAATACATTTGGCCGCAGCGAGACGGCCGTAAAATACATTGTAACTTAGTGTAATCATTCCATTTCTTACATTGGCCGCTGCGCTCACTTCGCACATTGGCCGGCCAGAACGCGAAGTGGCCACACTTCGGGTTCTGGCCGTAACATATACACCAATACTTAGCAGCACTTCACAAACATTTCTTAACTCAATTGAAAACAACATGTCAATCGATAGTGTCCCTTTAACTTACCTGGGGCTTCTGCTGGCCCCCTGCAGCCGTCATGTGCCCCCACCGTGCCAAACTGATCCTCTGGTCCCACGCTGCGGCTCAGTTGTTCTCCTGTGCGGTCCTAACCGTGCACATCCTTGATCACACTCCTGTTGGCGAGAGCATCCTGCGCAGGCGCAGTAAGAAAATCTCTACTGCGCAGGATGCTCCCGGCGTCTGGAGCACAAAAGGAGGAGGCACAGGTGCAGTGGCCATCGAAGGGCACAGTTGCCTGAAAACAAAACTGAGCTGTGGCGGGGACTGTAGGACCAGTTTAGCACGGCGCAGGCACAGGACAGCTGCAAGGAGCCGGTGGAACCCCGGGGAAGTTAAACTTTTTTTTTAAATTAATTTTTAAGAACGCTTTAGGGGTGGTTCACACAGATGCACCGGGATCAACCGCCGTCCCATTCAAGTGAGTGGGAGCGTTTAGGGCTGGCTTTTATGAAAGCCTGGTGGTAGATCCTGGTGTTGCATCTAGTCTGTAAAGCAGGGGTCAGGAACCTTTTTGACTGAGAGCCATAAACGCCACATTTTAAAATGTATTTCGGTGAGAGCCACACTAAGTTTCAAACTGGGACAGTGCGCATGCACAGCAGAGGGCTCATGTCCCTGTTGCCATGGTGATGTATACATAGTTGATCCTCCGGGCAGCGGAAGTATCTTCAGCTTCTCTTGGGTTTTCAACAACATTAGCAATTTTGAGCCAGACAGGAGAAATACCCACTAACAACTTGTACAATTAGCTAGCTGACTTGGGGGTTGATTCACTTTGTAGGATGCGATCCCCAGATGACAGACAGCCTATTGGGCCAATCAAAGTGCAGGGATCTCATCCTACAAAGTCACTGAACCTGACAGAGTCCTGGGTGGGACAATTGGAGCGGCTGTTAGTTTTGGGGGGAGTGCAAGTTAGTTAGTAGTGCATGCTACAGCAGTAGTGTGCCTACTTTGAAAATGTTGCTTGCGCTGCCACACTAAGCTGTGCTGCTTGAGCAGTGTAGCTTAGTGAATCAACCCCTACTGATTTGTCTGTGAGCCAGATGTAGCCATCAAAAGAGCCACATCTGGCTCCCGAGCCATAGGTTCCCTACCCCTGCTCTAATGCAACATGTTGCTTTCAGAGGCAGTAAACGCCAGGAAAGCAGTGCAGGGACCCGAACCGCTAGCTTTGAAGGCTTCGCAAAAGCTAGCATAATTACGTCGGCATAAACGCAGACAATATAACGCAAGTCTGTGTGAACCAGCCCTTAGGTTCCCTTTAAAGTGTAACTGTCAGGCATAAAAGCAAAAACCAATTCTTTATTTTTATCTGATAAACAGGTAATACGGATGCTAATCAGGCAATCCAAAAGTTAAAATCTCTATTACTTTTCTTGTTTATAAATGATCATTCCCCAGTTTACCTGACTCTTATTTGGTACGTTGCGGCACAAAGGAAGTTGCAGGGCATGCTGGGTTGTCTTTTTTTGCTTCTTTATTTCCGCTCAGACTTCACTAATGTACAGAAGCAAAACAGGACAACCCAGCATGCCATGTATCTTCCTTTGTGCGGCAACGTACCGAATAAGTCAGGTAAACTGGGGAATGATCATTTAAAAACAAGAAAAGTAATACAGATTTTAACATTTGGATTGCCTGATTAGCATCCTTATTACTGGTTTACCAGATAAAAATAAAGAATTGATTTTTGATTTTATGCTTGACAGTTACTGACTGGAGTGATAAGACAACCCTCTCACTATGAAAAAGGATCACAACACTTTAATAAGGCAAGCTTCTTTAGTGAATTAACACTTAAAGGGAACCTTTAGGGCCCGTTTCCACTATCGCGAATTCGCATGCGTTTGCCGCATGCGAATTCGCATAGTCAATACAAGTGGATGGGACGGTTTCCACTTGTCAGGATTTCTTTGCATTTTTCTGTGCAGAAAAAAATCTGCACAGCAGAGCCATCAGAATTCGCATACCGCTATACAAATCACATACAATGAATTTAATAGGGAATTTCGCATGTGGCATTGGTATGCAAATTTTCATGCGCATTCGCATGCGATTTTGCATGGAATCAATGGAAAAGCACACTGGCACTGCCATGGTTAAATTCGCATAAATTGCCATCCATGCGAATTCGCATGAAAATTCACATACCGCAGCGATTCCCACCGCACAAGTGGAAACGGGCCCTAACAGAGGGATATGGATGTTTCCTTTTAAACAATACCAGTTGCTTGTCAGTCCTGCTGACCTCTTTGGCAGCAATAGTGGCTGAATCACACCTGAAACAAGCATGCAGCTAATCCAGTCTGACTTCAGTCAGAGCACCTGATCTGCATGCTTGTTGAGGGGCTGTGGCTAAAAGAATTAGAGAAACAAGATCAGCAGGAGAGTCAGACAACTGGTATTATTTTAAAAGGAAAAATCCATATCCTTCTCAGTTTAGTTTCCCTTTAACCTCCCTGGCGTTCTATTAAGATCGCCAGGGCGGCTGCGGGAGGGTTTTTTTTAAATAAAAAAAAAAAAACCTGTTTCATGCAGCCAACTGAAAGTTGGCTGCATGAAAGCCCACTAGAGGGCGCTCCGGAAGCGTCATTCTGATCGCCTCCGGCTACCAGAACAAACAAGGAAGGCCGCAATGAGCAGCCTTCCTTGTTTTGCTTACCTCGTCGCCATAGCGACGAGCGGAGTGACATGGACATCAGCCGACGTCCTGACGTCAGCCGCCTCCGATCCAGCCCTTAGCGCTGGCCGGAACTTTTGTTCTGGCTGTGCAGGGCTCGGGCGGCTGGGGGGGACCCTCTTTAGCCGCGGCGGCGATCAGGCAGCACACGCGGCTGGCAAAGTGCCGGCTGCGTGTGCTGCTTTTTATTTCACAAAAATCGGCCCAGCAGGGCCTGAGCGGCGACCTCCGGCGGTGATGGATATATATAGTCGTCCATACCGCTAAGGAGGTTAAAGCTACGTCTACACGTAGCGATCCGGCTTATCGAGCCACTGATGCGGCTCGATTGATAAGATCTGACAGGTCGGATCTCGCCACCGCCGATTCCCTGCTCGTTCCCCACAAGGGGATAATGGCAGGGAATCGAGCGGAAGATAAGCGGCGCCGGCGGGGACGAGGGCGGATCGAATCCGACACGAGCGGGGACGCAGAAAAGGCGATCCGGCGGCTAATAGAGCCGCCAGATCGCTACCTGTAGATTAGGCATTAAATCCCGATCGATGTGTAGTGATACGTTTTCACTTGCCTTCTTATCACTAGCATGATCTTAGGGAATTGAGGCAAATGTGTCTGTATAGTCTATGGCACCTCACCATTTTTTAACGATCCGCATTGGCCATCAGTCTTTTAAAAATGCAACATGTTATTCGCATTATGTCGGCAGATTATCTTGAAGGATGAATCATGGAAAGATCGTTTATCAGTCATTGCACACGCATCATCTTTCAATGGGTACTTAGCTTGAGGGAAATAACAGTAATCAGAACCAACCTCCATTTTGACAGCCCTCCATACATGAGGAATATATCGGACACTATTGTCTTCTGCATCATGTGACCAACCCTGTCCTTTCCCTGCAGGTGACAATGGCTGATCTGTGTTTGGTACCCCAAGTAGCCAACGCTGAAAGGTAAGCTTTATCTACATAAATCTCTCTTCTTATGCACTCCCTCATACGACACACATTACATCTCTCAGCTGAATCCCTTTCTCTCCAACACCATACATCCTCTGTAGATCCCTCTGCCCACCCATGCTCTGTAGATCCTTCCACCATCTGTAGATCCCTCTGCCCACCCATGCTCTGTAGATCCTTCCACCATCTGTAGATCCTTCCACCATCTGTAGATCCCTCTGCCCACCCATGCTCTGTAGATCCTTCCACCATCTGTAGATCCTTCCACCATCTGTAGATCCCTCTGCCCACCCATCCTCTGTAGATCTGTAAACCACCATACACCCTCTGCCCACCTATCCTCTGTAGATCCTTTTTTTAACCATCTGTAGATCCCTCTGCCCACCCATGCTTTGTAGATCCTTCCATCTGGAGATCCCTCTGCCCACCCATGCTCTGTAGATCCTTCCACCATCTGTAGTTACCTCTGCCCACCCATCCTCTGTAGATCCTTCTGCCCACCCATCCTCGGTAGATCTGTAAGCCACCATACACCCTCTGCCCACCTATCCTCTGTAGATCATTTCACCATCTGTAGATCCCTCTGCCCACCCATCCTCTGTAAATCCTTCTGCCCACCCATCCTCTGTAGAGCCATACACCCTCTGTAGATCTATATCTGTCATGCATCCTCTATAGATTCCCTCTTCCATCTATCCTCTAGAGATCCCTCCACAATACACTCTCACATCCTCCTCCCCTGTACTATGTTTGTAGATCCCTCTACAGGACAGCAGAGTCCCCTCCTACAGCACACAATATGCTCTGCTGTTCATCGATGTACCATTGCCACCCCCTATAGGACAGCACACATAACACTGTGCACCTCTTTGAAACTAATACACCATACTGTGTTGTAATGCGCTCTCTGCAGGTATAAGGTGGACATGTCTCCATACCCTACCATCTCCAGGATTAACCAATCTCTGCTCCAGCTGAAGGCCTTTCATGACACCCACCCATCCCGGCAACCCGACACCCCACCGGAGCTCAGAGCTGATCCCTGAGAGGAGAGCGAGCAGAATAGCACCCTCTGGTGGACCATTACCTGTCAAGCCTTACAGCCAAGACTTTGTGTTCCTACACCGTATATGGATCACTGGAAATTATCACCAGCACCAGTAAATAAGTTTGTGAAAATTGTGTCCTGTCCCTTTTATATTAGGAGATGCACACAGTAACATCACACCATTCCTTGCTATTACATTGTAAGATCATCTCGTACCCCAGCCAATAAGCACACTGGATTCAGGCACTCAGATCCAGCTGAAACTTGGGGGTGTCGCTATAGAAGTTGCCACAGCCATCAGCTCCGCCAATGATGAGGACTCGGCACAGGCTCCGCCCTCCACGCTTCTCCTTGTCAGAGTCTGTCAGGTGAGCAGAGGTTAAGTTCAGCAGGGAGTGGCCAGCACGGGGGAGAGGATTGGTCACTCCAAACTTGACAATGCTCCAAGAAATGGTGTCTGTAAGGAAAGCAGGAAGATTACCTCACAGGTCTCATAAACACCCCTTGGCCAAGGCGTCAGCAAGAGATTCAGACAGGATCATTATGTCCAAGCACAGGCCAAGGCCATTGTTTCCTTCTTACCCAGTGTTCCTTCGCCTCCCTCCATAGCAACAGAATGTGCTGCTAGCCACTAGGTGTTTGTACAGAACTCCCCCCCCCCCCCCCAAACTGTTACCAGGGTGATGGGAGACTGGAATCCTGTGGGTGACATACACACACTCTGGAACGCATAATATGCGAAATAAAATCTTGAGATGCTAGTATACTACTCCCTCTGTATAAATCACTTGTGAGGCCACATTTGTAGTGTGGGATACAGTTTTGTCAGATGTGTAACTAGAAATAGCTGGGCCCCTTTGCAAAACTTTGGCTGCCTTTCCACCTCACAGTGGAATGCAGCGTGACCAAGCGTCCGTGTGGACGCGAAACAGCTGTCGCTAGGCCCACCATTGTCCCTCACTCCCACCTCCAGCACTAGCAACCTGCTGAACACCATTTAAGGTATACAACTTTTCATGTTATATCCAAGTACCACAATATATGCTGTGAATATTGGCAATAAATGCACGAAGGCTATGACGGAGGGTGCACGCCTCTGTTTTTTGTACAAAATTGCTTGCAACTTTCTTCTGACCCTGTAACAAGCGGAGCACACGTCAGGCAGCAGTGGAGGAGAGTGCAGGTTGCAGTGTGTATATATGATTGTGCCACCATAAGTCTGTTTCTCGCCACAAACTTCACATTTAAAGGTTAAGTGCCACACTCTTTACCTCTGCTCTTACAAACTTTGGCTGCCTTCCCACCTCACTTTCTGCACAGTAAACTGAGAACCAATGTCGATTGGCTAGTGCACACTTGAATGTTTTCCCATGCAGATAAAAAACAGCAGGCAAGCACTGCACGCATTTTCACTATTACAATAGCTTCTGCGATAAAACGTGCATGTTTTCACACATACAGGCACACATGGTGTACAGAAAGTGGACAGACGAGTGTGCTTAGAGCCTCAGCTTATTGCATTCACTCTGTCCTCCTTTGTTGAAACAGAACTGGCTCTGCAGACTCCACCAGCATCACTACAGTACAAAGCACTTGGGGAGGGGGTGGAGAAGTTGGGGGCTGGGTGCTGTACACAAGAGCCTGCTGCATACTGAATAGGGACTGTCTACTAATCTTTATCTAAAAAAGAAAACTTTGTACGATTCCTCATCAGTGGCTGAGCATATGCAGTCATTAGAACAATTGTGCAGAGAGCAGAAAGTATTTTCTCTTTGTGCCCTTAGTTGTCAGTTTCTCAGGACAGGGGGGAAAGCAAATCTTCCCCCCTCGCGGGGCCCCCTGCGGCTGGATCCCTTGCAGGATCTATTGTTACGCCCCTGAGTTTTGGGCACCACACTATAGAAAGGACATTGAGCTTCTAGAAGGAGTACAAAAACAGGATGGAAGATCTCACTTACCAAGAAAGTTTGGACAAACTGGGCCTATTTAGCTTGGGAAAAAAAAGGAGACTGAGAGGTGACCTGATTAACACGTATAAATACATCGGAGGGCAATACAAAAGCTTGGCAGATTAGCTTTTTGTCCCTAGGGTTGTACGGACAAGGGGACCTGATCTGCGTACGGAGGAAAAAAGGTTTTTGCCATCTATTTAAAAAGGGGGCCTTCACAGGAAGAATGGTTATAATCTGGAATAACTTACCTCAGGAAGTAGTTATGGTAAATTCTAGGTCTGCATTTAAAGAGCGTTTGGGTGCTTTCCTTGCATCTAAGGGCATCCACGGCTACAATTACAAGGTAATTCCTGGGAGAGTTTATCCAGGGATTCATCTAACGGCCATCTGGAGTAGGGAAGGAATTTTTCCATTTAAAGGCCAATTGGCGCAGGTCTTGTAAGGTTTTCACCTTCCCCTGGATCAAGTGGGATATGTGCGGGTTCAGGATGTTTTTTTCTTCCCACCCTTTCTTGTTTAACTTGAGGGATGGGTGTATTTTTACCAAACTTACTATGTTACTTTAGTATTAGGTAAGAGTGAGGAAGACAGAGATCAGGTGCCTGTTCCTCACTGCACCTCTACAGGGGGAACCCAATATTGCAAACAATCCGCTGGGCAGTATTGATCCATGTACCAACTCTACCACTCAATCTTTAACTGAGAAACAATTCAACTACCCCCCCCCCCCCCCCCCCGACTACACACTCCCCCATATTACCCCCTAAATGTCTGATCACACATTCCATCAGTAACAACCCAAAATATATCAAAAAGCAACACCAGAGATGTAATAGGCCTCAGGCAGCTTCCACAGAATTGGCTGGAATAGTTGGAGAATACTGATACATGTATGGCCATCCAAGTCTAAAAACAGATTTAGTAGGAAAAAGAGCTTACCTAGATTAAATAAAAAGGCGTCTCTCAGAGCCCCGGTTGCTGTGGAGCCCCCGTGGATCAGAAGCTTGTGGTCTGACACCTGCATGGCGGCGTGGAAACTGTGGAGAAGAGTTCAGGGATGGGACACAACTGAGAGCAACAATACGACAAGGAATCAGGTGGTATGGGATGGAAGATGTGACATGAAATCAGGAGGTGGAAGATGTGACATGGAAGTAAGGGATGAAATACACGGAACCAGGAGGTGAGGGATGGAAGATGTGACATGGAACCAGGAGGTGAGGGATGGAATACACAGAACCAGGAAGTGAGGGATGGAAGATGTGACATGGAAGCAGGAGGTGAGGGATGGAATACACAGAACCAGGAGGTGAGGGATAGAATACACAGAACCAGGAGGTGAGGGATAGAATACACAGAACCAGGAGGTGAGGGATGGAAGATGTGACATGGAACCAGGAGGTGAGGGATGGAAGATGTGACATGGAAGCAGGAGGTGAGGGATGGAATACAGAGAACCGGGAGGTGAGGGATGGAAGATGTGACATGGAACCAGGAGGTGAGGGATGGAATACACAGAACCAGGAGGTGAGGGATGGAAGATGTGACATGGAAGCAGGAGGTGAGGGATGGAATACAGAGATCCAGGAGGTGAGGGATGGAAGATGTGGCATGGAATCAGGAGGTGAGGGATGGAATACACAGAACCAGGAGGTGAGGGATGGAAGATGTGGCATGGAATCAGGAGGTGGAAGATGTGACAGGAGCGGGAGGTGAAGGATGGAATACATGGAACCAGGAGGTGAGGGATGGAAGATGTGGCACGGAATCAGGAGGTGGAAGATGTGACAGGAGAGGGAGGTGAGGGATGGAATACATGGAACCAGGGGTGTTGAGTAGAGTAGATGTTATGTGGAAGCGAGAGGTAGAAAAATGTGACGTCGGAGCGGGGAGGAGAAAGATGCGACATGGAAGCCGTGGGAGCGGGATCTGGAAGAGGAGATGTGGAAGGTGGAGGTGGAAAATCTGCCGTGGGAGTTGGACCTGGAAGATGTGATGTGGAAGCTGGAGGTGAAAGATGTGACGTGGGAGTTGGACCTGGAAGATGTGATGTGGAAGCTGGAGGTGGAAGATGTGCCGTGGGAGTTGGACCTGGAAGATGTGATGTGGAAGCTGGAGGTGAAAGATGTGCCGTGGGAGTTGGACCTGGAAGATGTGATGTGGAAGCTGGAGGTGAAAGATGTGACGTGGATGATGCGACATGGGATGAGAAGTGGTGGGGATGGTATACCGCAGAGAGGGTTAGTGACTAGGCAGAAACACCAAGTGTCTTGTCACAGTGGTAGACTGGCACCCCTCCCAGAAGATGTTGAAGAGGACATAGGGGGTGCTGTCTCACCAGCGTGGAGGTGGCTTCTCTGCTGTAGAAGGCAATACTACTGTTGTGTACTCCATGTAACCTAGGGCAGAGGGAATTGTGGGTAAACACACAAGCACTGAACATGGCACATACAGGAACTGCACTCACCCAGGTCCAGGATGTGTAGGTCATTCAGATACACAGAAGCTGGAGAACGGCGACCTCCGAATATCACAAGCCGGTTCCCAAGGAGCGTTGCGCTGTGACTACAAGAGATTCACAATCTAAGCTGAGGGACTATAACTCCCAGCATGTCCACCAATGCACACTGTGCTGGACAGACACAGGAGACAAGGAGCATACATACAGGATATATACTCTACACGTTTTAAATCCTTCCCTGCAGCTCCTCATAGTCCTGCAACTCATTCCTTACCTGTTCCAGGCTGGATCTCTGCTAGCAAGTCCATCAGTAACATATCAGCAGAGTAGCGATACAGAGCAGTATAAAAATACCCTCACTGAGCAATGGGGGCAGGTGTGCAGGACATCATATCAGCACATACAGGTCAGGAACTAGTTATCATACACAGCAAAACCCAGGGTGTGGAAACAACATGTTATCAGTAATTCTGGCCGTAAAATGACAGCCAGGGAGGGGGGGGGGGGGGTTATACTGCTGCTGATCTCCTGGGATTCTCATCCAGAACAGTCTGCAGAGTTTCCTCATTTTAACATATGACAAATCATCCAGCGAGCTGCCACTGAGAATGGCCAGACTGTCCTGAGCTGACAGAGATGGTATGGAAAAGCAAACCTTTGAGATTTAAAGAGGAACTATAGTGAAAAGAAGAATAAATTAAAACAGCTTTTTTTTTTTTTTTTTTTTTTTTTTTTTTTTACAATATTCATTCATAAATTTTTTTACTCACAGTTTACCCATTGTAAAAAAAAACAAACAAACAAGACAAAAAAAAAAAACTGCACACCCCAATTTACATGTTGTTAATTATCACAGGAGGAGACATCTTTAGTCCCGCCAGGTGATGTCTGTTCATAAAACTCTCAGAGCCCTTTCACACTGGGACGGGGCAGTATTTTTACCGCACCCCACCGCAGAGCAATGAAAGTCTATGGCAGGCATGGGCAAACTCGGCCCTCCAGCTGTTACGGAACTACAAGTCCCACAATGCATTTGCCTTTATGAGTCACGACTGTGGCTGTCAGACTCCTGCAATGCATTGTGGGACTTGTAGTTCCTTAACAACTGGAGGGCCAAGTTTGCCCATGCCTGGTCTATGGGGACTTTCATACCGATGCGAGGTGCGGCCACATACGATGGAAGTGACCTTTTGGTCGCATCCCCTGCGCAACGGCAAATCTATGTTACCGTACGGTTCTGCACCGACCTGTGGCTGACCGGAAGTCATGCAAGTCTATAACGACATTTATATTTATAAATTCACTTCGTACTTTAGCGATACGCTTCCGCGCACGTGATCACTTCAGCCACAGGCCCCGAGGGCCGCACCTCTACCGCCAATACTCAGTCTGAAACCGGCCTAAGTAAATGAACATTCCGCAAAGGGAGATAATGTATGCTTGGCAATCAGCCGTTATTTCTCACAATGCAACAAGATTCACCGACAGCAAGCTGTCCTGACCATGGTCATGACATCACATTGTGGGAGGGGTTATTTTTCTTATCTATTGTATTTATAAAGCGTATTACGCAGCGCTGGACAATAAATAAGGATACATAAACTGTAAACAAGGGGTGACAGACAGAGGTAGCAAAGGGTTATACAACACAGCACAAGGCTATACATGCAAACCAGGTATAAGATGCATTTTACAGAGACCCAGCAAAACAAGTCTGAGTTAGTCCATGAGAAGGGTGTCATTGCTGGGGTAGCAATATTAAAGAAGAACGTTAACATAGGATTGAACTTCATTACAATCAGTAGCTGATACTCCCATTCCCAGGGGCGCAACAATGGCCCCTGCAAGTGATGCAGCCGCAGGGGGGCCCAGAAGCCACAGGGGGCCCCATGGGGGAAGAAGTTTATTTTCCTTGTCCTGAGAGACTAACAAGGGCACGGAGAGAAAAAAAAAATTCTGCTCTCAGCACAATTGTTCTAATGACTGCCTCTGCTCAGCCACTGATAAGGAATCATACAAAGTTTTGTAAACCGTCCCTATTCAGCAGAGTCTTGTGTACAGCGCTGTGGGGTGGGGGGGGGGCATCCAAAGTTTTGCAGGAGGGGGGGGGTCCAGTGATTTGTAGTTACGCCCCTGCCCTTTCCCATAAGAAATCTTTACCTGGTCTCAAACAGATCACCAGGGATGTCTGTATAGCTGATATGGTTATGAAACCCTTTAGATCAGGGGTGTCCACACTTTTTCGGCTCGCAAGCTACTTTAAAATTTGCCAAGTCCAGGAGATCTACCAACAACTCTGCCCACAACTCTGGACCATCATAGAGGAGGGAGAGGAGACGCTCACAATTGGCTCCTCTCCCCTTCCCCACGCCTCTCTGCTTCAGCCGCACCTCTCCCGTCAGTCAGCCGCGCGCTGGGAAGCATTATCTGACAGCCGCGGTGACACAGAATGCAACACACGCAGCAATATTTGATCTACCAAATAGGCAGTCGCGAAGATCGCAATCGACCTATTGGGCACCCCGGCTTTAGATTGTAAGCCTTTGGCAGGGTCTCTCCCCCCGCCCCCTCCTTTAGTGTGTCCTTCTTAAAGGGCTACTGAAGCTAGAGGAATATGGAGGCTGCCAAATTTATTTCCTTTTAAACAATACCAGTTGCCTGGCTGTCCTGCTGATCTTCAGCCTTTAATACTTTTAACCATAAACCCTGAACAAGCATGCAGCAGATCAGGTATTTCTGACATTGTCTGATCTGACAAGATTAGTTGCATGCTTGTTTCTGGTATGATTCAGACACTACTGCAGCCAAAGAGATCATAAAGGGTGCCAGGCAACTGGTATTGCTTAAAAGGAAATAAATATGGCAGCCTCCATATTCCTCTCACTTCAGTTGTCCTTTAAAAATAAGGAAAAGTCAGATACTTACCCCGGTAGAGGGAATCTTCTGGATCCTCCAGTAACTTGCCCGTCCCCCATGAGCCTCACCATTCCAGTGCTGCAACACATGAACGAACGTGGCTCTGCTGCACAGCAGAGGTGGATTAAGATGTAATGGGGTCCTAGGCAAGGTAGTAGATTTGGAGCCTGCTTGTGGTCCTTTTGGCAAGCTGAAGTGGAGAGAGGTCAGAGAAGGTGGCAGGTGGGCCTCTTAACTCCCACTAGGCCCCAGGCACCTGCCTATGTTGCCTGGTGTATAATCCTGCTCTGCTGCACAGGATGGATTGCGCCTGCGCAGTAGCCGCCACTCCATCTTGGTGGAAATAGCCTGTTTGGCTCTGTGCTGCTGTGCAGAAGCGAGCCTCCTCCACTGTGCACAGAGCTTGTCAATAGGCTTCAGGGATTGGGGGGTCCCAGCGCTGGGACAGCGAGGAAAGAGGGACAGGGGAAGCCTCTGAATTATCCGGAGGCTTCTCTCTACTTAGGTAAATTTGGGGCACTTTTTTCACTACAGGTACACTATAAGGTGGCTAAACACTTATCAATGTTTCCCATCGATATCCGGCAGATTTGATCACTCTTATTGAATCTGCTAGAAATCGACGCCCGCCCAATCTATCTATTTCTATCCGAAATAGCTCACCTACTCGCCGGCAGGTGTCTTCTCTCCATCTTTGCCGGGTGCTCCCCACTGTATCTTCTCTTCCGGGGTGCCTGTGTCACATGACAAACACTAGAGGCATCTATTGGTCGCTTTAAGTACATGCCACGGTGCCTCTAGTATTCAGCCTCTAGTGTTTATCACGTGACACAGGCGCCCCAGGAGTGTAAAAAAAACAAAAAAAACAAAACAAAAACCAGGGAGGAGCACCTGGAGGTGGAGAGAAGATGTGCCAGCGAATAGATGAGTGTAAGCTCTGCTGCCTACACTCTGCATAACCGGGAGGGGTGTGCAAAATAGATGGAGAGACCCGGGGTGCCTTGCAAGCAGTGTGCGGATCCACAGATATTCAATAGATTTCACGCCTAGTGTGTGGAAGGATTTGATCCCTCCCAGATCAGATTTTATCTAAGGGATTTATCTGATGGTCGAATCTGGTGACCATCGATTGGCATATGGCCACCTTTAGATGTACCCATACATAAGGTGATGATGGGCAGATTTTACCGAGACACAAATCTTTCGCTGATCGAATCTGATGAGCGAGATCTGTCGGCTGTTTAGACACTGCAGGTTGATTCCTGATCAATTTTGTGCTGCAATCTCTTGGGAATCGGCCAAATCAGTCTCCTTGCTGCTGTTCCCCAGTGTATAAATGAACATATATGTGTGCATTTATACAGCACCTGCCCTGTGTTGTGGTGCCCGTCCGTCTTCCAAATCCACTGCTATTTTATTAGCCCTATACATGCCTTTGTGTATATGGGGCTAATGGAAGAGCAGGGGATTCAGAATATGGACGGGCACCACGACTCAGGACAGATAATGTATAAACGCAACATAAATGTATTTATACACTGGGGGAACAACGCCAGGGGTTTCGTCCTGATATCGCTCGCCATTACCGCTGTGAGTCTGTTCGACCACAACGGCCTGACATCTTGCAGCATTTCCAATCGACATGCTCGGACCGAAATTGGCTGCATCGTTCATCGGGGATGCACTTGGCGGCATTGATATTCATCCAATTCAATAATTATCGAATTGGATGGTTGATCGGCTGCCAAGTCGCTAGATGTATGGGTACCTTTACTGCACAGCTGATAAATCTGCAGACATTGGGCTTGATTCACTAAGACAAATAGCATGCCTTAGAGTAGCATAGCAGTGCTATGAACCCGCAGGGGCTCAGGGCAGGATGAGTGGAGCTCTCATTGCCAATTAGCAGGCATAGGTTTGCTATGCTACTCTGATAAGGCGTGTTAACTTTGCTAAAGCGTGCTATTTGTCTTAGTGAATCAAGCCCATTGTGTGAGGTCATCATATCAGCATGGAGCAGGATCTCAAAGGAACATTTCCAGCATCTCAAAGGAACATTTCCAGAACTTGAAGAAGAGAGTAGGATGATGACATCAGTACTGAACAGAGTAGTGACATGACCAGTGACGTCAGTGTGACCTGCTGGTATCTGAAGCGGGCACTCACCCGTATCTGGGCACTGGTCGCTGTCCCTCCACGATGGGCTGGTACCAGATCTTGTAGTCTGGATTGAAGATGTAGAGAGCATTGGTGCAGGCGGCAGACTCCGCTCCCATATGTGGGCACAGACCTCCGAACACATACAGCTCCCGCTGGTACATGGTGGCGGTGTGAAAGCTCAGCGTGGGCACCTTCCCCACCGCCTGCAGAAAGATGGGGGAACACAGATGAATGCTGGTGACAGCACAGAGTATGACCCCCCTCCCCCCGGCCACCACTCACCGTTACCAACGTCCACTTCCACTCCTTGGTGTCCAGCACATAGACGTTACTGAGCCAGCGCCCGTCCCGCACACCGCCATACACAAACACCTTCCTTGTCTCTGGATCAAACGTAGCCGTGTGGCCCCGAGAGCACTGCGGGCCCAACCCAGAGCTGTCCATCTGGAACCAGAAGTCACTTTCTGGAGAAGAGAGAGTAATGGTGAGAGAAAACACAGGGCCTAACGACTTTCTGTGTAATGTCCCTACACTTCCCCCATCCAGGAAGGGGTGTAACTAGACTTAATAGGGCCCCCTGCAAAAATGGTAGCATTGGGCCCCCTCTGTCCCTGAATCCCACGGGACTGGGAGCCAGGTGAATGGCAGCAGAGTGCTCTGCTGTGAAGCTGCCTCTGGAAGCAGGATGTGCTCCTGCACATGGTATTTTTGAGTGAATGGAGAGGTTTCATTGCTAGTTGGCAGCACTTGCAGTTGGGGAGGGAGGTGGGAGGGGCCCCTAAAGCCTCTGGTCCCCCCCTGTGATGGCAGGCGTGATTGCTACGCCCATGCATCCAGGTATACCTGTGTTTTTGTATTTGCCTTGGTTGTCTTTGTTACACAAATAATGACACCTGTAATACCTTATGTTGTAATTATTTAAAGAAAACCTATGAGAAAAAGTTCCCCTGGGGGTACTCACTTCGGGTAGGGGGAAGCCTCCGGATCCGATCGAAGCTTCCCCCGTCCTCCTCGGTCCCAAGGCAGCAGAGAAAAAGCTCCCGGAACGGCAGGGATGTAAATATTTACCTTCCCTGCTCCAGCGCAGGCGCATTATCGGCTCTCCGCTCGGAGATGGGCAGAAATAGCCAATCACTGTAGGGCTGCTCTACT
The DNA here is from genome assembly GCF_040937935.1 of Hyperolius riggenbachi. Classification (NCBI taxonomy): domain Eukaryota; kingdom Metazoa; phylum Chordata; class Amphibia; order Anura; family Hyperoliidae; genus Hyperolius; species Hyperolius riggenbachi. The sequence continues at coordinate 264,991,128 of NC_090654.1, read as the reverse complement.
GCGCAGGCGCAAGTCTCCTGCCCCTGCGCAGTAAAGCGGACCCGACAGAGATCGGCTATTTTCACCTATCTCCATGCTGAGAGGAGAGCCGATACTGCGCCCCCGCTGGAGCCAGGAAAAGTAAATAAATCAGCGCTTATCAGCCTTGTCGAGGGAGGATTCTGGGACACTTCGGAGGAGCCAGCGCTGGACTGTCTGCAGCTACAGGGGAGGGGAAGCCTCATTGGGACCCTGAGGCTTCCCCCACCCGAGGTGAGTACCCCCCAGGGGACTTTTTTTTTTGTTACAGGTTCTCTTTAAGTTTAAGCTCTGCTAAGATCCAGAGGATTTTAATTATTTCCTGACGTAAAACCTTAGAAATGCAAGAGGCTGCATGTGCTCTGCTACTAGGGATTAATCATTAGATTGCTGAAATCTATTCACAATCTGTTTGCAGTAAAGGCAGCCATACGATCCCGCTCTGATCAGAGAGGGATCTATCTGTTGGTCGGATCTGATGGAAAAATCGACCAGTGTATGGCTACCTTTAGACTATGGTAGGATTAGATTGTGAGCTCTTCTGGGGACAGTCAGTGACATGTCTATGTATTCTGTAAAGTGCTGCAGAAGATGTCAGTGCTATATAAATACAGAATAATAATAATAATAATAATATAGTAGGACAATAGACTAGGACTATGGTAGGATTAGATTGTAAGCTCCTCTGAGGACAGTCAGTGACATGTCTATGTATTCTGTAAAGTGCTGCAGAAGAATCAGTGCTATATAAATACATATTAATATGGTAGGACATAAGACTATGACTGCGGAAGGGCTAGATTGTAAGTTCCTATGAGGACAGTCAGTGACATGACTACTGTATATACTTGCGTATAGACAGAGCCGTATAGACAGAGCAGGTGGGAATGGCCAGAGTTCCCCTTTAGATTTAAGGCAAAGAGAGACACCATCTTACCTATTTCCAGCTTCCAGAGAGAGTCCTGACAAAACTTCTCATTGGCTCCTTCCCCACCAATCAGAATGGCTGTTTCTGGATCGCACAGACAGACTCTGTGAAACCATCGGGCTGATGGAGAAACTGCAGGGAAAATGCAGACTATCAGCAAGCCCTCCATCTACAGGTCCAGCAACCCTGATTCTGCACCCAACTAGGGATGGTCAATGAGATGCAAATAATTTTGAGTTGATGCAACATTATGCAAATTTTGGATGCAAATGTATGCAGCTTGAAAATGAACCGATCAAATCCTGCTGAGGTAAAATTTGATTGGTCCATTTTTTAAGTGGCATAATTTTGCATGTACAATTTGCATAATCCTGCATCAACTCAAAATGATTTACATCTCATTGACCATCCCTACACCCAACCACTGCCTGGATCAAACAGCCAATCAGATGTCAGCTTTCCGGGTGACCAGAAGGGAATCTGTGTTTTGCTAGGTCCTTACAAACCCACAAAGAATTCCATTTGACAGATCAGGGTTATGCGACAAAGCTAACCTGCCCTGATAAAATCGTGGGAGGTGCCAAGATTGGCCGTTCTATTGAGACAAGTACGCTGTGTGTCCGTCGCATACAGTAGGGTCTCACCTGGCCCCTTAGTGCCCTCCTCACAGCTCTTACTACCGAAGCGCAGTCTCCGGGGGTTTCGGAGAATCACCCTCTGGGGCACATCCTGCCTGCCCGCTGCACCTTCCTCAAGGATGGTAGATGCTTTCTTGAAGGGCGGAGAGTCTTTCTGAACAGCGCTGGGGGCGGGAGGTGTGACCTCTGGCCTTTCTCTTGTCTCCTGTTAGGAAGAATGACAAGTTATGGGGGTCATTCCATCATTCAGCCAATTACAGCACAGCACATAATGCTGTCAGCTACAGCAACCAATCAGACTTCACCTTTCATCCATCTGGCCTCAGAAAGTTGAAATCAGATTGGAAGACTGGGCACTACTCATTATTGCAGCAGGGGGGACGGTATTCATGCAGCACAATGATGGGGAGTGGGATTCACCTCACCTCAGTATTTACTTCTTGGTGTCTCACGGGGACAATTGTGCTCTCAGATAACAGGGGGCTGCTGGGGGGCCCAACGCTGAGCCTCCTCTTGGCTGGAGTGCTGCTGCTAAACCCAGAACCCTTATTCACCTAGGGAGAGATCACAGTCACCAATTGCCCAGCACATTTGTGGAGGGTCCACACATGGGAGGAGCCACACAGAGGACAGATGAACTGGGGAGGAGCAACATACATAGCAAGTGAGAAAGGGAGGAGCAACATACAGGACAGAGGAGCCACATGCATGTCAGATGAGCTGAGGAGGAGCCACATACAGGGCATGTGATATTTCACCTTTCCAGTTACAGTGAGGATCAGTTTGGCAGGAATCCCTTGAGCGGCCAGCTTCACACAGTCCATGACGATTTCCAGGTTCCACTTCCCCTCCCACACCAGAGACCTGCAGAGCAAAACTGGTGGTGAAACATTTGCAGATGGCGCACTGTATACCGTACTTCTCAATAATTACCAACCCCATCTGTACATCATGTGACCACGCTGACCCCATCTGTACACCATACAGACCCCATCTGTTCATCATGTGCCCACGCAGACCCCATTTGTACATCATGTGACCATGCCGACCACATCTGTGCATCATGTGACCACACTGACCCCATCTGTACAGCATGTGGCCACACAACCCTATCTGTACACCATACTGACCCCATCTGTGCATCATGTGCCCACGCCCACCCCATCTGTGCATCATGTGACCACAATGATCTGTACACCATGTGACCACGCAGACCCCATCTGTGCATCATCTGACCACATCCACCCCATCTGTACACCATTTGACCACACCAACCCTAACTGTACACCATACTGACCCCATCTGTGCATCATGTGCTTACGCCGACTCCATCTGTGCATCATGTGACCACGCTGACCCCGTCTGTACACCATGTGACCACGCTGAACCCATCTGAGCATCATGTGACCACGCTGAACCCATCTGAGCATCATGTGACCACGCTGAACCCATCTGAGCATCATGTGACCACGTCCACCCCATCTGTACACCATACTGACCCCACGGCCTCCATGTGGAGCCCTGAGGTTGTTGTATCCTGCACTGTGATGATAGGCACGCAGGAGGGGATCTCTGGCCTATTACCTGGATTCGGATGAGAGGTTCCCAATGTGCTGTGGCTGGGCGGAGCCAGCATACAGATGGGCAGAGACATGGGTGTCACTAGTGTAGGAGCTCCAGTCCCCCAGGCTGAAGATGACCATCTGCTTGGGGAGGGGAAGAGGCAGCGGCAACTGGAAAGTCAGACGGCCCCCCTTGCTGTGGAGACAGACAGATTGTAAGACAAATACATTGTTGTTATCACACCCTTCAACTGTTCGGAGGTGTAAGGAGGAGACATTACCACTGACAGCCCCTCCCCTGCTCAGACTGACAGCCCCTCCCTGTCCAGAGGTGTGTAGAGGAGACATAACCACTGACAGCCCCTCCCCTGCTCAGACTGGCAGCCCCTCCCTGTCCAGAGGTGTGTAGAGGAGACATAACCACTGACAGCCCCTCCTCTGCTCAGACTGGCAGCCCCTCCCTGTCCAGAGGTGTGTAGAGGAGACATAACCACTGACAGCCCCTCCCCTGCTCAGACTGGCAGCCCCTCCCTGTCCAGAGGTGTGTAGAGGAGACATAACCACTGACAGCCCCTCCCCTGCTCAGACTGGCAGCCCCTCCCTGTCCAGAGGTGTATAGAGGAGACATAACCACTGACAGCATAGGGGGCTCCGCAGGGTTGATTGACCCCCACCTTCCATGTGCTCTGGTGGTTCAACAATCCATTTCTCAGTCCTGTATATCAATGTCAATCACGGGGGGGAGATTATAGAGGGGCTCCGGATGACGGGGAGCTGGAGATGTCAGCTATTCCATGTTCCCTGCCTCTCGTGACATAAAATCTCTGGGGCTCCGATCCCCACTTCTTAGGGGATATTGTCCTGGATTCTGCACGACGAAGGTGGTGAGGAGAGGGGCACAGTATACTGCTTGCTAGTTCCAGGGCAGCAGAGCAGAATGAGTGCCCCAGAGCTTGTATCTATAAACACACATTCCCAGAAACTGTTGCAAACCTTCCTATGCAGGCCGGTCACTATCTGGAGCTAAATTTTATCGCTTAATGCCTGAATACCCCAAGGCCCTGAAGGGGGGGGGGGGGGGGGGTAGTGATGTCATACTCTATGATGTCATGCGATCACCGGTATGTCATTAAGTCTGTCAGGAACTCTCCTGGGCTGAGCCTGATCTTTGCACTGGACCAATCAGATGGAGAAGGCCAATGACTGACGCCAGTCAGCATAACAGTAAATGCCAAGGTGACTTCCTCTTCCTGTGGAGCAGGAAACCCCCTTAGGCCTTGTTCACATTGCGTTCGGCTCGCGTGTCCGTCCGCAGTGGGCTTTTTTCCCCCACAGTTTTTTTAAGCATTTTCCGGCGATTTTCTGAGCGTTCACTCGTTTTTGTAGGCATTTTTGTAAGCGCTTTTGCAGAGTGCTTCCGTCTTTTGATCCAGAAAAAAATAAATACAATGTATTTTTTTAAAAACGCTCATGCAATCGCTTACAAAAGCGATTTTGTGAGCATTTTTTTCTATACCTTCCATTGAGGCAAATCATCTCAAAAAAGGGCCCAAGCACCGCTTTTCAAAGCGATCCGCTCTGATATGAACTATCTCATAGAGAATCATTGTGCAAAAACGCCTATAATGCGAACAATGCCTAAAGCAGCGTCTTCAGCTCATTCAAACACTCAGTTACCTCATCCCCTTCCTACCTATACCCTGTTACCCCCAGTTCCAGCTAAATATCTTCCCTCAACCCACAGACCCTTTGACTCACCCCCCCCCCCCCTCCCCCAAACCATTGTATCCCATCCCATGCAGCCATGAGATGCTGTTTTCCTTCTTCATATTACACCCGTTCCCCCAACACTTAGGCCTGGTGCACACCAAACAACGCTAGATCCGCAAAATGCTAGCAGATTTTGAAACGCTTTTTCTTATTTTTCTGTAGCGTTTCAGCTAGCATTTTGCGGTTTTGTGTAGCGGTTTTGGTGTAGTAGATTTCATGTATTGTTACAGTAAAGCTGTTACTGAACAGCTACTGTAACAAAAAACGCCTGGCAAACCGCTCTGAAGTGCTGTTTTTCAGAGCGGTTTGCGTTTTTCCTATACTTAACATTGAGGCAGAAACGCATCCGCAATCCAAAATCTGCAGCAGCTCGGGAGTATGCGTTTCTGCAAAACTCCTCCCGCTCTGGTGTGCACCAGCCCATTGAAATACATTACCCTAGCGGATCTGCACCCGCAAGCGGATCGCAAACCACAGCAGAACCGCTCCGGTGTGCACTAGGCCTTAGTGATTGCCCTGATGTGGCATCATTCCATGTACTTCCTACCCTCCCTTTCCTTGTCTCAGTGTGCTCCGAGGCCTTGTTTTCCCCTACTCCCATTATGTCTCCATCCACCAATCTCCTTAAAGCGGACCTGAACTCAGAACGTCCTCTCTGCTCTAAAAGATAAGCAACAGCATAATAAACAAAAAACGTTTGTTACAGCTGATACAAACTTTTATTTATACCCAATAATAAATCTGCACTGGTTCTACTTCCTGATTCATGGAAGTAGAAATATTGTTAAAGGGGTTATGTGGAGGGGGTTAAAAAGACAAAATCCAACACTCACCTGGGGTTTCTATCGGCCCCCTGCAGCTGCTATGTCTGGTCCTGGTCTAATCTTGTGTCTACCTAGACTGCGGCTGCGCGTCATCGGGAGCTTACTGCGCAGGTGCAGTACAAGAAAACTTCGTACTGCGCCTGCACAGTAAACATCTGATGAAGCACGCGGGAACGAGCACGATTCATCTATTTGGTGGCGGGGAACCGAGGATCATAGGACGGCAAGGAACATTACAGCTGCAGGGGGCCGATAGAAGCCCCAGGTAAGTGTCGGATTTTGTCATTTGAACCCCTCACCAGAACCCCTTTAACATCCTGTGCTTTCAAATGAGCTTAACTGCTATCTCTGCCATGACAGTTATGTGACACAGGGGAGAGATCAAATTACAACTTGTGATTACACACAAATGAGAGGGAATTAAACAGGCTAAACTCTAAATACATACAGGGCGCATTTCTCTGTTTTCCTTCTGCCCTGTGCAAGAGTTCAGGTCCACTTTTAAGATACTACCCAGGTGTGACATATCTCACTCCCCTTCCCTCCCCCCTTTTCCCTCAAGCCCCAGGCATTTCCCCTGAAACCCCCAGGCATGTGGTCTCCGCTCCCCCTGCACCCCCCCCAGGCAGGTGGTCTCTGCTCCCCCTGCACCCCCCCAGGCAGGTGGTCTCTGCTCCCCCTGCACCCCCCCAGGCAGGTGGTCTCTGCTCCCCCTGCACCCCCCCCAGGCATGTGGTCTCTGCTCCCCCTGCACCCCCTCAGGCAGGTGGTCTCTGCTCCCCCTGCACCCCCCCAGGCAGGTGGTCTCTGCTCCCCCTGCACCCCCCCAGGCAGGTGGTCTCTGCTCCCCCTGCACCCCCCCAGGCAGGTGGTCTCTGCTCCCCCTGCACCCCCCCAGGCATGTGGTCTCTGCTCCCCCTGCACCCCCTCAGGCAGGTGGTCTCTGCTCCCCCTGCACCCCCCCAGGCAGGTGGTCTCTGCTCCCCCTGCACCCCCCCAGGCAGGTGGTCTCTGCTCCCCCTGCACCCCCCCAGGCAGGTGGTCTCTGCTCCCCCTGCACCCCCCCAGGCAGGTGGTCTCTGCTCCCCCTGCACCCCCCAGGCATGTGGTCTCTGCTCCCCCTGCACCCCCTCAGGCATGTGGTCTCTGCTCCCCCTGCACCCCCTCAGGCAGGTGGTCTCTGCTCCCCCCCCCCCCAGGCAGGTGGTCTCTGCTCCCCCTGCACCCCCCCAGGCAGGTGGTCTCTGCTCCCCCTGCACCCCCCCCCAGGCAGGTGGACTCTGCTCCCCCTGCACCCTCCAGGCAGGTGGTCTCTGCTCCCCCTGCATCCCCCCAGGCAGGTGGTCTCTGCTCCCCCTGCAACCCCCCAGGCAGGTGGTCTCTGCTCCCCCTGCACCCCCCCAGGCAGGTGGTCTCTGCTCCCCCTGCACCCCCCCAGGCAGGTGGTCCCTGCTCCCCCTAGGCATGGTGTCTCCACTCTCCACTCCCTACCTCACTAGTTGGCGGGGCGCCTCCTGCAAGGACAAGAGAGCGAAGAACTCCACCCGCCCCATCCGCTCCTTCCACTCTCCGCTGGGGGCGCCAGAGACACGATAGGGGCGGGGCATCGCCTGCAGAAGCCTAAGACGGCAGAGCCAGCCTCCCGGAAGAGGAGGAGCCGCAGAGCTCATAGCGGTCTGCCCTCAGCAAAGCAGCAACCTGGGAGGAGGTATTCTTCTGTGTGCTGCACCGTGCAGAGGTCATCTCATCAGAAATGTGGGTGTGGCAGTATCCCTCTGAGCAGTAGATGCTAATTATTGTGAGTTGATGGAGATATTATGCAAATGTATGCAGCTTGGAAATGCACCACTGACAAAAGGCAGCGGCCGCATAAATTTGCATAATATTTGCATGAAGTGTATTAACATCTTACTGGTTGTAACCAATGACTGCTCATTTTACATGCCTAGATTTCTGTTTTCTCTTCAATTTTCTCCTGCTTTCTTTGTGAGAATGTGAGTCTGACGTTTAGACCTCATCCAATGCTTCTGGGACATGTTGTTCACCTCCTAGCCCAATACATGACTGGCTACTTGGCTTCTGGAGGTTATAGGGTAGGAACACAATAGGCAGAATTGCGCATTTTCTATTATGTGCCATGAAAAACGATATGCGATTCTGCCTAGTGTGTTCCTACCCATAGACTGACCAATGTGATTTGCTCATCTATAAGTATCATAACTAAAAACTGGATCCGCCTGCATTCTCCCAAGCTGGCTCCGTCTACATCCTCATGTTTACTGGAGATATTGAGCCGTATACACAACAGATGTCCATTGATCCATCATACAGGCCTCTTTTCCAGGACTGTTGAACTTTGTGCTCAGCAAGCGGTTACCAGGCAGCAGCAAGCGGTTACCAGGCAGCAGCAAGCAGCTACCAGGCAGCCGTGAGCAGTTACCAGGGAGCAGTGAGCAGTTGTGAGAGTTTGAGAGGCATTTCACTGCCTATCAACAGTTCGTGGAAAAGAGGCCTTAGGCTCCCTGCACACTGCATGCGATTCCGATTTTTAATCATTACTGCATGCTGCGTTTTTTTCCTCCGTTTTTCTGTTGATTGCATTCAGGGAAAATCGGAATTGCAAATCGGAATCAGAATCGCAAAACTGATTTGCAGTGTGCATGGAGCCTTAGGCCTAAACTATATTATGCAACAAAACCTGCGTTTTTGAAAATGCATAGAAAACGCATATGTGGTTTTTTATATGCGTTTTTCTGCAGTCCATAGACTTCCATTAGCGGCAAAAATGCAGTGTTTTCCACAACGCTAGCGTTTCTGCTAAGGGCTCTTTCACACTAGAGGCTGCGGTAGAAAAGGCTGAAGCCTTTTGCTTAACGCCAATACATAGCGTTTTCAAAGTGTTTTCAAAGCGTTCTACAGCTCATATGAAAACGTCCTTTTTTTTTTCTTCTATAAAAATAAGTGAACAAGTCAGCTGTAAAACGCTTTGAAAACGCTGAAGTTGGCGTTTTCCATTGACTATCATTGAAACACCAACAGCCAACTTCGGCTGTAAACAGCCCTGAAAAAGCTCCTGGGAGCGTTGAAACGCAACGCTCCAAAACGCCGAGTTAGATGTGAAAGGTAAAATGAAAGTCTATGGACTTTCATTTTACCTTGGAAAACGCCAACTTCGGCTGTGGCGTTAAAACGCCGAAAAAGTCCTCTGGTGTGAAAGGGCCCTAAGTGCGCACCTAGCCTCAGACAGGATTATGCAAATGAATGCAGTCTGAAAATAGACCAATCTGATTCCACTGCGATAAAAATAGTTTGGTCCATTTTTAAGGTGCGTACACACGTACTACGGAAGCCAACGACGGATCCGTCAGACCCTCCCGCTGGGCGGACTTTCAGCAGACAGTAGTGCGTGGGTACGCACTGTCGGCGGACTAATAAGGCTGTTCCTGAACAATCCGCTCAGAGGATCGTTCAGGACCAGCCTTATCAGTCCGCCGACAGTGCGTACGCACTACTGTCTGCTGAAAGTCCGCCCAGCGGGAGGGTCTGACGGACCCGTCGTTGGTTGGCTTCCGTAGTGCGTGTGTACGCACCTTTAAAGAAAACCTGAACTGAAAATTAAAAGTCAAAATAAGTATACACAAGTCATACTTACCTTCCATGTAGTCTACTCCTCAGTGTCTTTCTCCTCTCCTGTGTCCTGTTTGTTCACTGTGATCAAGGGAATTTTCCGTCCTCCATTTTGAAAATGGCCATTACCCATAACAGCTTTCTGGTCAGCACACAGTTAAAGTGTAACATCGCCCACTTGAGCCATAGGGAAACATGGACACTACCTGGTACATCAGTTTTCCTCTCAGCTATAACTGACAGCAACTGATCTATTTCAGATCTGAGTAAATATTGTCAGAACTGGAAGGGATTATTGTCAGAAGAAAATGGTGAGCTTCTGAAAGGAACTGATGGCAAGGTAACTATGTAATGTTCCTTTGACGTTACCTCATGTGTTTATTTTAAATATTTTTACTCAGTACATGTTCTCTTTAAGCTCCATAAATTTGCATAATCCTGCACCAAGTCGGAATTATTTGCATTAACAACATTTGCATTATCTCATTGACCATCCCTAGCGGCTTTAAAGGGAAGATCCGCGCAGACTATAAAAAACAAACTGCACTTACCTGGGGCTTCTTCGATCGGTGCCCTCGTAGCAGCTCCCCTCCCTCCCAGCGTCAAAGAAGCCGACCTCGCCAGCTCGACTTCCGGGTCGGCTTCATGTGCGCTCCACGGCGCGGGTCACGTGGTGTGACGTCATCTGGCCTCTACTGCGCAGGCGCAGTAGTTCTGCGCCTGCGCAGTAGAGACCCGATGACGTCCCTACACCACGTGACCCCCCGCCGTGGAGCGCACATGAAGCCGACCCTGGACGCCGAGAGGGAGAGGAGTTGCTATGAGGGCACTGATCGACTGCCAGGAGCTGGAAGAAGCCCCAGGTAAGTGCAGTTTTTTTTTTTTTATAGTCTGCGCGAACCTTCCCTTTAAAGCGAACCTTAAGTCAAGTAAAAAAAAATGAGATTTACTCACCTGGGGCTTCCCTCAGCCCCCAGCAGCCGATCGGTGCCCTCGCAGCTCCGCTCCGATGTCCCAGGACCCGCCGGCGAGCACTTCCGGTTTGGCCGTCACCGGCCGACAGGCATGGGAACGCGAGTGATTGTTCGCGTTCCCAGCCTGTATATCGCCCCCTATGCTGCTATTGCGGCCAGGAGGTCGCAATAGCAGCATAGGGGGCGATATACAGGCTGGGAACGCGAACAATCACTCGCGTTCCCATGCCTGTCGGCCGGTGACGGCGAAACCGGAAGTCGTCGCCGGCGGGTCCTGGGACATCGGAGCGGAGCTGCGAGGGCACCGATCGGCTGCTGGGGGCTGAGGGAAGCCCCAGGTGAGTAAATCTCATTTTTTTACTTGACTTAAGGTTCGCTTTAAGGCCTCTTTTCCACGGACAGTTGATAGGCAGTGAAATGCCTCTCATACTCTCACAACTGCTCACTGCTGGTAACTGCTCACTGCTGCCTAATAACTGCTTGCTGAGCACACAGTTTAACAGTTCGTGGAAAAGAGGCCTAAAACAGACTAATCAGTGCTGCTGCTTTTAAAGCTACGTACCTTTCCATAAAATGAGTGTTAAAATCTGCATGAACTCTGAGTGCATGAGTGTAAAAATCTACAATGAGATGCTGCTGGTGCTGAATGGTGGTTACCTAGTGCAACCACTAAGGGCTCGTTCCAATCTAAAATCGCAAACGCTAGCGTTTTGTGATTTTGTGCAGCATTTTTTTCCCCCTCCCGGCGCTCTACTGCGCGCTGCATTCTTGGTAAAAGCGCTTTTCCAGAGCGGTTTTGTCATTCACTCTCTGACACAAGTCTGGCAATGAACTCTTTGACCCGGAAAAGAATACAATGTATTTATTCTAAAAAACGCGAATGCAGTTGCCAAATAAAGCGTTTTTTTTTTAGCGTTTAGCGCTTTTCCTATACCCTCCAATACAGCAAAAATGCCCCAAAACTGATACAGGCACCGCAAAGCGGACGCAACGTGCTGATATGAACCTTCTCAAAGAGAATCATTGCACAAGCGTTTTGTGGGCGATTTTGAAAATCGCCTGCGCTGGAAAAAAGGGCAAAAATGCCCCTAGTGTGAACAAGCAAGCCCTAAATCACTTTCTTTCAGTTACCTTACCTTCAGGTTGTGTGTCCAACTGAGTGCTGCTTCTGTCTCGAGACCGTGCTGATTGGGGTTGATTGGAAAAACCGAATTCCGATTCCGGCGGAACTCTGTTCCGTAGGAAAATTCTGGGTTCCAAAGTTTTGTGTAGTGCAAACATTTTCTATTACATTCCATGGCGCCGATTTCTGTGGTTAATAGCAAAGCCCCATACATGCTGTGGTCACCAAACTTGATATATATGTTACGGCCAGAACCTGAAGTCTGGCCACTTCGGGTTCTGGCCGGTTAAAACTAGATGTGTCCATCTCGCTGCGGCCAATGCCCGAAATGAATAGATTCTCTTCTCGTTCTTCTCTTACAGCTCTGGCTCCTCCCCCTGCCCCCTCCTATTGGCTTCTGGCAGCCGGGGACACACGCAATGCAGCCAGAGTTATTTTTCGTGGCAGGAAGGCAGGGATTCGTGATGTTCAACTCTGCAGAGCGGATGCTGGCAGAAGCAATGTCTGCGGCATTCCCGCTCTGCTTCCTTGCTGCGACGAACGACTCTGGAAGCATGCATGGGTCCCTGACTGCCAGAAGCCAATAGGAGGGGGCAGGGGAGGAGCCAGAGCCGTAGGAGAACGGGGCTGCCAGGAATCGATGCAATTCGGCCATTGGCCGCAGTGAGACGGCCACTTCTACTTTTGACCGGCCAGAACCTGAAGTGGCCAGACTTCGGGTTCAGGCCGTTATACATTTATATAGCAATTTCCTACTTGGATAGGGGGGCCAGGGTAGGGGATGCGCTGGTCCCCCAATCCATGTGGGAAACCGCTCATTCTGCCACTTTAACGTGGCTGGCCTCCAGGGATTACCTGTTGGCCATTTTGTTGATGTCACTGTGTGCCGAAAATTCTTTTTTTGGAAGCCAAGTTTCCGGAAGCTAAATTTAAGCCTTATTTTATACACTGGGTGGGATAGGCAGCCATTGGTTGCTACATTTGTTTGCTAGGGCCTGTGATTGGTGAAATCTTCCAGGTTCTGCATTCAAATCAGAACACAGAATATGGCCACCTGTACCACCGCTGGCCGGCGGATCACCCGGCGGGAATATTGTTTGTCGATGACTTGACATCACTTGATGAAAATTCATGTTTCAGTAGCCAATTTTCTTGTTTCCAAGCTACGCAATCCAGATCGCAGAAGCTGTCTATGGCCATTTAACGACGGGACTTCGGCGGGTGCGCAGGACCTCCTCAGAGGATATTACAACTGAATGGCCGTAGACAGCCGCTGTAATTTGTATTGCATTGGCTGAAAACCCCAAAAATTGGTTTAGAAAACAAGACTTTTCGGCACACAGTGTGATCAACAAAATGGCCGCGGAGAAATTCCCGGTCCACAGACGCAATGCTAGAATTACAGAGGGAGCAATTTTTCACATGGATCTGGAGTCCAGGGAGCAGTGCAGAGGAGGCCCTGATTCCACCATTCATGAAAAAAAGCACTTGTTTTACAACTTTACTGTAGCCTCTGGAGACCAGGGACTATCCCTATTTTCATATACCAGGTTAAGTGCCACTTGGCATCACAGGTTATCGTTTTAAGCATATTTATTTGCTGAAAATTCCTGTTGCTGATGTAAATTTTTCACAACAGGAACATTGATAACAGTACTCGGAAAAGTGAAAAATTCCAAGTCTCCCGATTTGGCTCGAAACAGTTCGTCAGAACTAGGAACTGTCCCGATCCGAAAGTCCAAGTTTAGTGCTGATGCAAATTCGCTTCTGAATTCCCGACATGGCAGTATGCAGCAATGGGGATCTGGATGGGATCTGCAGAAAAATGCTGCAGCAGCAGGCAGGATCCCCCACCCCCCACATGCAAATTGGAAGAAGCCTATTGATGTCAGTGGGCCTTCATATTGGATCCGAATTTGAGTGCGGGAAAACAGAGCAAATCCTGCCAAGTTTAAATTGACTCTACGAGTGTAAGCTTGCAGGGCAGAGTTCTCTCCCTTTTATGTCCTATTAGTTGCTTTACATTTTGGTAATCACTATACAGTATACATGTGTCCCTATAACATATTGTGTAACACTTCTATATTATTTTTCCATGTTTGTCTCTTACTCTTTACAGCACCATAGAAGATGATGGCGCTACACTAATCAACAATACTTGTATCATAATCCCTGTTTTTTTTCTAGGAAAAGCGATCACACAGTCCATGTCTTTTATTCCCTGTTAGGGATGATCAATGAAACGTAAACAATTGATATAAAATTAAGCATCTTTTTTATCCAGCTTGAAAATTGACCAATCGAACGAAGCAGAGGTGGAATTTGATTGGTTCATTTTCAAGCAGGATATATTTGCAGTAATTCTGCACCATCATGGAATTTTTTGCATTTCACTGACCATCCTTAGTCCTGGTTTTTATGCAGATGTAGTTGTTCACATAGTGGATTGCAGAGGGTTAGTTTGATATGTGTTGCACCCCTTTATAGCACATGCAGGCAGCCTGGCAGATATAGAATTGCCAATTGGTATAAGCACAGGCTCGATAGCAACTTTCAATGAACCTAAATACGGTCATTATGAGAATCCTGCTTCCACAGAATGGACTAGGGCTGGAACCCACTACAAGTCGCTAATTCGCAATCGCTAGCGTTTTGTAAGAGATTTTATGAACGTTTTTGGTAGCGATTTAAAAAAATTTAAGTTTTTTGCCAGCGATTGTGTAGCGATTAGCATTTTTAATTCTGATTGGTCCTGTCAATCAATTTTAATTTTTTTACAGTGTACAGTAACTTCAAACCGCTAGCAAAATCGCTCTGTGTCGGCTTTGATGAGCAATTACGCCAGCGTTTATATACTTTACATTGGAGAAACGCTAATGCTTAAAATACTGCATGTCCTGAGTTTGCGATTTTGGTAATCGCAATCGCTCCAGTGGAATTTGGCCTATCCAGCTGAGCTTTTAGGGAAATCGCTAGCGGTTTGAATTGCTCCCTAAACGCTCACAAAATCACTCTAGTGGGTTCCAGCACTAAAGTGGGTTTTTGGACTATTCTAAACGCTAAATGGGGGATGATTAGTGACACTGAACTTGAATGTTAATCTTAATGTGTGCAGACAACGCTTGTCAAGATTACCAGCATGTATGCAATTTGCTATATATATCTGTACCACTTTCATTGCTTGAGAAACATGTGATGTGTATTAAATGTAAGTTACACATTTTTGACTAACTGCTACCAGGTTTATATACTGTATATGTTGTTTTAACTTAGGTTAGGTCTCTTGCCTGGAGGTTTACCTCATTGTGGTGCAAGAGTCCATTATATTATACTTTGCATGCAAACTATATTGGAAGCCAAAATTCCTCCATAGTATAATAAATGAAGCATTTGTTTGGACGCAGGGCATGCATTCTTAACCTGGTAGAGGTGGTGCACGCCTAAGCGATTAACCAGTCAAGTGCAGCATATTTTTTGGGTTGCGCAAACAACTCCCCCATGTTTTTGCTATAGTGTGAAACTATCAGATTAGTTACTTCCAGCCCCGTATTCCTGTTTCCTGTTTGGATGGTAACTAATGGTTCATTAGTAGTTATGCACGATTTGCATTTTTGAATGGGAAGTGTACAGTTAGCTTATTAGAGGTGCTGCACATGTGAGTTGTTGGTCATTAGTCCCCTTCTTCAGGCATATTTCCAAATGTTAGCTTAAAGAAGAACTTCAGTAAACATAATGTAATAAAAAAGTGCTTCATTTTTACAATAATTATGTATAAATGATTTAGTCAGTGGTTTCCCATTGTAAAATCTATTAAATGCTTGATTTACATTCTGGCATTTATCACATGGTGACATTTTTTCTGCTAGCAGGTGATGTAGCTGCTGCTTGCTTTATTGGCAGTTGGAAACCGCTGTAAACAGCTATTTTTCACAATGCAACAAGGTTCACAGACAGGAAACTCTCAGTACTTCCATGGTCCTCAGAGCCCCCTGATGATCAGTTTGTGAAAAGGAATAGATTTCTCATGTAAAAGGGGGTATCAGCTACTGATTGGGATGAAGTTTATTTGTTGGTCACAGTTTCTCTAAGTAAAACGCTGATGGAGGTAAATGGTAAACACGAAGATGGCAGTTGTACTGGTTACTATTTAGCAGCATCAGTTAGGGTGGGTTTCCACTTGCGAAGTGATGCGAGTGCGGCTACGCAGCCGCATCGCATCACTTCCGCCACCGGCCGCATCACTTCCGCATCTCCCGATGCGGAAGTGTATTGAAAGGATAGGACACGGCTGCAGGCGGATGCGGCCGTGCGAAAATCTGCAGCATGCTGCAGATTATCGGATCGCACCGCACAACTTGCACGCAGTGGAAACTGTTCCACTGGCGTGCATGTGTTTCAACACACCTGCGGTGCAACGCGGCTATGTAGCCGCATCGCACTGCTCCTAGTGGAAACGAGCCATTACCCATTAAAAGGTAAACATTTGTTTTTGTTTTACCTATGATTCGATTGGCTAACATGGTAGAGAAACTCTTTTGCTACTATAAGGCAGAACTCAGGCACAGATCCTGTGACAGCGGTCACTAGGCTGACAACTTGGATGTGGCAAGCACCCAGGCAGGGGCTTAACTAGGATTCACCGGGCCCCTCTGCAGAATTTCTGATGCTCCCCCCCCCCCCCCAGGGCCGTTTTGGGGGGGCAGCATGAGGGGAGAGCTAGGCCACACATTGGTGGGGAGGGGGGACAGTCCCCCCTCCCCTCTAGCTTAAATCAGTGTCTGTGCAGCGCAGGCAGAAACAACATACCTTCCTTGCGTTCCACCGCGGATGCTTCTCGCTCTAGTGTCTGACACCACTTCCTGTTTATACAGGAAGTAGCGTCAGACTCTAGAAAGAGGAGCATCCGCGGTGGAAGGCAAGGAAGGTATGTGTTCCCGCCCTCCGCTGCACAGACCCTAATTTCAGTTGGAGGGGAGAGCTTTCTCTCCCCTCATGGCTTTCCCCCCTCATGCTGCGACCCCTCCAGCCCCCCAAAACGATCCTGAGAGGGCCCCAGGCACCCCTCCACCCCCCACGGGTGCAGTGGCTACATCCCCTATTGTTACGCCCCTGCACCCAGGTAAGGGAAAAAGGTAGGTGTGTAGGTAGGTGGGTGTGTGTTGCAGACAGCTGATCACTTCTGTAGCAAATTTAGCTAAACTAAGCAGAGTTAAGGTGCTCATACATCTAGCAATTTTACAGTCTGATCAACCATCCGATTCCATAATTTTATTGAATTGGAAAAAAATCAATGCTGCACCAAGCATGCTAGATTCAATTTTGAATGTAACGATCAAGCATGCTGGGAAATCATAGTCAGACGTGGTCTGTCAGGTGCACGGCGGTAACGGCGTCCCAAACTGAGACGACTGATGTTTGCAGCAGACCTTAGCGGCTGTGCATCCCCCCCACCCCCATGCAGTGTGAATTCACACTTGTGTGAAACCAGGCACGTGTGACTTGATGCACCATGTGGTAGCGATAGTGCTGCACATGGTGGTGATTGCGAATGAGGCCGGGAGTCACGCCAGTGGGCCAAGTGAGAATTTACACAGCACAGGCACTGGGGAAGGGGGGGCCAGGCAGGTGACAGAGGCGTTGTCGCTATGCTGCTTCCAGATCGGGAATCGGTCTGCAGTGTATGGGCAGGCAATAGATCTATCTGATCAGATTCTAACAAAGAGAGATCCGTCTGTTGGTCAACCTGTCCATCCAGCACTAGATGTGTGGGCACCATAAAGGCAGTACTCTAACTTCCATCTGTGTGTGACCTGTATGTGAGTGAATGATCTTAGTCTGGATGTCCGCAGTGTGCATTTATTGAAGTATTTATATAGCGCCAACATATTACGTAGTGCTGTACAGAGTGTATAGTC
This sequence comes from Hyperolius riggenbachi, assembly GCF_040937935.1. Taxonomy (NCBI): domain Eukaryota; kingdom Metazoa; phylum Chordata; class Amphibia; order Anura; family Hyperoliidae; genus Hyperolius; species Hyperolius riggenbachi. Next base: position 264,973,749 of record NC_090654.1, on the reverse strand, counting down.
TTGTCACTAACTGTCCCTCTGGTGGTGCTCGCAATCTAGCCCCTACCATAGTCATATGTCTATGTATGTATCGTATAGTGCATGTATCAGTCTAGGGCCAATTTAGGGGGAAACCAATTATCTTATCTGTATGTTTTTGGGATGTGGGAGGAAATCAGAGTGCCCAGAGGAAACCCACACAGACATGGGGAGAACATACAAACTCCTTGCAGATATTGACCTGGCTGGAATTCGAACCGGAGAACCATCGCTACAGGCGAGAGAGCTAACCATTACGACACAGTGCTGCACACGGAAGTACCACAGGTACAGATCTCAATAACTGAGAAACCGAGACACGAAGTGGCAGAAGAAACGTGAAAAACTTTATTAAGCTATGATGTAGAACAAGAAGTCATGTAGCTACAGCGACAACACACTATAAAGCATAATGCACCTAAACAGAGGGAGCGCCCCCTGCAGACCATCAATATAATAAATAGACTCTGATCTGGGTATATTTACAGGGAATAAGGTACAATAAATAAAGCAGGATTCTCAAATCTCCAAATCACCAAAAATATCATCTGATTACTTATGAAAAGGCACCTAAACAGCATCCAGCACCGCGTGATCCACCACTCTCCATCTACAGACAGGAAGTGCCCCATCCCCCACATATAAGAGGGTGCTGATAACTTCCTGACTTTCCCCCTTCCAGATGAAATAGGAAAACAAGTGTGGGATATATGTCAGCCTAATATCTTAGTACGCAACTATGCAAATATCAGGTGTTTGCAATTCTTAAAGTGAATCTGAAGCGAATAAAAAAAAAAAAACCAAAAACAGATACTTACCTAATGAGAGGGAAGGCTCTGGGTCCAATAGAGCCTTCCCATTCCTCTCATGGTCCACTCATTCCAACACTGGCTCCTCCATTCAAATCCCCCACCGTGGGAGTCTTCTGGAGTCAAGTGCTTCCGAAGACGGTTGGCTCTGTACTGCGCATGCGCGAGAATGCTTGCTCAAGCATGCACAATACAGAGCGCCCGTATTTGGGAGCACTCAGGCTCCCAAAGCCTCCAGCAGCTGCAGAGAGCAGTCCCCTACTCATCGTTCAGAGACTGACAGGGCAGCCAGCGCTGGAACGTAGGGACGAAGGCACCTCTCCTTAGGCATGTGTTTTTTTTTTTTTAATTCACTTCAGACTCCCTTTAAAACCGCTTTGTTTTGTGTTTAGTGAGAAGCCGTGATGGCACAGGCATAAGCAAGTTTCATGTCTTTGGAGTTACAGGCCATTTGTTTTCCCCAGCGAAAGTCAGCCAAAGATATACATACTTGTCACAGATGGCAGGGGGGGGGGGGTGGCATACAGTTGAAGCATCTTTCTACTGCACTGTCAAAACCTGAATACGTTATTTCAAGTTTGGGCATTTCACTGTTGAAGATGAGCCCTGCAGTGGGCATCCTTCCAACTTCAACTGACCCACCAACCTGTGATGCTGTCTATGAACTGATAGGTAAGGGACCAGCGAATATCCACAAAAAAAGATAGCCCAGATACTGGGCGTCTGAAGGGAGCATGTTGGGTTTGTTATCACTACTATCCTGACATGCACAAGTTTTCAGCGAAGTGGGTGCTGAAATGTTTGAACAGCGGTCAGAAGGAATGAGTTGAAGCATCCAAAGCCATTTTGGCAATTTTGAAGCTGCACAGGAATTTTTGGCTAGGTTAGTGACAGAGGATCACACCTATCCATATCTATGATCTTGAAACCAAGGAGCAATCAAAGGGATGGCACCACAGTGGGTCCCCACGGTCTAAGAAGTTCCATACTCAGAAATCAACCCAAAAAATTATGGCGTTTGTTTTCTGGGACAAAGGCAGTATTCTGTAGGTGGACTACCTACCTCGGGGCTCTCGTATCACTAGACAGTATCCTGCTAACCTCCCGGACCAGTTGAAGGAGGCAATTAGGACAAAACACCATGGAAAGTGGATCGAAGAGATGCTTTTTTGCAGGACGATGCACCTTCACACATGTCCAACATTGTGCTGCCAAATTGAGCACCCTGCGTTTACAATTGGTCCATCATCCCTTCTACTTACCTAACCTGGCCCCTTTGGACTATTTTCTGTTCCTGATGCGCTTTGAGTCCTATGGGAGAAAAGCGCTCTACAAATGTTATTTGTTGTTGTTGAACTTGAAGAAACACCAGAAACTGCAACATTTTGAGGATATTTCTGATGTCAAACATGCTGCAATCTGCACAGTGCTGGAAAAATTAAGCTAGTCATCTGTTCCTACTGACATATCTGATCCAGTAGCTTCCAATCCATTCCAGAAACATTATCCATGGAAAGGGTGATTAGGCACAGTGTGAAACTATCACGGACGGGTGGAGGTGGAACGGATGGGCATCAGTTACCGCATAGCTTTGTACTGCATCAAAAACGCCACCACTAACAGCTCAATCAAATCTCAATCACAATTCTGCTGAATTCTCATCGATCTAGAGCAGGGTGAGGCAGTACAGCTATCACTACCACCCATCCATTTCCAGTCAGACAGTCATTGATCGGCTGCGGGATTGGGCTGTTATAGGCCCATGTGTGGCCACATCTGGAGTGGATCGGTAATAAGGATGTCCTGATTACCTTCCTGAGGTCATTCCAGTCCTTACCGCTCTCTGCAGATTACAGAAAACTGAACTAATCACTATTCCTACTTCAGAATTCACACTTAGAGATGGCGTCATTTATCACCTCCAGAAAATAGATCTCACTTCTGGTAAAAATGGAGACAGCAGAACAGAACACAATTACTCCCTGCTCTGCATTTATCAGTGACAGAACTGATGTGTAAGAATTACAGATATCGTTCTATCGAATTATATCAAATTGCTTATCATTTCCCGTCTGTTGGTGGGCCCAAGCGGCTGTTTCCGATCAATCGCAACGGTCGATCGTTCAAGAAATTGGATCGCTAAAGGGCGCAATAATTGTGACCCCCGGTCTGGCCATTCTCCTAGAGAAAGAGGATTGTGGGTGCAGAGGTGTAAGGGTGGCAGCAGAGGATTGTGGGTACATAGAGGTGTGAGGGTGATGTCAGAGGATTGTGGGTGCAGAGGTGTAAGGGTGGCAGCAGAGGATTGTGGGTACACAGAGGTGTGAGGGTGGCAGCAGAGGATTGTGAGTACATAGAGGTGTAAGGGTGACAACAGAGGATTGTGGGTACATAGAGGTGTGAGGGTGATGGCAGAGGATTGTGGGTGCAGAGGTGTGAGGGTGACAGCAGAGGATTGTGGGTACACAGAGGTGTAAGGAGGACCGCAGAGGATTGTGGGTACCCAGAGGTGTGAGGAGGACAGCAGAGGATTGTGGGTATACAGAGGTGTGAGGAGGACATCAGAGGTGTGAATGTGACAGCAGAGGATTGTGGGTACACAGGTGTGAGGGTGACAGAAAAGGATTGTGGGCACACAGAGGTAGACCTGTGTGTGACAGTAGAGGATTGTGGGTACACCTGGGAGTGACAGGAGAGGTACACAAAGGTGTGAGGGTGGCAGCAGAGGATTGTGGGTATACAGAGGTGTGAGGGTGACAGAAAATGATTGTGGGTATACAGAGGTGTGAAGATGATGGTGGAGGATTGTGAGCACACAGGTGTAAGGGTAACAGCAGAGGATTGTGGGTACACCTGGGTATGACAGGAGAAGATTGTGGGTACACCCGGTAGTGACAGTACAGGACTGTGGGTATATCTGGGTGTGGCAAAAAAAAGGATTGTGGATAAACAGAGGTGTGAAAGTGACAGCAGAGGATTGTAGGTACACCTAGGTGTGAGGGTGGCAGCGGAGGTTTGTGGGTACACCTAGGTGTGACAGGAGAGGATTGTGAATACAACCTGGGTGTGGCAGGAGAGGATTGTGTGTACACAGAAGTGCACACTGAGCTAGGAAAGGTACACAGTGCTATAACTTTCAGCAGGCCTTTGACATCAGAAGCATGTCACATTTGGATAGATGCCTCTGTTCAGTACCGGCAGTACACCCTTATCAATAGCCGCCATTTCATCAGCTGCTGTAGTAGACGTGGAAGTAGAGAGTCTTGTTGCGGAGCAGAGAGTAGGTATTGTCCAGTTTCAGCAGATACACCCCCTCCCCTGGATACTCATGGCTGCCGGCCTGCACCTCCCGATGGCTGTCTCTGCGGAACACCTGCATGATCTCGCCATATCGGCTGCGTAGCCGGTATATGGACCCGCGCTCCACGTCTCCCTCTCGGCTGTGCCCTGAAACAAAGATAAAGAGACTGAAGCATGGAGGGGGAATCATAACAGGCTATTCGACAGTACAATGAAATTCACAAAACAAATGTTCAGCTGAATATCACATATATACCACACTGAGGGCTGTAACCAATGGCAACCACCATGGAAGAACATTAGATGTGACTCCTCTGAGGACAGTTAGTGTGATTATCTCTATGTACAGAGTTGTATGATGTAATATATAATAAAGAGAATAGACTGTGGTAGGACATTAGATGTGACCCTTCTTAGGGACATTGGTGGTGCGACTGGCTCTGTGTATTCTGTACAGAGCTGTAGAATGTGCAGTATATGATAAAGAACATAGACAGTGGTAGGACATTAGATGGAACTCGCTGAGGGACAGATAGTGGTATGACTGGCTCTATCTACTCTATACAGAGCTGTATAATGTGTAATATACAGTATAATATAGAGCATAGGCTGTGGAAAGACATTAGATGGGGCTCCTCTGAGGGACAGTTAGTGGTGTGACTGGCTCTATGTACTGTATACAGAGCTGTATAAAGTGTAACAGACTATAGAGCAGGGGTCAGGAACCTTTTTTGGCTGAGAGAGCCATAAATGCCACATTTTAAAATGTATTTCCGTGAGAGCCATACAATATGTTTCAAACTGGCACAGTGTGCATGATGCACAGCAGAGGGCTGTCCCTGTTGCTATGGTGATGTGTATACAGTTGATCCGCCAGGCAGTGCGAGTGTCAGACACATCTTCAGCTTCTCTTGGGTTTCAGCAACATCAGCAATTTCCCCCGAGAGCCAGACAGGAGAAATACCGACTAACAGCTTGTACAATTAGCTAGCTGACTTGAGGGTTGATTCACTTTGTAGGATGAGATCCCTGCACTTTGGCCTAATAGGCTGCCTGTCAATTGACAGGCAGCCTATTGGGCCAATAAAAGTGCGTGGGATCTCGTCCTACAGAGTCACTGGACCGGACAGGGTCCAGAGTGGGACAATTGGAGCAGCCGTTCATTTTGGGGTAGTGAGAGTAAGTTAGTAGTGCATGCTACAGCAGTAGCGTGCCTACTCTGAAAATTTTACTTGCGCTGCTTGAGCAGTGTAGCTAAGTGAATCAACCCCTACTGATTTGTCTGTGAGCCAGATGCAGCCATCAAAAGAACCACATCTGGCTCCCGAATCCTAGGTTCCCTACCCCTGCTATAGAGTATAGACTGGTAGGATATTACACATGGCTCCTCTGAGGGACAGTTAGTGGTGTGACTGGCTCTATGTACTGTACTCTGTACAGAGCTGTATAATATGTACTATATAATAGAGATCATAGACTGTGGTAGGACATTAGATGTGGTTCCTCTGAGGGACAGTTGGTGTGACTGGCTCTATGTACTCTGTACAGAGCTGTAGAATGTGTAATATAGAATACAGAGCATAGACTGTGGTAGGATATTACATGTGACTCCTCTGAAGAACTAGTGGTGTGACTGGCTCTATGTACTCTATACAGAGCTGTAGAATGTGTAATAGTAGTCCTACCACAGTAATAGACTGTGGTAGGACATTAGATGTGACTCCTCTGAGGACAGTTAGTGTGATAAGCTCCATGTACAGAGTTGTATGATGTAATATATAATATAGAGCATAGACTATGGAAGAACATTAGATGTGACTCCTCTGAGGACAGTTAGTGTGATAAGCTCCATGTACGGAGTTGTATGATGTAATATACAATATAGAGCATAGACTGTGGTAGGACATTAGATGTGACTCCTCTGTGGTAGGACATTAGATGTGACTCCTCTGAGGACAGTTAGTGTGACTAGCTCTATGTACAGAGTTGTATGATGTAATATATAATATAGAGCATAGACTATGGAAGAACATTAGATGTGACTCCTCTGAGGACAGTTAGTGTGATAAGCTCCATGTACGGAGTTGTATGATGTAATATACAATATAGAGCATAGACTGTGGTAGGACATTAGATGTGACTCCTCTGTGGTAGGACATTAGATGTGACTCCTCTGAGGACAGTTAGTGTGACTAGCTCTATGTACAGAGTTGTATGATGTAATATATAATATAGAGCATAGACTATGGAAGAACATTAGATGTGACTCCTCTGAGGACAGTTAGTGTGATAAGCTCCATGTACGGAGTTGTATGATGTAATATACAATATAGAGCATAGACTGTGGTAGGACATTAGATGTGACTCCTCTGAGGGACAGCTAGTGGTATGACTGGCTCTATGTACTCTGTACAGAGCTATAGAATGTGTAATACAGAATATAGACCATGGACTGTGGTAGGACAATTGATGTGACTCCTCTGAGGCAGTGGCTTAGCAATAGGGGAAGCAGAGGTTGCGACCGAACCAGGGCCCCTAGACCAGGGGGGCCCACCTTCATCCATCTTATTAGCTTTGTATTGGTGCTATGCTGGTAATGAACACCTGTATATGTGCACTGCATAGTGGTAATCAAACTGTTTCCTTACTCTGATTACACCTCTTTGACAATGCAGCTGTCCTTGATATGTTTTGGGGCTCCATTTCAATAGCGTTCTTGGGGCTCCATGTTAATCTCACACTGTAGCCCTAAGCTCCTTAGTTACCCCACTACTCTCAGGGACAGTTAGTGGTGTGACTGGCTCTATGTACTCTGTACAGAGCTGTATATGTAATATAGAATATAGACCACCGGCTGTGGAAGGACATTAGATGTGGCTCCTCTAAGGGACAGCTAGTGGCGTGACTGGCTCTATGTACTCTATACAGAGCTGTATAATGTGTAATATGGACTATAGAGTAGAGACTGTGGTAGGATATTACACATGGCTCCTCTGAGGGACAGTTAGTGGTGTGACTGGCTCTATGTACTGTGTACAGTAATAATCCTGTATATTAGTAAAGAAAGACATTAGACAAGGATGGTGGCGGCGATTGGTTGGCTGTGTAAGTTGCCGAGGTGGCACACTATAATGTAATGCTTATCCGTGTTTTCATCCATTTTTATTGCATTGCAAATACTGTCTCCAGGAAGAGGTCATAAATGAGTTGGCCGTGTGCTGAGCTCTGGATAAAAGCCTCAGTCGGATGTAGCGGAGGGAATGATCACCTCTCCAGAGACAAACAAACCCCGAGATATGAATATTAGGAGCAGACAGAACCACCACGTGTTTTGCCACTCACAGCTGCCTTCATCACTTCACTCCTTCCACTAAGATCAAAACGATATCAGCACACTGGTGTTTGCAAAGCAAACAGCACACTTTATTGTGCTTCAGCTTCCACTGTACAAACCCACAATTGTTTCGGGGGCCACACAGGCCCCTTTATCAAAGCGTGTGGATCCATTACAAGGCTCACTGCTTTATACTAGTAGTCCCTGGTTAATGAACAAGATAGGGACTGTAGGTTCATTCTTAACCACTTGAGGACTGTAAGTTTACACCCCCCCCCCCCCCAAGTGACCAGGCTATTTATTTTTCAATTCAGGCCACTGCAGCTTTAAGGCCTCACTGCAGGGCCGCACAACTCAGCACACAATGACCCCCCCCCCCCCCCTTTTCTGCCCACCAACAGAGATTTCTGTTGGTGGGCTCTGATTGTTCCCCCAATGTTTGTTTTATTTTTTGTAAAAAAAAATTTATTTTTTTAAATAAATCTGCCTATTTTTATTATATTTCTGGTATCCCTCCCTCCACCAACCTATGACAGCGATCGGCTGTCATAGGCACCAGCCTATGAGAGCCGTTCACTCCTGTCTCCTCCAGGGGGAGACAGGGGTCCCCAGTACAGCGCTGCCTCAGATCGCAGTGCTGTACTGTACAAATACACAGCGGTTTTGCCGTCTAACAGTCTCCTAGCCGCGATCACCGGTGGGAGACTGATGATGGAGCGGAGCTCTGTCATTCAAGCAGAGATGCATGTGCATCGGCGCGAGATCTCCGGCAAAACCCCGCCCCAGGACTTCATGCCAATTGGCGTTAGGCGGTCCAGGGGCTGTCGCCGTGGTCTCGCCCATCGGCGTGACGTGGTTGTTATCTAGTTAAAGAAAACGTGTAACAACAAAAAAAAAAAAAAACTCATGATGATGCTCACCTCGGGAGGGGGAAGCCTCTAGATCGTAATGAGGCTTCCCCCGTTCTCTATCCCGGGAATCCAGCGCTGCGGCACCCCCCCGAACAGCGGCGAGGTAAATATTTATCTACCGCGATCCGGCGCAGTAACGACTTTTCGTTTGGGCTAAGGCGGCAATAGCCGAGCCCGACCGTATTCCCTCTACTGCGCAGATGTGAGTCCTTTGCACCTGCGCAGTACAGCGGATCGATCAGGCTCAGCGATTTCTGCCTTAGCCTGAATAAAGAGTTGCTACTGCGCCTGCACTGGATCGCTGTAGGTAAATATTGCCACGCCTGCTCAGTAATTGTCAGGGTTTGTCAAGTAAGTTTCGGGGAAGCGAGCGCTGGATTCTCCCAGGCTGCAAAGGGTTTTCTCCCACATCACCAAAACATACAGATAAGTTCATTGGCTTCCCCCTAAATTGGCCCTAGACTACGATACATGCACTTCATGATAAGTTTGTGTCAGTTGATGTTTGTACAGAGGCTGAGTGGCTTGAAAAAGAGCTATATCAGCTTCAAACAGCGGTCTGTCGCCGCCATAGCCTATATTTTTGACTGCTATGTCATTTTAATGGCAATTTGAAATAAAGCGCTAATCTTTTTAATACTACTTTTTGTGTGGTGCCAGCCTTTTTGCGCAACAGGTTCCTATGGATCTTGTGGATGCTGGGATCTGAGGCTTGGGCACACAGCAGCTCCTCTTTATAGAGGAGTGCTCCTCCAGCTTTCATCTGATTTCAGGGGGATTAGTACACAATTGTGTCTGAACAATAAAGGGGTTGGTGGATTGTCTAATGCCAGGTACACACAATGAAATTTTTGGTCAGATTTAAGGTGGCCATACACAGGTCGATTTGCCATCAGATAGATCCCTCTCTGATCGAATCTGATCAGAGAGGGATCGCATGGGCACGAGGATACAAGCATGAGGTGTTGTGCTTTGGGGCGGAAAAAGCCATGCAGGCCACACGACGCAAACTCCTGTATGGAGAAAAAAAGAGGCCAAAAAACAAACATGGAGTACCCAAGATATAGTTTTCAATTCAAATTGGGGTAAGATTCGGGACAGTTTGTCCCGACATTGGTCGATCTTGAAGGTTGATCCCCAGATAGGACCCATAATTGGTTCACATCCTCAGATGGTTGCTCGGCGAGCGCCGAATTTGAGAGACCAATTGGTCCATCCGGACCTACTGCCGAAATCAAACTGGCTGAGTAGAAGGGTACCGAATGGAATGTATGTATGTGGTGCTTGCACTGTATGTGAGTATGTAGCAGTGGGCGGGACCTTTGGATGAGGATCACCTCAGCAACAAAAAGTATGGAAGATCCACAGCTTTATTAACCTGCTGAGCGGTCTGGACGAGCTCAGCTCGTCCAACACCGCCAGAGGCTGCCGCTCAGGCCCTGCTGGGCCGATTTTCGTGAAATAAAAAGCAGCACACGCAGCCGGCACTTTGCCAGCCGCGTGTGCTGCCTGATCGCCGCCGCTCTGCGGCGAAAGAGGGTCCCCCCAGCCGCCTGAGCCCAGCGTAGCCGGAACAAAAAGTTCCGGCCAGCGCTAAGGGCTGGATCGGAGGCGGCTGACGTCAGGACGTCGGCTGACGTCGATGACGTCACTCCGCTCGTCGCTATGGCGACGATCTAAGCAAAACAAGGAAGGCCGCTCATTGCGGCCTTCCTTGTTTATTCTGGGCGCCGGAGGCGATCGGAAGAACGCCTCCGGAGCGCCCTCTAGTGGGCTTTCATGCAGCCAACTTTCAGTTGGCTGCATGAAATAGTTTTTTTTTTATTTAAAAAAAACCCTCCCGCAGCCACCCTGGCGATTTAATCAGAACGCCAGGGTGGTTAACTGCAATTCAGAATGGGTACTCTATTGCATTGAATGCCCGTGTCCAATGATTTATGTCGGAAGGACAACCAGGAAGTTAGACACGTATATCAGAACACATAAGTAGTATAAAATGTAGAAGAAAACCGAATAGAGAATATAGGAGCTCCCTGGCAGAACATTTCTGTGTGGTACATGATGGGTCGTTGGCCGGCTTCAGATTTAGGGGAATTTATAGACTGACCAATAACAGGAGGGGTGGAGACAGAGAACGGGTACTGCTGCAACAGGAATGCAGGTGGATCTACCTGTTAAATTCACTGTCCCCGAATGGTCTGAATCAAGAATTGGACTATAAAGTCTTTCTGTAAAAGTTTACCTGCTGAAGTCCCCTGCAAGCGGTGAGAAATATGCAGTCTGATCAGGCAAGATCAACAAGCGCAGAGCGCTAGGAGAATGAGAGACATACATACACATATACTGTATATGAAAAACTGCAAGATAGAGTCTCATGGTGTAGCTTCACCTGTTGGTGAAAGTGGTGAAGGAGGTGGCCCCAGCGAGTCTAAATGTATGCAGCTCCTTGTAGCGGTGACAGAGTACTGTAAATGCTTGCTGGCTATGAGACGTTGCTGTGGTTGCCATGGCAGCGGGACTGGCAAAACAGTCGGTAAATACGCATAAATAGGGCATCTCCGCCTCCCCCTTACGTCAAACACTCTGATGAAGTCCGCGGTGGGCGGGCACAACGCGTCAGTGGGCGGGGCCGCAACCTGCAATGTGATCTGAGCGTTTCTGTGACTCATGAGCTCTCAGCCGGAAGGGAATTCCTAGTTAGATTAGCACACCGCTACTCCCCGCTGCGGACGCGCGGCTGGGTTGAGAGGCAGGTGAGCGAAGGAAACACTTACATGGACATCCGGGAATTGTGACCAGAGACTACGTGGTAGGATTGGTGAGATACCGACCGTTTTTTACCAAGCAAAGTGAAGTGGCTTTAGGAATACAGGAATCCTCGCTGAGCTGAGGAATAAGCTCATGTAGCAGACCTGGCTACCTCTGTCTCCCCACTCTGTGGTTATATCGTTCAAGGTACCAGTACCAGTGTGGTTGAGGGGTGTTTGTGGTATGCTGGGTTGTGCTTGAACGGAGAGCTCCACATGTTATTTTAATTGTTTTTAGGATGGAATTGTCTTGTTTATGCAATCGTGAGCACAATAAAGCTTTTTGATATTTTGTGGTATCCCCTGGGTGGTCGCATTTATTTAGTTGATGCAGGGATCGTATGGCTGCCTTTACTGCAAACAGATTGTGAATAGATTTCAGCATGAAACCGATCACAATCTGTGAAGCTGCCGTCCCCTTCTATGGAGAATTGATCGGAAATCAGATTCGACCTGTCAGAAATAATTGATCTGACAGTAAATCTCATCATGTGTACCTAGCATAAGATCTATTGGATACATTGTATAGAGTTTGGAATCCGGTCAGATTCCCTTGCTGACAGTTTTCGAGCTGTGTAGTATTTGCATTTCATTTGCATGCAGGCTGGCCGATCGCTCCACCCCCATCACACAGACTGCCGTATAACTCACAGGGGCTCTCATTCTCCTCTTCTTCCTCATCGTCACTAGAGTCACTGACTTGTATGGTCACAGCCGTACTGGTCACCGGCGTCCAATCAAAATAGATCCCGAACCCAATGTCATAATCTTCCGTGGCAAATTCCCAGCAGAGGCGTTTCCCCTCCGGATGGGTGGGCACCCGCACGGTCATCACCTCCCCTCTCCGCACCGTCAGCATGCCATGCTTCTCGCTGGTCATACGGTTTTTGAACTCTCGTATGTTGGCGCTCGTCCAGGTGGTGGCCGGTCTCAGCGGCGGGGGAGGAGCTGTGAAGGATAAAGAGATAGGAGGCGTCTCCTACATGAAATGGCCAAAGGAGACAACCCCCTCTGCGTTCCCAACTCACCCTTTTACATACAGACACATGAATTATACAGGTCGTGGCTAGTTACATACAGTTTAAAGCAAAACTGAAGATTATTATTATTTTTTTTTTTACAATATAATGAATTGTATGTGTAGTACTGCTAATGAATAAAACATTAGTAGGAGAGAAAAGAGTCATTTTTAATTTTCAATTATAATGCTTTTTTTTTTGGGGGGGGGGGGGTCATTCTGGCATATTTGCAGTTTACAGACTGCACTCTGTATTTTAAACTATAAAACAGTGCAGAGCTAATCACCCTTTCCGGCAGTTTTCTCACAGTTTCTTGGTTGTTTAAGTGCTTCAGAAAATAGGACTGTATACGACCCAAGTTGGGTTAATAGTTCAGAGAAGCTCTTTTGCACAGATAACTGAAGGTTTTTTTTTTTCTTTTTTTTAACTCTTCCTGTACTGGAAACCACATGAGACTATTTTTCTTTGCTACTAATGTTCTATTTCTTCACTGTAATTGTACACATACTATTCATTATCTCAAGTTTATTTTCACTTCAGGTTTACTTTAAAGGACAACCGAGGGGACATGTGACATGATGAGATAGACATGGGTATGTACAGTGCCTAGCACACAAATAACTATGTGTTTTTTTCCTTTCTCTGCCTGAAATAGTTAAATATCAGTTATGTAAGTGACAGTTTCTGTCCTGGTCAGGACCAGGTTGGACTGGGTCAGGCTATAGTTTAAAGAGAAACTCCAACCAAGAATTGAACTTGATCCCAATCAGTAACTGATACCCCCTTTTGCATGAGAAATCTTTTCCTTTTCACAAACAGACCATCAGGGGGCGCTGTATGGCTGATATGGGGGTGAAACCCCTCCCACAAGAAACTCTTGAGTACGTACTCCTGGCAGTTTCCTGTCTGTGAACCATGCTGCATTGTGGGAAATAGCTGTTTACAGCTGTTTCCAACTGCCAAAAAAGCAAGCAGCAGCTGCATCACCTGCCAACAGTAAAAATGTCACCATGTAATAAATGTCAGAATGTAAATAAGGGATTTAAAAGATTTTACAATGGGCAAACACTAACTAAATCATTTATACATAATTATTACATTATTTTCACTGAAGTTCCTCTTTAACCCCCACTGATAAGTAATTACAGCCATAAAACACTTTCCTGTCAGTAAATGGCTTCTGAGAGCAGGACAGAGATAAAAAGGGTCAATAATTCATAGATTTGAGCTCTGGCGCACTTCAGTGAAGGTGTCATTGAGCAGAGACAATGAACAGTAAAAACTTAAAAACTAGATTCAAATGTAAAATAACAGAGTAACCAAGCAGCTCAGGGTGACCCAAACTACTAGGAATGTATAGGGGGATGAAAGGAACCAAAAAGCCCTCCTACTAAAAAAGCAAAGCTTGGTGTAATTGCCTTCTTAAAACAGAAGGAAATTTGCAATAATTCAGTTATAAATGAACATTTGTGGTTACCCACAATGCACACCTACTAAATATGCAAATTATCCCTGTCCGCCCTTGTTAAGCCAAGCAAGCATCCAGAACCGCTGGTTTATAGCAAGCCTATAGCTTTAAGTTTTACACAGCCATATCAAACCCACATGTAGACAGCCTGTTTCGGACTTTTGGTCCTCATCAGTACATGGCAGGGATTGATAAGGCTGTATGAAATAGGGCTTGGTCGAGTACAACAGAGTAACCAAGCAGCTCAGGGTGACCCAAACTACTAGGAATGTATAGGGGGATGAAAGGGATAATTTGCATATTTAGTAGGTGTGCATTGTGGGTAACCACAAATGTTCATTTATAACTGAATTATTGCAAATTTCCTTCTGTTTTAAGAAGGCAATTACACCAAATGTAAAATAAAACTGTTGGATATCTAGAAAAGTAATTTTTGGGAGACTGAGGTTAGATACAATTGTTTTTTCCATCAGTTTATTTTCACCTCGGATGTCCTTTAAGCACTGATTGTGTGTAAGGAGCCCCAGAACCTGTATAACTCAGATGTGTCAGTATGTAAAAGGAATTATTTGGCAACCCTGCACCCCCCTTCCACTCCTTACCTTTCTTATCCATCAGTTCAGGGTCATCTGAGTTCTCCTCCACCTTCACAAGGTCCACCATACCCAAGTGTTCTGATTGGATCATAAGGAGATCTGGGGGCGGCGGATCTGTGGCTGCAGACAACAGAGCTTCCAGCTCCTGATGGGGAGACACAGTGTGAGTATAACCGTTACCAAGTCACAAACCTACCATGGAGAACCCCGGCTAACCAAGTGGTCTTCTACCAATTTAACTAACCAGTGGCTAGCCTTCAGATAATCTGTATGTGCCCCGTGTAATGAGGACTTGCCAGCAATATGTATGGAAAATAGACTGCAGAAGCCTGTAGCATGTTTCCCAATAATAAGCCTCCCCCAAAAATAAGCCCTAGCTGTGTACCCATAGGAAATCGGACTCTATGCCAGTGTACGGGGAGGTGTGCAGTCTCTTACCGCACCTCCCTTGGACGGATCAAAGGGCGCCGACCATGTTAATATACTGGAGCCGTTTACAGGTGAACGGAGGGGGACGCAGCCACAAGGGAGGTGCAGTAAGAGACTGCACACCTCCTACCATCAGATTTTATACCTCAAAATATAATATACATTCCCAAAAATAAGCCCTAGCACTTCTTTTGGAGGTAAAATATAAGACAGTGTCTTACTTTCAGGGAAACACGGTACCAGCCTAACAATAATGGGGGATAAACACCAGAAGTCCAGCAGTGCCTCCTGATAAATCGCCTTGCATAACCCGAGATATAACCTCTCCTCTGAGTGCTTCTGAAATCGTGGAAGTCTGCAATTTTGACCGCAATTGCCAAAGTAATGGTGATATGGCTCTGCGGCCACTGAAGTGATAGTTCTGGGATCCCACCCAAAATGCTACGTGCCCCAATCTCAACGCTGCAATTAGGACCACCCCCATAGGGTTCCACTGTTGCGGCACTTTGCCTATCGCTGGCGATCAGCCATCGTTGCAAAAGGCTGCAGGTGGCTCCCTGGCCTTAGTCACCCTGAGATAAGAGGGACATGGAGGCTGCCCAATGTATTTCCTTTTGAACAATAAACAGTTGTCTGGCTGATCCTCACTGACTGCATGATTGTTCCCCTCGAGTGGTCTGGCAAAAACTCCACAAGACCTCTGAAGGCGTCCTTTGGTATTGGGCATCAACATGTTAGCAGCAGATCCTGTAGGTCTTCTTAAAGGACAACTGAAGTGAGAAGAATATGGAGCCTGCCATATTGATTTCCTTTTAGGCCTCTTGCACACTGCAAGAGATTCAGATTCCGCTTTTTAATCGGTTTTTACTTCCGATTCAGATTTGCAGTTTGCTCCCTGCACACTGCAAATTGGAATCTGAATCGGATGTAAAAACGGATTAAAAAGCGGAATCTGAATCGGAATCGCTTGCAGTGTGCAAGAGGCCTTAAACAATACCAGTTGCCTGGCTTCCTGTTATTCTATTTGGCAGCAGTAATGTCTGAAACAAGCATGCAGCTAATATTGTCAGATCTGACAATAATGTCAGAAACGACTGCTCTCCTGCATGCTTGTTCAAGGTCTGTGGCTAAAAGTATTAGAGGCAGAGGATCAGCAGGACTGCCAGGCAACTGGTATTGCTTAAAAGGAGACAAATATGACAGCCACCATACCCCTCAAACTATATGGCCACTTTAAGTGGTTATTGCTGTCTGTGTCCCTCCTGGGTAGAATTACCCCTCACATCCTCTTCCTGGTATTTGCACGGTAAAACGGCTAATGAGGCAGCCAAGGATTAGAACTCCACGCCAGATTCTGGTGCAGAATACATTATGGACAAATGAAGGGAGAGGGATATGGAGGCTGCCATATTTATTTCCTTTTAAATAATACCAGTTGCCTGGCAGCCCTGCTGATCTTCTGCCTTTAATACTTTTAGCCATAGACCCTGAACAAGCAATGCAGCAGATCATGCGTTTGACATTTGCATGCTAGTTTCTGGTGTTATTCAGACACTACTGCAGCCAAATAGATCAGCCGGGTTGCCAGGCAACTGATACTGTTTAAAAGGAAATAAATATGGCAGCCACCATAGTCTTACTTCAGCCTTTCAGTTTACTCAGCTAATAATGTAATCCCAACACAGACCACTGGATGGGCCATGTAGGCTACCATAAATCTCCTAGTGCCTGAGCCTCCAGTGTGGGAATGGAGCCTCTAATCTCACAAGACACCAGGACTCTCCTGATCAGAAGAGGATGTCAGTTTCAGGACTGCCAATGCACTCAGTCTCCCTGCCCTGATATCCGTTTACTGCTGGGATACACAGAGCCTGCACCATTTCCACTCCCCCGAGGTACACAGAGTCTTCCCCAGGAACAGTACAGTCACTCTGCATAGCAGGAAGCACAGCCTGCACTACTTCCATTCCCCCGAGGTACACAGACAGACTTTCCCGAGAACAGTACAGTCACTGTGCAACACTGAATAGCAGGAAGCAGAGGATGCACTATGTCCACTCCCCGAGGTACACAAACAGACTTCCTCAGGAACAGTACAGTCACTGTGCAACACCGAATAGCAGGAAGCAGAGCTTGTACTATGTCCACTCCCCCGAGGTACACAAACAGACTTCCTCAGGAACAGTACAGTCACTGTGCAACATTGAATAGCAGGAAGCAGAGGATGCACTACTTCCACTCCCCTAAGGTACACAGACAGACTTCCTCAGGAACAGTACAGTCACAGTGCAACACCGAATAGCAGGAAGCAGAGTCTGCACGATGTCCACTCCCCCGAGGTACACAGAAATTACCCCAGAAACAGTACAGTCGCTGTGCTACACTGAATAGCAGGAAGCCGAGGATGCACTACTTCCACTCCCTCAAGGTACACAGACATACTTCCCCAGGAACAGTACAGTCACTGCACAACACTGAATAGCAGAAAGCAGAGCTTGCATGCATAATCAGACAGTCTACAAGCCCCCCATGTAAACAGAACTACACAAACAGGAACATAAATGCAACACACATTTCCAAGGCAATGGTCACATTCACACATAGATGTCCTTTACTGGGCCAGTATGGAGAAAAAGAGAACCTATCTACAAGGAGAAGCCACAGACTGCTCTCACCTTATCCAGGGAGGTCTTGCTGGGCTCCACAGATTCCTTTTCCTTCTCTGCATCAGGGCTTTGTGTGGGGGGATCTGGGGAGGGGACTTCTGTGTCTGAGGATGTCCTGTGAGGGAGAAAGAATAACCCCACCATTACTTCTATTTCTCCTGGTCACAGTGTAGTGCAGTGGTCCTCAAACTAAGGCCCGCGGCCCAAATGTGGCCCAGAGGCATTTTACCGGCCCCACACACACAAAATGTATTATAGATCCGGTCAACTACACCTTTAATTATTGGTGATCTGCATATTGAATGAAGCCAGAAAGCAGTAATTTGCTGGTTTCCAATCAAATTCCACATCAGATGTCACTGTGGTCCAATTGGACTGCAGGTTGTCACCTGAGTATGCTTCAATGTCTGGCCCGCAACGACCTCTTCAACATTTCAAGTATACTCCGGCCCCCCAGCAATCTGAAGTATGTTGACCAGGCCCTCGACCCAAAACGTTTGGGGACCCCTGGTGTAGCCAAAACATTTTGAAAACAGATTTAACTGTACTCCTCTTCTGTTCTACGAGACATTTCATCACTCTACCGAGTAGCTTCCTCCCTTCTGAGGATAATCTACTTACTTCTAGCGTAATCATAATATTACATCTGTAGCAGCCTGTATGTGGAAGAGGAGGAGAGAGGCCAGGACCACTTAGGGGAGGGAATCCGGTCAGCTGGTCTTCCCATAGGAAGGGGTACTCTGTGGGACTGAGCTCTGTGGGATGGGACTGTTTGATCAGGTTTGTCTAAACATTTAGGGAACAGAACGCACCCTCATCCAGACATTTATACAATCCCATAAGCATCATAGAGTCAGTCTGTAGACTATGGCAGTTGGAAGTGGACTATCTGTATTCCTGCTGAAGAAGCTGCTCAGTATGAGCGATGAAATGTCTTCTACTGAGGGTAGGGAACTCAGACCTTACTAGCGCCAACACTGCACAGCTTGGGTTTACTGATTCATGGGGAATTAAACTTCAGCTGTTGTGAACCATTTCTGCTTTCATCTAAGGAATATTGCAAAAATTAAAGGGGCACTATGGCAAAAAATTGTAAAATTTGAAATATGTGCAAACGTAGACAAATAAGAAGTACATTTTTTTCCAGAGTAAAATAAGCCATAAATTACTTTTCTCCTATGTTTCTGTCACTTACAGTAGGTAGAATACCTACTGTAGTAGAATACCTAACAGTAGTAGAAATCTGACAGAAGCGACAGGTTTTGGACTAGACTATCTCTTCATAGGGGATTCTCAGCAAGGCTTTTATTCTTTATAAAGATACTAGCTGATTGTCCGGCGTTGCCCGGGTATGTATTTGGCTGGTGTTGGCTCCGCCTACTATTTCTAACCCTAACACACAATTACTCACTGACCAAGTTTGTGAGCTTTGCGGTCTTTGGTATCAATAATCAAATGAAACAAATCTGATTGTGTGTGTGTGTGTGTGTGTGTGGCTCCACCTCCTTTTCTGAATTTGAACCCCAGTCACCCAATAACCAACTGTACCAGGTTTGAGGCCTGTGCCATTAACAGTTCAAGAATGGTAGCAATTAAATATTCCCCTTGAAAAGCAACAGGTGAAGTTTGATTCACTTTTGTAGGCTCCACCCACTTTTCTGAATATTAATCCCAGTCACCCAGTGACCAACTGTGCAAAGTTAAAAAACCCTGCCATTAACAGAATGGCTGCAGTGTACATTTTTTCCCAGTGAAATTTGTATTTGTCTCCACCCACTGATGACCCGGCGTTGCCCGGGTATGTATTTGATTGGTGTTGGCTCCGCCCACTTTCTAACCCTAACACACAAACACTCAATGACCAAGTTTGTGAGCTTTGGAGTCCTTGGCATCAATAATTTGTATATTCCCATAGAAATTAAACATATCAGATAGGCGGTTTGTGGCTCCACCCCTCTCCAGCATTTGAACCCCAGTCACCCAATGACCAACTGTAGCAGGTTTGAGGCATCTGCTATTAACAGTGTAAAAATGGCAGTAATTTAAATATTCCACTTGAAAATCAACAGGTGAATTTTGATTGGCTATTATAGGCTCCACCCACTTCCCTGAATATCTCAGTCACTCAGTGACCATCTGGGCAAAAATTGGGAACCCTAAAATAAACAGTGTAAGAAGGGCTGCAGTTTACACTTTCCCAGTGAAATTTGTTTTTGGCTCCGCCCACTTTTTGTAACCTGGACACAAAATACTCAATGCCCAAGTTTGTGAGTTTTGGGGTCCTTGGCATCAATAATTTGTATTTTCCCAAGAAATGAAACAAATCTGATTCACTGTTTGTGGCTCTGTCCCCTTTTCTGAATTTGAACCTCAGTGACCCAATGACCAACTGTACCAGGTTTGAGGCTTGTGCCATTAACAGTGCAAGAATGGCAGCAATTTTAATATTCTCCTTGAAAAGCGACATGTGATTTTTGATTGGCATTTTTAGGCTCCACCCAGTTTTCTGATTATTAATCCCAGTCACCCAGTAACCAGCTAGGCTAAGTTTGAGAACCCTGCCATTAACAGTGAAGAAAGGCTGCAGTTTACAATTTCCCAGAAAAATCTGTTTTTAACTCCACCCACTTTTTGTAACCTTGACACACAGTCACTACCCAATGACCAAGTTTGTGAGCTTTTGGGTTCCTGGCATCAAAATTGTGCTAATGGAAGCAGTTTATCCAGCAAAGAAATCTGGCTGTTTTTGGCTCCGCCCCTTTACTGAATTTGAACCCCAAACACTTAACGACTGACTGTAGCAGGTTTGAGGCCTCTGCTATTAACAGTGTGAGAATGGCTGCAGTTTCAATATTCCCCTTGAAAATCAATAGGTGAATTTTGATTGGCTCTTGTAGGCTCCACCTACTTTTCCGAATATTAATCCTAGTCACCCAGTGACCAACTGTGTGAAGTTTGAGAACCCTGCCATTAACAGTGTAAGAAAAGCTGCAGTTTACATTTCCCCATGTAAAAAGTTAGTTGTTTTTGGCTCTGCCCACTATTTCTAATTTTGACATACAGTCACTTAATGACCAAGTTTATGAGCTTTGGGGTCTTTGGCATCAATAAGTTGCATTTTACCATTGAAATTAAACAAATCTGATTGGCTGTTTTTGGCCCGCTCCCTTCAGAATTTAAATTTCAGTCTCCCAGTGACTGACTGTAGCAGATGTTAGGCCTCTGCCATTAAGAGTGCATGAATGGCAGCAAAGTAAATATTCCCCTTGAAAATCAAAAGGTGAATTTTGATTGGCTGCTGTAGGCTCCACCCACTTTTATGAATATTAGCCACAGTCACCCAGTGGCCAACTGTGTCATGTTTGAGAACCCTGGCAATAACAGAATGGCTGAAATCAATCTAACAAATCTGATTGGCTGTTTGTGGCTCCACCCCTTTAGTGAATTTGGATCCCAGTCACCCAATGACTGACTGTATCAGGTTTGAGGCCTCTGCCACTAACAGTGTAAGAATGGTAGCAATGTGAATATTCCCCTTGAAAATTAATAGGTACATTTTGATTGGCTGTTGTAGGCTCCACCCACATTTCTGAATATTCATCCCAGTCACCCAGTGGCCAATTGTGTAAAGTTTGGGAACCCTGCAATGTAAAAAATGAAGTTGTTGGCACCAGCCACTTTTTCTAACCTTGACATACAGTCACTCAATTATCAAGTTTATCAGCTTTGGGATCCTTGGTATCAATACTTTGTATATTCCCATTGAAAAATAAACAAATCTGGCTGTTTGTGGCTCTGCCCCCCTTCCTGAATTTGGACCCTAATCACCCAGTAACCAACTGTACCAGGTTTCAGGCATCTGCTTTTACTAGTATAAGAGAATGGTAGCAGATGAAATATTCCCTTTGTAAATCAAAAGGGGAATTTTTATTGGCTGTTGTAGGCTCCACCCACCTTCCAAAATCTTAATCTGTGACCCAATGACCAACTGTGCAAAGTTTGAGAACCCTGCCATTAACGGTGTAAGAATGGCTGCCGTTTATACTTTCCCAGTAAAAGTTGTTTTGGCTCCGCCCACTTTTTGTAACCTTCACACACAGTCACTCAATGACCAAGTTTGTGAGCTGTCAGGTTCTAGGCATCAAAAATGTGTGAATGGAAGCAGTTTATCCACCAAGGAAATCTGATTGGCTGTATGTGGCCCCGCCCCTTTAGTGAACTTTGACCCCAGTCACCCAATGACCGACTGTAGCAAGTTTGAAGCCTCTGCCATTAAAAGTGTAAGAATAGCAGCAGTTTAAATATTCTCCTTGAGAATCAATAGGTGAATTTTGATTGGCTGTTGTAGGCTCCACCCACTTTCTTGAATCTTAATCTCATTCACCCAGTGACCAACTGTGGCAAGTTTGAGAACCCTGCGATTAACAGGCTGCAATTTACATTTTCCCATTTAAAATGAACGGCTGAAATTTGATTGGCTGTTTTATGATCCGCCCACTTTTCCTGGATTTGTAACCTCGGTCACCAAGTGACCAACTGTGCCAAGTGTGGGGACTGTGGCTCGATTACTGTGAGAATGGCAGCCTTTTACATTTTTGCCATTGACTTGAATGGGTGGATTCTGATTTGCTGTTTGTAGCTCCGCCCAGGTGTGCAGGGGGCCCGCGAGACCCCCAGAACATATCATCCCAGTTTCGTTCAAATTGGTCCAGCCGTTTTCGCGTGATCGCGGCACACACACACACACACACACACACACACACACACACACACACACACACACACACACACACACACACACACACACACACAGAGAGAGAGAGATTCCTGAAAAAGGATTTATACAAAGATGTTGGCCAGCTTCCCTGCTCGCTACACAGATTTTTGGCAGTTGGACAGAGCAACTACCATTCTCTAAGTGCTTTTGAAAATAAATAAATCTCTGAGAATCCCCTATGACTAGCCCAACACCTGACGCTTCTGTCAGATTTCTTCTACCTACTGTAAGTGACAGCAAAATAGGAGAAAAGTAATTTATGGCTCATTTTACTCTGGAAATGTTTTAATTTTACAATTTTTCGCCATAGTGCCCCTTTAAGAACCTCATTCTTTCAGAGGATCTTCTAACCCTAGTTCACGCCTTCATGACATCACGGCTAGACTATTGCAATGCCTTCTATGCAGGCCTTCCAAATAAAGACCTACACCACTGGCAGCTAGTACAGAATGCTGCCGCAAAACTGTTAAAGGGTATCTGAAGTGAAAATATACTTATGATATGATTTTTATGTGTAGTACAGCTAAGAATTAGAACTGTACAGGAAAAGTTAAGAAACTTCAGTTACAGTGGTTTGCAAAAGTATTCGGCCCCCTTGAAGTTTTCCACATTTTGTCATATTACTGCCACAAACATGAATCAATTGTATTGGAATTCCACCTGAAAGACCAATACAAAGTGGTGTACATGTGAGAAGTGGAACAAAAATCATACATGATTCCAAACATTTAAAAGAAAAATAACTGCAAAGTGGGGTGTGCGTAATTATTTAGCCCCCTGAGTCAATACTTTGTAGAACCACCTTTTGCTGCAATTACAGCTGCCAGTCTTTTAGGGTATGTCTCTACCAGCTTTGCACATCTAGTGACTGAAATCCTTGCCCATTCTAGCTTTGCAAAACAGCTCCAGCTCAGTCAAATTAGATGGACAGCGTTTGTGAACAGCAGTTTTCAGATCTTGCCACAGATTCTCGATTGGATTTAGAGCTGGACTTTGACTGGGCCATTCTAACACATGGATATGTTTTGTTTTAAACCATTTCATGGTTGCCCTGGCTTTATGTTTTGGGTCGTTGTCCTGCTGGAAGGTGAACTTCCTCCCCAGTCTCAAGTCTTTTGCAGACTTCAAAAGATTTTCTTCCAAGATTGCCCTGTATTTGGCTCCATCCATCTTCCCATCAACTCTGAACAGCTTCCCTATCCCTGCTGAAGAGAAGTACCCCAAGAGCATGATGCTGCCACCACCATATTTGACAGTGGGGATGGTGTATTCAGAGTGATGTGCAGTGTTAGTTTTCCACCACACATAGCTTTTTGCATTTTGGCCATAAAGTTCCATTTTGGTCTCATCTGACCAGAGCACCTTCTTCCACATGTTTGCTGTGTCCCCCACATGGCTTGTGGCAAACTGCAAACAGGACTTCTTATGCTTTTCTGTTAACAATGGATTTCTTCTTGCCACTCTTCCATAAAGACCAACTTTGTGCAGTGCACGACTAATAGTTGTCCTATGGACAGATTCTCCCACCTGAGCTGTAGATCTCTGCAGCTCGTCCAGAGTCACCATGGGCCTCTTGACTGCATTTCTGATCAGCGCTCTCCTTGTTTGGCCTGTGAGTTTAGGTGGACGGCCTTGTCTTGGTAGGTTTACAGTTGTGCCATACTCCTTTCATTTCTGAATGATCGCTTGAACAGTGCTGGGATGTTCAAGGCTTTGGAAATCTTTTTGTAGCCCAAGCCTACTTTAAATTTCTCAATAACTTTATCCCTGACATGTCTGGTGTGTTCTTTGGACTTCATGGTGTTGTTGCTCCCACTATTCTCTTAGACAACCTCTGAGGCCATCACAGAGCAGCTGTATTTGTACTAACATTAGATTACACACAGGTGCACTCTATTTAGTCATTAGCACTCATCAGGCAATGTCTATGGGCAACTGACTGCACTCAGACCAAAAAGGGGTTAGATAATTACGCACACCCCACTTTGCAGTTGTTGTTTTTTTAAATGTTTGGAATCATGTATGATTTTCGTTCCACTTCTCACGTGTACACCACTTTGTATTGATCTTTCACGTGGAATTCCAATAAAAATGATTTGTTTGTGGCAGTAACATGACAAAATTTGGAAAACTTCAAGGTGGCCGAATACTTTTGTAAACCACGGTATCTATGCAAAAGAGTTTTGCTGAGCTCTGCGAGAGCAATGCTATTTTCTGAAGCACTTATCTCAACCAGTCTCTCACTGTTTCGTGTTTATTTAGAAGGAGTCTGAAGCAAATTTTAAAATATAAAAAAAAAAACAACAGGTACTCACCTGAGGAGAGGGAAGGCTTTGGGTCCTATAGAGTGCCTTCCCGTCCCCCTGCTGGTCTCACCATTCCCCCGGACTGCTGGTCGTGGACTGCTCTCTTTCGGGTTGGGGAGACTTTGGCAATCTTCTTAAAGGACTTACGAGGCGAGCATTGAAAAAAAAGTTAAGTACCTCATGTCCCGGGTCGCCTTATCAGACGGCGACTAGAAGAGTACTCTTCAAAAAAAAGTGTCAGCGCAAGTATATGACAAGTCACGTCTTGCGTCCCTCAGCGCTGCTCGTCTCTGCTGAGGGGGCGCGGCTGACTTTTACATCATTCATGTCATGTGGGCGGTCTTGTGGTCACACCCACATGACGTACAACAGAGTGATAGGAGCAAGGAGGGCCGCAGACATCACAGAATACCTGCGCAGCCGCACTGGGCTAAGAGAAGTGCGCAGACGCTGGAACTTTTAAAGCGGCGATTCTAGTCGCCGTCTGATAAGGCGACCCGGGGCAGGGTCGGGGCTGGCAATGCAGAGTGGATTCGCTGATCCGAGCTCCAGTCAGTTGAAAGGAAGGCGCCGATAGTCTGCCCTAAGGACTACAAAGGACATGAGGTACTTAACTTTTTTTTCAATGCTCGCCTCGTAAGTCCTTTAAGCACTCGGGCTTCCAAAGACAGCCCACACGTGAGCGCCCTCTCTGGCACACTTGCAAGTTGCGCAGTACAGAGCCGCCAGTCTTTGGGAGCACGAGTGCTTACGAAGATTGCCGAAGTCTCCCACGGCGAGAGATTCAAACAAAGCAGCCTGCGGAGGAACAGTGAGACCGGCAGGAGAACGGGAAGGCTTTATAGGACCCAGAGCCTGTCCTCTCCTTAAACGAGTATCTGTTTTTTTTATTTTTAAAAAGGCTACAGGTTCACTTTAAGGTTTTGCTGCCAGGAAGTTCAAAGGGTCATTAGTTCTGCTCTATTACATCATTTCAAATACAGAGTGTAATTTGTAAACTGCAAATATTAAGAGAATGATGCAATGTTATAGAAAAACAGCTATATAACTGAAAATAAAAATATTAGACTATTTTCTTTGTTACTATTGTTCTATTAATTATACATACGATTCATTATATCATATGCTTATCCCGCTTCATTGTCACCTGCCATTGCTACATAACGCCAATCCTTTGCGCACTACACAGGCTACCCATAAATTGGAGAATCCTTTCCAAATTGGCATGCTAACCTTCATATCCCTACATGTCCCAAGCCCTAGATACCTGAAGGATTTGTTGCTACTGTGTTACAACTGCCACAACCTCAGATCAAAAAGGATCCAATAACTTAACCACCCCAGAGCCCAACTAAAAACCTTTGGAGCCAGAGCTTCCTGTCATGCTGCTCCTCCCCTGTGGAATGCCTTGCCAAACTTAATCAGGACAGCTCCAACCCAGGACATGTTTACAGTAAATCAAAACTAAAAAGCCACCGGTTTAGTCTGGAATTGATGAATACATAACTCTTCCCCTGTACACATTATCTGAGACAAGCTTATGCACTTTAAAGTCCTACAGGAGAAAAGCATTTTACAAATGTTTGGTGGTTGTTCTACAAAAGAAGAGAGTGGTCATTCCAAGCTACTCAGATGTTTGAATAAGTTCTACACAAGGCTGACATACTTGTCACTGTCATTGTTTTCTGTGCCATTCTCCTGGATGGATAAAGCTGTCACCTCCTTGGTCACCTCCTCTGTCACCTCCGCATCCTTCTCCTCATTGCCAGGAACATCGCCATCTGCTGGAGACAGGGATACTATCAGTAACATACGGCGGATAGTGGGGGATCAGCATTACAAATCTGCAGCATTCACCTGGCACTGAAAACTGCCACTGCATAAAGCACATAACTGGATGAGGTGCAGCTCCACACTCCAAGAGAAAATACTATCATTCCCAAATCATCTCTCTACATAGTAATTGATTTAACCCTTTGGGGACCAACAATAGTAAAATGACAGCTGACATCTTCCCTCAGTGATCAGCAGCCATCACGATTGGCTCCTGATCGCTACAATCGCTGGCGGATCGTAGTAATCTCTGTGTTACTGTTGCGGTGGTGGGGGGGGGGGGGGATATGAAGAAGAGGATCCACTCAACTTCCTGCCATTCCCCAGCGATCGCCTCTCCCCTCCTTTCTGGCCGGCATCTTCTCTCGCTCTGGCGTCAGTGCCTTGCTTGT
Organism: Hyperolius riggenbachi; assembly: GCF_040937935.1. Taxonomy (NCBI): domain Eukaryota; kingdom Metazoa; phylum Chordata; class Amphibia; order Anura; family Hyperoliidae; genus Hyperolius; species Hyperolius riggenbachi. Next base: position 264,947,084 of record NC_090654.1, on the reverse strand, counting down.
CGTCATTAAGCTGTGACCCGGAACTGAGCGGCAGTACGTGCGGGGATGCCGGCGAGAGCGGAGGGGTCCACAGTGGCTCATCGCTGGAGCCTGGGAGGTGAGTAAAGGCTGCTAAGGCTGCTGCATACAGGGGGGGGGGGGGACACCTGGCCACACAGGTGGGGGGGGGGGGTCCTTAGGGAAGGTTCAGGGTCGATCACAAAAAAATAAAAATCCACATCCACTTACTTGGGGCTTCCTCCAGCCCGTGGCAGGCAGGAGGTGCCCTCGGCGCCGCTCCGCAGGCTCCTGGTGGTCTCCTGTGGCACGCCCGACCTGGCCAGGCCGGCGGCCAGGTCGGGCCTCTTCTGCGCTCCAATCTGCGTCTCACTGGTGTGCGCTGACGTCATCGGACGTCCTCCGGGCTGTACTGCCCAGGCTCAGAACTACTGAGCCTGGGCAGTACAGCCCGGAGGACGTCCGATGACGTCAGCGCACACCAGTGAGACGCAGATTGGAGCGCAGAAGAGGCCCGACCTGGCCGCCGGCCTGGCCAGGTCGGGCAGGCCACTGAAAACCACCGGGAGTCTGCGGAGCGGCGCCGAGGGCACCTCCTGCCTGCCACGGGGTGGAGGAAGCCCCAGGTAAGTGGATGTGGCTTTTTATTTTTTTTTTTGATCGTCCCTGAACCTTCCCTTTAAGGGGGGTTAGGCAGCCGGTCCCAAATGGTTAAAGTAAAGGGCAGAGTTTGGACAACTCAGAGTCCAGCCAATCAGTCTTGTACATTTTCACAAAGCTGTGAATCCAGCTGTAAGTGGCCACTCCTCCCCCCAAAAAATAAAAAAATTATATAGAGATATAATAATTTACTATGTTTGGCTCCCTGTAATCTGTGCCACAGCGTCTCTGGTCTATAGTAGACGGTAATGCTAAGAATACACAAGATTTTCAGCAGATTTACTGTCCGATCGTATTTTTCGATCGATTTCCATTCACTTCTATGAGAAAATTGATCAGAAAATGATAAAAATCAGATCGGACCTGTCGGAAATTATCTATCGAGCCATCTATCTGCCAAAAAAAACAAAACAAAACCCTCATGGAGTATTCCCAGCATAAGCGCTTGTGAGTGAAGTTAGCCCAAAGATGTAACATTTATACAGGATATGTCCGATTTCCCATAAGTAGAATGTTAGCTTTTATGACCAAAGTGTCAGTCTGAAGTTATAGTAAATGTCACTCGGGACAGAACTGATGCTCTGTAAGGGTGCATACACACCACCGATTTTGATTGCCCAATTTGACCACCTCCATGTAGTATGAGAGCTTACCTACACAATTGTTCATAGTATTCAAAATCTGTTGGCCCCCATACTAAGTTTGGGGGGGAGTAAAATTGGCCAATCGTGCCCATGCACTAATCAGTTTTCCCTGGCAGATCTGATCCCAGAGATCGAATCTGACAAAGTTTGATGCCTCAACATGACCGCCCGACTGTATTTTCAATCGATTTCTGGATGAAACTGATCAAAATTACAGCTGCCCAGAATCCCCCCTCAGCTCTGTGGAACTTAGAGTCAGGTAGGAGCACAGCCCTGTGCCCTGCAGTGTGAATGCTTCACTGTCCCCTTCATTAGCAAAGTCGGCTGTCCTCATTATCTGTATCCAAACTGCTCCTGCCCGATTCCGTTGTCAGTTGGGGGGGGGGGGGGGGGCAGGAGACTGCTCTATAGACAGGGATAGATGCCGCTCTGATATCTTTTGGCCACATCAGGTGCCAATCAATAAATGTATGGGCACCGTGGCGTAACAAAGGAGCTTGAGGCTCAGTGCAAGTTCTACATGGGGCCCAAACCACTGTATTGATATGGAACCCACAAAACCTACCAAGGACAGCTGCAGTGTCCAGGAGAGTCAGGAAACAGTTTGTTAAAGGAAACATCCAAGCTGTTAAAAAAAAAAAAAACTCCCCTTACCTGGGGATTTCTCCAGCCCCTGACAGTTGTTCTGTGCCCTCGCCACAGTTGAACTAACCTGGGGCTTCTAATCATCCCCCGCAGGGGTCCTGTGCCTGCGCAGCCCCTCACTGATGCTCCAGCCCCGCCTCCAGTTCACTTCTGGAATTTCCGACTTTAAAGTCGGAAAACCACTGCGCCTGCGAGGCCATGTCCTCGCTCCTGCTGACGTCACCAGGAGAGTACTGCGCAGTCGCAGACTGTACTGGGCCTGCAAATACACTCCTGGTGACGTCAGCGGGAACGAGGGTGTGGCCGCGCAGGCACAGTGACTTTCCAACTTTAAAGTCGGAAATTCCATAAGTGAACTGGAGGCGGGGCCGGAGCATCAGTGAGTGGCAGCGCGGGCACAGGACGTCTGCGGAGGACCATTAGAAGCCCCGGGAAAGTTCAACTCTCTTTCCACCTACAGTCATCCTTTAAGGATTACCGCTATGCAATGCAATGTGTTCATTAACAGCATAACACTAATGAAAACCTAGTAAGATGGATGAAGGAGGACCCCTAGTGGACCCCTCTGGTCCTGGGATCCCTGGTGTGGTCACAACCTCTGTATTCCCTATTGATACACCACTGTATGGGCACCTGTACGTGTCACACAGGACAGATCTGACTATAAGTAGATAATAACACACCCAGTGTCACTTCTGCTAACTCTGTGCTGCTGATTTGGCCTCTCCGGGGAGAGGGGGCGTTACCTGGCTGCGTCCCCAAGGCGTCACCCCTCCCTGCTGTTATTATACACACAGAGCACAGCGTGCAAGACTTACATCAGGTGCAGCATCTCCCCCCGACCCCCCCCCCCCCCCAGGGGCCCCAGACGTAATTAACCCTCTCCTAGTAAGGTGCTCTACATTGAATTAATTAAATATTATATAGCGTTAATTAATCTATTTGTGAGCTATTTTCCACTCGCTGGAATACATATTTCCAGAGCCCGTGCACAAGGCAGGTAATGAGCCACCTGACCTCTTCATAAAATAGGAGTGCAGAAAAGGATTCTGGTCTCCCGACGCGCTCAGGCCAGGTGAGACAAGCGACGCTCTCTGCTCGCCTTTCGCTATTTGAATAACTTTGAATTGGAGGTCTGATATTTCACAGCAAGCAAATCAGGAAGACGAGAGACACCTGATCAGAGAGGGACAGTGCCAGCAGTACATAGGAATATTTATATCACAGTATTATGAGTGAATTCCAGTGTCATATTGTCATACCTGAGCAATGTGAAATCTCCTCATTATTGTGGACTGTTAAGCCTTGTTCACATTGCGTTGCATGCGCGCTATCGCCCGCGCTGAGCGATTTTTTTTCCTAATCACTCTGCTTTGCGTGTTATAAGAGCTTTTGTAAGCTCTTTAGCAGAGCAATTATTTAAATCACTTCCTGGCATCAATCAGGAAGTGATTACTTTGACCCCGGAAATGAATAAATACAATGTATTCATTAAAGCGCTGGGGAAATCGCTATACAAAGCGCTTTGCGATTTCCGTACACCTTCCATTCAGGGCTGCAGCGCTTTTGTCAGCAGAAAGCAAACAGAACGCCCCAATGAGAACTAGCTCTTTGGAAAGCATAGCGTAAGCTCTTTTAGGGCAATTTGTACAAATCGCCTGTGCTTAAAAATTCCAAAAAATGCCTCTAGTGTGAACAAGCCCTTAAAGTGGACCTGAACTCTTGCACAGGACAGAAGGAAAACATTAAAAATGCACCTTGTATGTATTAAGGGAGTTTAGCCTGTCTAATGCCCCCTCAGCTGTGAATAATCACAAGTGTATTTTGATCTCTCAGCTGGGTGCCACAGCAGAGCAGCTAATTTGTAAACACAGGACTTTAACAATATGTGTTTCCACGCAAGCAGGAAGTAGACACACTGCAGATTTGTAATTTGTATCAGCTGTAACAAAGGAATGTTTTTCTTTAAAGGTTATTCTGCTGTTGCTTATCTTTTAGAGCTGAGAGGAAGTTCTGAGTTCAGTTCCGCTTGAAGGTACCCATACATTGCTTGATTTTCCACCCAGCGATTAGGCGATCAACTAAAGTGAAATGACTAGCGACTCATATACTACAAGGGAGATCCTATGCAAATCTCCTTCACTAATCGATCTGAACAATGAAAATCGATTCTGCCATGACCAAAATGATGTGAACCGCAGCCGATCCCTGATATTTTCTATCCGCATAGGAAATTTTGTGTGCAGGGTGAAGCCGAAAAACTGCTCACCGTGCTCCAGCACAACCCCTGGATTCCTGTTCCAAAGTGACTGCACATCTGTGCACAAAGCAAGATCCATAAAGACATGGATGGAGATAACTAAGGATAGTGAATGAGATGCAAATAATTTTGAGTTGATGCAGCAGTATGCAAATTTTGTATGCAAATATATGCAGCTTGAACATTGAACCAATCAAATCATGCCAAGGTAAAATTTGATCGGTACATTTTCAAGCTGCATACATTTGCATATAAAATTTGCATAATCCTGCATCAACTCAAAAATATTTGCACCTTGTTGACCATCCACATTGATGACCCTACAGGAAGGAGGGTGAGGGATGACACCCCCTATACACAGTGTCGTCACCCCATATAAAACACCCCTATAAGAAGGGGTAAGGGAAGGGACACCCCACATCCATATATAATGCCGCTATAGGAAAGAAGGGACCTCCATGCACATATATATTGCACCTATATGAAGGGAGGAGGGAAGGGAACCAAATACTATAGGAAGGGAAGAGACCCCCCCCCCCCCCATACACATATGTATTCAGGGCCGGCCTTTGACCTGAGCGACCGGTGCGATCGCTCAGGGCGCCGGCTTCCAGGGGGCGCTCCTGTCCCCTGGCCACATGTTTAAACGTGGAGGCTGCCGCTGCAGCCCCAGCTGGGTCCTCCCGCTCCGCCCCCTGGTGCCGCTGCTGGGGGGGGGGGGAAACATCTCCGTGCGGCCGCCGTGATGGAGGGGGGAGCCGCAGCGTGGGGAGGGCAGCTCGACCTCTCCCTCCCTTCCTCTCCGGGCCACCCTCCGTGCTCCCCCCTCCGATGTAGCAGAGAGAACAACTCACCTCCCTGGTTCCGATCGCCGGCGCCTCTCACTTGCCGCTGGTATCTTCTACATTAGTCACTGATGCACACTAAACTTCCTGCTTAACAGGAAGTTTAGTGTGTATCAGTAACTATGTAGAAGAGAGTAGACCAGCGGCAAGTGAGAGGCGCCGGCGATCGGAACCAGGGAGGTGAGTTGTTCTCTCTGCTACATCGGAGGGGGGAGCACGGAGGGTGGCCCGGAGAGAAAGGGAGGGAGAGGTCGGGCTGCCCTCCCCGCGGCTCCCCCCTCCACTATGAGGGGAGGGGGTACCTACCTACCTACCTACCCACCCTATACTGGGGGCAGCTACCTATCTAACCTATACTGGAGGCAGCTACCTATCTAACCTATACTGGGGGCAGCTACCTATCTAACCTATACTGGGGGCAGCTACCTATCTAACCTATACTGGGGGCAGCTACCTATCTAACCAATACTGGGGGCAGCTACCTATCTAACCTATACTGGGGGGCAGCTACCTATCTAACCTATACTGGGGGGCAGCTACCTATCTAACCTATACTGGGGGGCAGCTACCTATCTAACCTATACTGGGGGGCAGCTACCTATCTAACCTATACTGGGGGGCAGCTACCTATCTAACCTATACTGGGGGGCAGCTACCTATCTAATCTATACTGGGGGCACCTACCTATCTAACCTATACTGGGGGCAGCTACCTATCTAACCTATACTGAAGGCACCTACCTATCTAACCTATACTGGGGGCAGCTACCTATCTAACCTATACTGGGAGCACCTACCTATCTAACCTATACTGGGGCAGCTACCTATCTAACCTATACTGGGGGGCAGCTACCTATCTAACCTATACTGGGGGGCAGCTACCTATCTAACCTATACTGGGGGCAGCTACCTATCTAACCTATACTGGGGGGCAGCTACCTATCTAATCTATGCTGGGGGCAGCTACCTATCTAACCTATATTGCAGGTACCTACCTACCTATCTAACCTGTACTGGGGGCACCTACCTATCTAACCTATAGCTGGGACAAATGCCTACCTAACCTATACTGGGGCAAGTATACTGGCTACCTATACTGGGGGCACCTACCTGGCTACCTATACTGGGGGGGGGGACTTATAGCTATATGTCAGGAATGTGTGTGGTGCGCTCACACGCGAAGAGGATGAATGTGGGGGGGGGGGGGGCACCAAAATCTGGTTACGCTCAGGGCGCTGTGAAACCTAAGGCCGGCCCTGTATGTATTCACCCTATAGGAAGGGACCCCATAAACATGTGTATTTACCCCTATAGGAAGAGGGGAGGGAACCCCCATACTTATGCCCCCAATTGCTATTCAGAAATGATATATAATAGAGACAACCCCCCTCCCATACACAGCAGGGTGACCTCACCTGCACTCAGGCTCTCCCCTGGATTCTCCTCCGTCTCCCCCGCCGCAGCTCCAGCCGCATCCCCCTCTGCATCCATCAGCAGCTGCCTCCAGCTCGGGTCTGCTCGGCAATCTCCGTACAGGGGCGTGGCCTACGGCAGGGGAACGTAGAGCAACCAATCAGAGCGGACGGCGTGTAGGAGGCGGAGACTAGAGCAGCAAGCGGAAAGTGGCGTTGTGAACTGACTGAGGGAAGGGCGGATGTGAGCTCGTTGTCATGGAGATGTGATGCGGAAGTAGTGGTTGCTAAGGACGCCGTTGGCGGCGATGGACGCGCCAGATTGTCTGCGCTGGAGCTGCCGAGATGTGGGGGGCTGGCTGCGGAGGAAAGGATTCCCCCAGTATGAGGTACACAGAGGAGGAAGGGATCCCCCAGTATGAGGTACACAGAGGAGGAAGGAAATCCCCCAGTATGAGGTAAGAAGGGATCCCCCAGTATGAGGTATACAGAGGAGAAAGGGATACCCCCAGTATGAGGAATACAGAAGAGAAAGGGATTCCCTTCGCATGAGGTATACAGAGGAGGAAGGAATACCCACAGTATGACGTATACAGAGGAGGAAGGGATCCCCCGTATAAGTTACACAGAGGGAGAAGGCATTCACTTAGTATGAGGTGCAGAGGGAGAAGGGATTTCCCCAGTATAAGGTACACAGAGGAGGAAAGGATTCCCTTAGTATGAGGTACACAGAGGAGGAAAGGATTCCCTTAGTATGAGGTACACAGAGGAAGAAGGGATTCTCTTAGTATGAGTTATACAGAGGAAGAAGGTATTCCCTTAGTATGAGGTACACGGAGGAAGAAGGGATCCTTCCAGTATGAGGTACACAGAGGAAGAAGGGATTCTCTTAGTATGAGTTATACAGAGGAAAAAGGGATTCCTTTAGTATGAGGTACACAGAGGAAGAAGGGATCCCTCCAGTATGAGGTACACAGAGGAAGAAGGGATGCCCCCAGTATGAGGTACACAGAGGAAGAAGGGATGCCCCCAGTATGAGGTACACAGAGGAAGCAGGGATTCCCCCAGTATGAGGTATAGAGGCAGAAGGGATTCCCCCAGTATGAGGTATACAGAGGCAGAAGGGATTCCCCCAGTATGAGGTATACAGAGGCAGAAGGGATTCCCCCAGTATGAGGTATACATAGGCAGAAGGGATTCCCCCAGTATTAGGTATACAGAGGCAGAAGGGATTCCCCCAGTATGAGTTACACAGAGGAGGAAGGGATCCCCCAGCATGAGGTACACAGAGGAGGAAGGGATACCCCCAGTATGAGGTACACAGAGGAGGAAGGGATCCCCTCCAGTATGAGGTACACAGAAGAAGGAATTTCCTTAGTATGAGGTATACAGAGGCAGAAGGGATTCCCCCAGTATGAGGTACACTGAGGAGGAAGGGATTCCCTTAGTATGAGGTATACAGAGAAGTAAGGGATTCCCCCAGTATGCAGTACACAGGAGGAAGGGATCCCCCAAGTAGGAGGTATACAGAGGAGGTAGGGGTTCCCACAGTATGAGATATACAGTGAAGGAAGGGATTCCCACAGTATGGAGGTATACAGAGGAAGGGATACAGGGGGGTTACTGACCTCTGATGAGGGAGGAGGAAGGGATTCCCGCAGCATAAGGTAGGTACATAGAGGCAGAAGGGATTCCCCCAGTATAAGGCACACAGGGGGGTGACTGACCTCTGAAGGGGGAGAAGGAAGGGTTTCCCCAGTATAAGGTATATTACAGAGGAGTGACTGACCTCTGATAGGTAGGAGGGGATTTCCCATTGTTTTATAACATATGTAACATCTCTCTCTTATTGCAGGCATGTTTCACTGAGAATGGCATCAATGGGCGGAGACTCATCCACGTAACATGTGCCACCCTCCCACAGATTGGCATCACTGATTTCGAGGATATGAAGGTGAGTCTGTGACCATTCCCACCACAGATATATAACCTAAGGTGAAACCAAACCAACAATAAAGGTTCACTCAACAGAAGCTATACCAAAAGGTAGTGCACAAATTCTTGTCATTCACATCATAATAAATGTCAACTGTAAAAATCCACCATTCATGCTTCAGACGATTTGCCCCTCCATCATCGCAACCATCCATCTGTTCCAATGCTCGTTGGAATTGATGCTAGGACTTGGTGCTTCTGCCTGGGATTCACTGCTGATGAGCCATGGGCTCCACTGAAACACCTGACACCTCCCAGTTGTGTTGTTTCTGTGCTTGCTGTCCCTATACTGGCCTCATTGGCATTAACAGGTTCCTACATCTGACTTACAACCTATATAAGCACTTCTAGGCCAGCAAAACTATCTGAATCCCTTACTTGCTACCTTGTTCCTGAGATCCTTGACCCTGTTCCCATCATCATTCTGGTATTTTGTTTGATCTGACTTGTTGTTCCTGACTTTGGTTAATGTCCGCCTGCCTAGAATCTGGTTTGTGATTGAACGGTTCTCCTGCGTTTTTCTGTTTTCTCCTTCACCAGTGGGGCAATCCTAGGGGTCATGACCTAGTGGCTACTGGACTCCAAAGTAGTGCATCTCCAACTAGGGGTGGCAGATCATCTCTTGCGGAATAGCCAGATGAAGACTCATAGCCACTTAGGTTCCACACCCTGGGAGCTCCAGGCGTACCACCAGTACAGCGGTCAAAGGAAAACTTGAAAAGCCCTAACAGAAATCATAGCTTGTTAATCTTCTACTGGTTGATTCTCAATGTTTGCAACCACTTTAAATACACTCATCCATTCATATATGCATCTATCCATTGTTTCTTCCACCCATTCTTCCATCAATCTATCCATCCCTCTACCAGCCCCTCACCCAACTAGCTTACCTACCTATCTGTTCATCACTTCATTCACCCATCTTTCTATACATCCTTCCATCCATTGTTCTATCCACTCATCCATCCTCCCACCCATCCACTCATCCATCCATCCATCCATTAAAATAAAGAGATGACACCCAAGGAGCAACTAACACTCAAGGGACCCCATATCAACATTTTGGTGAGGCCCACCAAGACTATTTGCGGCCAGTGTGTTCCTGTAATAAAAGTCCCTGTATCCAGTGTGTTGCTTTATCCTCCCAATAAAATTCAAACTCACAATTGTGGTCAGTTTACCTATGAAGGTGTCCTGTGGCATCTTTATATATAATACGTCCCCCTGGTGGTCAGGCCAGGACTCCATAAGACCCGTGAAGGCGTCATGTGGTATTTGACTATACATTCATAATACATACAGTCAGGTTCATAATGAATTTTGACATTTTTTAGCTCTATACACAACCACAATATACTTAAAATGAAAGGATCTGCTGCTAACGTGTTTATGCCTAATGCCACAGGATGCCTTCAGAGGTCTTGTGGAGTTTTTGCCAGACCGCCGAGGGGAATTGCACTATATAATAGGCTAACAGTGTATTATACAGTACAATACACTGTTAGCCTATTATATAGAGCAGTTCCCCTCGGTGGTCTAGCAAAAACTCCACAAGACCTCTGAAGGCGTCTTTTGGTATTGGGCATCAACACGTTAGCAACAGATCCTGTAGGTCTTCTTAAAGGACAACTGAAGTGAGACGAATATGGAGGCTACCAAATTGATTTCCTTTTAAACAATACCAGTTGCCTGGCTTCCTGTTGGTCTATTTGGCTGCAGTAATGTCTGAATCACACCTGATACAAGCATGCAGCTAATCTTGTCAGATCTGACAGTAATGTCAGAAACACCCGATCTGCTGCATGCTTGTTCAGGGTCTGTGGCTGAAAGTATTAGAGGCAGAGGATCAGCAGGATAGCCAGGCAACTGGTATTGCTGACAAGGAAATAAAAATGGCAGCCTCCACATTCTTCTCACTTCAGTTGTCCTTTAAGTTCTTCAGAGAGACCTGCATAGATAGGACTTGTTTTTCCAGCACATCCCACAGATGGGGAACTTGCAGACCAAACAAAACATAGTTCATCAGAGCAGGCCATCTTCTTTCATCGGTCTAGTTCTGATGGTCATGTGCCCATTGAAGGCACTTTCAGAAGTGTACACGGGTGGTCTGCACTTTGCTACAAAGACTGCTGTACACAGCAAGCTGCTATGCTCCATGTGTTCTGTCATCTGTTGCTTGTGGCCCGCAGTAGCTCTTCTGAGGACTCAGACCAGACAGGCTATCTTCACTCTCCTCAAACATCAATAATTCTTGGGTCACTAGTCGACTTTAGACCACTTTTAGGAGATACAAACCAGTGCATGCCAGAAATTCCCCCACAAATCCTGCCAGTTTGGAGATGTTCTGACCCCATCATCTAGTCATCACAGCTTAGTCAAGTCGCTCAAATTTTTACGCTTGCCCATTTCTCCTGCTTCCAGAGCTCAACGTTCACTTGCTGCATAGTATGACCCACTATATATTCTCTTCTTCTCAGGCTATCGCCAAGCTGGTGAGAGATCTGCTGGGAGTCAGTGAGCCAATGTGGAGCCGCAGCATCTCTCTGCCCCGAAGGGACAACCTGGGGCTTTTCTTGGAGCAGAAATCCCAAACTGGTGCCAACAATGACCTCCTTACCTATAACCAATTCATACAGGAACAGGGGCTTTGACTGTCCACCCCATCCCCAGAACCTCTACCTGCTCACCACCATCCAGAAACAGAGCTTGACTTATCCCCAATCACCAGAGCCGCTATCTTCTCACCAACGTTCAGACCAGGAGCACAGCTGAAACTCATACCTAATCACCAGAGCCACTACCTTCTCACCAACATCCAGGAGCACAGCTGAGACTAATCTTCAATCACTAGAGTTGCTACCTTCTCACCAACATCCAACCATAGTATGAAAGTGCTGAAAGCACATACATGAGTGTGTTGTCATTAAGCACATGAGAAGTTTTGTATACGAGACTGTGAGGAGGTGATTCTAGAGGTGAGCAAAAAAAAGCTCATGCACATCTGAGATTGCGATTGGGTTGGAATCTGGAAACCAATGAGGAGATGTACAGAGGAGAGAGATTGTGGAGAGCTTTTTAAGTTAGGATTAAGAGTTTAAAGTAAGTATTCTCTCGCCTATTGGCAGCCAATGAAGAGCTTTGTAGTGAGGAGCAGCAGAGGAAGAGCAAGAATAGAAATGAATGAGATGAGCAGCCGAGTTCAGTACAGAATGGAGCAGTGCCAGTCAGTTAGTTGGTAGTCAACACAGCAGTACATTACAATTACCCAGCTTAGATATTTTAAGAGCTTCTATGTCAGAAGTTGTTTTTCTAATGGGTTAATGCTGGGAATACGCAATTAGATTTTTCTGCACATTTACTGTCCGATTGTTTTTCTTAATTTCCATTCACTTCTATGAGAAATCGATCAGAAAAACAATGGAAAATAAGTTCGGACCTGTCAGAGATTATCAAACCATCTGTCTGCCAAATATCTCATGCTGTATTCCCTGCATTAGTTACCCAAGGCCAGGAGCTAGTATGTAGGCTAAACTTGATTTTGAGATTACCATGTCGTAATCCACCAGACGTCCTAAAGGTTCCATAGGTCCCAATGTTTATCAAAGGGGGTATTGACTCTTGCCATTAGCCCCTCCATGCACTTCATGCTGAAAACTCATTTAGTAATTTATCTTTTGTTGGAGGTTTCTGAGATCTCCATAATTGTACAATAGATTGTTTGGCCCCAGTAAGGGAATGGGGTTCAAGTTTCTGGGCCTTACGCTAAAAATTGGACTAGAGATAGCCTAATAATATAGCGGCGTAGATTCAAAATGTGTAGCCCATATTTCCTGTACTAGGTCCTGTAAAGTTTCTGGCAAGGTCTAATATGCGAGCCTTCCCAAAAATATGGAACAGAAAGTTGGCAGAGACCTCTGACATCTCCTCTCTAGCAATGTGCTGGAGTGTCCAGATTCCATTTATTTATTCCATCAGGGGTTCTGTACCACATAAAAAGAACCATACAGTGTTTTTTTATTTAGAAGTGGAGTAAATGGAGAAGCTAGCAGCATTGTTTTAAAGAGAATCAGTGCTCTAAAATTCTTACAATAAAAAGCATACCATTCTATTCATTATGTTCTCCTGGGCCCCTCTGTGCTCTTTCTGTCTCTCCCTGCTGCAATCCTGGCTTGTAATTGCCATTTTTATCCAGTGTTTACAAACAAAAGACATAGCAAGTGATACGCTGAGAAGAGATGAGTGTGTGAGCCATACAGAGTGTGCAGGGGGCCTGGAGAGGGTGTGTATAGTTTCTAGCCAATCACAAGCAGCACAGCACATTCCAGCCTCAGCCCGACAGAGGAGAGAAGATTAAATCATATAACAGAGATAATGCAGCCACTGTGCAAATAGGAAAGGCTGCAGTTAGACAGAGCACATTAGTGTGGTATAGGAACCTATAGGATAGTAGAAATAAGGATGAACATTTTGTTACAGAGTCTCTTTAAAATTATTCACCACATCAGTAGTGTAATATCCGTAGAGAATGCCTGGGCCCATTTAAACAAATACTTAAGAATTACAGGGGAGCTCTTAAGATTTAAAATACCCGCTTCAGGTTCTCTTAAAAGAGTATGTTGATAAGAGGGAAACCTTTGTCACTAGATTATATCTGGATTCACTGTAATAACACACACGTCTTGTAAATTGGATGGTTTTCAGTAAAGGGGGACTTGAGGATGGTCCTTGCATTGGCAAAACAAGAACCAATCATTTTTTCTCAATTTTCATCCACTAACTGAAAGGTAGTTGCTCAATCCAACTGGCAAAATAGTGTGCAAGCAAGTAGAGAGACTGGCTGGCATGTCTGTGTAGATCCTTTGTAAGGATTGCTTTTGTACAGCATAAAGGTAATAGCGAGAATCCCCCATGAGGAGATGGACTAGTCCAAAACCTGTCAGATCTGCCAGTGATCTCAACATAGGAAAAAAGTAATTTACAGCGCATTTTACTCTGGAAGAAAATATACATTTTATACGTATGATGCATTTTACATTTTTCGATTTTTCATGATAGTGGTTCTTTAGTAACAGCCTTGCTGGCAGGGGTGTAACTGGGAACCAAGAAGCCCTTCAGAAAAGCTCCTCCAGATTCCCCCTTCCCAGCTGTGCAAGTGCAGCCCCCATGCCACCCCCATAAGTGAACAGTTTCCATGTCATATAGTGGCAGTGGGGCTCCTTATGTGTAATTCTCAGCTGTGTATGTGGTGACACTATGACTCAGAGACAATGACTCTTTGTATAGGTTTATTGTGAATGTAACAGCCCATAATATTGCCCGCTGCCACACTGTGTAGCCATATCTGGGGTCAGTGTCCAGCCTTCTGTACTCACATCCCTGGTGAGCAGCTATGTGGCCAGAGTGCCCAGACTGTGCAGTGCTGCTGCCGTCCTCTGTATACCATGACTGGAGTCAGTGCCCACCAAGTCTTCTGGATGCCAGGACTGCAGTAGCTGGGATCAGTGCCAGGGTTAAAGTAAGTGGGATCAGTGCAAAAGGTACAGTAGGTGGGATTGGGGTCAGGTTTCGGTAGGTGGGATCAGTGCCAGGGTTTAAATAGGTGGGATTAGGGTCCAGGTTTTGGTAGGTGGGATTTGTGCTGGGGTTTCAGTAGGTGGGATTGGGGCCAGGTTTTGATAGGTGGGGTCAGCGTCGGGGTTACAGTAGGTGGGATTGGGGCCAGGTTTCATTTTGTGGGGTCAGTGCTGGAGTTAAAGTAGGTGGGATCAGTGTCAGGGAATCGGTAGGTGGGATCAGGGTCCAGGTTTTGGTAGGTGGTATCAGTGCTGGGGTTTCATTAGGTAGGATCAGTGCCGGGTTTTGGTAGGTGGGATAAGGATCCATTTTTTGGTATGTGGTATCAGTGCTGGGGTTTCAGTAGGTGGGATAAGTGCCGAGGTTTCGGTAAGTGGGATCAGTGCAGTGGGTACAGTGGTTGGGATCAAGGTCCAGGTTTCGGTAGGTGGGGGTCAGTGCCAGGGTTACAGTAGGTGGGATCAGTGTTGGGATTTCAATACGTGGGATCAGTGCCAGGGATTCGGTAGGTTGGATCAGGGTCCTAGTTTTGGAAGGTAGGTTCAGTGCTGGGGTCTCAGTAGGTGGGATCAGTGCCGGGGTTTCAGTATGTGGGATCAATGCCGTGGGTACAGTAGTTGGGATCAGAGGCCAGGTTTGGATAATCGGGATCAAGGCCCAGTTTTGGTAGGTGGTATCAGTGCTGTAGGTAGAGTAGTCACATATTTCCAATCATGCCCTGTGGGTGTCAGGATGATGTAGGAGGGCACAGTACATTCTGGACAGCTGTGATCGGAGTTGTGGGGAGGCCGCTAGATGTTGACTCAATGGCGTCTCCTTCATCTGGACACAACTCAAGTCAAACAGGGGAAAAGGGCTACAGGGGAGACGTGAAAGAACACGGGTCAGTACAATGCACGGTTACTATGACAACACAGTTCACTTGTCACAGCACAATGTCCACTTACCTGTCACTAGCCAGTGATGATTCAAACTCTCTGCTCACCATACAGGACCTTGTGAAGCTGGGGGGTGTGTCCTCCGATGTCATCTGCTGCTGGATGAGACCATTCAGGACACTCAATGACTGGTCATGTGACAGCCCATGTGATGTGCAGACATTGAGGATGGCATAGAGGGCGGGCTCTATGAAGTGACTGACAATCCGTACTCCCCCTGCGGGCAGATCACAGTCACATGACATATTGGATCACACGCAGAGCGCCCCCAGTGTACGGAGGATTCATATCATGACCTATGGTGGCTGCCTAGTCTGCCTAGAGGAGAAACGCTGCAGAATCGGTTTAGAGCTCTGTGCCAGTCCTCACCTGGGTATCTGTCCATAAAATAATGAGAGGTTTTATCTTTCCACCTCCATAGCACAGTAAGGGGAGGGGCATGTGTAAATGCAAAGAGACAATAGGTGTGAACTCATGACCAACAACTTCACACAGCTTTGATTTATTACGAGACATTATTACAGTGACAGGCAGTTCTCAGACACTTCCAGAGCCTGCAGGGCTGAATCACTAATATTCTCCCGAGAGTGAAAACACTGGAGAACATGAGAACCACTCTCCTGGCCTGGATTATTGTCAGTTCTCGGCTATGAGGTGGCACCTGGGCCATATCAGAATATAGTGGGGATAGTGAAAGCTTAGTGAATGAGAGGCTTATGCCTGTAGCTGTGTGCTGCAGAGTGCTGGTGGAAGGACTTTATTTAGTCAGTAAAGCAGCAGTCATTTGCATTGGGCATAGCTGCTTCAGTAATGAGGAATAATAAAATCACAAGACATTGCTGGAGGCGGAAGGAAACAGGAAGCTGGAACTTCCTCCTGTCACCACACAGCTCAGAGAAGTCTATTTTACTACATTTATCTGTCTGGTCTGTAGGGCTCAGCATGTGGGGGGGGGGTTTGGCTTCACATCGGCTCAGGCACATGGGACACAAGAATAAATGTCTGTAAACAGTGGTGTGGCAATAGAGGATGCAGAGGTAGCAACCGCACCGGGGCCCTTGGGCCAGAGGGACCCTACAGGGCCCACCTTTAACCACAGTATTAGCTTTCTATTGGTCCTGTGTTTGTAATAATCATCAGTTCTATGTATGCTAGTGGTAATCATTAACAAGCTGTTCCCCATTCCCTTCTTGCACCTCTGACACTTTAGTTGCCATTGGCAGGTTTTGATGCGCCGTATCAATTGTTATGTATAGAGTGCTTGGGGGGCCTCAATGTAAAACTTACACTGAGGCCTACAGCTCCTTAGCTACGCCACTGTCTGTAAAGGCTTCATACTCAATTAAGGAGCACTCCTAACATATAATATACAGAGCAGGGTGTGATCAATTATTACTAGAATGTAAGAATGATTTGCCAAATATACATTCTGTTTATTATCAAACTGCAAAATGAGCTAAAAGAAGAATCTAAATCTGATAAATATTTGCTGTAACTACCCTTTCCCATCAAACAGCATCAATTCTTATAGTCAGAGTTTTATTTATTTATTTATTTTTTTTAATAAGATTATAGTAACACCGCTCAAACTATGCAGGAGTGGACATTAAGACATCAGCCAAGTAATCCACAATGCAAGGGAAAAGGCTTCATCCGAGAGTGAAAACAGTAAAAACTTTATTTGAAATCCAAAAAACATCCAACAGACAAGAGCTTTTCTAAGCGCTTGTGATTTTAAAAGCTCTTGCTGAAGTTATCCTATGTGAGTGTTCTCACTGGAGTGGTGTGATTTTGTATAAGTCCCCCATAGCATTGCATTAGCAAGAGCTTTTAAAATTACGAGCGCTTAAAAAAGCTCTCGTAGTGTGAACCAGGCCTAAGGGACTGTTCACACCTAGGGCGCTTTTGGCTTTTTTTAAGCGCCAGCGATTTTCAAAATTGCACTAAAAGCGCTTGTGCAATGATTCCCTATGAGAGAGTTCACATCTGAGAGTTCCCTTCCTGACTTGCATCAAATCGCTTTGCAAAAGCGCTTACCAAAAAGGTTTACAAAAACAATCGCAACACGCAGGAAAATAATTGCTGGCATCAGCGTTTGCGATTTTAGATGTGAACAAGGCCTAAAAGCTGACGTGTATCAGAGCTAGTCTTGCTTCTAAGGGCCCGTTTTTACTATGAATGAATCACTGATTTTCCCTACATGCAAATTCAAATCTGGTTGAACTCGATGGACGTATGTCTTTTTTCAACCAAAATAACTATGTAAAAAAAAATGGGGATACGCAGCCTATTGAAATCAATAGGCTTCCATCCAATAAGCATGCAGATAAAAAAAAAATGGATGGTATACAGAAAAAAAAAAAGGGAGAAGGCATGTGAATCACTATAGCTGTACATGCCACAGCTAGAAGGATTCAGATGTCTCACATCCCAGCTGTGCCGGCATCTCACAAGACGCATGCAGTGCACAATGGAGACGGGCCCTTTGCCATAGCTGCCTAACACCTGGATGATCTAAGTAATTTAAAGGCAGCCTGATTAATTACCCCTGTGGGCGTTAAAAACTTAAATTGAGTAAATCTAAAAAGGATACTGCAGTTCCTAAAAATATCTCTATAGCTAAAGAAGCCCAAAGAGCTCACTGCTGTCAGTGGCAAAAGCAATATGGACAAAAACAGAAGAACTGCAAGGCACAGAAATGGCAGCAGGTTCTCTGGACTGATGAGTCGTAATCTGAAACAACTGGCTGGAGAGCAGTATAGTAATGACTGTCTACAGCCAACAGTGAAGCATGGTGGAGGGTCCTTGCTAGTTTAGAGCTGCATTGCTGTAAATGGAGTTGGGGATTTGGTCTGGATAAATGGTGTCCTCAATTCTGAGAAACACAAGCAGATGATTATCCAGGAAGAGTCAGAAAATCTGGGGTTTTTCTCCATACCGTTTGGAACAACCTGCCTGCCAAGTTCCCCTAAGCACTGTGTGCAGATGTACCTAGAAAACTGATGCTGTTTTGAGGGAAAAGGGTGGTCACACCAGATATTGATTTGATTTAATTTGTTCTTCGTTCATTCACTTTGCATTATTAATAAAAAATAAACCATTAACAGTTCTATTTCGGGAAATAGGTTACGGTGCACAAAGCAGATCAGGAGGTCACATACCACCACCCGATGCTTCCCCCGGAACTGGAATTGTGTTTCTTATGAGGCAGCCGTCCCTCAGGGCCTCCGTCACTGTGACATGTGGGTGACACTGCAGCCCTTCACTGTTGTCACTTTTGTACTGTGGCCTGACGACACCACTGTGACCCAGAAGCCTCTTCACCCTGCAAGAGATCATGTGACGTCACACCAGAGACCGGGCCTGTAGATGCAGAGCAGAGTCAGGACATCTGCTGGAATTAGTGTGAAGAGGCAAATGCTTTCTGTACTGGAGTCACATGGCTCCTATGATAAAAAACACTGCCCCCCGGCATCCCTCCAGATGTGCAGCGCCCCCTGTGCACTTCTCACCCCCCTCCCAGGCCTGACCTGCCAAATAACTGTAATAAGGAACACTGCCCGTTGCCCCCCGCCCCTCCAGGCATCGCTCCAAATGTGCAGCGCCCCCTGTATACCTCTCACCACCGTTCCCAGGCCTGACCTGCCATATAACTGTAATGAGGAACACTAAACCCCCCACGGCATCCCTTCAGATGTGCAGCGCCCCCTGTATACGTCTCACCACCGCTCCCAGGCCTGACCTGCCATATAACTGTAATGAGGAACACTAAACCCCCCACGGCATCCCTCCAGATGTGCAGCGCCCCCTGTATACGTCTCACCACCGCTCCTAGGCCTGACCTGCCATATAACTGTAATAAAGAACACTGCCCCCCCCTCTCCCCGGCATCCCTCCAGATGTGCAGCGCCCCCTGTATACTTCTCACCATTGCTCCCAGGCCTGACATATAATTGTAATAAGGAACACTGCCCCCCCCCACCGGCATCCCTCCAGATGTGCAGTGCCCCCTGTACACTTCTCACCCCCCCCGCTCCCAGGCCTGACCTGCCATATAACTGTAATGAGGAACACTAAACCCCCCACGGCATCCCTCCAGATGTGCAACGCCCCCTGTATACGTCTCACCACCGCTCCCAGGCCTGACCTGCCATATAACTGTAATAAAGAACACTGCCCCCCCCCCCTCCCCGGCATCCCTCCAGATGTGCAGCGCCCCCTGTATACTTCTCACCATTGCTCCCAGGCCTGACATATAATTGTAATAAGGAACACTGCCCCCCCACCGGCATCCCTCCAGATGTGCAGTGCCCCCTGTACACTTCTCACCCCCCCCCCCCGCTCCCAGGCCTGACCTGCCATATAACTATAATAAGTAACACCACCTCCCCCCTCCCTCCCCCCACAGCATACATTTCTCTCCATAGCTCCCAGGCCTCACCTGCCATATTGAGGAGAACGCCAGCGCATACCACTAAGGCTGCATCTGAAATGACCACCAGCTCAATGTGCAGCACCTAAATAGATTTTCTGCACCCTTTGCATTCAATTCAGATGCAAATCATATGCAAATCTGCTACTACTTATTATGCCAACAGGAAACTCAGGAGGAGGGGCTGGGAGCAGCTAACCTGACAGTTACATAGTTACAAAGTTAAAAAAAAGATGGGGGTAAAGGCTGCGCGTCCCTAAACATATGTTGCAATTGAATGGTTAATCGCACAGGCATACACCGCCTCTGTTAGACTGTAAAATGCATGCCCTGCATCCAAGACAAGTGCTAACATTTATTAAACTAGGAGGAACTTTAGCTTCCAATATGGTTTGCATGCAAAGTATAATATACTAGACACTTGCGCCACGGTGAGGCAAACCTGACCTGCCATAGAACTATAATAAGTAACACCACCTCCCCCCTCAGCATACATTTCTCTCCATAGCTCCCAGGCCTGACCTTCCACAATTCTGCACCCTCAGCATCCCTGCAGATGTACAGCACCCCCCACTAGTCTGACCTCCTCTGCCAAGAATACCAGGTTTGCACAGCAGCACTGATCCCCCACGGCAAGTCGTTTAGCCAGGTGGATTGATGGGCTGAAGCAATTGTTCTGTCACTTATCCCACCCACTCCAACCCAATACCTACACTAAACTGTTGGTCCTCTGCACCCTCCATAGCAAGCCAAGAGGCTAGCAACATGTCAAAACTATAAGGTGTGTTAGCAGCTTATCTCTGTGGTTGGAAACCTTTGGAGGGTCCCATATCCTCATAGAGCCAACTGTTCTAGCGAAGGGTCCCTCTTCATCTTCCAGTCATGCTAAGGTCTGTGCATGCCCAGTAGATGAAGTGCATGACTAGTTTCATCTGAGCACAAGCACTTCGTTCTACTGGGCATGCTCAGACCTTACTCGCACATGCTCAGTCCAGATGTGCTCATCACGGCCAGAAATCTGTGCAACACTATTTGTCCAAAAGTTATGAAGGATCCCAGCGTTGGGCGGGCTGCAGGAGGATCCGGGAAGCTTCTGGACCATCAAAAGCATTCCTGCTACTGAGGTGAGATTGTGTAACTCACCTCGGGTGTCTCTTACAGTCCATTTATGCTGTTAAATTCTGGAAGAACACATGATGTTTAGAATAAATTCTAAGTACTACCTCTGGCATTTAAATTTTAATATAACCATCAATTTTACAACTGTGCTCACCTATAGATTTCCCTATACAGACCCTCTCCGCTGCCTGACTTCCCGATCACAATGTGTGGTCTTATAACCCCACTTCCTGTGAAAGTCTGTATCAAAAGTTTCACCCATTTTTTCTGTATAAATCTGAATATGGATGAGGTGGGCGGTGGCTGCTCCACCCTTGTGACCACTACCTTCAGTCATGTTTCCTATTGTACTGCTGGAAAATGTAGTCCAGCCTCTATTGCTCCTCCTGCTCTAGGTGTCACATGGCCACTACTGTAAGAACAAATATACAGGAAGTGTTTCTTCTATTTCTTATGTCTGTGCTACTGATGAAGACTATCACAAGCCCCGCCCCCATCTTACCTAATGAGTGGCACAGCACACACCATGCTGTACACCACACACCACTGTGGCAGGTGACCGCAAATCTCCGCGCACACAGCTGGTAGCTGGGACGGCAGGCAGCACAGGAAGACAAGCTCCGCCCCTCTGACCAGCTTCATGTTGTCATAGAAACAACAGACACCCAGAGCCTGGATGTCTCCTATGGGCAATGGAAACCGCAGTCAGCACACAGGAATCCATTATACAGGATAAGCAGCCAATCAGATGCTTAAGTCATCATTCCACATTCACACAGAGAAAGGAGAGCTCCAGACTGGTTACTGCAGATACAGTGATTACCATTTCTATGAACATAAAATCTGCCTCAGGACCCATTTCACTGGACCACTGAGATTGGCATATAGCAATCAATCAGATCACTCCTTACGAGGCGTGTTGCAAGCTGACTACATGCTGGTTGCTAAAGGTTAACACTAGTGACAGGGCCGGTTGTAGACTTTTTATTGCCTGAGGCAAGCAAGTGAGGATGCGCCCCCCCCCCCCAACAGCACCCGGTAGGGCTGCGCGATTAATCATTAAAAAGACGAAATAGCGATATGTGGCACAATGACTTAGAAAACGCGGAAGAGTAATTTTTTTTACGCATTTATTTTTCCGCATCCCGACGCAATCCGCCATATTCGAAGCATATAACTATAGCGCAACTCACTTTCCTGTCCAAGCCTCTTCCTACTTCCTCTCCCAGGCGTCATCGCGTTGGTTATAGCGCCCCCCTGTGATGATGTAACCGCATGTCATCACAGGAAGTGCTGGTACTAGAAGATAGAAGCTGCCTGTGTCATCCCAGAAGGTAAGTTGTTACTATACCTGCTCTCCCCCGCTGCTACACCTACACTGCCTGGCTACCTACACTGGAGGCACCTACCTAGCTAGCCTTTACTAGTGGGCAACTATATTGGCAGCACCTACCTAGCTAACCTTTACTAGTGGCATCTATACTGGCTACCTATAGTGGAGACACCTACCTATCTAACCTATGGGGCAACTATACTGGCTGCCCCTACCTAGCCAACCTTTACTAGTAGCATCTACCTATACAGGTGAAACCTAGCTGCCTAACCTATGGGGCAACTATACTGGTGGCACCTACCTAGCTAACCTTTACTAGTGGAAGCTATACTGACTACTTATAATGGAGGCACCTGCATAGCTAACCTTTACTGGGGCAACTATACTGGAGGCACCTACCTGGCTAAATTATACTGGGGGCATTGTGAATTTAGTGCTAAAGTTTGATTTTAAGAGAATCGTGAAAATAAAAAAAAAATCAAAATTACAATTTTTGTCAGAAAAAAAAATTCAATTCAATTTTTTCCTAAAATCGTACAGGCCTAGCACCCGGCAATTTACTCTGCTTCATTTAATGTTCTCAGTCAGCAAGGGAGCATATGCAACAGCTTGAGACATGACATGCTGCAGCTCAACACAATAACACACAAACAGTCGGCTGTCCTCCATTCCTCCTCAGTCAGGACAGCTGTGCCACCTCCTCCCTTCTGCTGTGCAAATCAATTGAAACACTGCTGCTCTCCTGCCTCCCCCTCCTCACTCACTGTCAGACTCCTCACACAGCACAACAAGCTGCTTTTCCCCAGTAATGACCTCTTCACCTCGCTCACTCTCCTTCTACTCTGCATGCTGTAAGTGTAAACACACAGTACAAACTTGCCACCCCTGTAATCTCTGCGATTGATGCAACTGTTTCACCTTGCTTCGTGAGAGAACTGGCCCTGACTAGTGATCGCCAATAAGATGCTAACAAAGTTGAGTCACACCTGGAACAAGCATGCAGCCAGCGGAGTCCCACCTGGAACAAGCACGCAGCCAGCAAAATCACACCTGAACAAGCATGCAGTGAGCGGAGTCATGCCTGGAACAAGCATGCAGTGAGCAGAGTCATGCCTGGAACATGCATGTAGCCAGTGGATTCATGCCTGGAACAAGCATGCAGCTGGCAGTCAAACCTGGAACAAGCATGCAGCCAGTAGAGTCACACCTGGAACAAGCGTGCATATATGATCGGTCCCTGATTGGTGTCATGAACCTGTGGAGGGTCTCTGATGGGTGATGTAAACTCACTGAGGGTCTCTGGCCGGCGTGTGGACACACTGATGAGGTCAGCAGGAACCTCTCCCAGGGAGATAAGACAGTGGACGAGCTGCTTCCCCAGATGTCCTCCACCAATAATGCCGACACGGGGTCCCCTAGAGGGAGAGGTACGTGGGGGGTGTGAGGTGAGGAGAGGGACACTCTGCAGCTGCTGCCTGGGGAAGATGAAGCAGAATTATTATCTCAGGTGTTAAGGCTCATACACACATCAGACCATAGTCTTTGGAAAATGAAAGATCACAGACCAATTTTAGCCCCTTCCATGTAGTATGAGAGCCATACCTACACAGTATATTCTATGGAGCTGAACTCCCCATCAGACAGAAATCTTTGCAAGATGCTGCACACACAGATGCTGTAGACATTCAAAAGATCAGTATCTGCAAAAGATCTGTTCCCGCAAAAGATCCGTTCCTGCAAAATGCATTCATAGTCTATGACATCTGCAGATCTCATACACACCTTGTTTAACTGACATTCATCTGCAGAACAGATCCACCAGGATGGATTTTCAGATCTGCAGATGAATGTCAGTCAAACAAGGTGTGTATGATGATTTGCAGATCTCATAGACTATCATTGCAATTTGCAGGAACGGATCGTTTGCAGATACTGATCTTTTGTGTCTGTACAACATCTGTGTGTGCAGCATCTTGCAAAGATTTTTTTCTGATGGGGAGTTCAGCTCCATAGAAAAGACTGTGAAGGTATGGCTCTCATACTACATGAAGGGTGGTAAGATTGGTCTGTGATCTTTCATTTTCCAAAGACTATAGTCTGATGTGTGTATGAGCCTTTAGACGGGCCTTTCCTTGGCTTTCTGTGTGATGTGTGGATATCTCACCAGGTTCGGAGGAGTAGTTTGCAGAAGAACACAGCATGGGCGCTTGCATGGAGCATTAGAGAGCTTCTCCGTGTGCTCAGATGCTCCAGATTCATCCCATGTTCAGCCTGTAGAGAACAGAGCCCTGCTGTGAGGTCACAGATCCCTGGCATGGTGTCCCCGGAATACGACCAGACTATGGAGGACCATCAACAGGACACAGAGGAGACCATGTATGAGGCTGGAGGAGAGAGGGACATCGTCAACTATACCAGAAAACCAGATTTACAAACCCCTGTCTCCCATCCTGATGACCTCCCCTTAATGCTGAGGATCCCCCATACCCCTTACCCCCAAACTGAGGTCTAACACCACCTGCTGATACCACATATTACTCGCCACCATCCCGTAGACCCCCCCCACACACACACACACTGCTGAGGATCCCTCATACCACTCACAGGCTCACACCCATCCCGAGGCCCTCCCTAACCCCCTACCCCCATCCTGAGGACTAAACCCGCCTGCTGAATACCTCCCGAGGATCCCCCATATCCCTCAATCCCATTCTGAGTACTACCCCATGCAATAGAGCCCCATACCGAGTACGCTCAATGCCTTTATTTCCCGGGTGTATCTGATGCCTCCTCACACCGCACAGACTCCCTCATACCGAAACGGCCACCACCCTAAACAGTAAACACTGAGGACCCCCCCCCCCCCCCCCCCTCTCCCCCTTACCGCACGTGTCTTCTAGTTGTAGTTGCTCCTCGAGCTTTTCTGCTTCCAAAGCAACAGCAGCAGCATATCCATGGCAACGCGCGAGGAGGCAGAACAACTTCCGGTGTTGTCTGATTACACTGCCTGTGGATTTGCGCTGCCCCGCATGCTCAGTAGGAGACTGTGCGCGGCCACATTTCCTATAGAATGATGCTGCTGGAGGTAAAATACTAAATTTCTCCGCTCCCACACCTCTTACACTCCCCAAATTTTTAGGGTAGAGAGGGGACCCCCCGAACTACCTCTATACCAAATTGCAGCCCCCGAGACCCGCTGGTTCCCGAGATAGATTTTTCGAATCTATCTCCTGAACCAGCGGGTCTCGGGGGCTGCAATTTAACATAAAGGTCGTTCGGGGGGTCCCCTCCCTACCCTCAAAATTTGGGGAGTGCAAGAGGTGTGGGAGCGGAGATATTTCATATTTTATCTCCAGCAGCATCATTACCTTCACACTGAGCATGCGTGCTACTCAGTGTGGAAGGGAGCTTCCGGGCAGCGCGATCAGACATTACACCGGCAGCTTCTCAGCACTTGCAGCTCTCCAGTCACATGGCCCGCTCTCTTGTCACCTGACTCCGCCCCTATTCACGTGATCTCAGGCACAGTGCAGAGCACTATATAGGACCAATCTAATCTAACAACTCTAAACACTTCAACCCCACACATGACCTATTCATACTCGGAGCTCCAACCTGCCCCCTTTACACCCTGAGCTCCACCCCAACATCTACTCCCTCCTTCTGCCCACCGCTCTCCTCCATCTTCTATTCCACGTCTGCCAGTGCCCACCCCCCTCCTGTCCTGCTGTTCTGCCCACCTCACTCTTACATGTCTGACCGCCCCACCCCCGCCCTCTATTCCACGTCTGACCGCCCCACCCCCGCCCTCTATTCCACGTCTGACCGCCCCACCCTCTATTCCACATCTGACCGCCCCACCCCCGCCCTCTATTCCACGTATGACCGCCCCACCTCGCCCTCTATTCCACGTCTGACCGCCCCACCCTCTCCCTCTATTCCACGTCTGACCGCCCCACCCTCTATTCCACGTATGACCGCCCCACCCCCGCCCTCTATTCCACGTCTGACCGCCCCACCCCCACCCTCTATTCCACGTATGACCGCCCCACCCCCGCCCTCTTTTCCCACGTCTCACTGCCCCACCCCCGCCCTCTATTCCACGTCTCACCGCCCCACCCCCACCCTCTATTCCACATCTGACCGCCACACCCCTGCCCTCTTTTCCACGCCTGACGGCCCCACTACTGTCCCTCTATTCCACGTTTGCCCGCCTCACTCCTGTCCCTCTTTTCCACAGCTGCCTGCCCCACTCCTTTCCCTTTATTCCACAGCTGCCCGCCCCACTCCTGTCCTTCTATTCCACGTCTGCTGACCCCACTCATGTCCATCCTTCTATTCCACGTCTGCCCACCACACATGTCCCTCTCTCAGGGCCGGGACAAGGTCCTCCAGCACCCAAGGCTGAGACACCAAAGTGCGCCCCTCCATCCCTCCACCCCAGTCGTCATACACTGATTGCTATTAGACTAAGAGGCACCCCAGGGCCCCCAACACCTTAATCTCTAGTTATCTGGCCTGTAGTCACTTCCATGTATCTCCTTTTCTTATTTCTTTCTGCTTCAAACACAATTAGGAATGACAGCTGAATGAATTGTGCGCCCCCTCCTACACTGCGCCCTGAGGCTGGAGCCTCTCCAGCCTATGCCTCGGCCCGGCCCTGCCCTCTCTTCCACGTCTACCCATCCATTCCATGTGGCCCTTGTGTCTTTCCACCCAGCCACTGTCCTCACAGATTCTTATCTCACACACGGTCCATCTATGTGCGATCACTGGCAGATTAATGCTGTTATTTATGGCCTACACAAGTAGATTTGCAATCAGCACAAGACCCCAAAGTCACAATCCCACTATTCCTGAGAATAAAGGGAATCCTCTCCATTCAAACCTACACAATACAAGGATTTGGGTAAATGTTATTTCATCTTTTTTTTAGAGTTTGCTGAGGTTTTGTAAAAGCTGCAATGCATCCTGCTGTGTGCTGCTTATTACTCAAGCAGGAATATGGGCGTTACTAGGCAGTCAGTACCTGAGAGCAGCATTTCTCTACGTAGCATGTACCCCTTTATGAAAGAATGCAGAGTACCCAGTACTGTAAATATCTCAGATACCCCCTGATGAGTATTTGTTGGGAGTACTCCATACCAGTGTACAGGTACTTAACAATCGTTCTACTTTTAAACCTCTATATAGCCTTTATCACACGGAATTTGTTACGTTCTATTCCCACAATCGTAATATATTGACTATGACAACTTCAAGTACCCTCTGATCCCAAATCAAGTATCCCTGGGGGAATGTGTCCCATATGGCAAGAACATAGAGAAGGCTCACCAGACAAGAATAGACCCAGATTATATGGTCCCAATAGCGTGGTTTTGTCAACTGGGGGTGACACCAATCAGAAATAAGTTTGGTATGTCTCAAAACTTTCAGAGATTCATCCACCTAACATGATAGAGGAAGAAAGCAATCGCTTCTTAGCATAAAGTTGTTAAAAGTTTTTACATTTTAATCCCTTCTTAAGAGCTTAAAACCCACCATAAACATTGGTTCATGCAACCAG
The DNA here is from genome assembly GCF_040937935.1 of Hyperolius riggenbachi. Lineage (NCBI taxonomy): Eukaryota > Metazoa > Chordata > Amphibia > Anura > Hyperoliidae > Hyperolius > Hyperolius riggenbachi. The sequence continues at coordinate 264,919,665 of NC_090654.1, read as the reverse complement.
GACATTGAAAAGTGTAAAAGCATATGTGAAATAGAACACTGCTGGTGTACTGATGTGAACTCCGCTTGACTAGTTTCACTAAATATAGCTTCCTCGGAGGCCTCATTATATGTGGATGAATGCATCAGGCAGAGGATCACACGTCTGTTTTTGTGCGTTTTCTGCACAGAAAACCAAATTTAAACTGAGAAATCATATTAATAATTAAGATAGTGCACACTAAAATGCGTTTTTCGTGTAAAAAACAAAAAAAAAACATGACATCCTGCAGCATCTGCCCTTTGTGTTTTCTATATCCATTACATTAGCTGGTGTGGAGAGGAAAAAAAAAATAAAAACACAGACAAATGTGAACCGTGCCTGAGAAGCTCATTTCTGATGGGTGTCTCTCTGAGTTGACAGAAACACGCTTATAATCTGAGACCTCATAACCATGTCTGATAAGACCCATTTCCTTTTGCGGCTCTCGTTCTGCTGCATAGCCGCAGTCCAAGTGACTTAGCTGTGCCATACACGGCTATAGGAATTCGGCTGCAACATGCTTGTCTAGACTTGCACTGCAGTGGACGGCAAGCCACTAGTTACATAGGCAGCATTTCCCCGCCCCTCTTGCATGTGGGGAAACACTGCCGATTCAGCCTGGTTTCGGGTGTAGTGGAAACAGGCCCAGCTCATCGCATCACTCATTCATTAGCGGTGAAGTATTTTTGAGAGAGTTGTGGAAGGGTCCATCTAAAGGCGGGTTTCTTTGAGTGGCGAGCAATTGTTTCCGTGATCTCCCGACATGGGTACAGGTGCGCGATTAAGCAAATTACAATTGACAAGGGGCTGTAGTAATAACCATCATGGCGGATTGGATTCTTTAAGATCTTCAACGACCCCACGCAAAAATTGCAAGATCGATTGGAATTGGATGGATCGGGGAGCGCTCTTCATCAAGGGACGTTGCTGGGATCCATCTTGTTGGGTCGTCAGATTAGTATTCAGCTTTAGGACGGACTTTGGCTGCAGAACTTTATACATTTATGCACAGATATTTAATATTTATATGCACAAATATTAGAACCTCAAAAAGGTCCACCTTGATCAATAAATTACTGTAGGTAGTTATAATTAATTCTACCAACTTGCCAGCAGGAGTTTGTTAGTGGATCTGCTACTCCAATACACCCCTCTATGCAACACACACACACACACACACACACACACACACACACACACACACACACACACACACACACACACACACACACACACACACACACACACACACACACACACACACACACACACACACACACACACACACACACACACACACACACACACACACACACACACACACACACACACACACACACACACACACACACACACACACACACACACACACACCCCTGAGGGAATGCAGGGCCGGCGCTTCTCTGCATACAGCATAGGAGAAAGTGAGCTGATGACAGCTGGGTGCTCACCAAAACTAGCCGGGTGGAACGCCCGGCAAAAGGGCCAAGGGAGAACACAGGATAAGACATGTGGGGGTAGAAGACCAATGACACACTATCAAGGCCATCCAGTCTGCTGGAAAACTCAACAGATTTCCAGCTAGCTTCATACAAGGATTTAAAACCACCAAAACGGACGTATCTCCCAGACAGGAAAGTATGAGGTAACACTGACTATAAATATTAACAAAGTGTTTATTTATAGGGAAGGGGCGGGGCCAGCATCCTGAACTCCTCCTGGATCGCCAAATTCAGTTCTTCCAACGCATTTGCTGCAGTGAGACAAGACAGACCATGAGTGACGAAATACAGAATACTAATATACTAATATATACTAATATATAATATATAATATATATAGTATAAAATACTAATTTAATAATACAGAATAGACTATATCAGCCCTATAATATACAATTTACATCTAATATACCATACCAGATTTACAATATACAATACTTCTCAGTAATATAATATTTATCAAGCCTACAATAAATATCATGTACCTAACATACAGTATAATACCTATTTAATAATATACATGAATGATCCTACAATGCATACCGTAACTAGTAATATATAACACCAATCTTGTGTTTTACCACATCAGCCCAATACAGCACTAAAGCCACATGATGTCTGACTCTCCATGATATCAGAGTTGCCCCCATACTGCTCTCACCGTGTTGTTGAGAATGGAGTCAATCTTATCCTCCTCTGGAGATCCACGATCCACCTTACAGCGATACGACATCAGCTGATGTCGGTCCTTCAGGTCTCTGTATGTCTGTCAGGAAAAATAGGAATGCTACTCTTATTACTGACCAGCTCTGATGCATCATCCTCCTATCACGGCCCTGTTCTGATGCATCATCCTCCTATCACTGACCTACTCTGACGCATCATCCTCCCATCACTGGCCGGCTCTGATGCATCATCCTCCTATTACTGACTGGCTCTGACATATCATCCTATTATTGATCACCTGACATATTATCCTCCTATCACTGACCAGCTGGCATATCATCCTCCTGTCAGTGACCGGCTCTGACGTATCATCCTCCTATCACTGACCTGCTCTGATGTATCATCTTCGTATCACTGACCACCTGACATATCACCCTCCTATCATTGACCCGCTGACATAGCCTCCTCCTGTCACTGACCGGCTCTGACATATCATCCTCCAATCACTGACCGGCTGACATATCATCATCCTCCTATCACTAACCTGCTCTGACGTATCATCCTCCTAACACTGACTGGCTGACATATCATCCTCCTATCACTGACTGGCTCTGACGTACCATCCTCCAATCACTGACTTGCTGACATATCCTCATCATCCTATCACTGACTGGCTCTGACATATCATCCTCCTATCGCTCACTTGCTCTGACGTATCATCCTCCTATCGCTCACTTGCTCTGACGTATCATCCTCCTATCGCTCACTTGCTCTGACGTATCATCCTCCTATCACTGACTGACTGGCTCTGACATATCATCCTCCTGTTATTGACTAGCTCTGTCCTATCCTCCTGCTATAAATAACCGGCTCTGACGTATCATCCTCTAATCACTGACTGGCTGATGTATCATTCTCCTTTCACTGACGCACTCTGACGTATTACCCTCCTATCGGCAAACAGAATGCAGAATCCAAACTTGCTACATTTTTTCTGGAATGGTTCGGCGCACGGACGCAATTAAAGCCTATGAGGACAGTGTTCAGTACCCTTAATGCTCACTTTAGTGCCAACATCTCATTCTCATGTTGCATGTAATTACTCACTGCAAGAGAAGCTGGGCACTAGAGCGAGTGGTGAGGGTAAGAAGAGGTTGCACATCGCTGGAGGCGCCTGGAGCAGGTAAGAGATGTTCGGCTTCCGCTCACCATTATACTCTGCAATAGGACAGTCAGTTCTATTACGGCTGTGTTGTGACACCTACATTGAGAACCTAGGCACCAGGGGAATTCCTGAGATGGCGCTAGGGGGATACCAGAAATGCCATCAGGAAGTTGCCAGAGATACTGCAGGGGGAGGACTCTAGGGGGTGCTCTGTTTTCATGTCACACTAATTACTCCCACTCTCCACTTCCTGTTACTGCTGCGCATCACATACTCACATCAATGACCACATCGTGGCATTTGTACTTTGTTGCTAATGATATCCTGGTCTCCACATCCTCCACCAATCGGACATATTCCTGCAGGACCTGCACAGTGGGAGGAGAGACATCAATGTCATATGATCCCCTCCCCCAGAGATCAGAGGTGGGTATTCCAGCAGCTGGGGGTACAGACATCTGCAGTGAGTGCCACTCACCTGTGCCGGAGCCCCATTCTTGTGTAGAATCTCCACGACACGGTGAAAGCCGACCGGTGCTCTCTTCTTTGTGTAACCCAACCAGTTCTGAGGAGAGAGGCCAATCAGGAGAGGTGGTCAGTGAGAGGCTAGTCCTTCAGGCTAGCATGCAAACTGTATGCAGTCTGAGACTGGGCCAATCAAGTGGGCATCCTATGGGCCAGCTCCAATCTGCATAAAATCTTAATGCCAGCTGTGATTATTAGCCTCTTTAGTGACCACTGTGTAATAACAGACCAGAGGTGGCGCTATTCACATGATTATCCCAAACATGGCGCATGTTCTCTGAATGCTGAACACACATTTTACATGTGGCCATTTGATAAAAGGATTGCTTCTGGGCAATCTCACACATTACCAATAATTGTTTTTTGACCAAACTGCATGAAAAGTCACATGATCTATCTAGATTCTTATGCAATCGTTTTACGCTGAATCGTTTATGAGGATAGCATTAGAATGTAAGTCTGTATGGCCAGCATTAGTCCTCAGCAAACACAAGTTAGAAATTACTGCATACATTTCAGCAGGAGGAGGAAGACTCTGCAGTTCTCTTCCTCATCTTATTCTGAGATTGTTTTCTGTGAAGTTATCTGTTCCTGACTCTGGATTGCAGCTGATTCTCCGACTTCTCATGTGGAGCCTTACCTTTCCCCATCCTGCATCAACCCCCCCCCTTCTGCCTGTAACCATGGAGATTGCCACCCCACTGTTCATGTTCCACTGAGTTAATCAATTCACATTAGTAACAGTCAATGGCCTCAATTTACTAAGCTTATCTCCTGTCTTTAATAATGTTCCTAGAGTTATCACCATAGTGATAAGGCATGTAGTATTCAGGAAACATTTTACCTCAGGCAAACCTAAAGTTAACTCTTCTGTCTTTAAGTTAACTCTTCAATCCTTAAAATAACTCCAGAATTCTAAAGTTAAAGACAGGTTGTTAATTAACTGTGTGTGAGAATAACTTCAGAGAAGGTAACTTAACTACAGAGGAGGTAACTTAAGGAATGAAGAGATAACTCTCTCACTGTGTGGAGGTAAGTTTTCTCTTGCCTTATTATCTCCAGCATGATCTTAGTGAATTGAGGCCAGTACTGTATTGGTAGGGCGCTCAACAGCTGAAAGTCAAACTCCATTTAATATTCCAAAGCAGCATGAAATCTCCAGTCCATATATACATAAAGTCCCAGAGAATTCACTTGACAGATAATATGGCTGACCCATTCAGATAACATAGCGCAACTCTGTATTTATTATTAAAAATATATAAAATCCATGAAGTCTACTATTGTAATTGCACTGGATTTTATATATTTTTAATAATAAATACAGAGTTACGCTATGTTAGCGTCTTGAGTCCTTCTAGAGCCTGTATACTAAAAGACCGCTTGTGTTTGGAGAATAAAGAAAGCGCTTGTTGCTGGTCTGTGCCGGGCTAGCTGAAAGATCTGGTGAGAGGCTGGCTTTACTATACGAGAGCACTTTGGGTGCAAAACGGGTGTTTTCCTAGGAGAACGGGTGTCTGGAGGAGGCATACTCTAATTTTGAAGCAGAATCTGGGAATTCTGCAGTTTTGGGGTTTTAAAGCACATCTAAAGTGAGAGGGATACGGAGGCTGCCATATTTACTTCCTTTTAAACAATGCGGATTGCCTGGCTGTCCTGTTGATCCTGTTCCTCTAATACTTTTAGCCATAGACCCTGAACAAGGGTGCAAATCAGGTGCTGTGAATGAAGTCTGACAAAATTAGCTGCATGCTTTTTTCAGGTGTGGGATTCAGAAACTACTGCAGCCAAAAAGATCAGCAGGACTGCCAGGCATCTAGTACTATTTAAAAGGAAATAAATATGGCAGCCACCATATCCCCTTCACTTCAGGTGTACTTTAAGAACTAACAAAGTAAAAAAAAAAGTGCTTAAAAACGTATTTTGAGTGTTTCTAAAAAATGTAATATAAATAGGGGGAGAAATATGCTATGAGAGATCATTTGATTTTTTGAGGTATGTTTTGTGAAGGAGCCCCTTATTTTCTATTGAATTCTACATTTCATATTGCTAACATTCCCCTCCATATCTCTTCATAACCCCTCCCTCTGTCCCCATAACCCCTCCCCTCTGTCCACATAACCCCTCCCCTCTATGTGGAGAGAGGGGTCACAGAATATCCAGAGATTGGTGGCATTGATGATAATGTCATGCTATGGGGTGTACCTTGGTGGTGAATAGGGCATCCACATCATGCCAGGCTCGCAGTTTGGCTCGTGCCGCCAGTGCCGTGAGGACGTACAGCTTCTCCGGGATCTGAAAAGTCACAGCACACCTCAGATTATGCGTCACACGGCATACAAGACAAACATTTCCAGAAATGTGAAGTAACGAGCGTCACCTTGAAGGTCTTGCGGAGATTTGCAGGACTGCTGAACATCCCCTGTGGAAGAGAGAAAGAAGCAAAGCAATCACTGCACCCCCACAGACACCCCAAAAAATACCCCTTCTACCACCCTCTGCTGGTGGTCACTCACCTCGCTCTCGGAGTAGTGATAGATGCAGGCATAGAACAGGGTGGTGACCAGCGGCATAAAGAGTAAAGAGGCCTTCCGGGGGTGTTTCCGGAACTGCTCCTGCCCCGACGCCTCCAGGTGGTTGTCATTCACCTGAAACCAGCAATCATCATTCTCAAACATGACAGGTACTCATTGTCCCATATGTCCCCTGTCTCTGCACTGACTATAATGTCCTGATACTATACACCGTCACTGCCAGACATGACAGGTACTCATTTTCCCATATGTCCCCTGTCCCTGCACTGACTATAATGTCCTGATACTGTACACTGTCACTGCCAGACATGACAGGTACTTATTGTCCCATATGTCCCCTGTTCCTTCACTTACTATAGTGTCCTTATACTATACACAGTCACTGCCAAACATGACAGGTACTCTTTGTCCCATATGTCCCCTGTCTCTGCACTGACTATAATGTCCTGATACTATACATCGTCACTGCCAGACATGACAGGTACTCATTGTCCCATATGTCCCCTGTCCCTGCACTGACTGACTATAATGTCCTGATACTGTACACTGTCACTGCCAGACATGACAGGTACTCATTGTCCCCTATGTCCCCTGTTCCTGCACTTACTATAGTGTCCTTATACTATACACAGTCACTGCCAAACATGACAGGTACTCATTGTCCTATATGTCTTATGTCCCTGCACTGACTATAATGTCCTGATATTATTCACAGTCACTGCCAAACATGACAGGTACTCATTGTCCTATATGTCTCCTGTCCCTGCACTGACTAGAATGTCCTGATACTATTTACAGTCACTGACAAACATGACAGGTACTCGTTGTCCCATATGTCCCCTGTCTCTGCACTGACTATAATGTCCGGATACTATACACAGTTACTGCCAAACATGAGAGGTACTCACTGTCCTATATGTCTCCTGTGCCTGCACTGACTAGAATGTCCTGATACTATTCACAGTCACTGCCAAACATGACAGGTACTCACTATCCTATATGTCTTCTGTGCCTGCACTGACTATAATGTCCTGATACTACACACAGTTACTGCCAGACATGACCGGTACTCATTGTCCTATAGGTCCCCTGTCCCTGCACTGACTATAGTGTCCTGATACTTTACACAGTCCCTGGCAGAGCACAGGACATACAGTGCAGTACATGTATCTTCAGCACACCTCGATGATGATCTGTCTCTCCAGCAGAGTGTAGTGGTCCTGTACGAGCGCCGCATCCTCTGGGGAGAAGGGAAGACTGGAGAGAGAGGAGAGAGAGAAAACTATTCACTCATTTCCTAAACCCTTCAAGACAAGACAGGACAAATAACCTTAACAAAGCGCTTTTCTCCTGGCAGACTCAAATCGCCAGAGCTGCAGCCACTAGGGTGTACTCAGCAGGCAGTAGCAGTGCTAGGGAGTCTTGCTCAAGGTCTCTTACCAAATACGTGCTGGCTTAGTGAACAGGAAGAGCAGAGATTCAAACCCTGTCTCCTGTATCAGAGGCAGAGCCCTTAAAGGGACTCAGAGCTCAGTAAAAGGAAAAAAAAGAAAAAAAAATTATACATACCTGGGGCTTCCTCCAGCCCCATCCGCTCGGATCGCTCCCACACCACCGTCCTCCGATGTCTGCAACTCCGGTACCGTGTCCTCGCATTTCCGTCAGTCTGAGCCAGTCTACGCAGCTGCTGGAGAGATACGCAAAGAGTGCACTTCTCCTGTGTACACTTTAAAGAGACACTGAAGCGAAAAATAATTACGATATAATGATTGGTATGTGCAGTACAGCTAAGAAATAAAACATTAGGAGCAGAGACATGAGTCTAATATTGTTTCCAGTACAGGAAGAGTTAAGAAATTCCAGTTAGCTATGCAAAAGAGCCATTGAGCTCCACGACTTTCAAAGTCGCAGAGAGCTCTGTCTTCTGAAGCTTGTTATCTCAACTGTCAGTCATTGTATTTTCTTTTTCTCTGCTGAGAAGGGGTTCAAAAGTTCAGTAGGCTGCTCTGTAAAATCATTTAGAATGCTGAGTGTAATGTGTAAACTGCAGATATTAGAGAACGATGCAATGTTATAAAATATATATATATATATATATATATATATATATATATATATATATATATATATATATATATATATTTGAAAATAAAAATGAGAATATTTTCTCATTAATGTTCTAGTAATTATCTGTACCACACAATCAATTCATTATATCATAATTTGTTTTTTTGCTTAAGTGTCTTTTTAACCGTTACACTATCCAGCCACTCCAATCACGTTCGAGACATGTTATGGGGAAGGCCTGCTGCTGTACTTCCTCTGTGTTCCCCTCCACCATAATGTAAAATAAATGAATAACCTAACCAGTTGGAGGAGAAAAAGGGGTGCAAAGCTGGACACTCTAGACACAGTGATTTCATCACCAGATTCCTTAAGGTTGGTTTCACAGTAAGAAGTTAAAGTCCCACATTACAGCAGCCAGTAACACAGCCTAACTCACAGCACTGTAAAATCAATGGGCTGTTCACAGTGCACACGTTGCGTTACATTGTAACGCAGCACGTTTAAACAAAGTGCTGCATGCTGTACGTTATACTAGGTTAAGCTAAGTTAGACTGTTCGCACATGCTCAGTAATGTTGGAGGAGGAGGTCTCCCCTCCTCCGGCCAGCCACATGGCTAATTAATATTCACTGCACTGCAGAGACTCCTGCTAGGACTGTAGTGTTGTCCGGATCATGAACGAATCGTTCATTTGATCCGGATCTTTTTTTGTGAGTCGAATCATCCGGATCATCACAATGAAAGATTTGGTTCACAGCGGATGTCTGTCTGGAAGAAACAGGAACATACAGAATGTACAGTGCAGGGAAAGTCCTGTCCTGCTAGTCATTTCACCCAGTCTGCTTCCCTAGTAAAATGATTCAAATGATTCGGTTCAAAGATCCGGATCTTTTCAATGATCCGATTCAAATGATCCGAATCCTTAAAAAGATCAGGACGTCCTATCACTAACCTGGAGCGGCTGCTTTGAGAGCCGCATAACGCAGCTCAATCTGACGTCCAACTTCAACACCACCATGCGCTGCGTTAGGGGCACGTTATGCGACCTTAACGTCCCCTAAAACGCAACGTCTTGGTGGGAAAGTAGCCTAAAGGGACAAAAATCCAGCAGGGGAAACCAAGCTTTTTGTATTTGGTGGGGTTCATATGCAGAGCTGGGAACTCAGGAACACAAAGATCTCACCATCAAAGTAGATAGAATACAGCAGTGGTAGGTAGGCTTCGGAATTGAGGGCAGCAAGTGTGTAAAGCTGGGAGCCATGGATAAGGAGATCTCCACACCAGAGTCCCTGCAAGATAGAAGGATCCAGCAGGGAGGTGGAGAGCCACTGGTCATGGGTGCAGCAGGTGTGAAGAGCTGGGAACTCAGGTCTGACATACACAAATTCCCCCCTCCCCTTACATATACACAGAGTGAAATCTTGGCCATTGCTGTGCTAGGCATGCAAAGCTGGGAACTCAGGGAAGCAAAGATCTCACCACTGGTGTCCCTACATGAATTTGCATACAAAATTATCATAATCTGAATTCAGATTGGTTTGCATCCGGTAGGAGAAACCTGCATCCATCAAACACCGACAGCCTCACATTCTCTATCTGGATCCATCAGTGTAATGTGAGAGTCAAGCCAGCAGGGGGCACCTCACCTCAGACATTTATTCTTCAGGAAGTCTTTACGCTCATCTGCATCACTTATATTCAGGTGTTCCCGGTATCTACACAGCTGCAGAGACAGACACAGTTTGTTAACCATACAAAAGAGTGGGGGGTTAACACCTATCTAACGACAGCAGGGAGCAACCGTACAAAATCTGTATCAAATACTTAATGTGCACCCGCGGCGAAAAAATCCTGCAGAGGATTCCCACATCCTCCTGGTCCCCACCCCTTGCCATTCACAGAGTCCCGAAAGAACTCCGACAAGAGCTTGCCGGATTCCTGATTGCGAAATGCATGAGAACGGCTGTACTGTGCCTGCGTGAGTATGGCCACACCTGCGCAGTAAGAAAGAGCAATGCTACAGAGCAAGTGCGGGTGCAAAACAGCTACGCACCCACATGAAGAGTGCGGTAATGATCTTCAGGACAGTTTCGGCCGGGCTACGGCGGTGGGGGCGAGGAGGATGTAGGAAGACACAGATCCAGAAGCTTCCTTCTCTATCTAGGTAAGTATCTGTTTTCTGGACTGAGGTTTGCCTCGGGTCTACTTTAAACCTTAGCGGTAATGACGAGCTCAGCTCGTCCATTACCGCTGCAGTGGATATCTCCGCCCCCTGTGGGCCGATTTTGATCATTTTTTTTTCATACACGCAGCTAGCACTTTGCTAGCTGCGTTTGGGGGTCTGATCGCTGCCGCTCCACGGTGATTCGCCGCTAACAGCAGCGTAAGGGAGCCCCCCGCCCAGACCCCTTGCACAGCCTGGCCAATCAGTGCCAGGCTGCGCTATGAGGCTGGATCGGACACCCCCCGACGCCATGACGTGGATGACATCATCCCGATCGTCGCCATGGCGACAAGTGAAGCCAAGCAGAGAATCCCATTTGCAACGGGATTTTCTGCTTGCTATAGCTACAATGATTCAGAGGAAAAAAATTGAAAAAAAAACTATCTGCACGCCACCCTGGCGATTTTAACCTAACGCCAGGGTGGTTAAAGAAAGTACAAATGTTCAAACAAGTCAATTACCTGCCAGCTGAAAAGGAAAGATGGCCCTGCCCCCACCTGCACACGATCACCGCCAGCTCCACCGCCCACACCGACGCATGCTCACCTCCAGCTTGCCTGGCCCCACCTGGCCTGCTCACCTGCAGCTCCCCTGGCCACACTTGCACATGCTCACCTCCAGCTCCCCCCACGCATGCTCACCTGCAAATGCCCACCTCCTCAGGCCCACCTGCGCATGCTCACCTCCAGCTCCTCCAGGCCCACCTGCGCGTGCTCAACTCCAACTCCCCCAGGCCAACCTACGCCTGCACACCGCCAGCTCCCCGGCCCCACCTGCGCATACTCACCCACCAGCTCCCCCCGGCCCTACCTGCGCATGCACGCTGCCAGATCCCCTGCGCATACTCATCTCCTGCTCCCGTGGCCCTACCTTCGCATGCTCATCTCCTGCTACCGCGGCCCTAACTGCACATGCTCATCTCCTGCTCCCACGGCCCTACCTTCGCATGCTCACCTCCTGCTCCCGTGGCCCCACCTGCGCTTGCTCACCTCCAGCTCCCTCAGGCCCACCTGTGCATGCTCAACTCTAGCTCCCCTGGCCCCACCTGTGCATGCTCACCCCCAGCTCCCCTGGCCCCACCCACACATACTCACCGCCAGCTCCTCAGTCCACTCCAGGTACCTGAAATACATAATAAGTAGTCAGGATAAAGCAAACTGGACTGACAGACAAGCAGCACCTTCCTATAGCTAGAGATACAGCGTCTCACAAAAGTGATTACACCTCTCAGTGAAGAATGTCAAAATTCGGCCCAAGTAGACATTTTCCATCCCCAGGGTCATGTTACTCATTAGTGATTTAACCTCCTTAGCGGTATGCCCGACACTGTGTCGGGCATACCGCCGGCTGTCCCCAGGAGTCCCCCAGTATAATTTTAACAGATTACATGGCTGTAATAGCTTCAGCTGATCGCCCGCTAAATACATTACCCCCCCTGGATCCAGCAATCGCGCAGCCTCCCTGCACATTTCCGTTCTTCTCTATGGGGAGGATCGGGTTTGCGCATGACGTCATATTCGATCCTCCCCATAGAGAAGAGAGGAGCTGTCCGGGGAGGCTGCGCCGACCGCTGGATCCAGGCTGAGTAATGTATTTAGCGGGCAATTGGGGGGGTTAACAGTAATCGGGACGATGCCGGTCACCACTACTAGCTAGCCTAGTGCTAGCTGAAGCTATTACAGCCATGCAATCTGTTAAAATTATACTGGGAGACTCTCGGCTGCAAACCCTCCTGTTCGGCGTAACGTTCAGGAGGTTAAAGAGAACCCGAGGTGGGGTTCTGACAATGCTATCCACATACAGAGGCTGGGTCTGCCTATACAGCCCAGCCTCTGTTGCTATCCAGATCTTCCCTAAGCGCCCCCCCCCCCCCCCCTGCGCACCTTGGGTTCCCTTTAAAAGAGAAACTCCAGCCTAAACAAACATACTGTCATTAAGTTACATTAGTTATGTTAATTAAAATAGATAGGTAATATAATCTCTTACCCACACTGTTTTAAAAGAACAGGCAAATGTTTGATTGCATGATGGCAGCCATCTTTTTGGTTGAAAGGAGGTGACAGGGAGCATGAGACACAGTTCCAACTGTCCTGTGTCCTGAGCACCTCTCCCAGTTGCTAGGCAACGTGATTAACAACATAGGAAATCCCATCATGCTCTGCAGCCCGGGCTTTTTTTCTCTGATGGGTGGAGCTTAGCTAAAAATGCAGCAAAAAAATGATGCTTTGGTAAGAAAAACAAAGTTCTGATGCTGTGAAACTGTTAAAGAAACACCAAGCCTTTTCAGTTCTGCTGAATAGATTTTTAGTCCGGAGGTTCACTTTAAGATCTCAGTGAATGGGGAGCAGGAGAGGTAAATTTGATGTGATCGCTCTCACATCTCTCAAACTGGTCATTGGAAGTCTAACATGGCACCTCATGGCAGAGAACTCTCTCGGGATTTAACCACATCAGTACCAGAAGTCTCTCACAAAAATTGTAACATTTAAAACACCTACAGATCAGAAGTACATTTCTTCCAGAGTAAAATGAGCCATACATTGTTTCTCTCATATGATGCTGTCACTCACAGTAAGTAGTAGAAATCTGACATTACCAACAGGTTTTAGGCTAGTCCATCTCTCCACAGGGGATTCTCAGCATGACCTTTATTCTTTATAAAGTCACTCCTTGAAAAAGTCTTATACAGAGATGCTGACCAGCATCCCTGCTCACTGTACACTTTTTTTTGCCAGTTGGATGGAGCAACTGCTGTTCAGGAAATGCTGTTGAAAAACAAAAAAAAAAACCTGTGAACCCCCCATGAGAAGAAGATGGGCTAGTCCAAAATCTGTCGGTTCTGTCAGATTTCTACTACCTACTGTAAGTGACAGCAACATAGGAGAAAAGTAATGTATGGCTCATTTTACTCTGGAAGAAATGTACTTCTTATTTGTATATGTTTACATGTACTTTAAATTTTAAGATTTTTGCGAAAGAGGTCCTTTAAGGACCAGAGACTTCCGAGTAAAAATACGGGGCTCACAGATGTCACACAGACCCATCTCTCTCGATGTTGGCGCTGCTCTCCCTTCGCTGTGGCCCTCTCGCTCGGCTGTCGTTATGACAGCAGAGCACCGTAAGCCAGTCAACAGTCAATTTCATTGGTTTATGTCCCTGTGATTACTGTGAGCCAATCACAGTGATCACAGGGGTCAGGAGCCAATGAAATTGGCTGCCGGAGCTCTGCTGTCATAATGACAGCAAAGCAAGTGAGCCGTAGCGACGGGAGAGCGGCGCTTAAATGAAATTTATACCCACATTTAACAGGTCATATAACAATTGGGTGTTATGAAGTAGGGAACTGTTGACCGCACCACTGAGATAGAACCACTCCAGCACAGAGTCTAAGTGACCACAAGTCTTCACCAACACCCCCCTAGTGGGGATGCCGGACTTCGCTGCCTAGTGCCCATCAGGTTGCGCTGAAAGTAATTCCACAGTGGTTTGGAGAACAGGAGACGCTACTGGATGGAGATCTGGGTAAGCAGAAAAGACGTATTCCAGAAGACAAGACAAGGTTCAGGGCAGGCGGCAAACAACGGAGGTCGGGGTCACAAGCCAAGGGTCAGGGCAGGCACAGATCAAAGATAGTCAAGGTCACAGGCCGAGGTCACAACGGGAAATCAGGTATAGTAATAGAAGCGCACTAACTTACAGCTAGCCAAACTGCCAGAACAGACAGCACTGCAGTTGAGGGCAGTGCTGCTTAAATACTGGTGGAACTTGAATCTGGCACCAGAACTAACGCTTGCGCATGTGCAGCGCTCTGCACACGCAAGAGTTTGTGCATGCGCGGCGCACAGAACTGCGCATGCGCATGCAACTCCCAGCGTGCACCGTCGTACGGCGTGATGCCCTGAGTGGAACTACAAGACTCAGCGTTCCCCCGCGCGCACACGTAAAGACACGTACACGCGAACATCGAGAGCATGACATTGAGTATGACATTGCGGGGGGGGGGGAGAAACTCCACACATATTCAATGTTTAGACCCTATGACCCTTATGTCCAGTGATATATAGGGTGAGATATGAGCCCAGATATTTTGTCAACTGGGACTAAGATCACCCACATAGGTCACTATACAGTCATACATAGTAACAGTCATATAATCAAACGTCTCTAACCGTGATACTCCAAATGTAATAGACTGTCATTTGCTGGATAATTAATCTCAAGCAAGTACAGACCAATATAGAAAGAGGACAGTAGAGACCTCAGTAATAATGTACTTCTCGGTGTTCCAAATTATGACAGATTGGAGTAACCCCCCTAACAATCAAACACCCATTAAACCAACATGTTTTGCTTATAAATACAATTAAGCATGGTCAGGAAATTAATAAAAAGGTGCAGTGTTCTAAAAGTGCATTGTAACGTGACGAAAGGTATAGCCCAAGTCAGGTTGGCTCTGACTTGAGGTTAACTATCCAGCATATCACAGTCTGTTACATTTGGAGTATCACAGTTAGAGACATTTGATTATATGACTGTACAGTGACTTATGTGGGTGATCTTACTCCAGGTTGACAAACTATCTGGGCTCATATCTCACCCTATATATCACTGGACATAAGGGTCATAGGGTTTAAACACTGAATATATGAGGAGTCCTCCTCTCCCCCCAATTGTTATATGGTGATGGTTCAATAGCCCTATTTTATCTTATTATATGACTTCATAAAAGTTATGTTTTAGGTATTATATTACCTTCTGGAGAGAAAGGTGGGGTCAATTGGGACTCGTTGTCCCAGCGTTTTGATGTAATATACCCATCTCATTTGTAGCAATTCAAGTGTTAGGGATAACAGGTCCAAAACAGGGCATAGATTCCAATTAGCATGGTATGGACGTGGTTAGACATTAATGGCTGCATGTTGTGTTATTTTGGTGGGAAGGCAAACTTACACTGTTATACAAGCTGTACACTAACTACTTTACATCGCATGTCATAACTTCAGTGTTGTCCCATGAAAAGAAATAATTAACATATTCACAAAAATGTGAGAGGTGCAGTCACTGCTATGAGATACTGCAGGCGGTATTTTCTGATGAAGGACCTCTGTGTGGTCACTGCGTGGAGGACATACATGAAAGTACAACAGCCTTCCACCCTCTGCTAACATATCCTACAAGAATATTCAGGCCCCAGAGCCGGTGGAATGGTCAGTGTGCCAGTCAGTAATATCTGGGGACGGTTAGTCTGGGCAGAGCTCCATTGTGTCTGCTGTGTAGAAGGATAGATCCGGCTGCTCTACAGATGTACAGTATATGGGTCTATATTACCTGCACATGCTAAACATCAGGCCACACCCCCTGCTTACTGACCAATCAGGAAAGAGAACCCACCTGAACAATTCCAGGAGAAGCTGCTGCTCCGATGTCTCCTTCAGAAAATGGATAAAATGTCTCAGAGCTTCTTGTCTGTCCTTCAATTCCCGGAAGAGAATCTCTGAGGATGGAGCACACACTGACATCACTTCCTGACCACAATGACATCACTTACTGATCACACCCACATCATCTCCTAATTGCACCCACATTTATTATTTATAAAGCGCCAACATATCACTTCCCAACCACACAGAAACACACACACACACACACACACACACACACACACACACACACACACACACACACACCACCTCCTCCTGTAATAAGTATCAGTCGCAGCGCCCCTTTGTTCTAATATTGTGCATCAGTTTCCTGTAGGGGCCTTACCTGAGCGTAGCGTCCTCTTCAGGAAGATCAATACCTGCATACACAACACAACAATTACTATCCGATACCTGTACCGGGGCAGCAGCCCCCCCCCCCCCCCCCCCGGTAACTTCTGGGCTATTGCCATTTATAATAAAACTGTAATTCATCTGTTTTTGACCTCTAAAATAGTGGCCAGTTTTCTGCCCCAGTGTACTCTCTGGTAATGCCTATATAAAATAGGTGAACCAGCTGTTGAGAATACTAAGCTCAACTAAGTGTCAGTTCTTCTAAGGTCGGTCAGATGGGCTCTCAGCCATTGTCATACCAATGTCTTTGTAGTATTATAGATAATAAAGCCCAATGAAATACTAGGGCTTGATTCACTAAGACAAATAGCATGCCACATCAGAGTTAACACGCCTTATCAGAGTAGCATAGCGAGCGCTACGAACTTAGGCCCAATAATTGGCAATGAGGAGAGCAGTGTTCTCCTCAGAACTTTTTTCCAGCCGGGTGGCATAAAAAAGTGGCTGGGTGGATCACGATGGGAAAATGCAGGGCTGGCGCAACTCTGCTTACAGCATAGGAGGAGGATTAAGAGGAAAGCCGATGACAGCCGAGTGGTCACCAAAATCAGCTGGGTGGAGCACCCGGCTAAAAGAGCCTGGGAAGAACACTGGAGAGCTCCACTCGTCCTGCCCTGAGCCCCTGCGAGTCCAATCACTTTAAAGAACATTATCCCCGCACTTTGATTGGCCCAATAGGCTGCCTGTCACTTGACAGGAAACTTGACAGGTAGCCTATTGGGCCAATCAAAGTGTGGGGATAATGTCCTTTAAAGTGATTGGACCCGCAGGGGCTCAGGGCAGGACAAGTGGAGCTCTCGTCATTGCCAATTAGCAGGCAAGTTCGTAGTACTCAGTATGCTACTCTGATAAGGTGTGTTAGCGCTGATAAGGCATGTTAACTCTGATAAGGCGTGCTATTTGTCTTAGTGATTCAACCCCCTAGAATATTAGACCAGAATCCTTTTATAGAAAAATGTATTCTTGTACTTATATACAAAGAACATACAAAAATTACATCTTACAATCTTCTGATCAGTATACCAATAGCGTAAATATCTAGCAACATATCTGAGCATCGGTCATCAAGAGTCACATATGATAAAAATATGTACCGCCTCCTTCAAGTCATCTCATGAGGTTCCTTGAACCTATATTCATGTGTCAGGTATCCATGTTGGGAAAACACACACGCTCCCAGCTGCAGATGTACTTGTCCTTGGATTGGAGCCAACACTGAGTACACAAACTACAAGATGTACCATGACTAGACTACACATGGAAGCATTATTTCCTTGAACTCTGGTTTACCTCTTTTGTAAAAACATTGAGTATGCAAAGCAAGGGTGGGAGTGGGTTGTGGTGAGGGTGGGAGTGGCGTGTTGCATGGGTGGGATTGGAGAATGGCGATGGTGGGAGTGGGTTGTGGCAAGGGTGGGAGTGGCGAATGCCGGGAGTGGTGAATGATGAGGGTGGGAGTGGTGAGTTGCAGGGGTGGGAGTGGAAAAGGGCAATGGTGGGAGTAGGATATGGCGAGAGTGGGAGTGGTTAATGGAGAGGGTGGGAAGTTGCAAGGGGGGGAAGTGGCGAGGGTGGGAGAGGTGAATGGCTGGGAATTATCAGCTGCATTCTGTAGAACTGCACTGATCATTACCAAGACAGTGGATCAATGGACCTTCTGCTGAAATGTGTACATGAGCTTGCTCAGTCTGTGGCTTGCTCACTAACTGGCTTAGACACAAGTGGCATAGGCGTTAAAAACAGGCGTTAGAAAACAGGCACAAAAGTGGAGGAAATACTTTAAGCAGCAGGTAAGGACTATTGCGTTTTTTTGCATTGGTTAGAATGTGCCAGGCACGTTGTGGTGTAGTCTCAGTTTTACTTTTCTCTCTTACTTCACTCACTCTCCCTCTCCTTCACCCCAACTTCACTCACTCTCCCTCTCCTCCACCCCAGCTTCGCTCACTCTCCCTCTCCTCCACCCCAGCTTCACTCACACTGCCTCTCCTCCACCCCAGCTTCACTCACACTGCCTCTCCTCCACCCCAGCTTCACTCACACTGCCTCTCCTCCACCCCAGCTTCACTCACACTGTCTCTCCTCCACCCCAGCTTCACTCCCTCTCCTGGACCCCAGCTTCACTCCCTCTCCTGGACCCCAGCTTCACTCCCTCTCCACCCCAGCTTCACTCCCTCCCCCTCTCCTCCACCCCAGGTTCACTCCCTGCCCCTTTCCTCCACCCCAGCTTCACTCCATCTCCTCCACCCCAGCTTCACTCCCTCTCCTCCACCCCAGCTTCACTCCATCTCCCTCTCCTCCACCCCAGCTTCACTCCCTCTCCCTCCACCCTGGCTAAACTCACTCTCCCTCCACCCCAGCTAAACTCACTCTCCCTCCACCCCAGCTAAACTCACTCTCCCTCTCCTCCACCCCCACTGCACTCACTCACTCTCCCTCTCCTCCACCCCAGCTTCGCTCACACTGCCTCTCCTCCACCCCAGCTTCACTCACTCTCCTGCTTCATCTGTTACCACCACAATTTACTTAAAGTAATTTTTCCCCACACAATTATCATGTTGGGCAATGCAGTACAGTGTACATCCTGCAGCATGTATGCATGCCTTGATCAGCAGATTGAGGTTGTTTACTGTTGCCCTGGTTGTGTGCGTGTTGCTCAATAAGAGGCTGAAGTCAGAGAGCTAAATGAGCATCTCGCAACACTGAGACGCATACACAACATGGAGAAGAGCTTGGATCTCACGATCCAGACACTGGAGGGAACCGTTGAAGATGAGGAGGGTGGAGTACAGCCGGAGCAAGAAGCAGAGGTAGCCGCTAGTGGGGTCACAGAAGGGGTAGGGGAAAAAGTGGCAGGGAGGCTAGTCCCGAGTTGTCCCTCACTAATAAGTATGCTTGTTTGCGTAATATTGGGGAGGATGATTCAGGAGTAGCAATGCTGCAGCAGGATGTGCTCCTTAGCAACCAAGGGGCAGACTGCTGCAAAGAGAAAGGGAATAGGAGTGCAGCTAAGGCTAGACAGGTACTGGTGGTAGGGGATTCAATTATTAGGCACACAGATAGGGTAATCTGTTGAAGAAACCGTGAATGCCGTACAGTCTGTTGTCTCCCGGGTGGTCGGGTTCGGCATGTAGCGGAAAGAATTGACAGATTATTGGGTAGGGCTGGGGAAGACCCAGCTGTCATGGTACACATTGGCACCAATGACAAAGTTAGTGGGAGATGGAAGGTCCTCAAAAATGATTTTCAGGTTCTTGGAGATAAACTTAAAGCAAGGACCTCCAAGGTGGTGTTTTCTGAAATACTGCCAGTGCCACGTGCTACATCTGAGAGACGGAGGGAGCTTAGGGAGTTAAATAAGTGGCTGAAAAATTGGTGTAGGAAGGAGGGGCTTGGGTTCCTGGAGAACTGGGTAGACTTTGCAGTCGGCTACAGGTTCTACAGCAGAGATGGGCTGCACCTTAATGGGGAGGGTGCATCTGCATTGCGGGAGAAGATGGCTAAACAGTTGGAGGAGATTTTAAACTAGGATCTGGGGGGAGGCGGGAGTGTAAAGTCTCAATATGTAGACAAGATAAGGTAAAAAGACAGTGGGAGCCTAACATTATGGGGGGTGGAGAGGGGGGTGGGGACAGTGTAAAGAGTAAGGAGGTTGGTAAAACTTCAAATAGCCCACTTCAGGCAACCAAAATTGGAAAATGTGGTGGTAAAAATATAAAGTGCATGGTAACCAATGCTCGGAGCCTTGCAAATAAAATAGACGAACTAGGGTTCATTCTGAATGACAAATGCTATGACATTGTGGGAATAACCGAGACATGGATGGTTGAAAGCCATGACTGGATAGCTAATTTAGAGGTATACAATGTGTTTAGTAAGGATATAACAGGGAAAAAAGGTGGAGGGGTTTGTCTCTTTGTTAAGAACTCTTTTACAGCTGTCCTAATTGATGAGATGGATGAAGATTGCGAAGATGTGGAGTCCGTTTGGATAAATATTCATGGTGGAAATAAAGGTTGCCAATTGCTTATTGGGGTATGCTACAGGCCACCACATACTCATGAAGCTGCAGAACTGCGATTACTACAGCAGATGGAAAAAGCTGCAAGTAAAAATGAGGTCATAGTTATGGGTGACTTCAACTTTCCAGACATTGACTGGAGTATTGAGGCTACCCATTCTGGTAAAAGCAGCAGATTTCTGGCATCACTACAGGACAGTTACCTGACTCAAATGGTAACTGAACCAACTAGGGGGAATGCATTACTGGACTTGATCCTTTCAAATAGACCAGATAATGTATCAAATGTGCAGGTTCAAGAACATTTGGGAAATAGTGATCACAACATGATAACATTGATCTGGTGACTGATTGGCCGCAGGGCAGCGGGACAACTAAAACTATGAATTTTAGAAAAGCAAAGTTCAATCAACTCAGGCAGGCACTAACTTTGGTGAACTGGGATAATGTACTACAAGGGGAGGACACTGAAGGGAAATGGCAAGCTTTTAAACTTATTCTCAATCAATACTGTAGTATGTATATCCCATATGGAAACAAAACTTCTAGGAATAAAAAAAGGCCTCTATGGATGAATAGAAAGGTTAGAGATGAAATGAAGGGGAAAAAGAATACCTATAATGTCCTAAAACAGCCGCGGCCATCTGTGGCGGCCATATTGAGGGGGGAATTTCTACCCGACCCGATCGGAGGGGTCGGGGTCTATTTTACCGGGGGGCAAGGCAGAATGAATGGGAGGGTGTGGAAGGCATCCTACATACATCCAGAATGTAAAAAGGTATTTAACTTTAAGCATTTTCAGCTCGTAAGTCCTTTAAGCAATTATAAGGAGTGCAATTTTAGTTTGCAAAGATTGAAGCTGAAAATCAAATCGTTAGGGATATCAAATCTAACCCAAAAGAAGTTTTACAAGTACATCAAGTCTAAAAAAAGAAAGGTTGACTGTATTGGACTCCTAAAGGATGAGGGTGGGAACTCAATAGTGGATGACCAAGGTAAGGCAGAGTTTTTAAATGCTTTCTTTGCTTCCTTCTTCACAAGGGAAACATCACTGTTGCAAATTACAGAGGCAGAAGAGTCTCAATCTTCCAACCGTAATATTAAATACTTAACGCAGGAAGAAGTGAAGGCAAGACTAAAATTAAAAATAGACAAGGCACCTGGCCCGGATGGCATTCATCCTCGGGTCCTATGCGAATTAAGTTCAGTTATAGATAAACCCCTTTATCTTATCTTTTATGACTCTCTTTCAACTGGCAGAGTCCCAGTGGATTGGCATACAGCCCACGTTTTCTCATTATTTAAGAAAGGTAAAAAATCTGATCCAGGAAATTATAGACCTGTAAGCTTAACATCAGTTGTATGCAAATTGTTTAAAGGGTTACTAAGAGATACTATACATGACTTCATAGTAGAAAATCTTATTTCTCAGCATCAGCATGGGTTTACTAAAGACGGGTCCTGTTCGACTAAAATGCTCAGCTTTTATGAGGTAGTGAATGCTAATGTGGATATAGGGAATGCTGTAGATGTGATATACTTGGACTTTGCAAAGGCCTTTGACACTGTTCCCCACAAACGTTTGGTGCAAAAGTTGAGGATGCAAGGACTGGGGAAGAGTCTGTGTACATGGATAGGGAACTGGCCAATGAACTCAGTGGACGTATGTCTTTGTGTGTGCGTGCGTGTCTAGATAGTTCTCTTAGTGAGCAGTATAGGATGAGCTTATACTATTACAGATATATTTCTGCTGCCAGTGGTTAATCCGGCATACCCAGTAATGTCATCAGGATGGACTTACTGCTGTGATGACGTTTCCGTCGTGAATTCTGACCGCTTCATCCAGGAGTCGCAGCTTGTCTGTCAGTGAGCGGAATCTCTCCAGGGAACAAAACTGGTGAGGAAAGAAGAGAAATGTGTATACAAGAGGAATTCCCCCTGCCTGGAACAGACACTAAAGGTCAGTAATCACCATATGTATAAGGTCTACAGACTTGGCCACGCTCCTGCAGCTGTCACTGGAGATTCAGCCCTGAGAAATGTCTATAAAAGGAGGAATCCCCCTGCCCGAAGCAGACGCTAGAGGTCATTAACCACCATACTTATAAGGTCTATAGACGTGGCCACGCTCCTGCCACTGTCACTGGATTCAGCCCTAAGAAATGTGTATACAAGAGGAATTTATGAGGAGGTTATGATTCTTTCATAATCAATGCTTGGAGTTTGTGGGGTTTTGCTTGTTCACCCACTTCTTGAGGATTGACCACAAGTTCTCAAGTGAGAGGTCTGGGGAGTTTCCTGGCAATGGACCCAAAAGTTCAGTGTTGTGTTCCCCAAACCACTTCGTTATCACTTTGGCCTTTGGCACAGTGCTCCATCATGCTGGAAAAGGCATTGTCCTTCAAACTGCTCTTGGATGGTTGGCAGAAGTGTCCGTTGGAGGATGTTTTGGTGCCACTCTTTTTAGCTGTGTTCTTAGACAAAATTGTGAGTGAGCCCACTTCTTTGGATGAAAAGCAGCCTCACACATGAATGGTCTCAGGATGCTTTACTGTTGGCATGAGAAAGGACTGATGGTAGCGCTCACCTTTCCCTCAAGCATCGTGCCAGATGCCCCAAACATTCAGAAAGGGGCTTCATCAGAGAAAATTACTTTACTCCAGTCCTCTTCAGTGGCTTCTTTGTTGCCCTTCTTGACACCGGGCCATCCTCCAAAAGTCTTTGCCTCACTGTGCATGCAGATGCCCTCACACCTGCCTGCTGCCATTCCTGAGCAAGCTCTGCAGGCTCTTTTTTTAGGTGCCCTAAGCCTTCTTCACAACAACTGAGCTTCTCTCCTTGACGTTTTTGATGATACGAGGGGTAAGTCAGTGACAATGGCCTCAATTCACTAAGCTTATCTCCTGTCTTTAATAAGGTTTCTAGAGTTATCACCATGGTGATGAAGCATGTCGTATTAAGGAAACATTTTACCTCAGGCAAACCCAACGTTAACTCTTCGGTCTTTAAGTTAACTCTTCAATCCTTAAAATAACTCCACAATTCTAAAGTTAAAGACAGGCTGTTAATTAACTGCGTGTGAAAATAATTACAGAGGAGGTAACTTAAGGAATGAAGAGATAAGATAACTCTCTCACTCTGTGGTGGCAAGTTTTCTCTTGCCTTATTATCTCCAGCGTGATCTTAGTGAATTGAGGCCATTATATAAATATATGAGGGACAGTGAGTGACATATGCATATATAAGGGGCAGTCAGTCACATTATATACATATATGAGGGACAGTCGGTGACATTATATACATAAATGAGGGTCAGTCAGTGACATTCTCATCTCCTCTCTGGGCTGGTCATACCTTGCCTTTACTCATCCTCCGCACTGTGTCCTCAATGCTCCACTCTCCACTATAATCCTGCAACACAAAGCACAGCTGTAACCAATGTTGACACACCTGCCTCTACCCAGAATCCTTCACTTCCCCATCCTGAGTACCTGGTATTCTGATCTGGGCTTCCTCAGCTCCGGTGCAAAATGTCTGTTGCTGTTGTCTAGAATGGCTGGAGGAGAAGATGCGGGATGACAGGAGGATCGGCACACAACAATTACTAAGACACAAATCAGACAAGAGTCTTACCTTCAGACAGCGACTGGAAACTGCTGGGCTTGGATTTTCCTGGATGACAAATCAGAAAAAAGGCCATAAATGCGCAGGAAATACAGAGAGAGAATGTGGCCAATACTCTTTATTGGCGACATAACATAAATTCCTTGCGGAAAGAGTGTTGTTCTTCTTCTTCAGGAATGATGAAGTACAAGTACAACATCCCGCCTGAGGAATAGATCTAAAAAAGGGGCGCTATGCTCATCCTGCTCTGAGACTAAGGTTTTAAATTGGACCTGAACTCTTGCACAGGACAGAATGAAAACAGAGTACCCTGTATGTATTTAGAGAATGTTGCCTGTCTAATTCCCCTTCATATGTGACTAATCAAAACTGTAATTTGATCTCTTAGCTTTGTCAGCTCAGGAATCTCCTCTGTATGGCAGAGCAGCCAATTTGTACACACAGGATGTTAACCCTATGTCTGCTTCCACAACAGCAGGAGATAGACACACAGCAGATTTATATCAGCTGTAATGAAGACATTTTTTTTATCTTTAAAGTGAACCTCCAGACTAAAAAAAAAAAAATCTACTCAGCAGCACTGAAAAGGCTTGGTGCTTCTTTAACAGTTTCACAGCATCAGAACTTTGTTTTTCTTATCCAAAACACACATATATCTATCTATCTATCTATCTATCTATCTATCTATCTATCTATCTATCTATCTATCTACATATATACATACACACATACATACATACATACATATATATATACACACCGTCTTTCCCCGAAAATAAGACACTGTCTTATATTACTTTTTGCACCAAAAGATGTGCTAGGGCTTATTTTCAGGGGATGTCTTATATTTCTATGAACACACAAGTCCCTGTGCTGTGTCCTCCTGACCTCACCCACTGTGACACCTTTTTCCTCTGCTGGATCCACCTCGCGTGCCTCTTTTTCCCCTTTGTACCTTTTAATGTCCCTTGGAGTCCCCCTCTGTACCATGGGCTCCAGTAGTAACACAAGTTGCCATATTTTTCCCTCTTACTGCCTATAGGGCTTACTTTCAGGGTAGGGCTTATATTTCCAGCATGCTCAATATTCCTACTAGGGCTTACTTTCAGGAGATGTCTCAATTTCGGGGAAAGAGGGTATATATATATATCCAGAGTCCGCGTCACGTAGGGGCCAAAAAAACAGGTTTACTAATAATAGAAGTTTTATTATATCTGGGTTTACTAAACCAGGCATTGCTCCCATAGACTTATAATAGAGATTGGACAGTTTCCTATACCCAAGTTTAGGTCAGGAAGTAAAAAAGAGATATATATATATATATATATATATATATATATATATATATATATATATATATATATATATATATATATATATATATATATATATATATATATATATACATATATATACATATATATATACATATATATATACATACATACATACATATATATACATATATATATACATATATATATACATACATACATACATACATACACACACACACACACACACACACACACACAGGAATGAGAAACAATCAGCAGGTCCCCCAAACCCCCACATCTATGGCTTACCCTTAAACAGGTTACCCAGGGAATAGGAGGAGCCTGGTCTGGGGAAGTACGATGGCTCTGTGCGACTCTTCCCTGTAGCAGAGCCCCTTGTCTCTGTCCCTCGCAAACCCGATGACGACTCATTAATAGACCACGATATACCTGTCAAGGTGAGAGCAACAAGAGAAGTCTGTTAGAGAGGAATGTGTACCATCTGTCACAGGTAAACGCAGGGGAGGGGGGGGGGGGGCAGCGGATTACAGCTGCCCAGATTCCCACCTCAGACCAGGGCCAGTGCAGTGTCTGAGGACAGGCACAAGTTGAGACACCAGAATATCAGCAGGCATCCTGCAGCTCGCAGCACTATGCTGCTGCCTGCACTATGTGCTGCCCCGCCCCCTTTTCTGGCTTCAGTTGACTTTGGATGGAGCAGCAGTGTATGTACAGAGCATGGAGCAGCTCTGGGGAACTTAGAGTCAGCTATGGGCACAGCCCTGTGCCCTGCTGTGTGAATGCTTCACTTTCCACTTCATAAGCAATGTCAGCTAACCATTATTATCTGCATCCAAACTGCTTCCAATCAATCCCTTTGTCGATCGGAAGCAGATCAGCCATTTAGGATATAATTGTCAGATCCTGTCAGTCGGACAAGAAATTGCATTGTGTGTACCCAGCATGATGTCCTACCATATTATTATACTGTATTCTGCGTGCCTGAGGAAGACCTTTCAGGAATCCCCCCTTGAAAATCCTGGGTTTGCCTCTGTCTGTGATCCTGCGACATTAGACTATTAATGTGATTCACTAAGCTGCGCTTCTAAAGAACGCAACTTAAATTGAGCAGCGGGAGTTAAAAATCCTGTGCACACGCTACATACTGACACATGGGACCTGGGTTGAAATCTCGGCTCTTACTGATCAGTAAGCTAGGACCTATTCAGTAGGAGACCTTGGGCAAGACTCCCTAACACTGCTACTGCCTATAGATCGCACCCTAGTGGCTGCAGCTTTGGTGCTTGAAGTCCGCCAGGGATAAAGCACAACATAAACGTTCTGTATTTTGTCTTGTCTCTGAGGACAGTCAGTGACATGACTACGTACTCTGAAATATACTGCACTGCAGAAGAGGTCAGTGTTATAGAAATACATATTAGACTTAGTATGTCCTCGAAGTCATTATACATTGTATTCATCGTATTACTTTTATCACGGTCATTACCAATTCTGTATCTTGCATTCTGTATCGTTTGTGTATTTTGTCAGCAATTATGTATTT
This sequence comes from Hyperolius riggenbachi, assembly GCF_040937935.1. Taxonomy (NCBI): domain Eukaryota; kingdom Metazoa; phylum Chordata; class Amphibia; order Anura; family Hyperoliidae; genus Hyperolius; species Hyperolius riggenbachi. Next base: position 264,892,645 of record NC_090654.1, on the reverse strand, counting down.
TGTATTTTGGTGTACACCATTGTCTATATTATTGTGTACCCCATGTTTGTTTCTTACTTTGTACAGCGCCACGGAATATGTTGGTGCTTTATAAATCAATACTAATAATTAGATTGTGCCCCCGAGAGAAGGCTGCACGAGCCGTCCCTGCTAACATGCTCTGCAGCGTGGAACCGATGTCTCTCTCAATAAGAGAAGGGTAAGATCCCCGGATAATGTGTAACGCATGGATTTTCTTCCATTGTTTGTATTGGGAGATGCATTAGTTCTTAATGCACCTGTTTCACTGCAATGAGCACACTTGTGCCTTTGAGGGGCTTTTTAGCCCTATGCAGTGAGTGTCTATCAGGTGCATCTTGGTTAGATGCGCGACCATTTCATTTTCTCCCCATTGCATAATTAGATTGTGATCTCCTCTGAGGACAGTCAGTGACATGAGTATGTGCTCTGTAAAGTGCTGAAGAGGTCAGTGCTCTATATAAAAAAACACTATAAAGTAATAATAATAATAATAATAATAATAATAATAATATTTGCTCGGCTGCAGACTCACTTCCCACCGGCTCTCCACTCCAGGTGAACCTCTCCCAGTCCTCGTCATCTTCCTCCACAAAGGCCTTCAGACTATTCACAGCGCGCTTAGATTCCTTCAGCTAAAGCAGAAAGCAGCAAAAGTCAGACATAGATCTTCTCTAAGGAGCAGAGAACAAGCCACATGAGTTTCGGGGGTCTGCCTGAACTACCAAGTATCTGACAGAGTATCAAGGAGGGAAGAAATCAGCCAGAGAGAAGAATCACATTCAGCAGTGCTGATCATAGAAGCGTATGGGATTAATGGGCAGGCGATGAGGCACTGGATACTGCAAAGGGGTAAAGCTAGGGTAGTGCGGGGCTAAGGTGGAGGTAAAGGAGCATACATGGGACTGGAGGTGGCAGAGGTAATGGAGGGGGTGGAGGTAGTGGAGTACGGGATGAGGTGGAGGTAGTGGAATACGGGATGGAGTGGAGGTCGTGGAATACAGGATGGGGTGGAGGTAGAGGAGTATGTAATGGGGCGGAGGCAGAGGAGAATGGAGACGAGGCAGAGGTAGGGGTGTATGAGATGGGGCGGAGTGTAGGTTCAATAGACATGGCGCATGGTAGAGAAGTTTAGAGCGCGAAGAAGGAAGAGATGTTGGTAGGATAGTTTGGGCTACCAGAACATAATTTTACCATAAATCTTGGTAATTATATCTGATCACATTTGGAAATGAGGAGGGGAATAGATTCCAGAGGGATTTGATGCCATATAGTTTTTCCATATTACCTGAGACAAGCCATCTTCATCGTGGTCATCAAAGGTGAAGGCTTTACACTTGGTCGTATTCCAGTAATCTTCATCTTCTTTTACTCTGGACATCTGGATTATATGCAGTGACCGAAGGTTGTCTTCCTACATGCAGGTACAGCTACAGCGCTACCTCTTTGGCACAGCTGGAAGCAGAGTGCCAACTCCTGGGCAGAGTCAGAAGCAGAGGGCCACCTCCATGGTACAGTAAAAAACAGAGTGTATCCTCCTGGGCACAGTAAGGAGAATACAACTGAAGTTAGGCTTCAGACACAGCATCACATGTGGTGCACCGCTACAGACAATGCCACCTGCTGGACACAGCGCCACCTGTTGGGGACAAGTAGAATAAGTAGGACCAGAGCATCACCTCCTTGGTACAGTGTCAATGTTGTTTCTGAGAGGGTCACCGTCTGTGCAGGGAAAAAAAAAAAAAAAAAAGTTGGAATATGGTTTTTGGATACACAAACAAATGATGGGAAAAGAGCAGTCTTTGGATAAACAGTAAGATAATGAGTAGAAAAGGGTGGAGCAGTGGGAAGGAACAAGAGGCCGAGGGAGGGACAGGTGGGTGAGAAGGGGTAAGGGACGGATGGATGGGGGGGGACAAAAGGATGAGGGATGGGGATGGGGCAGGCAGGCTTGCTGGGCAGAGCTAGAGCCATTTTCCCACTATGGCTGACTATCCAGCAGAAGGTGCCGTCATACTGGGGCAGCGGCCCTAGCACTGAACCATGGGGTCAATTCCACACTATGTGCCCTGAAGCAAAATGCCAGCAGCTCATTTAGCCAGGATCAGAAAGCTTCAAGGTATGATACCTAAAGGAACGGAGGAGCAACATAAAGAACTCTCAGAAACTCTCTGTCTACCAATCCCTGCAGAGGGAGTACACAATGGCTCCATATCTGGAGAGGCTACACCACCACAAAGACAAACCCAGAGCCTGTACCGTCTGAGTACCCACAGCCTGGAGATAAAGACAGGGCGACACAGAAAGACATGGAAGCCCAGGGAGGAGAGACTGTGCAGGCAGTGTTACCAGGCGGTCCTGGAGGATGAGGCCCCCTTCCTGCTACACTGCAGCAAATATGCAGCTGTGAGGACCGCCCACTTTCAGAGACTCTCTGACCGCATCCAGAATTTCACCTTTACCGATGAAGACATGAAACTACATTCTACTAGGGGGCAGAGGGAATAACCGTGCAAACAGATGCCCAATATGACACTACCTGCCACCAACTGAAAGAGATCACTTGACCATGGTTTCAGCCATAATGCTCTTCTGGCTGTGACAGTATTAAGAGATCACTTGAGAGTTTCAATTCGTCTAGTGCTCTAATGATGTCCTGTTTGTCAGCGTCAGAGTTTAGGGCCAGTTCGATATTCTCAACCCAGACCTTAATGGCTTTAGCGAGGGAGGTCAACGCCACAGGTTGTCTGTCTAGGTGCGGATAAGATTTGTCCAGTTCTTGGCTCACCTCCTTATGCTCCCAACCAATGGCAGACTTTACGGCCATAACGAATGCTGGCACCAGGGAAAAGTCAAAACCTACAGGAGGTAACGGACCTTGTGGAGAAGATTCCTCCCCCTTCATGGTGTGAGGTTGAAGGAACTGCCAGAGAAGCCTGGGCAGTATCCTGTACAGCTTGCTGGATAAAGGACATAACCTGCATATTATCAGATTCTTTGTCTCTTCCTAACTCGCTGAAACAGCTCTCACACAACATTTTATCAGGCATAGCAGGCTGAGCACAAGACCAACACAACAACTTTTCGGGTTAGCGAAATCTTGTACTATCCTCTCCTTCAGAGGGGGGAGATCTATGTCTACTATGATAGACTGGAGAATGTCTGTAGGAAGCATAGTCATGTCTCCTTGGAGATCTCGAACTTGATCTATGCCTGCACCTCGGTAAGCGACTTCGATAATAATATCCTCTTGAAAAATGTCCGCTCGGCGATCGCCTTCGGCGATCTCTAGAACGTCTATCAGGAGAATGTCTCTTATCCTTATGGTCTTTGGAAGATCTTTTATAAGAGGAGCTTGGTCCTTGGGAAGTATGGAGAGCTGCAGGCTCCGGTATTGACCTCGACCGACCTCTTTCAGACTGGTGACCTTTAGACACCGTATGTCTTCTCTATCTCTCTCTCTCTCTCTCTCTCTCTCTCTCTCTCTCTCTCTCTCTCTCTCTCTCTCGGACTGTGGAGACATAAAATAAGATATGTTCCACTAAAGAAATCCGCACAAAAATAAAAAAACACAGAGAGAGACAGCACTCTTTTATCCCAAGGATAAAAGAGTGCCATAATAGAGGTAACATAGAAAAAAAAGACCTCGTGCAACTGCCACCTGATAAAATCATCAAGTGATTACCTTCCCCTTGGATCAATTACACCATCACCACCAGCCACTTCCATATTCCTGGAAACTTCTATCTTAAAGGGAACCAGAGATGAACGTTTCACACAAAATAAACATATCAGTCGATAGCTTGTAAAGAATAAATGCTCTACCTGATAATTTCGCCGATCTGGTGTGCCTTTTTTAGTGTTTTTTATCCATTATTGCTCCAGGGAAAATCAAATATGGCCGTCGGCTCAAATCCCTTCTGCTTCCGGGTTATGAGTTGTTCTGGATGTGCTGTCTAGGCTATATGAGACTAGGCTGCTGTCTAGGCTATATGAGAAAGGCTGCAGCCTTTCATCTGTGTGCTTTCATTTTGGTTTGATGTGCAGCTGCCTGTAGGAAGTCTCTCTCATAGGAATGAAACTGCAGTCATCATCAGTATCTATGCAGAGTGCACACAGATCATATTGCCACACTTGTCTGTTTCAGAGCTGCTCTCTCAGCAGCAGCAGCCCCTCCCATGTCATCACAGCTCTCAGTATGCAAAGCAGAAAATCTGAGCCAGGAGGTGACAGGCTTGGGCTTGAAAAGACTCCACAGAAGAGTGACTCAGCTCTAATGATTCCAGGTCAAACCTAGACTGAGCCAGTTGGGGATTCTTATCACAGCTGCTAATAGACTAATTAAGCAGATAAGAATGCAACTAAAAGCAGGGTAGGTGTTTACTGTCATGTTCCCACTGATAAATGTAATAAAATACATGAGGATGCTTCGTCTCTGGTTCTCTTTAAAACCAAGCTGTGAGAAAACGCTTGATCCAGCGGCAGGCGGCTCTTTCCGCGCACGGACGCGCCACACACGGAGAGGCAGCCGCCTCCCCTCAGCATGAGGCGGCTGTCTCCGTGCAGGCGTCTGCGGAGCACGGAGAAACCGCCGAGTTGGACGCAGCGGTTCGTGCGCATGCCCCCGCTGCGGAGGCACCGCAGAGCGGGGCTGCTGTGGCTGGGACTCGTAGTCCCTCAGGTTTCAGAGTGACGCGCGCACTCAGGCAGGATTTATGACTCTTAGAAAGGAGTCAGCTGACCAGGCTGGTCAGCTGACTCGAGCTCCACCTCAGGGAGGTGCTGGGGGCACAACTGTGTATATATACTACTGGCTGTTCACTTGCTCCTTGTCTGGCGTTGCGATCACATATGTGGGAGCACCCAGATCCGTAGTCAGATCCGCAAGTGTGCCGGGACCAGCTGGAGCTGTAATCCTACACTTAGCTAGATTCTGTTGATAGCTAAAGTACTAGTTTGATTGTGATTATCTGTTATGACCTATTGCCTGCTCGACTATCCTCCTGAACTCTGATCTTGTACCTCGATATTTCTGATACTCTGTTGCCGAACCCCGGCTCGTTCCTTGACTCTGCTTCTGCCTCCTGATTTTGTACCCCGATATATCTGATACCCCGTTGCTGAACCCTGCCTAAACTTTGACTCCGCCTTTGCCTCCTGATCTTGTACTTTATCTGTCCGTGTGTGTACGACCTGGCTTGTCCGACCTCGAGAACCGACCTTACTGTTAGAGGCGGTTCCTCACCGTTAGTGATCCTTCCTCCTGAAGGTTACTTTCAGTCTGTCCTTCCTACTGTCAGTCTGACTCCTCCCGTCTTGGAGAGCTCAGGTCTGCGGAAGGAATCTGTGCAGTAATCCTTGCTGCACTGAGGCCTAGTCCTCTAAGTGTTACTGTTACACCTAACACTACTCTACTCAGGTGAACAGAGGTTAGCTAGTATATCGGATTATCAGTGATACTGCAGATCACGTATAATCTGGTATACATCTGTATTCCCAGTGATTCTGCAGATCACTGGTAATCAGATTCTCTCTGTGCTTCACCGATCGTTACAGAATGCCAGACCAAAAAACAGATGGAAACACGCGCTGATCCTCTGACTGTGCTTGCCACCTCGGTGGACAGTATCCATCAAGCACTGGGCCAGCATAAAGCTTTAATCGACTCCCTATCAGGCTCTGTGCGAACCCTCCAGACGTCAGTTGATTCAGTGCGACCCCCTCCTAGTGATGACATAAGTATGCCTGTACCAGACAAATTTTCCGGCCACAAATCTGACTTCCGGAATTTCAAGAGTAGAGTGTTATCATACTTCGAGTTGAGACCCCGATCCTCGGGGACTGAGACCCAACGGGTCATTTTCATTAAAACACTATTAACTGGTGATTCCCAGTCCTGGGCATACAATCTGCCTCCCACAGACACAGCTCTAACCTCGGTAGAGGAATTTTTTAAAACTATGGCCGTGATATACGACGACCCTGACCTTGCGGCAACCTCTGAGCGGAAGCTCAAACTTTTGCGGCAAGGCAGAGGGTCGGTCGAGGATTACGCGGCAGAATTTCGTAGGTGGTCTGTGACCGCCAGATTTGACAACTTTGCTCTGATGGATTATTTCCTGTCTGGGTTGTTGGAAGAGGTCTCTGACTTGATGTTGACCTTACCCGAGCCCAGGACACTCGATGAGGCCATAGCATCGGCCATCCGAGTCGATCGTCGACTACGCCATCAGAGGCAGATTAGGGGCAGTCACCGTGCCAGGGTGACTTCGTATGCGGCACCTTCTGCTGCGTCCTCAGTAACAGCATCTCCGCCTGTCTCACCTCCTCCGGCCTTGCCTCCACCTGAGCCAATGCAAATTGGCCGATCGAAATTGACCCAGGTGGAGCGGAGGCGGAGAATATCAGAACAACTGTGCCTGTATTGTGCAGAAACAGGGCATAGAGTGCGAAACTGCCCTAACAAGCCGGGAAACGGGTCTGCCTAGGAGTAGTGGGGGGGTGACACCCTAGGCACATCATTCGCACCCCAAAAAGAGAAGAAGCTACTTCTCCCCTGTACGATTACATGGGATAATAAGTCTGTATTGATTCTGGCTCAGCGGCTAATTTTATGAACATTGAATTTGCTCAGGAGCTGGGCATTCCTCTCACTCCAGTAAGTCCCCCCATTCAGGTCACGGCAGTAGACGATTCCCCTCTGCAACGTGATCGTCCCCTGTCACAGACCCCGCAGGTGAAGGTCACGATAGGGGTACTGCATGGGGAACAACTACAGTTTTTTGTATTGCACATGTCAACCTCCACTATCATCCTAGGCATGCCATGGCTACAAGTCCACTCTCCACAAATAGATTGAGCTACGGGTCAGGTAACCAGATGGTCCGATCATTGTCACCAACAGTGTTTAGGGAAGGTGACATTGGGTCAGACCAAGATTTACGTGGAGGGTGTTCCCGAGGTCTATTCCGAGTTCTCCGATGTATTTTGCCCCAAGGCTGCTGATCAATTACCTCCTCATCGCCCGTTCGATTGCCCCATTGATCTCCGTGCTGGTTGTATGCCCCCTAGGGGTCACCTGTATAACTTGTCCGGTCCCGAGAAGATGGCTATGCAGGAATACATTCGTGACAACTTGGCCAAGGGGTTCATCCGGCCCTCCCGGTCACCCGCTGGGGCCGGTTTCTTCTTTGTTAAGAAGAAAGACGGGGGTCTTCGACCCTGTATCGATTACCGGGGTCTCAATAAGATCACGGTGAAAAATAGCTATCCGTTACCATTGATAGACGATTTATTCACGCAGGTCACTACTGCAAAGATCTTCTCTAAGTTGGATCTGAGGGGGCGTACAACCTAATCCGCATAAAAAGGGGCGACGAATGGAAGACGGCCTTTAACACACCCGACGGGCATTACGAGTATTTAGTGATGCCCTTCGGGCTGTGCAATGCGCCAGCCGTCTTCCAGGAACTAATCAATGAAGTATTCCGGGAGGTATTGGGTAGATTCGTACTGGTATATCTCGATGACATACTAATTTACTCCAATAACCTCGCCGAGCACAGAGTTCCCGTGAAATTTGTCCTGAACAAACTAAGGCAAAATATGCTCTACGCTAAGGTGGAAAAATGCATTTTTGAAGTGACCACGGTCACGTTCCTGGGTTATGTGATTTCCACCTCGGGCCTCTCAATGGATCCTGCCAAGGTCACTGCCGTGTTGGAGTGGCCGCAGCCAGTGGGGTTGAAGGCCCTACAGAGATTTTTGGGGTTCGCGAACTATTACAGGAGGTTCATTAAGGGGTACTCCACGTTAGTTGCCCCTCTTACCAGTCTCACGAAAAAAGGGGCGGATACCAACCACTGGTCTCCTGAAGCCGTGGCGGCATTTGTTCATTTGAAGAAATTATTTTGCTCAGCACCAATTTTGAGACATGTGGACACATCCTTCCCCTTTATCGTGGAGGTAGATGCCTCGGAAGTTGGGGTGGGGGCGGTGCTGTCTCAACGGTCTGGGTTGCAGGGCAGATTACACCCGTGTGCTTACTTTTCCCGCAGGTTTTCACCTGCAGAAAAAAATTACGATATAGGCAACCGGGAACTTCTGGCTATTAAGTTGGCATTTGAGGAGTGGCGCCACTGGTTAGAGGGGGCAGAGCACACGATCACAGTTTACACCGACCACAAGAACTTGGAATACATCGAGGGGGCTAAGAGGCTAAGTCCCCGTCAGGCCCGGTGGTCCTTATTTTTTACGAGGTTCAGGTTTATAATCATGTACACTCCAGGCAGCAAAAACGTCAAGGCAGATGCTCTCTCCAGGTGTTTTGAACCAGAGACAGCACAGCCACCCGCCCGAGTCCATAATTCCGCAAAAACTAGTGTTAGCCGCCACGGATACTTGGGAGAATTGGACAGAGATTTTAGGTCCCTTCCAGCAAGATGTTCCTGAGGGGAAACCCGAAGGGGTAATGTTTATTCCATTGCCATTTCGTTTACAAGTCCTGCAACTCTTTCACGCCCATAAGAATGCTGGTCACCCTGGGGCTGCCAGAACGCAGGATCTGATTGCCAGGTGTGCTTGGTGGCCTTCGTTGGCAACTGATTGCAAGGAGTATGTCAGAGAGTGTGCGGTATGTGCCAAGAATAAACCCTCCCGGCTGGCACCTGTAGGAAGGTTTCAGCCTTTGCCCACCCCGAGTGAGCCATGGACCCACTTGTCCATGGATTTTGTAGGGGAATTGCCCAGGTCTGAAGGCATGTCTGTTATTTGGGTGGTGGTCGACCGGTTTAGCAAAATGGCCCATTTTGTGCCCCTGAAAGGACTCCCCTCGGCTCAAGAACTGGCCGAATTATTTATCATTCACGTCTTCCGGCTGCATGGTATTCCGGAAGACATTGTGTCTGATAGGGGAGTCCAATTTGTGTCTGGATTCTGGAGAGCATTTTGCCACCAAATGGGCATGAAATTGTCTTTTTCGTCAGGCTACCACCCACAGACTAATGGGCAGACTGAACGAATTAATCAGAGCAATTCCTAAGATGTTACGTTGCGGAGGCACAGAGTGACTGGGTGAAATTTCTGCCTTTCGCGGAATTCGCCCAAAATAATTTGAAGAATTCCTCGTCTGGGTTTTCTCCATTCCAGATTGTGACAGGGAGGTCACCCAAATTCTCCCCTTTTCCAGTTGTCTCGTCTCCATTTCCAGCACTAGAGGATTGGCAGAGGTCACTCAGGGACAATTGGGGAATTGTTAAGGGGACTTTGCAGAAGGCGTTCCAGAGTCAGAAGGGTCAAGCAGATAAGAGACGGTCCGTGGAATTGAAGTTTCAGCCAGGAGATTTAGTCTGGGTGTCCACTCGTCACTTGACCCTGAAGCAGCCATCTGCCAAACTGGGTCCCAGGTTTGTGGGTCCATTTCCCGTGACTAAAAGAATTAATAACGTCACTTACACCATTGATCTTCCTGCTAGCATGCGGGGCGTAAGGTCGTTCCACGTGTCCCTGCTTAAACCAGCAGTTCATGTGGGTCCCACTCCTCCTTCTCCTGTGTTGGTGGGTGACCAACCTGAATTTGAGGTGGAAAAGATTTTAGATTCACGCATGGTGCAAAACTCGGTACAGTATCTTGTACATTGGAAGGGGTATGGCATTGAGGAGAGACAATGGGTACCAGGGACGCGCATGCATGCCGATGAATTAAAAAAGAAGTTTCACACTTTACACCCGGAAAAACCTGGAAGGAGCTGTCCGGAGTCCACTCCTCGGAGGGGGGGGGGGGTTACTGTGAGAAAACGCGGAAGAGCCGCCGCCATGATCCAGCGGCAGGCGGCTCTTTCCGCGCACGGACGCGCCACACACGGAGAGGCAGCCGCCTCCCCTCAGCATGAGGCGGCTGTCTCCGTGCAGGCGTCTGCGGAGCACGGAGAAACCGCCGCGTTGGACGCGGCGGTTCGTGCGCATGCCCCCGCTGCGGAGGCACCGCAGAGCGGGGCTGCTGTGGCTGGGACTCGTAGTCTCTCAGGTTTCAGAGTGACGCGCGCACTCAGGCAGGATTTATGACTCTTAGAAAGGAGTCAGCAGACCAGGCTGGTCAGCTGACTCGAGCTCCACTTCTCATTGGTCCAGCACTTAGGGAGGTGCTGGGGGCACAACTGTGTATATATACTACTGGCTGTTCACTTGCTCCTTGTCTGGCGTTGCGATCACATATGTGGGAGCACCCAGATCCGTAGTCAGATCCGCAAGTGTGCCGGGACCAGCTGAAGCTGTAATCCTACACTTAGCTAGATTCTGTTGATAGCTAAAGTACTAGTTTGATTGTGATTATCTGTTATGACCTATTGCCTGCTCGACTATCCTCCTGAACTCTGATCTTGTACCTCGATATTTCTGATACTCTGTTGCCGAACCCCGGCTCGTTCCTTGACTCTGCTTCTGCCTCCTGATTTTGTACCCCGATATATCTGATACCCCGTTGCTGATCCCTGCCTGTACTTTGACTCCGCCTTTGCCTCCTGATCTTGTACTTTATCTGTCCTTGTGTGTACGACCTGGTTTGTCCGACCTCGAGAACCGACCTTACTGTTAGAGGCGGTTCCTCGCTCTGTTAGTGATCCTTCCTCCTGAAGGTTACTTTCAGTCTGTCCTTCCTACTGTCAGTCTGACTCCTCCCGTCTTGGAGAGCTCAGGTCTGCGGAAGGAATCTGTGTAGTACTCCTTGCTGCACTGAGGCCTAGTCCTCTAAGTGTTACTGTTACACCTAACACTACACTCTACTCAGGTGAACAGAGGTTAGCTAGTATATCGGATTATCAGTGATACTGCAGATCACGTATAATCTGGTATACATCTGTATTCCCAGTGATTCTGCAGATCACTGGTAATCAGATTCTCTCTGTGCTTCACCGATCGTTACACAAGCAAACAAAAGGGACTACTAGTACCCTTTAAGATAAATGCGGACAAAGGTAAACCAAATATATATATATATATATATATATATATATATATATATATATATATATATATATATATATATATATATATATATATATATATATATATACTCTGCAACAATATTGGTCACACATACCTTTACAGATGGATAAATAGGCTGCCGAAAAGTCCCCTCTGAAATGTAAGGCAAGGCAAGGCAGTGCGCTGCATCAAGCCGCCTCCAGGACGAGCGATACCGCCAGCATCCACGCTGACACCCGCTCTGGCGTCCCGGAAGACGGCCGCTGGAAGTCTTATCCAGGCGGCCAATCGGCAGAAGTCTCTCATACAGGGAGTGCAGAATTATTAGGCAAGTTGTATTTTTGAGGAATACTTTTATTATTGAACAACAACCATGTTCTCAATGAACCCTAAAAACTCATTAATATCAAAGCTGAATATTTTTGAAAGTAGTTTTTAGTTTGTTTTTAGTTTTAGCTATTTTAGGGGGATATCTGTGTGTGCAGGTGACTATTACTGTGCATAATAATTATTAGGCAACTTAACAAAAAACAAATATATACCCATTTCAATTATTTATTTTTACCAGTGAAACCAATATAACATCTCAACATTCACAAATATACATTTCTGACATTCAAAAACAAATCAGTGACCAATATAGCCACCTTTCTTTGCAAGGACACTCAAAAGCCTGCCATCCATGGATTCTGTCAGTGTTTTGATCTGTTCACCATCAACATTGCGTGCAGCAGCAACCACAGCCTCCCAGACACTGTTCAGAGAGGTGTACTGTTTTCCCTCCTTGTAAAACTCACATTTTATGATGGACCACAGGTTCTCAATGGGGTTCAGATCTGGTGAACAAGGAGGCCATGTCATTAGTTTTTCTTCTTTTATACCATTTCTTGCCAGCCACGCTGTGGAGTACTTGGACGCGTGTGATGGAGCATTGTCCTGCATGAAAATCATGTTTTTCTTGAAGGATGCAGACTTCTTCCTGTACCACTGCTTGAAGGTGGTGTCTTCCAGAAACTGACAGTAGGACTGGGAGTTGAGCTTGACTCCATCCTCAACCCGAAAAGGCCCCACAAGCTCATCTTTGATGATACCAGCCCAAACCAGTACTCCACCTCCACCTTGCTGTTGTCTAAGTCGGACTGGAGCTCTCTGCCCTTTACCAATCCAGCCACGGGCCCATCCATCTGGCCCATCTAGACTCACTCTCATTTCATCAGTCCATAAAACCTTGGAAAAATCAGTCTTGAGCTATTTCTTGGCCCAGTCTTGACGTTTCAGCTTGTGTGTCTTGTTCAGTGGTGGTCGTCTTTCAGCCTTTTTTACCTTGGCCATGTCTCTGAGTATTGCACATCTTGTGTTTTTGGGCACTCCAGTGATGTTGCAGCTCTGAAATATGGCCAAACTGGTGGCAAGTGGCATCTTGGCAGCTGCACGCTTGACTTTTCTCAGTTCATGGGCAGTTATTTTGCGCCTTGGTTTTTCCACACGCTTCTTGCGACCCTGTTGACCAGAGCAGGGACAAGGTCCTCCAGCACCCAAGGCTGAGACACCAAAGTGCGCCCCTCCATCCCTTCCACCCCAGTCGTCATACACTGATTGCTATTAGACTAAGAGGCGCCACAGGGCCCACAACCTCCCCAACACATTAATATCTAGTTATCTGGCTTGCAGCCACTGCTATGTATCCCCTTTTCTTATTTCTCTCTGCTTCATACACAATTAGGAATGACAACTAAATGAATTGTGCGCCCCCTCCGACACTGCGCCCTGAGGCTGGAGCCTCTCCAGCCTATGCCTCGGCCCGGCCCTGCTGTTGACTATTTTGAATGAAACGCTTGATTGTTCGATGATCACGCTTCAGAAGCTTTGCAATTTTATGAGGGGCTGCATCCCTCTGCAAGATATCTCACTATTTTTGACTTTTCTGAGCCTGTCAAGTCCTTCTTTTGACCCATTTTGCCAAAGGAAAGGAAGTTGCCTAATAATTATGTACAGCTGATATAGGGTGTTGATGTCATTAGACCACACCCCTTCTCATTACAGAGATGCACATCACCTAATATGCTTAATTGGTAGTAGGCTTTCGAGCCTATACAGCTTGGAGTAAGACAACATGCATAAAGAGGATGATGTGGTCAAAATACTCATTTGCCTAATAATTCTACACTCCCTGTAGTGCTGCAAGAACACTAAGACTTCCGCGTTCCAGCTTCAGGAACTAGGCATCGACATCACTACTGCCCATAAGGTGACGGAGGCTGGGAGAAAAGGAAGGGCAAACGAGTGCGTGATGTGTGGGCACATATATAAACCCCTATCAGGGGTCGCAATGGCCAGACTAAGCGGGAGAGGCTGAACCCGCCGCAGTGCGAGTTTTGAGATAAAAATAGGCGAATAAAAATAAATAATAAAAAAGATAAAGGGAAAAAAAAAAGGGGGGGGGGCTGTCCATTCGAGGGCAGACAAAAAAAGAATGGCTGGAGGGGCGGATTTCTTTAATTTATTATGTGGCCTGTCCAATTGGGTTCGGGGAGTGGAGCCAAACCCAGGGGTATGCCGCCATTCTCTGTCCAGGAAAGAGGGACAAAGGGCTCTATTCACAATCATTTTCCGCATGCGGAAATGCACTTGCGGTAAATTCCCGACTGAAAAGAGACCATCTTGACGTTCACAAAATTGCATGCATGGACATTTACCACATGCGTAAAATTTTATGCATTATCCGCATGCGTAAAAAATGCGGTAAAGGTCCGCAAAAGTCGGTAGTTCCCGCAAAAAAAAAAAAAAAAATTCACAAAAAAAAGGGGCACCTTATTTCTGACTTAACTACTAATTTTTTATCACCTACTAGTACTTGGTGATATATTTCGCTTCCCATTGACTTAAATGGAGTCTGCAGCCTTGAGTGCCGTGTTTGCTGAACTTTAATTGTTTTTTTTTGGACAAGTTTTTTTATGCCACTTTTTTTTCGCATGGTTTCCGCATGTTTACTATATAATTACGAATGTTTCCCAAAATTTGTACGCATTGTTCCCGCATGCGGGAAACATGTGGGACATTTTTAGTGAATGTGGAAAAAATGCGGAAATTAGCACTGGTGGTAATATAGCGGTAAAAAAATCTCTTACCGCATGTGTGATTGTGAATAGAGCCCAAAATACTGAAAGAGGGACAAATGAGGAGGAAAGAGGGACAGAGGGACAGGGCTCCCAAAGAGGGACAGTCCCTCCAAAAGAGAGACAGTTGGGAGCTATGTACTTCAACGCCCCTACACCCCTCCCTTATTCCCACAACCAACCTCTCCCATGCTAATATTTTGCTTTGGCAACATGTATTTGGTCCTGCAAATACAGCTTTTTTGGATTTGGATAAGGATAGTTGGGGGAGAGACAGGGATAGGATGGAAGGTACAGGCAGGGACAGGAGGGGAGGGTACAGGCAGGGACAGGAGGGGAGGGTACAGGCAGGGAGGGGAGGGTACAGGCAGGGAGAGGAGGGGAGGGTACAGGCAGGGAGAGGAGGGGAGGGTACAGGCAGGGAGAGGAGGGGAGGGTACAGGCAGGGAGAGGAGGGGAGGGTACAGGCAGGGAGAGGAGGGGAGGGTACAGGCAGGAAGAGGAGGGAAGGCAGAGGCAGGGACAGGAGGGAAGGCAGAGGCAGGGACAGGAGTGAAGGCAGAGGCAGGGACAGGAGGGAAGGCAGAGGCAGGGACAGGAGGGAAGGCAGAGGCAGGGACAGGAGGGAAGGCAGAGGCAGGGACAGGAGGGGAGGCAGGGACAGGAGGGGAGGCAGGGACAGGAGGGGAGGCAGGGACAGGAGGGGAGGCAGGGACAGGAGGGGAGGCAGGGACAGGAATAGGAGGGGAGGGTACAGGCAGGGATAGGAGGGAAGGTAGAGGCAGGGACAGGAGGGAAGGTAGAGGCAGGGACAGGAGGGAAGGTAGAGGCAGGGACAGGAGGGAAGGTAGAGGCAGGGACAGGAGGGAAGGTAGAGGCAGGGACAGGAGGGAAGGTAGAGGCAGGGACAGGAGGGAAGGTAGAAGGAGGGGAGGGTACAGGCAGGGACAGGAGGGAAGGTAGAGGCAGGGACAGGAGGGAAGGTAGAGGCAGGGACAGGAGGGAAGG
This sequence comes from Hyperolius riggenbachi, assembly GCF_040937935.1. NCBI lineage: Eukaryota > Metazoa > Chordata > Amphibia > Anura > Hyperoliidae > Hyperolius > Hyperolius riggenbachi. Next base: position 264,877,523 of record NC_090654.1, on the reverse strand, counting down.
TAGAGGCAGGGACAGGAGGGAAGGTAGAGGCAGGGACAGGAGGGAAGGTAGAGGCAGGGACAGGAGGGAAGGTAGAGGCAGGGACAGGAGGGAAGGTAGAGGCAGGGACAGGAGGGAAGGTAGAGGCAGGGACAGGAGGGAAGGTGGAGGCAGGGACAGGAGGGAAGGTGGAGGCAGGGACAGGAGGGAAGGTGGAGGCAGGGACAGGAGGGAAGGTGGAGGCAGGGACAGGAGGGAAGGTGGAGGCAGGGACAGGAGGGAAGGTGGAGGCAGGGACAGGAGGGAAGGTGGAGGCAGGGACAGGAGGGAAGGTGGAGGCAGGGACAGGAGGGAAGGTGGAGGCAGGGACAGGAGGGAAGGTGGAGGCAGGGACAGGAGGGAAGGTGGAGGCAGGGACAGGAGGGAAGGTGGAGGCAGGGACAGGAGGGAAGGTGGAGGCAGGGACAGGAGGGAAGGTGGAGGCAGGGACAGGAGGGAAGGTGGAGGCAGGGACAGGAGGGAAGGTGGAGGCAGGGACAGGAGGGAAGGTGGAGGCAGGGACAGGAGGGAGGGTAGAGGCAGGGACAGGAGGGAGGGTAGAGGCAGGGACAGGAGGGAGGGTAGAGGCAGGGACAGGAGGGAGGGTAGAGGCAGGGACGGGAGGGTAGAGGCAGGGACAGGGGGGAGGGTAGAGGCAGGGACAGGGGGGAGGGTAGAGGCAGGGACAGGGGGGAGGGTAGAGGCAGGGACAGGGGGGAGGGTAGAGGCAGGGACAGGGGGGAGGGTAGAGGCAGGGACAGGGGGGAGGGTAGAGGCAGGGACAGGGGGGAAGGTAGAGGCAGGGACAGGGGGGAAGGTAGAGGCAGGGACAGGGGGGAAGGTAGAGGCAGGGACAGGGGGGAAGGTAGAGGCAGGGACAGGGGGGAAGGTAGAGGCAGGGACAGGGGGGAAGGTAGAGGCAGGGACAGGGGGGAAGGTAGAGGCAGGGACAGGGGGGAAGGTAGAGGCAGGGACAGGAGGGGAAGGTAGAGGCAGGGACAGGAGGGGAAGGTAGAGGCAGGGACAGGAGGGGAAGGTAGAGGCAGGGACAGGGGGGAAGGTAGAGGCAGGGACAGGGGGAAGGTAGAGGCAGGGACAGGGGGGAAGGTAGAGGCAGGGACAGGGGGGAAGGTAGAGGCAGGGACAGGGGGGAAGGTAGAGGCAGGGACAGGAGGGGAGTTAGAGGCAGGGACAGGAGGGGAGTTAGAGGCAGGGACAGGAGGGGAGTTAGAGGCAGGGACAGGAGGGGAGTTAGAGGCAGGGACAGGAGGGGAGTTAGAGGCAGGGACAGGAGGGGAGGTAGAGGCAGGGACAGGAGGGGAGGTACAGGCAGGTAAGAGCCTCTGGAGCTAGTCTCTGCACTGATGCTGCACTCACCTCTCCACCATATTTGTCCTCCAGTATCAGCTGTCAGTCCGCCCCGCGGAATGATGGGATTGTAGTCCACACTCCGCTGTACTGCTCCGCTCTACTTCCTGCCCCTTTGCTGATCCTGAAGACAGGTGACGTCACCCGCGCCGCTCCTCCCACAGAGCAGTCAGGCTGCGACGTCACGTAACCCGCTGGGTCACTGTGACGTTGTAGTGTCAGAATGGGCAGCCCTGCAGATTGGGCATCCCCGCATGCGCAGTAGGAGCCTGCGACCCATTCAATTGTGCAGCCACGAAAAACGTCATAAATATCTCCGCTTCCGCACTACGTACACTCCCGAAATTTTCAGGGGGGGTAGGGGACCCCCAGATCTAGCTCTGTGCCGAATTGCAGCCCCCGAGCCCCGCTGGTTTCCGAGACTGATTGCAGCAAACCTATCTCGGGAACTAGGGGGCTGCAATTCGACACAGAGCTAGATCTGGGGGTCCCCTGGCTCCCCTGAAAATTTCGGGAGTGTACGTGGTGCGGAAGCGGAGATATTTCAGGTAAATAATGTCTAACTTCCCACTGAGCATGCGTGATACTCAGTGAGGAAGGCTGCTTCCGGGCTGCCCATTCTGACATTACAACGGCAGATCTGGTCTCCGATAAGATGGCGGCCCGACCTCATGGCGCCATGCTGCTGTAGTCCCCCGACCTGCGTGAATACATGGAGGTTGGACGGTCTCCGGGAAGATGGAAGGTGAAGAGGAAAAGGCGGGGTTGGGGGCGGATCTACCGGCTTTCCAGGCTCTTCTAGTAACTTCCACGGCCGATAAAAGTGCCGACTGGTGACACATTCTGCGGACAGAGAGACATGGCCAAGTGGGGAGAAGGAGACCCGCGCTGGATTGTGGAGCAGAGAGCCGACGCTACTAATGTCAACAACTGGCACTGGTGAGAACCCCTCCCCCATCATCTATCTATCTATATATAGCCTCTATACCTAGTACTATATACTACTGGCACTGGCGAGACCCCCTCCCCCATCATCTATCTATATATAGCCTCTATACCTACTAGTACTATATACTACTGGCACTGGTGAGACCCCCTCCCCCATCATCTATCTATATATAGCTTCTGTACCCACTAGTATTATATGCTACTGGCACTGGTGAGAACCCCATCCCCCATCATCTATCTATATATAGCCTCTATATACCTACTAGTACTATATACTACTGGCACTGGTGAGAGCCCCTCCCCCATAATCTATCTATAGCCTCTATACATACTAGTACTATATACCACTGGCACTGGTGAGAACCCCTCCCCCTTCATCTATATATAGCTTCTATACCTACTAGTACTATATACTACTGGCACTGGTGAGACCCCCTCCCCTTCATATATCAATCGATATTAGTCTATATCTACTGATATGTACTACTGGCACTGGTGAGACCCCCTCCCCATCATATATCTATCAATATAGCCATGTGTATATATATTTATCCACTATACCTCCTACTCTATATCCTGTGCTGTATATTGCTGGCACTAGTGGCACCCCTTTCCTGCTATAAACTCACACACATCTATTACTGTTTATACCAGAGGTGCCAATCAAAAAAACGAGCTACTAGGTAGAATCTGCCTACAGATGCCAGCTACAACTGCAGAACTTGCACAGTGGAAGTCAATCAGTGATCGCCACAAGCTGCCAGTCAATGCATATCATAGAGTCCTCCTTGGTAAACCAGAAAGAACAGTGCTTGTCCAAATAGATTCACAGTATCCTACTCAAAATATCATGTTCAGTGAGCGTCAACATTTTACTCAGCAGTAGCACACATGCTTTTAAATGTATGGCCGTCCACCTTGCAACGTCGTAATCCTCTACACTGCTGTGCACACCATCAGCACCAAGCTCATCCCAGTCAAAGAGACCATATGACACATACGTCACTAAGGCAGGCAGTGTTTGGCAATCTGGTAAGACCCCTTTCCCCATAATATGCTATATATGTATATATCACTGTCTACACTGTGTTGCATACTGCTGGCACTGGTAACAGTCCCTCCCCATTGCATATATACATCCACTATATCTGCTATTCTGTATCCTATGCTGCATGCTTGTTTTGGGTGTGTGATTCAGACACTACTGATGACAGAAAGATCAACAGGACTACCAGGCAACAGTTTTTTTTTTTTTTTTTTTTTAATGAAAGAAATATAGCCGCCTCCACATCCCTTTCACTAAAGTTATACATTAATCCATTGATTTATATCATGTCATATGTGAGTGAAGTAAGTATTTGATCCCCAAGCAAACAAAGCATGACTTAGTACTTGGTAGAGAAGCCTTTGTTGGCCAGAACAGCAGTACAATGATTCTTGTAGTTGGTCAGGTTTGCCCATGAGGTATTTTGTCCCACTCCTCTTTACAGAAACTCTCTAAATCCTTTAGGTTTCTTGGCTTCCGCTTGGCAATGTGAAGCTTCATAGGAGTGAGAATTTAGAGACTGCCTGCCTAGGCCGACCTTAACGTAAATCTGAAGCGTAATTACAAAAAAAAAAAAAAAAAGATACTTACCTAAGGCAAGACAAGGCTCTGGGTCCTGTAGAGCCTGAGTGCGGGGGGCTCTGTACTGCACATGGGTAAGAGGGTGCTCGCGTGTGCGCCGTGTGGAGCGGCCGGTCTTGGGGAGGCTGAGTGCTTCCAAAGCCCACTCGCAGGGGAAGAGAGCAGTCTCCGACCCATGGGGGAGACTGCGGGGGAAAGATAGGACAAGGAGAGGAACAGGAAGGCTTTATAGGAGCCAGAGCCTTAACCCTACTTATGGTGCCCATGCATGGTACAATTTTTTTTCATTTTTTGTTCGATTTATTCCATTAGGTCGAATATATAAAGATTTTTCCAACATGTCCAATCTGATTTTTTTTTTTATTGAAAAAAAAACGGGATAATAGATTATTTTTTTCTTGATTGAAAAAAAAGATTCTTTTAAACTTTCATTTGATTGTTTTGGTCGGTTAAATGGGAAAATTGAACCTTTTTATTGTACCGTGAATGGACACCTTTAGGTAAGTATCTGTTTTGGGTTTTTTGGGTTTTTAAGCTTCAGATTCCCTTTAATGTGCTTCCTTGGAGGTACTGCATGTTTTGTCTCATACTGTCATTCTAGAAGACCTATCTTTAGTGTTCTGCCAGAGAGAATGAGTTTCTCATCCAAAACTTTCAGGCTCATTAGCCTCTCAATGCTGTTTTCTGTACCGGTCGGAGAAAAACAGTAGCCAAGCAAAAAGTTTCCACTCCCATGATTCTTGTCTAGTGATGGTGTTCTTTAAGTTATACTCAGTATTTTTCTTCTGCCAGACACGGCTGTTCAAGTTGATGCCAAGGAGCTCTATTTTGGGATCATCTGACCACAGCACTTTCTCCCAAGCCTTCTCTAAATGACCGTACACTGGAAAACTTAAAGGGAACCTGAAGTGAGATGGACAAGGAGTCTGACATTTATTTAATTTTAAACCATACCAGTTGCTTGGTAGTCTTGTTGATTTTTGCTGCCTCCAATAATTTTATCCACAGACCCTCCCTGAACAAGCAGATTTCTGACAAGAATAGCCACGTTTGTTTCAGGTGTGGTTCAGACACTGATACCAGAATGGTGAACAGGACTGCCAGGCAACTGGTATTGTATAAAAGGAAATAAATTATGGCAATCTCTCGCTTCAAGGAACTGCGAGCACCTCTCATGGGCATGCCTTTAAAGTGAATGGGAACCGAATTTAAAAAAATGAGACAGATACTTACCCAAGGAGAGGGAAGGCTCTGGGTCCTATAGAGCCTTCCGGCTCCTCTCCTGGTCCCCTCGTTCCAGTGCTGGCTCACCCGGTAGCAGTATTTGACTAAATTAGTATGGTGCAGGTTTACACATCTTGTCCCGTATGTCCTTTAACCTCCCTGCCGTTATAAAAATTTGCTGCGCACGGCAGGGAGGGTGTTTTTTTTTTTTTTTTAGCATGTAGCTAGCCTAGCGCTAGCTACATGCTTCCCCCCCCTCCCTGCGGCGTCCCCCCGAATGCGCCGATCGTCGCCGGCGCATATACCCATCTGGAAATCCCGTTCTGAACGGGATTTCCATGAGGGCTTCCCCTGTCGCCATGGCGATGGGCGCGATGACGTCATCGACGTCGTGACGTCAGAGGGAGTCCCGAACCACCCCTCGACGCTGCCTGGCACTGATTGGCCAGGCAGCGCACGGGTCTCGGGGAGGGCACCCTCTGATGCGGCGAATCGGCGCGGAGCGGCGGCGATCGTAAGTTACACGCAGCTAGCAAAGTGCTAGCTGCGTGTAACAAAAAAAAATTATGCAAATCGGCCCAGCAGGGCCTGAGGAATCCTCCGCGGCAGGTTACCCCGAGCTGAGCTCGGGATAACCGGCAAGGAGGTTAACAGCGCTTTGTTCTTAAAGGAAACCAAAGAGGAGTTAAGTTAAAAGTTTTATACATACCTGGGGCTTCCTCCATCCCCACCAATCGCTTCCATGCCACCTTCCTCAGTCTTCTCCAGGTCCGGTACTGGGTCCCGTACCATCGGCCAGTCTGAGCAAGCGCAGTGCGCTCTCTCCGGCCCAGAATAGTATTGCGCCTGCATGGGAGTGATCCGTGCGGATGGGGCTGGAGAAAGCCCCAGGTATGTATAAAACTTAACTTTACTCGTCTCTGCTACGCTTAAAAAAAACAAACTCCCAGTATGCTTTCAAGAGAATCTGAAGGCAAAAAAAAAAAGATACTGATACTTGACTAAAGAGAGGGAAGGCTCGGTCCTATAGAGCCTTCCCTTTCCTCTCCTCATCCCCTCGTTCCCCCACAGGCTCCTCCATTTAAATCTCCTGCTGCGTGAGGCTTTTGAAGTCTTTGGGATCACTCGGGCGTCTCTGCACACGCGCAAGATGCGCAGTATGAAGCAGCCCATCTTCGGGAGCCTGAGTGCTCCTGAAGCGGAAGAGATCATTGATTCTGCTAATGGGGAGCCAGCGCAGGAACGACGGGAGGAGGAGAGGAATGCGAAGGCTCTATAGGACCCCAGAGCCTTACCTCTTCTTAGGTAAGTATCTGTTTTTTTTCTTCCAGCTCAGACTCCATTTTAAAGTCCACTAATGTAGCTGTCAAAATAGCAATGGTGCTCAGTCCAAAGCAAACTGAAATAAAAACCTCAATCTGTCCCTGGTTACTCTTAATCGCTTGCCGACCGCGTCACGCCAATGGGCGTGGCCGCGGCGGCAGCCCCAGGACCAGCTAACACCGATTGGCGTAAAGTCCTGAGGCAGCAGTTTGCAGGAGATCGCGCGCAGGGTGCGTGCGCATCCCCTGCTTGGTGGGCGGAGTGGAGCTCCGCCTTGTTACACGGCGAAACCGCTGTGTATTTACATGTACAGCGCTGCAATCAGCAGCAGCGCTGTACTGGGGACAGCCGTGTCACACGGCTGTCCCTCTGGGGTACAAGAGAGCGATCGGCTCTCATAGGCAGAAGCCTATGACAGCCGATCGCCATAATTGGCTGGCTGGAGGGAGGGATAGATTTTAAAGAAACAGTGTTTTTTTAAAAAACAAACAAACAATAATGTTTGTAAAAAAAAAAATAAAAAAAAAAAAATGGGGGGAGCGATCAGACCCCACCAACAGAGAGTTCTGGGGGGGGGGGGGGGTCACTTGTGTGCAGAGTTCGGCCCTGCAGCTTGGCCTTAAAGCTGCAGTGGCCAATTAAACTGAAATTGGCCTGGTCACTAGGGGGGGTTTAACACCATGGTCCTCAAGAGGTTAAAATCCTCGCGATGTGTGTATCAAACTCCCATGTTAGAAGAAGCACTGTCACCACACCCCACACAGGTGGGTTGGGTTCATGTAGCGTATGATAAATAGCCTCTATGGTCTGACTAGTGCAGCGGCCATCCGAGTGCCACTGCTCTAGCATAGGCGCAGGGGTGTCATTGCTGCACCAGCATAAGCACAGGAGTGGTCATGGCTGCACCAATCTGGACACAGGGGTGCTTGTGGCTGTCCTCTGATCACTGCAGCTATGGAGGAGGTGACTGTGGTCAGGATGTCACCTCGCCTCTCAATCATGTGTGGCATACTGTCTGGCTAGATGTAGAAATTGGGGTGAAATTGTCCTCGCGTCTCGAATGTCTACGTTGTATGTGGCCAGATCTGCTGATCCTTCTTTAAGTGCCACTTGTCCTTGTTATATGTACTGGATTCCTCTTACCGGTTTTGGTTGTGACATGTCCCCAGTGTGGTTCTGTTGGTCTGATTTGATGCCATTATCTGTGTCTCCTGGCAGGACGGAGAGGGACGCTTCGGGGTGGTCTAACGACAAGCTGAAGGAGCTGTTTCTGGCGGTCAGGGTGACTGGGGAGGAGGGCTCCTGTGAGGTGACAGAGGTCAATAAGCTGGACGGAGAGGCCTCCATCAACAACCGCAAAGGCAAACTCATCTTCTTCTATGAATGGGACGTCAAGCTAAATTGGACAGGTGAGCGTGTAATTCCATGCCAGACTGAGGCATTGCTGTCCCGGGGGAAGGTATTATGGTCGCACAAGGGTGGGTATAGGGGACAGCAAATGCCTGAGGAACTGGGGGCCATGGTAGAATCCTACATGATGGAGAGCGCCTCCTGGCAGCCTGATGGGAACATTTGCAGTATTGTGCAGCACCACATCAGGGCATGGGCGGGTAGGCATATTCTCCACCCACCATAATTTCCTTCATGTAACAAGTCATGCCATTTTGTCTATCCCCTCCCACTTTCTTCAAGTACAGTGGGTGGGGTTACCATGGTAGGCTAAATGTGGTGGGTGGGGTTCTTGCCCTGTAATCGGTCATGTGGCGGGCAGGGTGATATTCCTGTAATTGGTCATGTGGTAGGTGGGGTTATTTACCTGTAGTCTGAGGTGGTAGGTAAGGTTCTTGCCCTGCAATTGGTCATGTGGTAATTGAATTTATTGTCCTGTAATCAGTTGTGTGGTGGGTGGGGTTATTGCCCAGTCTGTAATCAGTCATGTGCTTTGTGTTTGCAGGCGAAACAAGTGCAGGGGTGAAATATAAAGGACACGTAGAGATCCCCAACCTCTCCGATGAGAATGACCCCAGTGAGGTGGAGGTAAGACTTGTCTGCATATACAGACAAATATACAGTACAAATCACAGTAACCCCCTTAGGTTTACAGCTGTAGATTCTAAATCATAACTTGTAATCAATTTGGTTTATAAAAATTTCCCCCAACCCACCCCTGGCCTCACCTGTACTAACTATTCCCCCTCCCCTATATCCTTCTACATAACTAGTCTCCACCTCTGAAGTTACACTCCTGCCGATCCTCACCTCTACTGTGCCCCCGCCCCCTCTGCATAACGCTAATCTCCTCCCCTGAGGTTATAGTCCTGCCTGAACTCACCAGTACTGACTGTGCCTCACCCCCTCCTGCATAACTAGTCTCCACCCCTGAGGTTTTACTCCTGCCTGTGCCCCACCCCCTCCTGCATAATTGTAGTCTCCACCCCTGAGGTTGTATTCCTGCTTGGCCCTTACCTGTACTTGCTGCGTTTTCCTCCTAGTATCAAGCTAGCCTCCATTTCCAAGGTTTATCTGACAGCTGCTTCTTGTGCTTGCTGCAGATCAGAGTATCCCTGGCGAAAGATGAGCCTGATACCCGACTGATAGAGCTGATGCGGAGGGACGGCGTTCAGAGACTGCGAGAAGCCATTGCGCAATACATCTCCACACTTAGAACAGGTGAGACTCTGAGGCTGACTCCGCCCACTATGGTAAATAGACATCAGGGCATGGCCTGACCTCGCCCAAAATGTTATATATGGGCATGTGCTGACCTCGCCCACCATGGTATATAGGCATAAGGGCATGCGCTGACCTCACCCTCCATTGTATATGGCCATTAGAGGCTGCATCAATAGGCATCAACTCAGTAGCATCTTCTTTACCATCTGTACTATAAACCATGGAAACTGTTTTTCTGAGCGATGATCAGTGGAATACGGCGGCATGCACTGAGCTTGTATTAACTGGAGTTCCTCAGGGGTCCCCAACCACCGGGCGGGTCTGGCCTTTTTCCCCCGCGACCGCTGCTCCTGTTACCTTATGAGTTGGCGGCCACTTCCTTTCTTATATGTCCTCGTAGCCCCTCTCCTCTTTGCAGCATCTTCAATTACAGCATCGCGTCTCACGGCTGCTGTAAGGAAGGGAAGGAAGCAGGGCAGCGGTTCTCATGGTAACGGCGATGCATATCGCCGCTACAGGAAGCCGCTATCCCACTTCCTTCCCTTTCTTACTGCAACTGTTGGATGCAATGCTGTAATTGAAGATGCTGCAAAGAGGAGAGGGGCTATGAGGACATATAAGAAAGGAAGCGGCTGCCAACTCATAAGGTAACAGGAGCGGTGGCCGTGGGGGGAGGGGACACCTATCCTAGCTGCACTGGGGTAGCTATACTAGCAATACGGGGTAGCTATACTGGGCTAACTGTACTAGCTATACTGGGGTAACTATAGTCCTTCTACAGGGGCAACTGTATTAGCTACCTATACTGGGGGCAACTATACCTAGATACCTACTTACCTATATACTACACTCCAAATCGGGGAAGAAGGGGGGGGGGTGGCTGCCGCCACTATCCCCGGGCCCCAGAGAAAAGTTTGGTTGCGATAGCGGGCCCCGGGCTGAAAACTGTTGGGGACCCCTGCTCTACAGGCCCTGATCTATTCTGTGATACGTACACATTACCGATTGTAGCACCATTTTAATGCCTCAGCTTGTCACCCCAGTTTTGTATGATGTAAGCTTTTATCTTGCTTATCATGACCGTAAACTAGCTGCATTGTTTACTTATCACTGCTAGAGATTAGTCTTCACAGCTTGTGCCTTTCCTTGTAAATTGTTTGCACTACTTATCATCGCTTTGCAAAACTTGCCTGCACTTCAGCACACACTGAACGGGGGCTAGTGTTGAATTATTTCTTTGTGTAAACTGTGATACAGATGCCAGTATTTTTCATAGTACATTACAGCAGAGGAACAACTGGTAATGCAGGTATGTTGCATTGTTAATCAGAGCCTACTTTTCAACAAATGTCACTATAAATGTACAAACGCTTTGAAGCTTATGGGGAAATGTATACTTGGATCGGCAGCCTGAAAAAGCGAAGGTAAGCATTACTGATTACCCAGAATCCTCTGTGTGAGCGGATGTGGCTGATCTTTCTTGAGCTCCAGCTGTATTGTGTATAGAATCCATTTCTCATTTATTGGTATTCAGCCCAGTGTTTTGTTATTCCAGAGTTCACCCAAGGAATGATCCTGCCGGCCGCCAATGGCGTCTCCCACACGGCGGCCACCGACGTGCAGAAGAAAGCCCACACAAAAGAGGTAATTCCCGTCATGTGACACGTTGGCAGTTTCTGGTTATTGCAAATGAGATGCAAGTCGTTCTGAGTTGATGCCGAATTTTATGCAGCTTTAAAACGGACTAGTGGAATAAGGCCGCTGCAAAATGTGAGTGGTTTATTTTCAGGCTGCATACATTTACATGAAATCTAGATTATTTAGGAATAATTTGCATCTTCTTCACCATCCCTGATTGTAAATACAGGAAGTGACTATCTGGTTTCCTGTTTATTAGACGCAAAACACAAAATCTTCCACTTGTCCGAACACCGGCGTGAAGATCCCCACGTGTAAGTTCTCCATGAAGGAGATGTTTATGACGTCACCAGAGGAGCTGTACAGAGTTCTCACCTGCCAGGAGGTAATGTCCACAGGAGGGCGCCACCGCTCACTTGCTGCAAAAAGGGGGAGGGGGTGGAGCTGAGCCTTGTGTGCCTATGACCAGGAGGCGGTCTGGGCTGTGGATGGTTATTGTGGCATGGGGTATTGGCAATGGGAAGTTCCTGTTCTCAGTTACCCAACCCACTTGTGTACTTTCACCCTAACACCACTGCCTGTCCTAACTCCTCCCATTTTCAGACCCAACTGCTACCAATTCCTGTACCTTTACTCTTTCCCTGCCTCTACCTAGCAGTATCGTGTACCATCACTAGGCCTGAAAGATAAATCGAAATCGTGATCACCAAGATCACAATTTCGGAATCGTCAAAGCGGCAATTATCGCGATCCCGTCATTTCCACATGGGGAAGTTTAAAGAAGTGGCTTCAAACTTCCCCAAAGTCCCGGCGCGTGCGGACCGCAGCGTTGGACATACTTTCCGCACGAGTCCAATGCTGTCCATCCTCTATCACCATCTGCCGGCTCTCGTGCTTGGCAAAACTCCGGGTTCCTGTATGTCACATGACATACAGGAAGTATTCCATGCATTAGAGCCTGCAGGAGGCAAAGTGGATAGACTGCCATCGCTGGACTCATGCTTGAAGCTATGTCCAGAACTGACGCAGCTTGGGGGACAGAGGAGACACAAAGAGAAACAGAGCGGGCACAGAGACACAAAGGGGACAAGAGAGAGACTCAGAGGAGGCATAAAGAGGCAAAGGGGGCACAAAGAGAGACAGGGGGACAGAGGGGGAACAAACCGGCAAAGAGGAGGAACAGAGCTTGATTTGAAGTAAATCGTGAATCGAATCGAAATCGCAATTTCGGACAGAAATCGCTCAATTCAATTTTTTCCTAAAATCGTTCAGGCCTAACCATCACCCATTCTTTGCATCTACTTCGCAGCGTTCTGCTCCTTCACCCCATCCCAGCCTGCTTCCTAACCATAACTGGAAGTTTTCCTTGCTGCCCCCTCCTGTCTTAGTCCTTTGTCAGTGCCAGATCGCTCCCCTTGTTTGTCTGTGTTAATAACGTTTTTTTGTTTCCTCTGCAGCTGGTTCAGGGATTTACACATGCACCGGCCATTGTAGCAGCAGAAAAGGGCGGCAAATTCCAATTGCTGGGAGGAAATGTCAGCGGGGAGTTTGTGGAACTGGTAAGTGTGATTTGTCATTACTGGCCTGCTGTAGAGGGGAAGCTTTTCTTGGGTGTGACGCAGACTGCCTGTGTCGTGTGTCACAAAAATCCCCAGCTTTTGTGAATGGGGCAGACTGGGGGCACAGAAATCCCAGCTCTCATAAATCTGCCAGCCTCTGTTTTTCAGGTGGTGCTATCTGCCCCTCTGCTAGCTGGCACTAATCTCCACACTACACTGATATCTTCCTTTGTGTTTTGCAGGAGTCGGAGAAGCGAATAGTCATGTCCTGGAGGTTCAAGACTTGGCCAGCAGGTGGGATATTGTGGGTTTTTGTGTTCCTCTGATTGGTAGCCTAGTCTCTCTGGTGGTCTCTGCTTGCTTGTGTATGTGTGTGTTGGCACTACTTCCACTGGTTAGTGAGTGGTCTATTAGTGCTTTCTTTCCCACCTGAATTTAGTAGCCATGTAATCTGTGCTGGGAAAAAAACACTGGTGGAAGTACCCTTGGGCTTTGTTCACAACTAAAATCGAAATTGCTGACGGACGCATTTTGTGCGATTGAGTTTTTCCTCTTCCCCCCCCCCTCCTCCTGGCGCTTACCTGCGTGCTACAATTCTGTGTAAAGTGGTTTTTCTAAGCGCTTTTGCAGAGCGATCTTTCTTTTTTCACTTCCTGATGCAAGTCAGGAAGTTAACGCTTTGAAAACAATATTTTTTAGCTTAATTTTGTGCACAGATTAATTGTCAGAGATGTGTTGTACCTTTATGCTCCCCGATGTGGAGCATGACAGAACCCCAGCGTTGCATATAGATAAAGAAGCTTGGGCTACTCTTAACAAACATTCATCACATCCGTCCGCATTCAGACCTAAAGTGCGCCATGCCCAGTGATGTATTGCCTGCTGGGGGGCCCCCTATACACAGCAATGTGCCCATAATTAGATGTCCAAGCAGCTGCATGATCACCTGTAACAGCCAGGGCTGTGGAGTCGGGCAATTTTGGGTGCCTGGAGTCTGAGTGGGGAAAAAATGCTCCGACTCCTAATGAATTTGTAACTGTAATTAAAATAGAAAATATGATAAAATGTTCTATTTCTCAGATAAGTCATTAAAAATAATGTATATATACAGTAATAGCTGTGCTCAGTCCACAAAAATGAAATAAACCAAAATTAGTTACTTGTGCTGCTTCAATAAAGCAGTCCCCGTATTTTTAAGGTCAGATATACACATCTGATTGTGACTGTATATATGATGTGTACACAGGAATCTCTTATATATACTAAATAACATCTATGCTGTAAGAATAAAGCCTGATGTGTAGCTGTGTCACTAATAGAGATGGTCAACGAGATGGAAATAATTCTGCATTGATGCTGATTTATGCAAATGTATGCACTCTCTTTGCTGATGAAATCAAATAATTTGATATGTTGGTAAAATTTGGTTTGGAGACTACAAATTAAAGGGTACCTGAGACGGATGAAAAGAAGTGTTATACATACCTGGGGCTTCCTCCAGCCCCCTTCAGGCTAATCAGTCCCTCGCTGTCCTCCACCACCCGGATCTTCTGATATGAGTCCTGGTAATTCAGCCAGTCAGCGCTGTCCGGCCGCATGCCGCTCCCACAGCCAGGAACATTCTGCACCTGCGCAATAGTGCTGCACAGGTGTAGTATGCTCCTGGCGGCGGAGTGTGTGCATGCGCACTACGCCCGACTGGCTCAAGTACCTGGACTCATAGCAGAAGATCCAGGTGGTGGAGGAGGACAACGAGGGACTGATTATCCTGAAGGCGGCTGGAGGAAGCCCCAGGTATGTATAAAACTTTAATTTCATCTGTCTCAGGATTACTTTGTTACACAGTAGTACTATACTCTACATATGCACTCCCCACAGAGCTGCAGGGAATCCACTAAGAATGCTGTGCACATTGAACACAGAGGTGTTGTCTGTCACCTATAAACCTTGTTCAGATTGTGCATGAAGAATGTGTAATAGAGGAAGAATCTCCTCATTCCCCTGCAGAGTACCTGCACCTCACTCTTACATGTACCCACACTTACATGTACCCACACTTACATTGCCTAGGGCCTGATAGATGTTTTTTGTTCCGGTCTGTACCTTTTACAAGTACTCTTACCAAGGACTAGTTTTTAGTCTAAAGGGAATAAATGTAGTAGTCTACATATCCTTCTCACTTCAGTTGTCTTATAAAATTCCTAAGCGTTGGCAGTTAAGAGACGAATTTCATGTTACATACTTTTAATCAACAAAATTTAATATGCAAATTAGGAGTAGGAGTCGGTGGAATCCTAAACTGAGGAGTCGGTGGATTTTTGTACCGACTCCACAGCCCTGGTAACAGCAACTGCTGTGTGGCCATACATGCAAAGTTCATTCTTGGCAACTCCACGTTTTCTTCAGCTAACGCTTTGCGCCGTCACCGCCTCCCAAGGAGTGCTGTCTTTCCGAGAGTGAACTCTTTGACCCGGAAAATGCAAAAATACAATGTATTTATTCTTAAAAGCGTAAACGCAAAACGCCCTAGGTGTAAACAAGCCCGTGATGATTTAAGCTTTGATCAATTAACAATCACATAATGGAAAGTGATATGAAAAGTCCTAGTTCTGGTTGGAAGTATGTTCCTGAACTCGGCAGCCCGCCAGATCTGTCTACACACAGCCCAGGGAGGAGGGAGTAAACTCCGCCCACATCCAGGCAGCAGACAGTGAAGTCGCTTTGCATGCTTCGCCTTGAATGCATGTTTAATGTAAATTTGTATGTGGCTTGAAATTAGGCCAAACGGGCAAGAAGCTGTATACGGGGCTGGATTTCTGAAGAGGCCACAAAGGCCCAGGCCTTGGGAGGTTGCAGCCCAAAGGAGGCAGCTGGACATGGAAGAGGGGTTGCTACATATGAGGAAGGAGGCTGTAATTTGAAGAGAGTGGCTGCAAATGGGAAACAACACAGAGGGGAGCTGCTCAAAGAAAGGGATCACCAGGAAAGTTGGCCTATGGGCATTAAAAGTATAAATCTCGCCTTGGCTGCATACAAATAGCATGACCTTTGCATTTGAGCTGTAAATTACTAGCATCTCATTGACTGTCTGTAGTCCCTAGGCTGACAGTTCTCCCCACTGATGCCCCCAGCACATAGCAGAAATGGGGGGGTAGTTAGTTAGTCCCTGGTAAGGTTTTGGCAGCAGTGCAGAGCCAGGAAGCTATGAATTCTGGGAAGATCCAGCAGTCCCAGGTAATGGGCGTGGCAGGTTTCCAGAGCTGGGAATCCTCAGGTGCACAGATCTTATAAGTGGAGTTCCTGAGAGACAGAAGAACTTCATCTATCTCCATCCTGATTGGTGAGCTGCTATTGGCTTACATGCTGCACCGTTAAGGAAAGGTGGGGGGGAAGGCTGCACATCCCTAAACACATGTTGCAATTGAATGGTTAATCGCACAGGCATACACCACCTCTGCCAGACTGAAAAATGCATGCCCTGCATCCAAGAAAAGTGCTAATATTTATTAAACTAGGAGGTACTTTAGCTTCCAATAAGGTTTGCATGCAAACTATATTATACTAGACACTTGCGCCACGGTGAGGCAGACCTCCGGGCAAGTGACCTAACCTAAATTTAAAACCTCGGGAGCAGCTAAGCAAGAGAAATGTGTAACTTACATTTGGTAGAACAGCGAAGAGAACGCCAGTGCATACCACTGAGGCTGCATCTGAAATGGCCACCAGCTCAGTGTACAGCACCTATATAGACTCTCTGCACACTTCACATTCAATTCAGATGCAAATCTGCTACTACTTATCATGCACACAGGAAACTCAGGAGGAGGGGCTGGGAGCAGCTAACCTGACAGTTACATAGTTACAAAGTTGGGGGGGGGGGGGGAAGGCTGCGCATCCCTAAACACATGTTGCAATTGAATGGTTAATTGCACAGGCATACACCGCCTCTGCCAGACTGAAAAATGCATGCCCTGCATCCAAGACAAGTGCTAACATTTATTAAACTAGGAGGTACTTTACCTCCTTATCATGTGCATGATAAGTAGTAGCAGATTTGCATATGATTTGCATCTGAATTGAATGCGAAGTGTGCAGAGAGTCTATATAGGTGCTGCACACTGAGCTGGTGGTCATTTCAGATGCAGCCTTAGTGGTATGCGCTGGCGTTCTCCTTACATGCTGCACGCATGTGACGTATATGTCTTTCCCCCTCACAGGACATCACGCCACCATCACACTGACCCTCTCGGAGAATGGCGGGGAGACTGAGCTACAGATGGAGGCGCGGGGCGTTCCGCAGAGCGAAGAGCAGCACACCAAGGACGGCTGGAAGAGATATTACTTTGATGGCATTAAACAGACCTTTGGCTATGGGGCGATGTTATTATAAGGGTGTGTCCGGATGGGGGGGGGGATATTTCTTTTTATAGTGTACAAATAAACTATTGTCTTGTGGACTGAAATTGCTATTTAATGTGGGGGAGGGGAGTCTTCATGTTTGCTTGCACTGAGCCCCAATGTCCGGGGAGTACGGTTGTGTATATGGTCAGGTCGGCCTGCCCGGCACTATGTATATTGTGACATCAATAAAGTAAGTTATGGATCTGAGCTGCCAGTCTGGCTCTTCCGTGGAAGGGGGTAGGGTTACCTTCATAAGGGACTACCTTTTTAAGAAAAACCTTGTTTCCTACCTTGTGGGTGGCTGGGTGGTGTAATGGTTAAGGGCTCTGCCTCTGACACAGGCGACCTGGGTTCCAATCTCGGCTCTACCTGTTCAGTAAGCTGCACCTATTCAGTAGGAGACCTTTGGCAAGTCTCCCTAACACTGCTACTGCCTATAGAGCGCGCCCTAGTGGCTGCTGCTCTGGCGCTTTGAGTCCGCCAGGAGAAAAAGCGCGATATAAAGATTTTTCCAACATGTCTGATCGGGTATTGAAAAATTTTTTTTTTTTCTTGATTGGAAAAAATATTTTTATACTTTCATTCGATCGTTTTGGTTAAATAAATGTGAAAATTGAACTTTTTTTTATTATTGTACCATGTATGGGCACCTCTAGAATGTCTTTTCTGCTTCCATTTTTTTTTCTCCTTGTAGGTTTTACACTGTAATTTATCTTTTTAGAATAGAGAAGAAATGCTTCATACCACTTTAATAGAATGTCACCTCCGTAACAGTCCCTCAGTGATGTCCTTATGTAAGGAGAGGTGATGATAAGGCACTCTGGAAGCAGCAGGCTCAGGTTTTGCATCTCTTGTGCTGCTCAGCATACTTGTGCCACTCATACCGTGCATCACTGCTGTGCACCAATCCTATGCAACTCACCTAACTGCAACACACATTTCCCACTCCCATGCATGCCTGCAGGATTTCTCAAGAGCTGCTCCCATGATTTGGAACTTCCTTCCACCCCCTGTCAGACTTGCCGCTGCTTTTAACACATTCAAGCAAGCCCTCAAAACCAGGGCTGTGGAGTCGGGCAATTTTGGGTGCCTGGAGTCGGAGTCGGGAAAAAATGCACCGACTCCGACTCCTAATGAATTTGTAACTGTAATTAAAATAGAAAATCTGATAAAATGTTCTATTTCTCAGATAATAGTCATTAAAAATAATGTATATATAGTAATAGCTGTGCTTAGTCCAGAAAAATGAAATAAACCAATCAAAATTAGTTACTTGTGCTGCTTCAATAAAGCAGTCCCCGTATTTTTAAGGTCAGATATACATATCTGATTGTGACTGTATATATGATGTGTACACAGGAATCTCTTATATATACTAAATAACATCTATGCTGTAAGAATAAAGCCTGATGTGTAGCTGTGTCACTAATAGAGATGGTCAATGAGATGTAAACAATTCTGCACTGATGCTGATTTATGCAAATGCATGCACTCCCTTTGCTGATGAAATCAAATAATTTGATATGTTGTTAAAATTTGGTTTGGTGACTACAAATTAAAGGGTACCTGAGGGATGAAAAGTAAAGTTTTATACATACCTGGGGCTTCCTCCAGCCCCCTTCAGGCTAATCAGTCCCTCGCTGTCCTCCACCACCCGGATCTTCTGCTATGAGTCCTGGTAATTCAGCCAGTCAGCGCTGTCCGGCCGCATGCCGCTCCCACAGCCAGGAACATTCTGCACCTGCGCAATAGTGCTGCACAGGTGTAGTATGCTCCTGGCGGCGGAGTGTGTGCATGCGCACTACGCCCGACTGGCTCAAGTACCTGGACTCATAGCAGAAGATCCAGGTGGTGGAGGAGGACAACGAAGGACTGATTATCCTGAAGGCGGCTGGAGGAAGCCCCAGGTATGTATAAAACTTTAATTTCATCTGTCTCAGGTTTACTTTGTTACACAGTAGTACTATACTCTACATATGCACTCCCCACAGAGCTGCAGGGAATCCACTGAGAATGTTGTGCACATTGAACACAGAGGTGTTGTCTGTCACCCATAAACCTGGTTCAGATTGTGCATGAAGAATGTGTAATAGAGGAAGAATCTCCTCATTCCCCTGCAGAGTACCTGCACATCATTCTTACATGTACCCACACTTACATTGCCTAGGGCCTGATAGATGTTCTTGTTCTGGTTTGTACCTTTTACAAGTACTCTTACCAAGGACTAGTTTTAGTCTAAAGGGAATAAATATAGTAGTCTACATAACCTTCTCACTTCAGTTGTCTTGTAAAATTCCTAAGCGTTGGCAGTAAAGAGACGAATTTCATATTACATACTTTTAATCAACAAAATTGTAATATGCAAATTAGAGGAGTCGGTGGAATCCTAAACTGAGGAGTCGGAGTCGGTGGATTTTTGGACCGACTCCACAGCCCTGCTCAAAACTGACCTCTTCAAGATGGCCTACCCACTTCCCTACTACACAGTAACGCTCCACTGAACACTTATTCTACAGCTCTAGTGTGTTCATCTCCCCTGCCCTTGTAAGCCTTTGGCAGGGTCCTCCCTTCTCTACTGTATTCTACATGATCGTGTGTTCCTTGTACTTGTAACTTGGCCTACCTCACCAGCCCAAAACTGCCCGATCATGTATTTTATACCATGTTTGCCTTGCATAGCTTTGTCGTATGTTGTATAACCTTGTTGTCTGTCATCCTTTGTATTTATTGTCCAGCACTGTGTAATATGTTGGCGCTTTGTAAATACAATAAACTCCTAACCAATCCCCCAAAACCCGGGATTCTGGGTCAGACCTGATGGACAAGCTAATTCCTGATACTTAGAAAGGATAGAAAACTAGAGGTCTGTCTGCAGGTATAACTAGAAATGCTCTCACCTTTGTTTTCAGTTACTTGTTCTTCCTAAAGTTATTCTGTTACATACTTACATAAAGAGTCCTTTGGTTAATCTAGTTGGTAAAAAGTTGTCCACCAGGAATGTGAGCTGCCCACCTTGTCACGGGAGACTCTTAGAGAAGGTCCTACGCTGTGCTGGCCTACAGTGATTGGTGCTAGTCACCCTCCTAGTTGTGTAATGTCATCCCAATCTGCTCACCAATGTACCCCGCTCTAGTGTTGGATGTGAGTGTGGTGGGTGTGGCCTGATCTAATCCTACATCTTCTGCTCGGTGCTGCTTACCGATGGCCTCCACTCTATGGTTGGATGTATGTGCGCGGTGGGCTTGATCTAATCATCTCATCTGTCTAGTTACTCCTGTGCTGCGGTCCATTTGCTGCCAATCTGTATATGTCACTGTGGATCCTCTCTGTGTTATTAGTGTCCTCTGCACCCCCCTTTCTGCTCCGATCCTAACTGCTTCTTCATCAAAAAAGTAAACAGTTAAAATCTGACAGAACTGTCAAGTTTTGGACTAGTCCATCTCCTCATGGGGGGTTCTCAGGGTTTTCTTTGTTTTCATAAGCATTTCCTGAACAGCAGTTGCTAAGTCTGACAAAATAGTGTGCAAGTAAGCAGGGAGGCTGGTTAACATTTTACTATTTTAGCAGTTGAACTGCCATTCAGGAAGTGCTTTTGAAAACCCAGAAAATCCCCCCATGATGAGATGGACTAGCCCAAAATCTGTTGGTTCTGTAACATTTTAACTGCTTACTTTTTTTGCTCGTGTGGTCCTTCAACTCCCTAACACCTCCATCCTCCCCGGTTTTCTCACTTATTCATCTCTCCCTCCTATTGGTCTTGGCACCCCCCACTCTAGTGGCTTGTATGGAGGAGGGGCAGTCTCTGGCTTTGACAGAACTGCATGATGTGATAAATCACATGACACAGACAGCCCACTCAGAGAGCCGGTGTCCAGCCAACTATGTCCTCCGCAGGGGGGTAAACTGATGAGGGGGTTAGGGGAGGAGCTAACTGAAGGGTCTGAGTTGCTGGAAGCAGTAGCCCTGGCCAAGTGTAGTTTGTAAAGAGTCATTTTCCCACCACATGGGGGTTGCAGGAAGACTCACTGCTTTATCAAATACAGCAAACATTATACAATCCAAAACTCATTCTTCAACCAATCCTTGCAATAGGCTGATATGACCCAAGAACGTGTCGAGAGGCATTCTCCTTAAAGAGGAAGTGTTGCAAAGATCTTAAAATTTAAAGCACATACAAATAAGAAGTACATTTCTTCCAGAGTAAAATGAACCATAAATCACTTTTCTCCTATGCTGCTGTCACTTACAGTAAGTAGTAAAGGTTTTGGGTTAGTCCATCTCTTCATGGGGGATTCTTAGCATGGCCTTTATTCTTTATAAAGACATTCCCTGAAAAAGATTTATACAATGATGCTGGCCAGCCTCCCTGCTCGCTGCACACTTATTTGGCAGTTGGGCGGAGCAACTGCCATTCACTAAGTGCTTTTAAAAATAAAGAAAACCCTGATAACCCCCCATGAGAACATGAGCTAGTCCAAAATCTGTCAATGTCAGATTTCTACTACTTACTATGACAACAACATAGGAGAAAAGTAATTGATGGCTCATTTTACTCTGGAAGACATGTACTTCTTACTTGTATATGTTTACATGTATTTGAAATTTTAAGATTTTCGCGACAAGAGGTCCTTTAAAGCCAATGGGTACCGTTTCTAAAAGCAAAAAGTCAGATACTCACCTAAGGAGAGGGAAGGCTCGGTCCTAATGAGCCTTCCCTCTCCTCTCCCGGTGCCCTCGGTGCTGCGCTGGCTCCCCCGTTCGCGTCCGCTGCCGCAGGGACTTCGGAGGTCTTCGGGAGCACTCGGGCTTCCGAAGACGGGCCGCTCCATACTACGCACGCGCGAGTGCGTCATAGAGGGCGCTCGCGCATGCGTAGTATGGAGCGGCCGCGTCATCGGGAGCCCGAGTGCTCCCGAAGCCTTCCGAAAGCTCCCGAAGGCATGCGGAAGTGGCAGTATCGGAAGTGGCAGTATTTGACCGAATTGGTCGAATACTGCCACGGGGGATCCTGCGCGGGACCGGGCACCGGGAGAGGGAAGGCTCATTAGGACCGAGCCTTCCCTCTCCTTTGGTGAGTATCTGACTTTTTGTTTTTAAAAACGGTAAACATTCACTTTAAAGAGAACCCGAGGTGGTTCCATTCTTAGAAACCACCTCGGGTTCTCTTTAAGGGCTCTTTCACATTCGATAACGCGTGCATGAACCAGATTTCCTGATGTGTTATGAATTACAGCATGACTTTGGGAAGTTGCGGTTTGACGCGCATTAGCAGCACTAGTTCTAATTCACCCGATGGGAAACTGCTTGCACTGGAAGATTACAAGCTCCCAGAGGCGTTACAGTGTAACGTTCTGGAGCGATTTGCCTAATGTAAGTCAATAGACTTTCATGTCGCCTTCTAAACACATCCTAGGAGCGATCCGTCAAAATGCACGGATCAGCTCCTAGTGTGAAAGAGCCCTAACAGACAGTTATTAAAATACCATACAGATTTGCAGGTCTCTGAAGTTCTTCAGCTCAGGAAAGTTCTAATTATTGCAAAATGGCAAAAAAAAAAAAAGTTATTTAAAAAGGCTTTTTCTATTTCAGACTCTATAATAATCCGATGTGACCACTAGGTGGAGACACAACACTGCCGGTTGTACAGTGGAGGAAATAATTATTTTGACCCCTCACTGATTTTGTAAGTTTGTCCAATGACAAAGAAATGAAAAGTCTCAGAACAGTATCATTTCAATGGTAGGTTTATTTTAACAGTGGCAGATAGCACATCAAAAGGAAAATCGAAAAAATAACCTTAAATAAAAGATAGCAACTGATTTGCATTTCATTGAGTGAAATAAGTTTTTGAACCCCTACCAACCATTAAGAGTTCTGGCTCCCACAGAGTGGTTAGACACTTCTACTCAATTAGTCACCCTCATTAAGGACACCTGTCTTAACTAGTCACCTGTATAAAAGACACCTGTCCACAGAATCAATCAATCAAGCAGACTCCAAACTCTCCAACATGGGAAAGACCAAAGAGCTGTCCAAGGATGTCAGAGACAAAATTGTAGACCTGCACAAGGCTGGAATGGGCTACAAAACCATTAGCAAGAAGCTGGGAGAGAAGGTGACAACTGTTGGTGCGATTGTTCGAAAATGGAAGGAGCACAAAATGACCATCAATCGACCTCGCTCTGGGGCTCCACGCAAGAGCTCACCTCGTGGGGTGTCAATGGTTCTGAGAAAGGTGAAAAAGCATCCTAGAACTACACGGGAGGAGTAAGTGAATGACCTCAAATTAGCAGGGACCACAGTCATCAAGAAAACCATTGGAAACACATGACACCGCAATGGATTAAAATCCTGCAGGGCCCGCAAGGTCCCCCTGCTCAAGAAGGCACATGTGCAGGCCTGTCTGAAGTTTGCCAATGAACACCTGAATGATTCTGTGAGTGACTGGGAGAAGGTGCTGTGGTCTGATGAGACCAAAATAGAGCTCTTTGGCATTAACTCAACTCGCTGTGTTTGGAGGAAGAAAAATGCTACCTATGACCCGCAAAACACCGTCCCACCATCAAGCATGGGGGTGGAAACATTTTGCTTTGGGGGTGTTTTTCTGCTAAGGGCACAGGACAACTTAATCGCATTAACGGGAAAATGGACGGAGCCATGTATCGTGAAATCCTGAACGACAACCTCCTTCCCTCTGCCAGGAAACTGAAAATGGGTTGTGGATGGGTGTTCCAGCACGACAATGACCCAAAACATACAGCAAAGGCAACAAAGGAGTGGCTCAAGAAGAAGCACATTAAGGTCATGGAGTGGCCTAGTCAGTCTCCGGACCTTAATCCAATAGAAAACCTATGGAGGGAGCTCAAGCTCAGAGTTGCACAGAGACAGCCTCGAAACCTTAGGGATTTAGAGATGATCTGCAAAGAGGAGTGGACCAACATTCCTCCTAAAATGTGTGCAAACTTGGTCATCAATTACAAGAAACGTTTGACCTCTGTGCTTGCAAACAAGGGTTTTTCCACTAAGTATTAAGTCTTTTATTGTTCGAGGGTTCAAAAACTTATTTCACTCAATGAAATGCAAATCAGTTGCTATCTTTTATTTAAGGTTATTTTTTCGATTTTCCTTTTGATGTGCTATCTGCCACTGTTAAAATAAACCTACCATTGAAATGATACTGTTCTGAGACTTCATTTCTTTGTCATTGGACAAACTTACAAAATCAGTGAGGGGTCAAATAATTATTTCCTCCACTGTACATCCTATCTGCTACTCCACGGAGACGCTGTAATCTGATGTAACCACGAGGTGGAGGCAAATCACTGCAGACTGTATGCTATATTCTGACAGCAGCTCCGATGCGCTGTAATATTCTGATGTGACCATAAGGTGGTGCCAGAACACTGCAGGCTGTATGCTAAATCCTATCAACTGCTCCATTGAGACTAATTAGCCAGTGTCCTGGCTCCACCTTGTGGTTACATCAAACGCTGTATGCTGTTTTCTGGCAGCTGCTCCACTAAAGGCCCATACACACGGGGTACGGCCGTCGCTGCAACCACGTGGCACGCGCGTGTTGCGGCGACAGGTTGCCCGTGTGTATGACGCACGCGCCCCAAACCGTCGCCGCTATCGCCAGGCGATTGACATGTTCAATCGCCGGCTACAGCTGTCGCCGCGACTTCACCGGAACTGTCGCTAGTCCCGCGTGAGTATGCGGGCTAGCGACAGGAGACCTACGCGAGTGAATGGAGCATCCGGCCGGGGGATGCTCCATTCACAAACAGCTTCCGCTGCGTCTCTGCCTTTCTGGCGAGACGTGTGGACAGCTGTCGCTCCCTGGTCGCGTGCGCGCATGCAACGGGGACAATTGTCCCCCGTGTGTATGTAGCTTAGGACGCTGTAAAAATCTGAGGTCACTGTAGATACAGCACACAGCCTGCAATGTTCTGCAATTGTGGTCACTGGTGACCACAGGGCAGAACATTGCAGGCAATGTGCTGTATCTACAGTATTTCATTATAGTAAACTCTGATTTACTAAACATTCGGGTATAGTAAACTACATGTCCAAGTCAGGGCAAAGCACCATTATAAGTATATGGGAGTAACTTGTCTGGAGTGGCAAAATGGTTAGAGGCTTTGCTCCCAGCCCGGCCGGGGATTACATACCAGGCAGCCAGTATTCAATATAAATTGCCATGAGGAACTCAGTGATAAATAAGTCGATTTCAGGTCACAGTTTGGGCACTCGGCCTCTGAAAGGTTCACCATCAGTGTCCTAGCAGCTCCCTAAGGCTTTGTAATAAACTGATGTGACCATAAGGTGAAGTCAGAGCACTGCATACTGTATGCTGTATTTAGGCAGCTGCTCCTCTGAAGCCCTGTAATAATCTAAGAGACCACTAGGTGGAGTCAGAACACTGCAAGCTGTATGCTATAATCTGGCTGTGGTCATGTTACTGGGTTCAGTACTCAAGTATATAGTGCTTGTACAGTAATATTTCACCTCCTTGCTCCGCAGCTCTCAGAGGGCACTTTATGCTTCTGCCATTATTTTCTTGCTGTTGCCACAAGCAGGATATAACTAGCTAGTTATGGATTGGCTGCACTTTTTTTCCAGGATCAACACTCTGGCCTCAGTTCTGTATTTACTGTTCTGGCTGCTGCTTCTGTTCTGGGCCCAACTAACCTACGAGCTACCTATATCTAACCACCAGCTTACTTGCTCCTCCCACTTCACACTCCTCCCCAGGCATCTTCCAGTAGAGAAAGTTACATAGTTATTTGGGTTGAAAAAAAAAAATAACACATACGTCCATCAAGTTGACCAGAGTCTTTAGTTCTGCGCTAAAGACACACCTCCCTGAAACCCTTCAAGCCACGCCCTCATAAATCCTCCAATTATGTATATGCTCACCAACTAACCAGCAAAACACATTTTATTAACTAAAGTCACAGCAGACCTCAGTTTCCGCCAGAGGATGGACTTAACATATAGATAATAAAGAGATTTATTTATACAGAGCTGACGTAAGCCTAGAGATGGTCAAATTGAAAGATGGTAAAATATGAGAAGTGCCCAAACAGTTAAAATCAATTAAGAGAAGGTTAGTGCCGACTTTTAATTGATTTCTAATCGTTTTATACTGTTTGGGGGTCTGTCGTGTTCTTCCTTGATTGTTTTTACCCCAGTGGGGGGTTTGAGTTTTATGTATTTAAAATTCGAGAGAGCTGCGTGCAGATTTGAAACTTCGAGCCTCAGAGAAGACGGTACTTCCCTGCATGTCTAAACAAGTGATTACCAGACTAGCAGCCCACCTCTGTGAGTATCGCTCCACTGTGTGCACTGTGTATAGCATCTTTTACGATTCTGCACCAGATTGGGCTCCCGTTGTCGCTGTATTTTTGTCCCTCTACTTCTCAATCAGATTGAATGAAGCTTGGAACCGGCTCAATTCGATTGACTCAATTTTAAGTCGCATACCATTTGTATGGAAGTCTGAATTAGCATCTCATGGACTATCTTCAGTGAGGCGGACTATAGGATGGGTGGAGCAAGACACAGTGGTATCTGACTATATATACATATAATACATCATCTGCCTATATTGTAGTCCAGCTCCCCCTAGTGGTCAGGCCTGGTACCCACAAGACCTGTGAAGGTGTCCTGTGGTATCTGACTATATATCTATAATACATATAGTACACTCTGTCTATAATATAGCGCAGATCCCCCTGGTGGTCAGGCCTGGACACCACAAGACCTGTGAAGGAGTCCTGTTGTATCTGGCTATATATCTACAATACATATAATACACTATCAGCCTATAATATAGCGCAGCTCCCCCTGGTGGTCAGGCCTGGACACCACAAGACCTGTGAAGGAGTCCTGTTGTATCTGGCTATATATCTACAATACATATAATACACTATCAGCCTATAATATAGCACAGCTCCCCCTGGTGGTAAGGCCTGGACACCACAAGACCTGTGAAGGAGTCCTGGTTGTATCTGGCTATATATCTACAATACATATAATACACTATCAGCCTATAATATAGTGCAGCTCCCCCTGGTGGTCAGGCCTGGACACCACAAGACCTGTGAAGGTGTTCTTTGGTATCTGACTACATATCTATAATATATATAATACAAAGAAGGTGGTTTCGGCACTCAGCGTTGAGTGCCTGAACTGGGCGCTGCTATAGCACTAATGCTATAGTGTGTAAGGGTAAATTGGGGTGTCAGCAACCGCCGAACCCCAAATTACTTCTCCCTCCGAGTTGCTCCGACCCAGGAATTTGAGCACCCTGCGTCCTACTCACCGGTGGCGTACTAATACATATGCTATATAATACACTATCAGCCTATAATTTAGTGCAACTCCCCCTGGTGGTCAGGCCTGGACTCCACAAGATCTGTGACTGTGCCCTGTGGTATCTGACAATATATCTATAATACACTGTGTCAGCCTATAATATAGTACAGCTCCCTCTGGTGGTCAGGCCTGGACTCCACAAAACCTGTGAACGAGACCTGTGGTATCTGACTATATATCTATAATACTTATATTATCAGCCTATAATACAGGCGCGCACACACACTGCACATACACGGATTGCTATAAAGGTAGGAGCCATGATACAGTTTAGATAAAAATTTGTATAGAAGTAGTGATTTCCAATATATTACAACTCATCTCTGGTAAAAAATATAAACCCCTCCCCCAGATTCCTCCCCCTCCAGTCCCCTCCCCCTCAGACTCCTCCCCCAGTCCTTGTGAAGCGCGATAGAAGTGACCACTAGGGGTCCTCAGCTAGAACTCGCGGGCATCCTGCAGCTGGGACAGATACTCCTCCTCTGAGGGGTTCTCGGGACACCCCCGGCCGTTGTTTGGGGGGCGCAGGGAGTGGATGCGGCTCCAGTCCCCCTTGCACAGGATCCAGGGCAGCATGTCCGCCTTGTAGTGGAGTTCTGGGGAGAAGTCTGCGCTGATGAGGTTGGGGATGGCGGCTGCGCGCCCGCGCGTGATCAGTCTCAGGGATTGGTCGTAGCAGCAGTGCTGCGCCCCCAGACTGCTGCTGTCCCGGCTGAGGAGCGAGCGCAGGCAGAATCGAGCGCCGGGATTGTAAATGTCCAACCTTTCCCGTCCACCGCTGGCGTCACGCCACCGGAAACTGCGGCCAAACTTTTCATCCCGCAACACCAGCGAGCTGTACACCGCCTCCGAGGGGTAGGAGCAGGGGCAGCTGGGCAATTCCGTCAGCACTCGGTGCAGATAGTTACTGAGGAACTCACTCTTACAGGTCAGCCAGCGGTCACAGCTGTCCACATGCGCTAAAAGAGACAGATGCCAGAGATTACAAGACAGACACCAGACATTACAAGAGAGACACCAGGCAGAGAGACACCAGACAGAGACAGACACCAAAGATCACAGGAGAAACACCAGGCAGAGAGACACCAGACAGACACCAGAGATCACAAGAGAGACACCAGACAGACAGAAGCCAGAGATCACAAGAGAGACACCAGGCAGAGAGACACCAGGCAGACAGAAGCCAGAGATCACAAGAGAGACACCAGGCAGAGAGACACCAGGCAGACAGACGCCAAAGATCACAAGAGAGACACCAGGCAGAGAGACACCAGGCAGACAGAAGCCGGAGATCACAAGAGGCACCAGACAGAGAGACACCAGGCAGAGACAGATGTCAGAGATCACAAAAGAGACACCAGGCAGAAACAGACACCAGAGACTACGAGAGAGACACCAGGCAGAGACAGAAACCAGGCAGGGAGACCACAGACATATGCCAGAGATCCCAAGAGAGACGCCAGACATGGGCGGCACTACACTGGGGCACTGGTCCCACCTGGGAATCACTGTGCCCCCTCCTGCTCAGTAACATACAGTTTACTGTTTCCAGGCTCCAGCAGTGTACAGTGAACAGGACAGGGTATGTAAAAAAAAAACTCTCCATGTCAGCCTGAGTCTATGCAGGCATTAAGTAAACCAAGGGTCTTATCTATTTGCCATAAATACCTCACAGTCCTTTCAAGATCCCTTGTAATTAATGTATCTGGATGACACTTATATTGGCAAAACAAATCTCCCTACCTCCTTGTGCTTGTATGTTCTAACATTGTCAGTCAACCGGAGTCTGAAGATAGCTTACAAGCGGAAAGCTTACCAATAAACTAGGATAATCATTCTAATTCAAACATCCTGTCTGTTAAATACAAGCTCTAGTCTCCAACAAAGCTTAGCTACTTAGACTAGGTAACCTTTCTTTAATTATAGCACCATCATTTGGACAATCTGCTCTGCTCAAAAGCCTCTGAGTTCTATATGTGATGTTTACATTTGGTTCCTACCATTGCTGAACTAGTTAGCCTTCATTTTATCACCTGAGTTAGGCAAAAAATATCTAAAGCCATACAAACATCGATTTTGATCACCCAAATGTGCACACCAGCCAACATCGTGCCTCCTTTGTGTTCCCTTTAACAACTCAGGCTATATACCCAATTAACATTGCAGGCTACAGTACTGCTGAGATGTGGCACAGCTGGCTGCATGGATGGTCAGCGCTTCGAGAGCAGAGAGTGTTGGGGTGGAGGGGGAGGAGTCTTCATAATTCTATTCGCACAGACTCACCAGACTCTGGAGCTGCGGTTCCCCTGCCCGTCGCCGTCATTCGCCACTGCGTCGTATTCTCACCGTCATCCTCTCCTGAAGGACAAAAAAATCTCTTAAGTATAATTGTGAAGTAGACAGAAAGATATCCCAAAACACATCAACAGAATGACTCATAATTATTTCCTGGGATCTTTATACTTTGACACGATTGGTTATTTGTCAATTGACATCATAGTGAATCATGTTCCTCAGGGGAGGGGCCTCACCTGGGCATGGCGGGAGGTCACACACACGAGATTCGGTGGCAGTGCAGGAGTAGCCACAGGAGCGAATCCGTTTCTGGGCGGGTCGGCCGCAGGTAGCGCTGCACGGAGACCAGGAAGTCCACTCCTCATCCTCATAATCTAGAGGCAACAAAATGGAAATGTAACCAGTCTCCCTGGGAGGGGCTAACAGCTGCCTATCACCCCGCAGGAGGAGGAGTCAGATTCCATATTGCACAGCTTTTGTCTGAATCAACCTGAAACATGGGCCAAAATAAAGACTTGCCTAAGAAGAGGGAAGACTCTGGATCCTGTAGAGAAGGGGTAGGGAACCTATGGCTCGGGAGCCAGATGTGGCTCTTTTGATGGCTACATCTGGCTCACATACAAATGAGTAGGGGTTGATTCACTAAGCTACACTGCTCAAGCAGCGCAGCTCAGTGTGGCAGTGCAAGTAACATTTTCATAGTAGGCACACTACTGCTGTAGCATGCACTACTAACTTACGTTCCCTCCAAAATTAATGGCAGCTTCCATTGTCCCGTCCCCTGGATCCGGTCAGGTCCAGTGACTTTGTAGAACGAGATCCCTGAACTTTGATTGGCCCAATAGGCTGCCTATAACTTGACAGGCAGCCTAATGGGCCAAAGTGCGGGGGTCTCGTCCTACAAAGTGAATTAACCCCCAAGTCAGCTAGCTAATTGTACAAGCTGTTAGTCGGTATTTTTCCTGTGTGGCTCTCGGGGGAAATTGCTGATATTGCTGAAACCCAAGAGAAGCTGAAGACGGGTCTGACACTTCCACTGCCCGGCGGATCAACTGTATACACACCCACCATGGCAAGAGGGACGTGAGCCCTCTGCTGCGCATGCACACTGTGCCAGTTTGAAACATATTGTATGGCTCTCACGGAATTACATCTGAAAATATGTGGTGTTTATGGCTCTGACCCTTGCTGTAGAGGCTTCCCACACTAACCACTGGACCATAGTTCAAAATCTGACAAGCTTCTGCCTGCGAGCTGCTCAGGCTTACTATGCAGGCGTGGCCACGCTCCTGCATGGAGAGAAGGGTGGCCACGCTCCTGCATGGAGAGAAGGGTGGCCACGCTCCTGCATGGAGAGAAGGGTGGCCACGCTCCTGCATGGAGAGAAGGGTGGCCAGGATCTTCCAGACGGTCCTTGCAAGCGCCGGTAGAAGCAACAAGGACACAGGAACCATTTTGAGGATCTTCTTCTCCCCCTTCTAAGGTAAGTATCTGTTTTTTGACCCAAGGTTTGCCTAGGTTTCACTTCAATCCGACCCTCCTCCAGCCCACCGCTCCTTATACCACCCTCTGGTGCGAGGGAACAAACACTCTGTCCAATAGATATTGGTCTGTATTTCCCTATAGTGGGAGGGACCAAGATCCCCACCTCATTACTGAGTTCACCCTGTTGTGGGAGGTGTTACCCCACTGCTCTATATGGCTGTGCAAATGGAAGGGGTGAGGCTATGTGACTGTGCTGTGGGATGAGTCAAGCTATGTGACTGTTGTGGGAGGAGTCAGGTTATGTGACTGCACAGTGGGAGGAGTCAGGCTGTGTGAGATCTCATCTCACCATATACATATCTGCTCTCAGAGATTCGGTTATCTCCAGCGGGGTCCCGTCCACTCAGGGAGTTGTCTTCCCATTCATACTGTGACGAGTAGTCACCCCCAGTTTCCGGCCCAGGGGGTCCCAATGTGGGCGAGTCACTGTACTCCCAAAATAGAGGCCAGAACAGTTCATGCTGAGAAACCCATTCCGGGTCCGACCAATCCGTCCGCGTGTCCGAGAGGTCCAACTCCACC
Organism: Hyperolius riggenbachi; assembly: GCF_040937935.1. Classification (NCBI taxonomy): domain Eukaryota; kingdom Metazoa; phylum Chordata; class Amphibia; order Anura; family Hyperoliidae; genus Hyperolius; species Hyperolius riggenbachi. The sequence goes on along the minus strand of NC_090654.1, from coordinate 264,846,002 downwards.
TCTGCCTGCGACGCCGGGTCCACCTCGATTGTCACCTGAAGGGAAATAAATGACATCATCATATATTATATATAGCACCCCTGTCCACGTACAAGCCCAGTATGAACATGTATGGCCCGCAGCAGCACAGTAGCATGGAGGAAAAGCCGTAAGCTATAATAAATTACTGAGCAAAGCCAGACTGAATGCTCAGTCGGGGATTTTATCAGGGCTGATAACAAGCAGGCTGAGCAGTGAAGGATGAAGCAGAGAGCAGGGTAGGCGTTTTCTCTAATGTTCCCACTGATATATATGGTAAAATACATGAGGGTGCTTCGTCTCTGGTTCACTTTAAAAAAAAAAAAAAAAAAAAAATGCAGTCTATACTAAGATTGCCGTTTTGTGATGATTAGGATTAATGCACAATACCCACAAAGTGCATGCAATTGTATCTGTTGTGCTGTTACACAGTTCCCTTATAAAGCATATGGCCTCTCCTGCTACTATATTCTTGTAAAAAAAAAAAAAAGTATTCCCACATAAATATAAAGTTTTTCCTCTTATTAAGTGGAATATTGCTAGGATGCTATACATATCTAAAGTGCTATCTACAACTCTATCGGTTAACAGTCCATACATGTATTGCAATCCGCATTACACACAATTCTGGTGTCCCCTGCTCTTACCACTCAGGGTGCCTTCACACGTGTCTGAGTCCCTGCCTGAGCATGCAAGCCGCCTCTTTACCTTCTGGGCTGATGAGTGGTAATCGTATTTTCGGATAAAATGCTACAATCATATTGCCATAATCTCTGACTGAATTCCCAGTGCTGCTGTAGCTCAAACCCCCAAATATCAGAGACCCACCACCATGCTTCACAGTAGGGATGGTGTCATTTTCTCTTTGCTCCAACTGACTTTTTTTCTCAATAGTTTTGATGCTTGTCTAGGTACTGTTTTGCATATTTTTAGTGGGCTATTTTGTGATATTGGCGTAGTAATGGCTTTTTTTTGGCTACTCGTACATGTAGCCCATTTCTCTTCAAGTGCCTCCTTATTGTGCATCTTCTACCATCCACAACACGTTTCTGCAGAGAAGCCTGGATGACAGCTGAAGTTACCCGCGGCTTTTTCTTTGCATCTCAAACAATTCTTCTGGGTGAAACTTGTGTTGGTCTACCTGACCGTGGCTTGGTGTGAACAGAACAGCTCAATTTCCATTTCTTTATGAGAGTCAGAACATTGCCGAATGATATTCTCAACGCTTTAGATGTTTTTATTTCCTTTTCCGGTTTTATAAAGTTGATCAACCTTCTCCCTCAGATCCTTTGACAGTTCTTTTGCTTACAAGGTGGCTGAAATGTGCAGGTGTCAGGAGGTTAGAGTCTCCCTGACGTTTTATGTGCAGACTACTGTAGCTACAAGCAGACAAGTCACAAATGTGGGTAATTACCTAATTAAAAAGTGTACCTGAGACAAGAAGCGTCTCAGGTTCCATACAGTACTTACCTGGGGCTTCCTTAGGCCCCCTCTGGGGGGAGGGGGTGTTGAAAATAAAAACAAACACTTACCTGGGGCTTCTACCACCCCCTGCAGCTGTAACGTCCCACGCCGTCCTCAAACGATCCGCCGTTCCACGCCGCCGACCCCGGTCTAACACGGCATCTCATCCAACTGCGGCTGTGCGGCCGTGTGCGTGCTCTTTCCCACGGGCGTCATCGGAAGCTTACTGCGCAAGCACAGTACAAAAAAAAACTTTGTACTGCGCCTTGCGCAGTAAGCGCCCGATGACGCGAACGGAGTGCGCACTATTCGTCTTGTTAGACAAATAATTGCCCGGTGCAGGCGGCGGGGAACGGGTGATCGGAGAAGGACGGCGTAGGACATGACAGCTACGGGGGGCTGATAGAAGCCACAGGTAAGTGACAGATTTTATTTTCAATTGCCCCCCCCCCCCCCCCCCAGAGAACCCCTTTTAAGGCTGCTCATCCCTTGCCCTGGTGGCTCCGGTCCCCGGCAATTAAGCCCGACAGCCTGGCTGAGTCACGCTTCGTCGCACATGCGCAGCCCGGTGCGCTCCATCTCGCTGCCGCGGCTGGGAGCATTCTGCACTTGTGCAGTACTACTGCACAGGCACAGAACGCTCCCAGGGACAGGAGCGCTTCAGGGGAGCACATGCGCGACTTGACCAGGCTGACGTGCTTAATTGCCGGGGGCGGAGCTGCCCGGAGTGACGGCAAGGGATGAGCAGCCTTAAGGGGGCTTATGCAAGCCCCAGGTAAAAGTATGGACCCTGATATGCTTCTCGTCTCAGGTTCCCTTTCACCTTTGAGGTGATCATTTGAACCTTTGATCAATGATAACTAACCTGTGTGTGACAATTCGAATATATATATTATCAGGCCAAAGCTTCAAGGGTATGTAAACCTTACATCAAGGCCATTTGGGTGCGTCCACTTGTCATTAGGATGTTAAAAACGTGAATAAAAGAAAACATTTTGGGCATGGGCTATAATTTTTATTTTTTTTTACAAAAAAAACAGTATTTCAGGAATTCTGCCAGCACAACTGTATGCAGTATATAACAGTTGTGACATCACCGCTATCCCGATACATACAGGTGAAACTCGAAAAATTAGAATATGCAAAAGTCTATATACTTCAATAATTCGACTTAAAAAGGTGAAACTTAGGCCTCTTTTCCACGGACAGCTGAACTGTGTGCTCAGCAAGCAGTTACCAGGCAGCAGCAGTGTTCTCCCCAGGCCCTTTTAGCCGGGTGCTCCACCCGGCTAGTTTTGGTGAGCACCCGGCTGTCATCGGCTCACCTCCTCCTCTGCTGTAAGCATAGTTACTCACAGAAGCACCAGCCCTGCATTCTCTCATCTGGCCCCACCCGGCTACTTTTTCATGCCACCCGGCTGGAGAAAAATTCTGGGGAGAACACTGAGCAGTTGCCAGGCAACAGCAAGCAGTGGTGAGAGTTTAAAGAGGCATTTCACTGCCTCTCAACTGTCCGTGGAAAAGAGGCCTTATATATGAAATAGGAACCCTTTGCAGGTGTTTTGGATTATGGTAATTAGCATATTAGAGTCTGACACTTTGAGCCTAGATTATTAAACCTTTTCACAATATTCTAATTGTCTGAGATTTTGATATTGGGGTTTTCATAAATTGTAAGCCATAATCCTCAAAATTAAAAACAAATTAACCTCCTGAGCGGTATAGACGAGCTCAGCTCGTCCATTACCGCCGGAGGGTGCCGCTCAGGCCCTGCTGGGCCGATTTTCGCCAAATAAAAAGCAGCACACGCAGCCGGCACTTTGCCAGCCGCGTGTGCTGCCTGATCCGCCGCGAGCAGCGGCGAAAGAGGGTTCCCCCAGCCGCCCGAGCCCTGCGCAGCCGGACCAATCAGTTCCGGCCAGCGCTAAGGGCTGGATCGGAGGCGGCTGACGTCAGGACGTCGGCTGACGTCCATGACGTCACTCCGCTCGTCGCCATGGCGACAAGAAAAGCAAGACAAGGAGGGCCGCTCATCGCGGCCCTTCTTGTTACTTCTGATCGCCAGATATGCTTTGCATGTATTAAATATTTCATATAATAGTTTCACCTTTTAAGTTGATATTCTGAAATAAATGGACTTTTGCACGATATTCTAATTTTTCAAGTTTTACCTTTATGAGTTTTATAAAACAGCAGTGACCTCACCAGTCTCCAGATATAAGTTATATCACAGGAGTGAAATTACCACCCTCCAGATAGAAGTTATACTGTATATTACAGGAGTGACATCACCACTCTCCAAATATAACTTATATTTTACAGGAGTAACATCACCAATCTCCAGATATGTTATATGTTACAGGAGTGACAGCGATGCTTTCCAGATAAAAGACACAACAGGAGTGACATCACCTCCCCCTCCAGATATAAGTTATACCGGTATATTCTTAGTTTTAACAAACAGCGCTGCAATATTTTTAACTTATAGTCAAGGGTTAACTCGTATCCAAAGTCCTAATTCAGTTCATACAATAGTCTCTGGTGTATGCGCTTCTAGGTGGGGTGTAGCAAAAACCCTTCTGAAATCTCTGTATGTAAGACAGCGCACTATTATAGTGCGGACATGCTGGACCTGGTTGGGATAGAGAAGCACTATGGGAGTCCTCACCTGAATATTGGGGTTCTCAGAGCTCAGGTTGGCTTTGGAGAGGCTCTGGAGGTCCAAGATAAACGGGTTGTCCTGCTGGGGGGTCTCCAGAGAGGAACGATCCTCCTGAACTTCAGCCTCCGATGCTCCCTGGATGACCTCTGACCCGGGTCTCTCCTGTCCAGAGAAGTCACAATATCAAAGCACTGCTGCTAGCCTTGGCTTGTCCCAAGAGCATGCAATCTATTTTCAGGTGAGGACAGAGTGTAAGCTCCTCTGGTGTAGAGACTGATGGGAATGGAACAGTGATCTCTGTACAGCGCTGTGGAATATGTCATAGCTATATAAAATGTACAATAATAATAGTGTGTGACTGTGGTGAGGACATTAGAGTGTAAGCTCCTCTGGTGCAGAGTGATGGGAATGGATCAGTGATCTCTGTCCCACACAATAGAATATGTCAAGAGACATATATATGTATAATAATAATAATAATAATAATGGTGTGCGGCTGTAGGGAGGACATTAGAGTGGAAGCTACTCTGGAGAAGAGACTGATGGGAATGGATCAGTGATCTCTGTACAGCGTTGTGGAATACGTCAGAGCGATATAAATGGTTAACAGTGTGCGACTGTGGTGAGGACATTAGAATGTGAGCTCTTCTGGTGCAGAGACAGATTACAATTATTATTATGTATTTACCGTATATAGCACCTACATCTTCCACCGGGCTTTACTTGTCAGTAGTCACTGTCCCTAGCAGGAGCTCACATTCTAATCCCTATCATAGTCATATGTTTATCGTAGTCTAGGGCCATTTTAGGGGGAAAACCAATTAACTTACCTGTACGTTTTTGGCATGTAGAAGGAAACTGGAGTGCCCGGTTGAAACCCATGCAGACACAGGGAGTACATACAAACTCCCTGCAGATAGTGCCTTGGCTGGGATTCGAATAGATGACCAAGTGCTGCAAGGTGAGAGTGCTATCCACTATGCCACCTGATGGGAATGGATCAGTGATCTCTGTACAGTGCTCAGGAATATGTCAGAGCATTAAAAATCTAATAATAATAATAATAATGTGTGTGACTGTGGTGAGAACATTAAAGAGTAAGCTCCTCTGGTGCAGAGACTGTTGAGAATGGATCAGTGATCTCTGTACAGCGCTGTGGAATATGTCAGAGCTATATAAATATCTATTATTGAAGGTGATGAGCTGGAGGTATATGGGGAGGGCAGTAGAGTGTCAGCTCCTGGGATCAGGGATGTGCATGGAGTATAGTATAGGGATATAGAGCAAGAATGGTGGGAGGGATATAAATGGGAGGAGGTATGGGGGAGGGCACGGGTCAGTAGAGTGTCAGCTTCTAGGCACAGAGAAAAGCAGCAGCCACTCAGGAGGCGGGATAGGGTAGGGGGGTCTCACCTGGGGGGCCCCCGGGAGGCCCTGCAGGCAGCTCAGCAGGAGGATCAGGACGGGCAGGTCAGACATTCTCGGACACCCGGCGGGTCACTCAGCACCCATCTCTGCCGGAGCGGAGCGGGGCTGCCTCGTGACGTTTTCTGGGTGGGCGGGGCTGGAGGCGGCATGAATGGAGATTACTACGAGTCACGTGACGAGGCGCCGCTGGAAGATCCCCATATACAGAGCGCCGCCTGCAGGGGGTATTAGGCACATTTAATTATACAACTACAACAGAGTACTGGGAAGAGGAGCTGACACTCTATGAGGGGGTGGGGAGGAGATCCATAATGCAGACTCAAGGAACAGATACCAGAGTGCTGGGCAGAGGAGCTGACACTCTATGAGGGGGTAGAGAGAGAGAGAGAACACCCATAGTGCAGATTTAGGAAACAGATACCGCTGAGTGCTGGGCAGAGGAGCTGACACTCTATGAGGGGTGGAGAGAGAGAACCCATAGCGCAGACTCAGGGAACAGATACCACAAAATGCTGGGCACAGGAGCTCACACTTTTTGACTGGTGGACGGTGGAGACATATAGAGCAGATTCAGGCCTGAGCAGAGGAGCTGACATTCTATGAGGCGGGTGGTGGTGAGCACATAACACCAGGGAATAGATATAGCCGACACTGCTAGGTGGTGGGAAAGAGTTTTGGAAAATTTAGGTTAAGTGCCATGACCAGGCACTCAATACATTATTACAACACTGGTTCTTTGAAATTGGCCCTAGACTATGGTAGATAACAATCACCCCTGCAACTCCCACCATCACAGGGGGGTCCAGAGGTTTTGGGGGCCCCTCCTCCTACCTGTCCCCAACTGCAAGTGCAGCCAATTAGCAAAAAAAAAAAAAAAAAGACATCCCTGCTACCTCCTCCCACCATGCAGCAGTGTAGAGTATCTGTAATTTTTTTCCCCTGCTTTCACAGAACACTGCTGCCAACCATTCGCTGGCTCCCAATCACATGATCCTTATGGGGGTTGGGGACCAAGTGGTATCAATTTTACAGGGGGGCCTAAAGTTACACCCCTGGTGGGTACCTACAGTAGATTTAGGATATGACCTCAATGAGTGTGACATGGAAATCAATGATCTCCAAAACTTAGTTAAGACCTCTGCCTATCTATGTGCCCATTATAATAGTCATCCAAGACCTTTCCAACAACTTCTGCCAGAGATGGCTTAAGATGTAAATGGGGCTCTAAGCAAATAGATTTAGCGTCCCCTTGTGGTGTTTTTGGTAATTTGAGGTAGTGAAGGGTCAGAGAAAGTAGCAGGTAGGCCCCCTGACACCCACTAAGCCCCAAGTACCTACCTAGGTGAATGATCCTCTGACTCCTGTCCATCTATGTTTCTCCCACCATAGATGCAACTTATCTATGATATTCAACTGAAGGCCACCGCATGTGCCAGACCTTCCCACTAAGACCTCTAGCTATCTTGTAACCACCATGTGTACCTCATTAAAGACCTCAATAAGACCTACACTAACCTATTAACACCTGCCACATGTACCTGATCCAAAATGTATGTATCCATTATTTCATATACCTTATCCAAGACCTTCCAGGGAAGACCATCAGTTATCTATAGAGTACATGCACCCCATTTCAATATTTACTGACAAGACGCCTGCTCATCTATGTATCCATTACATTTGAACAGAGTACGCGGGGTCTGGGGTGAGTGTCATATGTGGGGCCTAGAGGCATAAGCGAAGGCCATGTACCGTACCACCACAGTCACAGGCTTGTCCACCTCTAAAGCAGTATGCCTTATTGTTTAAAAACTTGTTAAAGACCACTAAGCCAACCAATACAGGAACAATTACAATACATAATGTAATCAAACTGTACCTGTCCCTAGCTCCAAAGCCAGCCTCTACCTATCCCTAGCTCCCCATGAAACCTAGCACAAATCCCCAGCCAGTCTGGAAGCTCCAGCCTGAGCCCCCTCTTGCTCCAGTCCATGCTTGACTGACCTAAATGCCCCTGGGGCCCTCAGGCATGTTACCTTAATCTGACATTTGGCAAGCTTCATGTCAGTGCAGAAATTCATTACAAAAATGCAAACGGCATAGTACAGTAGAGCATGCTGAAGATGAAAACCTAAGCAATAAAAGGGGGGTGCAAAATATAAGGTGTGTAAAACAAAATAGGAAAATCTGAGTATTTGTAAATGTGTCAGAACACAAACAGCTAGACTTCTGTAGACCTTTCCTTCACCACCACCAAAATGAGCATGATATGGCGGGCATGACATGCGGGGCCTGGGGCGATCGCCCCACTTGCCACCCCCAAAAGCCGCCTCTGCATTTGAATCTCACCAGAGACCACTGCCCTTCAATGCGCTTACCACCACCTGTACACCATCCATGATGTTCCAAGAAGTCCTCCAACCATGTGACTAAAACTTATCTCATCAAAAAGTTCCCGACAATACCTTTGCCTATCAGCATACCCTCTTCGTTTCAAGCCCTTTCATAGAAGTGCCCTACCAATATAGACACTTCAACCACATTTGTAACTTATCTAAGACCATCAACAGGAGACTTTTTCCCACCAGTGTACTTTTAAGCTTGCACAAGATGTTCCTCAGAGACATTCCTAGAGACTTCTGCCCTTGTATGCATCCCCTCCTTATTTACCTCTGCAAGGTAACCCTTGAGAGAAGTCCAGCAGTTTATTGTCTCAATGTCTATCTCTGCCTGTGGGTACTTAACTTAGTGTCTCCACCACACTACCCTCTAGATCAGGGTTGAGCAAATTTTGCACAGCCCAGGCCACATGCTGTGGACCGCGTTCCTTACATTCCTCTCCCCCTCCCCCCCTACGCAGAGTCGCAAGCTTGTATCTTAAAACTCACCTGATCGCAGATTCCAGCGTAGAGTCTCCATGGCAACCACACATCACATGACATGCTGGTAGTCAGCGTGTAATATGCTGGTACGTCCTGACGGCGTGTCATGTGACACAGTTGCCATGGAGACATGAAATTTTAAGTTACCCCCCAGTTAGCGCCTGCTCGAGACTGCAGGGGGGGGGGGGGTGTAGGAATTACAGCACAGGCGGGCTGTAGTTTGCCCAGCGCTGCTGTAGATTGTAAGCTTACTAGGGCAGGGATCTCCCCCTAGTGTTTCCCGTTTGTGTATTTTATTAAATGAACATGTACCAGTATTGGCAAGGTTTCCAGTTACACATACAGTAAATTGTATGTGCTTGTGTTGCTGGATATCCTGAATTGTATATTGTGTTGAAACTGCTCATGTATCTATGCTCCCCATTATTGTATGTTTTTGTTCTATGTACAGGACTACATTGGCACTATATAAAAATAATGAAAGATCAGGCAGTCTATAAAGCTATACTTACCGGCTCTACAACCTTGCCAGTGCCAAGTAATACTCAAAAGTCTTCCTGAAGTGACATCATATCCTGCCGAAAGGCTCCAGCAAAACGCTGATCTTCATCCAACGCTTCCTGCTGGCAACCCCTGACACTGGCAGCAAGGAGATGAGGTGGTACTGCTGCTGTAGGTGTTTGCAGCAACAGACTAGAGCACTACAGGGAGCCAGTCATTGCTGAGGTGGCAAGTGCAGGTCCAGTATAGAATTATGTATCTGCACACCCTAACACCATCTCGAATTAAAGGATACCTGAAATAAGAGGCTACCATATTTATTACCATTTAAACAATGTAAATTGTCTTGCACACTGATACTCTAGCAATATATGGGCAGATCGACTAAGAGACCAATCTCTCTGATCGGAGAGAGATCTTTTGGCTGCCCATATACCTCAGGCCGATACCCAATCTATTTCAGCATAAAATCTCTAAGGAAACGGCCTTGTGACACTGCCTCTGCTCCCCCTCCCCTCCCCCCCCCCCAAAAAAAATGTTAATGCACCCCGGTACCCTCACACTGTAATCTCACCTGCTTCAGCAGCACTGACTCAAGGTCTCATCCGCTGGCTCCCCCGAGTGCTGCAGTCACATCAAACGCCACCATGTGGTGGTGCATAGAGCATGCACCTGGTGGCACAGCGGACAAGACCAGGAGTCACCGCAGCTGGAGCAGGTGTGATTTACAATGCATGGGCACATTTACATTTGGGTGGACAGCTGCCAAGGGTCCATCGTGTTCATCAACACGAGAGTGTATTGGACCAAGATTTTTCCAGGTTGCTCAATGTATACATTTTGAATGTTTTCAGCTCGGAATTGGTCAAATCGTCGATCAGGCATGCTTGATGCAGCATTGGTTTTCATCTGATTCAATAAAATTCTCAAATCAGAAGGTGGATCAGGCTGCAGTATCGCCAGCTGTATGACCAGCTTAATACTTCTAGCCACAGACCCTAAACAAGCATGCAGATCACTTATTTCAGTGAAGTTTGACTGGATTGCTTAGTATCAGGTGTGCGATTTAAAAACGCTAAGAATAGCAGGACAGCCAGGCAACTGGTATTTTAAACCCCTTCAGTACCAGCGGTCTCCGGCCCCTAATGGTGGGAATACACCACGAGATATTTTGGCAGATAGATGGTTTGACAGATCTAATTTACAATCGCTTTGCTGATCGATTTCTCATAGGAGTAAATGGAAATTGATAAGAAAATGGATTGGAAAGTCAGACAGTAAATCGGCTGAAAAATCTCATTGTGTATTCCCAGCATTAAGGACCAGAGACCGCTGGTACCAAAAACCAGCACATACTGACAAATCACCGCTACTGCCGTTCCCCCATCACATCAGCCCACCCACTCTGCGTCTGAAGAGAGAGCTCTGTGAGCCCTGTGATCAATGTGAGCCAATGAGATTGACAGGATCAGGAGCCAGTGAAACACTTTCTGTGTGCGGTCAGTACTAGCTGCACTTCCTGTGTGCTATCAGTATTACCTACACCTAACGTATTGGTTGCACTTCCCATACACTTTTACTGCTGTCTATCACCTCCGGATATATTCCCTCACCTCTTGTGGTGTCAACGGGGCAGGAACAGAGATTTCCTCCAGCAAAGACACAGATCTCAACAAATCCCTGATAGGCTCTCATGTTTCTCCTTTTCCAAGAATAAAAAGCCACAGTGACCTCAATTCATGGAGCATTATCAAACACTTTATCAAACGTTTGATAATTTACCTCATGGGTAAAATCATTTTAAATTCACTGAAAGCATTTGAAAAACTGATAATGACTTATCTGAAATCCATCACAGATCCCCTGCTGGACTCTTTGCAATTTGCCTACAGGCCTAACAGATCCGCAGACGATGCCGTGAACATGTGTATGCATTATGTACTACAGCATTTAGATATCCCAGGAACCTACACCAGGATTTTATTTATAGATTTCAGCTCTGCATTTAATACCATAATTCCATCACTGCTACACAGCAAGCTCTCCCAGCTACACATACCTGAATCCCTCTGCAAATGGATAACCGACTTCTTAACCGACAGAAGACAGCGTATTGGACTTGGTAAACTCACATCAAGCTCTCTGACAGTCAGTACTGGTGCACCCCAGGGCTGTGTGCTTTCCCCACTGCTGTACTCCCTTTACACCAATGACTGCATCTCCACAGATCCATCTGTTAAGGTTCTGAAGTTTGCAGACGACACAACAGTTGTTGGTCTCATTCAAAACGGGGATGAGTCTGCATACAGGCATGTGGTGGGACAGCTTTCCTCCTGGTGCAGCAGCAACAACTTGGAACTAAATGCTCTCAAAACCATGGAGATGATAATAGACTTTAGGAGATCTCCCCCCCCAGCACCTCCCCTTAACCATAAATGGATCCACAATAACCCAAGTAGAGTCATTCAAGTTTCTTGGGTCCACGATCTCAAACGACTTAAAATGGGACAACAACACCGCCACTATTGTCAAGAAAGCGCAACAGAGGATGTACCATCTGCGGCAGCTGAAAAAGTTTGGCCTACCTCAAAATCTAATGGTGCAGTTCTACACTGCAATCATCGAATCCACCATAACATCATCCATGACTGTATGGTTCAGCTCCTGCTCAGCATTAGAAAAGGGGAGGCTGCAGCGCATCATCCGATCAGCGGAAAGGATAATTGGCTGTAGCTTACCTTCCCTGCAGGATCTTTACACTAGCAGGTGCAGAAAGAGAGCAACCAAAATTGCCTCTGACCGCTCTCACCCAGCTCACTCCATCTTCCAGCGCATGCCTTCAGGAGTAAGATTCCGGTCAATCGCTACCAAAACCTCCAGACACAGGAACAGTTTTTTTCCTCAAGCGGTAGCCATACTTAATGCTGAACCACGTTAGAGCTGCTAGGACTGAAAGTATTCAGCACAGAACTAAACATGAACAATTCTCACATTGCTTACTGCCACTATACTTATAATGTCCTTAACTTGTAATATTCACACTGTCTGTCCTTGTATTGTTTTTGTTTGTGTTTGTTAAGCAACTGCCAAGACAAATTCCTTGTAGGTGCAAACTTACTTGGCGAAAATAAATTGATTCTGATTCTAAGGTGTTATATATTTATCGAATGTTTTACCGATAAACACCTTAGTGAGATTTTACCCATGAAGTAAATTATCAAACGTTTGATAAAGTGTTTGATAAACGTTTGATAATGCTCCGTAAATTGAGGCCAGTATCGGGTGTTCAAGTCATCCCAAGACATAAGCGATGTGCGCCCCCCAATATATCAGCCAATCTTCAGGTGATCCTCATGAGGAAGGAGACAGGATGACACAGTGAAAATATATGTATTTTTATTGATTAGCAGCGGAACCCCCACAAGCAGATGTGTCACATTTCTGTGTCAGAAGAGCTCATGTTGTTACATCAGGCAGAATTATCTGGGGTTCGTATAAAGGCTGTGATTAAAAGACGTAACACATTGGACAAGAACTGTCTGTCCTTTCGGCTCAGTACATCCACACGTCATGCCAAAAGACATCTCAGATTAAGGCCTTAGGAGGAACATAGCCAAAGCCCTTCACCGGATGGGGGCCTGGATGTGGCCAGGATTTCCTGAAGGAGGAATGTAATGCTTGCCGGGGAACACTAACCAAGGGGTCATACTGCCAGGTGCTCATTTCCCTTCCCAACTGTTACTTTGGTCCCACCAAAACTACACGAAGGACATCAGGAAGAAAAGTCTAGCTGGTCCCCCAACCTGTTCTGGTCAAATGGGGTCTTCAAGTACTCATAAATAATAGCCACAAAGTCTTAAAAACTTCTGGTCACAGTTCAAATAGAAACAGATACGAGGATGAAGTAATTTCATCAAGAAGTCCAACCTACTTATGTAAGTAGTAGGCTGCTTTCCAGATAAAAAGACCAGGAGCTGGAAGATGGACAAGCACAGGAAACTTAGCCAAGAAGGGACCTTCCCCGGACATACCTGAATATGGGGTTCATCCTGTAGACTGCACAGTACATCCAAACACAGGCTGAAAACATAGCCTGGAAAGTGGTCACTCTTACTACTACAAACTTATGACCCATCAGAACCCAATGTTTGACTTCCTATAAGGAACCAGGGTTGGCTCTCAAGTATTCAGAGTTTGATCACCTAGAATTAAACACTGTAGGGCCTCCAGCAATACTCACTGGTGGACCCCACCAGAAGTGACCAGTATTTTCCCTCTCCTGCAGCATTCAGAGTTGGACCCCCAGGAAGTAACCAGTGTTGGCCCCCCAACAATATACACCGGATGGAGTCCCTTAGCGACAACCAGTGTTGGACTTGTACACAGCACCTCATCTAGCACCTGTGCTGTTTCTTGCTACCTGGTCCGGCACGGGAGAACAATGAACAATAGTTTAAAAGACATAGAAATGCTGCAAATAGCTGCCCAGGCACCCGGTCACCAGACCGAACAGAGCGAACCCAGATCCTGACAGGCTGTGCAGGGAAGCCTCAGACTTGGAAATGCGTCTTCACCGGTCCCATTCAAAATAAATAATATATAAAAGAAAAAAAATATACATATATATTTATAAAAGTAATCTTCTCTCCACCAGGCTGGAGTGTATGGAAGGGGAGAGGGCTGGACACCGCTCCCCAACTGATGGCGATGACCTGGCATGGATAACGGGTCAGGGTCAGTCTTCATTCTCCTCATATGTGGTCTCATCGAAAGGCCGATCCAGAAGAGGTAAGAACTGATGGCGGGAGTATTTCAGCTGAAGAAGGTCTCCAACCTCACTGATTTTGTCCAGTGCCTGAGAGGAGAGAATGGAGGAGTCAGATACTGGGGAGCAGGATATCGGGCCAGACAGGTTTGTGTCAGATAAGACAAAGGGTTCACAAGGAAGGGAGGAATAGGACAGAGTAGAGAGGATTATGGGTAGATGGGGAATAATGCAAGTACAGCAGAGGCACGGTGGGTGAGTGTGTTAGTGTGAGTGTGTGTGGACAGGTTGATGGTATGGTAGAAAAACAACAGCACAACATTTGTAAAGAGCTTTTCTCGTGTAGGACCCAAAGCCTATAAGCTTGTCTCAGGATCAGTACATAGCGATGTATACAGGGGGAAAAATTAAGTGATCATAAACGCCAGACTAAACAAGTGACTTCAGTTTTGATTTAAAATGTGTCCAGGGTTGGAGCGGTCTCGATTAAGTTTGGCAAGGCTTATTCCAGGGTAGGGGCAGCATGACAGAAAGCTCTGGCTCCAAAAAATTTTAGTTGAACTCTGGGGGTGGTCAAGTTATTAGATTCTTTTGATGTGAGGTTGTGGGAGGTGTGGTGCAGTTGCAACAAATCCTTCAGGTATCCAGGGCCTTGGTCGAAGAGGGGTTACAGTAGACTACTGGACTACTGAGCAAGAGTGTGTGAGTTGAGGGAGGAGGAGGGGGGGGGGTGTTATTTAAAAAAAAAAAAAAGTTAAAAAGCAGCAGGTTGGTGGACGGATAAGACATGTACAGTAAAGGGGGGCATGGAAGGTTGCAGAGTGATTTGGAGGGATAGGGAGATTAGAAGATAGTGGGGGGAGCAGACAGCCTAGAACAGAGTCTGAGAGAACTTGGATGCTATGGAGTAAATATTGTCTCTATGAGCACTTGTCACCCCCCCCTACATGTACCAGGCTGACCAGATATCCGGACTACACAAATCAGACACCACTCTGGTAAGCCATGGTAGCAGACAGGGACCGGTGAGCCCAGCCATGAAATGTACTTACCCATGATTTCATTTTAACCCATATAGAGTATGGAAAATCTCAGGGTGCAGAAATCTATTAGTACCCCAATAAAATAAACAATGTATAGAAAGTACTAACATGAATGGATTTAGTAACAGACACTGCATTCTTATACACAATCAGAGCTTGCTCTGCTGTCCATAAATCCAGTTGGTTTTGTCCCCAGGGTTTCCTTCCTAATTATTGAAGCAGAGATCAACCTCTAGTACCAGCTTCTGTTTGCTGGTGTCCTACAGAAAAGTCATCGCTCTTACCATCCTTTACCCTCATCTCCCAACTACCCTCCTTGTTCAGACTTTACCCTAAACTAACCACCCACCTCCATCCTTCCTTCCTTCCATAATCCAAGGTCACCTCTACTGTCATTCATCTACCCCACCATTAAGCACTCAGCCATCCGATTGCCCATGACATCTGATCCTCACCCATCCACCCTCCCTCCTACATTCCTAATTTAATGTCAGTCATACTGACATTCACCTATCTTCCCATACCTCATGTCACCTCTACTAACCCTCACCTATCTTTCCATTCCTCATATCACTCCTAATGACCCTCACCTATCTTTCCATATCTCACCTCTACCGACCCTCATCTATCTTTTCATACCTCACTTCACCTCTACCGACCCTCACCTATCTTTCCATACCTCATGTCACCTCTACCGGCCCTCGCCAATCTTTCCATACCTCACATCACCTCTACCAATACTAGCCTATCTTTCCATACCTCATGTCACTCCTAATGACCCTCAACCATCTTTCCATACCGCACATCACCTTTACCGACCCTCACCTATCTTTCCATACCTCAGGTCACCTCTACCCATCTTTCCATACCTCACTTCACCTCTACCCACCCTCGTCTAGCTTTCCATACCTCACTATACCCCTACCGACCCTCACCTATCTTTCCATACCTCACGTCACCTCTACAGGCCCTCGCCTAGCTTTCCATACCTCACTTCACCCCTACCGACCCTTACCTATCTTTCCATACCTCATGTCACCTCTACCCACCCTTGCCTATCTTTCCATACGTCACCTTTACAGACCCTCGCCTAGCTTTCCATACCTCACCTCAAATAAGGTCCAAGAGCCAAGGCTGCCATACTATGGTGCCACCAGTCACACTTTGAAATCATCTGTCATCCCTAAGGAAACATGGGGGAGGGGGACAGAGAAAGGCGAAGGTTCAGCAGTGACCACATCTGCACATGACCTTCTTTTGTCCTCCTCTAGAATTATCTTCTCACATTCATGTATACAAGATTTCTTACTCGCTTCACCCCTCCTCTGTTATCCCCTTCCACAACACATTTGTCACTCTCCCACCTTTGAAATCTTTAAGAGATTAGTAAAAACTCACTTGTTACCGACAAGCCTATGCTCTAACTTAGGCCATTCCCTATTCGGCCTTTGGCTAAGTTGTACTTCTTACTATATAACATAAAAACACACTGCCTCTAGGTATAAAAATATTGTATCCCCCCCCCCCCCCATTACTTTAGATTGTAAGCTCCCAAGGGCAGGGCTCACTCACCCTTTTGTGTCTTGGAATTTGTTAGACATTTTATTTATCATGTTACATTTGTCACTGAAATTACCAATTCTGTCTATGTTTGATGTATTGTATTACTATGTACCCCATGTTTGTTTCTTACTTTGTACAGTGCCACGGAATGTTGGTGCTTTATAAATTAATTATAGTACAGACGGCTCAACAATTAGCAATAACAGAAACACAATATCTTTATTCAAATCCCACTTCACCATCCCAGCCAAACACGGCTCCATCCACTCACCAGATCCAACATCTCCCTGGTATGTGCTGCCGACACACAGAACCGAGCTCTGGATTCGATGATTGGGGTAGCTGGAAATCCGACAACCACCACTCCAATATTCCTCTTCAACATCTCTCGTCCGAAGGCCCTGCGTAGGGAAGATCGGTCAGTTTTGTCTCTTGTCCCCCTCTTCCCCCAAATTATTTGTTGTTTCACCTTACAAATAAAATTTTCTAAATTACACATATTTTATGGCCATTATCTGCATCCCAGTTACACACTTCATTTATTTTTATTTTTTTACAGGCTCCTAAAAAAAAACCCATCCCGATAGTAGTCTGTTAAAGAACGAGAAAGGGACTTTAGGTGTTGCTAACCTGAATCTGTCCATAAGTCGATAACACTGTGCCATCTCTGTCCCCTGTAAATCCTGTGTCTGCAGTAAGCCCCTCCGTTGCCCTGTGCCTTCAGTGTTACCCTCTGCCCCGTCTGTCCCCACTTGAGCCTCAGTCTGTTTCTCTTTGTGCCTCCTTCCATCCCTGCTCCCCTCCTGTACTCCACCAACTCAGTGCAGTAGGCACAGTGGAAGCAGCGCTCCTCATCTACTCCAGGCTCCACCTCTAGCGATGAGCGACCTCCTCTCACTGCTCCCTTTAGTGCCGGCTCCTCTAGTGTTGGGTAACTAGAGAGGGGGGGGGGGGGGGGGGGGGTCGCTCATCGCTGGAGGTGCCTAGAGTGGACATGCAAAACACATGCTGGAAATAGAACCCTGTCACAAGTTCTACCATACAGTCACATGACCTCCTTACACTGATGAAGGCCAAACAACCTGAAACGGCTGTCTGCCAGTTGGATTATAATCGCTCTGTAACGTTAATACGCCACAGGAGTGCTGTAAACTAGCAGTCCCGGATGTGACATCTGTGGCTCCACCCACTAAGTGATGTGTCATAGGTGTGAACATGAGTGGGCTCACCCATTCTTTGCTGGAAGCGACCATATGCAGTGACTTTATATACCTTGCACATTACATGGTGAATACACACACAGGTTTAGGGGCTTACCCGATCTTTGCTGGCATGTAGAGCATCAGCGGGACCACCGGAGAGTCGCTGTTCCCGTAAATAATGAAACCCATTTCTGTAAGACGCCGTCTGAAATACCGCGTGTTGTCTGCCAGCTGCTCCACTCGCTGTCGACCTGTGTGAAAAAAGAAAAAGACACTGCATCAGCCCATGTCACAGCTCAGGACATCTCAAATGCTCAGGTCAACGGGCCACAGCTCAGGGCGACGGGCCAGGGCGCCCCAGCTCAGGACGACGGGCCAGGGCGCCCCAGCTCAGGACGACGGGCCAGGGCGCCCCAGCTCAGGACGACGGGCCAGGGCGCCACAGCTCAGGACGACGGGCCAGGGCGCCACAGCTCAGGACGACGGGCCAGGGCGCCACAGCTCAGGACGACGGGCCAGGGCGCCACAGCTCAGGACCACGGGCCAGGGCGCCACAGCTCAGGACCACGGGCCAGGGCGCCACAGCTCAGGACCACGGGCCAGGGCGCCACAGCTCAGGACCACGGGCCAGGGCGCCACAGCTCAGGACCACGGGCCAGGGCGCCACAGCTCAGGACGACGGGCCAGGGCGCCACAGCTCAGGACGACGGGCCAGGGCGCCACAGCTCAGGACGACGGGCCAGGGCGCCACAGCTCAGGACGACGGGCCAGGGCGCCACAGCTCAGGACGACGGGCCAGGGCGCCACAGCTCAGGACGACGGGCCAGGGCGCCACAGCTCAGGACGACGGGCCAGGGCGCCACAGCTCAGGACGACGGGCCAGGGCGCCACAGCTCAGGACGACGGGCCAGGGCGCCACAGCTCAGGACGACGGGCCAGGGCGCCACAGCTCAGGACGACGGCAGGATAGATTGCTGGCCAAGGCGTCAGGGTCACTTATACACTTGCTGGATTCTCGTCAGAGCTTAACAGAGGCACAGACCTCTCAGGATGGCGGAGACATTACATAACAATCATTTATGGAACAGGAAGTTGTCCGTACAAGCCTAATCAGTAAGGAGTTTTGTTATATGTAGAGGTGACAAGCAATCTGTACAATCGTGCTTAATACTAATTGTCAGCTGGAGGAAATGTGAAACACAAACAGCTCGGCGTTCCAGCGATTAGTTGGTAATCCTATTAGGCAGGTCGCAGGTCACCTGTATCTGCGTCACTGTGTCACCCCCACAGCGAGGACAGGCTGGGTGCAGGGCTGACCTCGTGTGTCAGCTCACAGCAGAGAGGGCGGCATTACCGGGCTTCCAACACAGACGCAGACTTCACAACCGTACAATGGAAGGTTCCATGTAGTGAGGGATTGTACCAGCCTGGTTCCTGACATGCAGTAATGCTGAGAGCAACTACCAATCACTGACCATTACCTCTTCCCAGCATCCCTCATAATCCCATAAAACTAGTGCTTTGCTGACCTGTACCGACTGCTGGAACACACATGATTCAGACTGAAACATTCACAGCATTATGTAATCAAAAGTTAAAAAACAACACATTTACCAACGTAAAAGATTTTTAAGGGAACTTGAGGTGAGAGACATATGGAGGATGACATACTTTTAAACAATACCAGTTGCTTGGTTGTCCTGCTGATCCTCTGCCTCTAATACTTTTAACCATTTCTGGTTTGATCCAGAAACTACTGCAGTCAAATAGATTAACAGGACAGCCAGGCAACTGGTATTGTTTAAACCGTTTTAAAACCCTGACATAATATTCAATAAAAACATGTTCTCCTACTTTTTATATGCCATCCGGTTATCATTTTTGCATTTGAGCACAAGTATTATTCATTTAGAAGTTATAGGTTCCCAAAAAGTACAGTTTTTTGCATTGTGAGCTGACTTTGCATTTTATTAATAATTGGTTTTATTCATTCATTCAGGCAGACGTGCCTAGACTCTGTCTGTGTTGAGCAGCTTCTCCACAGTCAGAGAATGTGTCACATTCCTCACTTAATACATTTAAGTAAACACAAGATAATATAATCTACAAGTTCGGATGCGTACACATTTCACGGCACTGAACTTTCAAGCTCTGTGTGTAACCCTTCCAATGCTGGTCTAGTAAAAAAAAAAAAAAAAAAAAAAATGCTGGATGCATAGAATATGCTGTAAATAATGTTTTAGAGCATAGATGAAATGCTGGGTTATATTCCACTTTAAAAGGAAATAAACCATGGCAGCCTCCATATTCTTCTCACTTCAGTTGTCCTTTAAGTCCTTGTTAACATGGCCACTTTAAAGTGACACTGAAGTGAAAAAAAAAAAAAAAAAAAAAAAAAAAACTTATGATATAGCAAATTGTATGTAATAAAACATTAGTAGCAAAGAAAAAAGTCATTTTTATTTTCAGTTTTATTGCTTTTTTTTTTTTTTAAATTAAATAACATTGCATCATTCTCTAATATTTGCAGCTTACAAACTACACTCTGTATTTTAAACTATGAAACACAGCAGAGCCAATGACCCTTCGAAATTCCCTGCAGTAAAATCTTTTCTGAAATTTTATTTCACCGTTTCTTTGCTGTATAAGTGCTTCAGAAAATATCACTGCTCTCTGACTTAATTAGCCAGAGCTCAGAGAAGCTCTTTTGCATAGATAACAAGTGAAGTTTCTTAAAGGGACCCTAAACAGAGGGATATGGATGTTTTATTTTAAACTACTGTACGACCGCCTCACGCCAACGGGCGTGGCCGCCGCAGCAGCCTCAGGACCGCCTAACGCCAATTGGCTTCAAGTCCTGGGGCTGCAGTTTCCCAGGGAACGGGCGCGTGCATGCAGTCCAACGCATAATGAGCCTGAAGGTGGTCACTGCAGGCCAGTCCAACGCAAAATGGGCCTAACTGTGTTCATGGGATGCCATTCCAACACAAAACAGACCTAACAGTGGTCACGGCAAGCCAGTCCAACGCAAAATGAGCTTGATGGTGGTCATAGCACACCAGTCCAACGCATAAGGGCCTAACAGCGGTCACTGCACAGCAGACCAACACAAAAGGGCCTAACGGTGGTCACTGCATGGCAGTCCAACACATAAGAAGCCATGGTCACAGCACGCCAGTCCAACACATAATGGGCCCAACAGTTTTCACTGCATGGAAGTCTAATGCATAACAGGTAAAATTTCAATCAGTTTCAGGAGGCTTTCTATACAAAGGGGCGCCAACTATCGATCCACTACAAGAGGAAACATGCTGGATAATGTGCTGGCCAGCAGAGGTGTGCTATGGTACAGAACAGGGAGTATATCTGTTGTGGCCCCTGGAAGTACCCCCCCCCCCCCCCCACCCATCTAGAGCTGGCCATTGGATCTCCACACAGCATACAGCAGGTAGCTCTGGCCCTCGATCCATTCCCTGTGTAACTGGCACCTTCACATACTGTTTGCCCAGTCCAGCAGGAACACGCGTAACTTGGTAGTCACTGCACAGTGAATGAGAGACGTACAGGAGACAGACCCTCCCCAGCAGTGTCCTCATGACTGTACAATGATGGATAAACACTAGACTTTCCTCTAAGAGGATCATCTGTGGACTTTCCACAATCTGGTTATGTCAGCAAACCGCCCGATTGGCATTCGGTCACAGAGCATTCTGCCATCTGTACGTTTTTATCAACGAATAAATGTCTATTAATTTATGGGTGGCCTCAATCATAAACCTCTTGTGCGCTGCGTAATATGTTGGCGCTTTATAAATACAATAAATACAATACAACCAACACACAGTCCAACCTTTCCTCAAACTGACAAGTGTAAGAGGGTCTCCTTCAATCCTGGTCTGTGTACAGGAGGGGAGAGATGGGAGTCTCCGCCAATCCTGGTCTGTGTACAGGA
Organism: Hyperolius riggenbachi; assembly: GCF_040937935.1. Classification (NCBI taxonomy): domain Eukaryota; kingdom Metazoa; phylum Chordata; class Amphibia; order Anura; family Hyperoliidae; genus Hyperolius; species Hyperolius riggenbachi. The sequence goes on along the minus strand of NC_090654.1, from coordinate 264,824,522 downwards.
GGGGAGAGATGGGGGGTCTCTACCAATCCTGGTCTGTGTACAGGAGGGGAGAGATGGGAGTCTCCGCCAATCCTGGTCTGTGTACAGGAGGAGAGAGTGGAGTCTCCGACAATCCTGGTCTGTGTACAGGAGGAGAGGGATGGGGGTTCCCTCCAATCCTGGTCTGTGTACAGGAGGGGAGAGATGGGAGTCTCCGCCAATCCTGGTCTGTGTACAGGAGGGGAGAGATGGGGGGTCTCTACCAATCCTGGTCTGTGTACAGGAGGGGAGATATGGGAGTCTCCGCCAATCCTGGTCTGTGTACAGGAGGGAAGAGATGGGAGTCTCCGCCAATCCTGGTCTGTGTACAGGAGGAGAGAGTGGAGTCTCCGACAATCCTGGTCTGTGTACAGGAGGAGAGGGATGGGGGTTCCCTCCAATCCTGGTCTGTGTACAGGAAGGGAGAGATGGGAGTCTCCGCCAATCCTGGTCTGTGTACAGGAGGGGAGAGATGGGGGGTCTCTACCAATCCTGGTCTGTGTACAGGAGGGGAGATATGGGAGTCTCCGCCAATCCTGGTCTGTGTACAGGAGGAGAGAGTGGAGTCTCCGCCAATCCTGGTCTGTGTACAGGAGGGGAGAGATGGGAGTCTCCGCCAATCCTGGTCTGTGTACAAAAGGAGAGAGATGGGGGTTCCCTCCAATCCTGGTCTGTGTACAGGAGGGGAGAGATGGGGGGTCTCTACCAATCCTGGTCTGTGTACAGGAGGGGAGATATGGGAGTCTCCGCCAATCCTGGTCTGTGTACAGGAGGAGAGAGATGGGAGTCTCCGCCAATCCTGGTCTGTGTACAGGAGGGGAGAGATGGGAGTCTCCGCCAATCCTGGTCTGTGTACAGGAGGGGAGAGATGGGAGTCTCCGCCAATCCTGGTCTGTGTACAGGAGGAGATAGTGGAGTCCCTGCCAATCCTGGTCTGTGTACAGGAGGAGAGAGATGGGGGTCCCCTCCAATCCTGGTCTGTGTACAGAAGGAGAGAGATGGGAGTCTCCGCCAATCCTGGTGTGTGTACAGGAGGAGAGCCTTCGCCAATCCTGGTGTATGTACAGGAGGGGAAAGATGGGGCTACACTGCAGAGCACTATAAACCGAGAGATCGGCGGCTCCTCTGCTTCTTGTACAGCGGGTCACGTTGTCTCTCACTCCTGGCCTCATGCAATCTGGAATCAATTTTTTTCCCTTCCTCTGATCTTGCAGCTCTATAATTGCGAGAAGAGAGGCCCCATCCGCTGGGCCTAAGGCAATTATCATAGGATGTGAGGGGTCAGGGATAATTCTTCCCATCATACAGACAGAAGACAGAAGCCACACACCCCACATCACTACACTGAGCACTGTATAAGGCTATTCATGCCACATACCAGGCATTCTCCTGTGTACACCGGGCACTAAATACAGAATACAGCACTGCCAGTCTCCCCTGTACACCGAGCACTATATACAGAATATGGCACTGCCGGTCTCCCCTGTACACCGGGCACTATATACAGAATACAGCACTGCCAGTCTCCCCTGTACACTGGGCACTATATACAGAATACAGCACTGCCAGTCTCCCCTGTACACCGGGCACTATATACAGAATACAGCACTGCCAGTGTCTCCTGTACACTGGGCACTAAATACAGAATACAGCACTGCCAGTCTCCCTTGTACACCGGGTACTAAATACAGAACACAGCACTGCCAGTCTCCCCTGTACACTGGGCACTAATTACAGAATATGGCACTGCCGGTCTCCCCTGTACACCGGGCACTAAATACAGAATACGGCACTGCCAGTCTCCCCTGTACACCGGGCACTATATACAGAATACAGCACTGCCAATCTCCCCTGTACACCGGGCACTATTTACAGAATACAGCACTGCCAGTCTCCCCTGTACACCGAGCACTATATACAGAATATGGCACTGCCGGTCTCCCCTGTACACCGGGCACTAAATACAGAATATGGCATTGCCGGTCTCCCTTTACACCAGGCACTAAATACAGAATACAGCACTGCCAGTCTCCCCTGTACACCGGGCACTACATATGTAATATGGCACTGCCGGTCTCCCCTGTACACCGGGCACCATATACAGAATACAGCACTGCCGGTCTCCCCTGTACACCGGGCACTATATACAGAATACAGCACTGCCAGTCTCCCCTGTACACTGGGCACTATATACAGAATACAGCACTGCCAGTCTCCCCTGTACACCGGGCACTATATACAGAATACAGAACTGCCAGTCTCCCCTGTACACTGGGCACTATATACAGAATATGGCACTGCCGGTCTCTCCTGTACACTGGGCACTATATACAGAATACAGCCCTGCCAGTCTCCCCTGTACACTGGGCACTATATACAGAATACAGCACTGACAGTCTCCCCTGTACACTGGGCACTATATACAGAATATGGCACTGCCGGTCTCTCCTGTACACTGGGCACTATATACAGAATACAGCCCTGCCAGTCTCCCCTGTACACCGGGCACTATATACAGAATACGGCACTGCCAGTCTCTCCTGTACACCGGGCACTATATACAGAATACAGCACTGCCAGTCTCCCCTGTACACAGGGCACTATATACAGAATACAGCACTGCCAGTCTCCCCTGTACACTGGGCACTATATACAGAATATGGCACTGCCGGTCTCTCCTGTACACTGGGCACTATATACAGAATACAGCCCTGCCAGTCTCCCCTGTACACCGGGCACTATATACAGAATACGGCACTGCCAGTCTCTCCTGTACACCGGGCACTATATACAGAATACAGCACTGCCAGTCTCCCCTGTACACAGGGCACTATATACAGAATACAGCACAGCCAGTCTCCCCTGTACACTGGGCACTATATACAGAATACAGCACTGCCAGTCTCCCCTGTACACTGGGCACTATATACAGAATATGGCACTGCCGGTCTCTCCTGTACACTGGGCACTATATACAGAATACAGCCCTGCCAGTCTCCCCTGTACACCGGGCACTATATACAGAATACAGCACTGCCAGTCTCCCCTGTACACTGGGCACTATATACAGAATACAGCACTGCCAGTCTCCCCTGTACACTGGGCACTATATACAGAATACAGCACTGCCAGTCTCCCCTGTACACTGGGCACTATATACAGAATACAGCACTGCCAGTCTCCCCTGTACACCGGGCACTAAATACAGAATATGGCACTGCCGGTATCTCCTGTACACTGGGCACTAAATACAGAATACAGCACGGCCAGTCTCCCCTGTGGAGTTTCTTGGGCAAGTCTCCTTAACACTGCTACAGCCTACTGAGTGCGCTCTATTGGCTGCCTCGCAAGCGCTTTGAGTCCGACAGGAGAAAGGCGCTATACAAATACTGCCATTATTAGTATTATTATTACATTGGGCACTAAATACAGAATATGGCACTGCCGGTCTCCCCTGTACACCAGGCACTAAATACAGAATATGGCACTGCCAGTCTCCGCTGTAATGGTGGCTGGATAGTGTAATGGTTAAGGGCTCTGCCTCTGACATGGGCGATCTGGGTTCGAATCTCAGCTCTGCCTGTTCAGTAAGCCAGCACCTATTCAGCAGGAGACCTTAGGCAAGTCTCCCTAACACTGCTACTGCCTATAGAGCGCGTCCTAGTGGCTGCAGCTCTGGCGCTTTGAGTCCGCCAGGAGAAAAGCGCTATTTAAAAAAGTGTGTGTCTTTGTCTTTTACACCAGGTACTAAATACAGAATACAGCACTGCCAGTCTCCCCTGTACACCGATCATTAAATACGTAATATGGCACTGCCGGTCTCCCCTGTACACCAGGCACTATATACAGAATACAGCACAGCCAGTCTCTCCTGAACACTAGAGATTATGGTGCTGCCAGCCTCTCCCATCACTTTTTATGTTGGTAGCTGAAATTGTTGGCTGATCCATGCAGTGCAGACAGTCCATTCACAAGGGATCTGCGTCCATCGAATGGGTCAGCCATTCTACAGTCATAGCCAAAAGTTTTGAGAAAGGCACAAAAACTGGTTTTCACAAAGTTTGCTGCTTCAGTTTTTATGATGGCAATTTATATACTCCAGAATGTTATTCTGAAGAGTGAACAGATGAATTGCAATGTCATCCTTGGCCATGAACCCGAACTTGGGGGCCATGAACCCCCCCCCCCCAAAAAAAAAATCTGGGCAGCACAGTGGCGCAGAAGATAGCACTCTCGCATTGCAGAGCTGGGTCCCTGGTTAGAATCCCACCTCTGCAAGGTGTTTGCATGTTCTCACCGTGTGTGTGGGAGTTGGTACAAAAATCATCCGACTCCAACTCAGACTCCGACTCCTCAATTTATGAAACCACCGACTCCAGGTACCCAAATTGGCTCAGACTCAGACTCCTTAGTCTAAAGGTCCGTACACGCCTGATCAAAGGCAACGACGAGTCCGTCGTCACCTCCTGCTGGGCGTGTTTTCAGCAGACAGTACAGCTTGTGTACAGTCTGTCGGTGGACTGATAAGGCTGTTTCTGAGCGATTCACCGATCGCTCAGAAACAGCCTTATCACTCCACTGACAGACTGTACACACGCTGTACTGTCTGCTGAAAACACGCCCAAGCAGGAGGTGACAACAGACTCGTCGTTGCCTTTGATCAGGCGTGTGTACGGACCTTTATATACTTACCAGGGCTGTGGATTTTGTACAAAAATCATCCGACTCCTTAGTTTATGAAACCTCCAACTCCAGGTACCCAAAACTGCTACGACTCAGACTCCTTGCCTCCACAGCCCTGGTTTCCTCTGGGCACTCCTTTTTCCTCCAATATCCCAAAAACATACAGATAAGTGAATTGGCTTCCCCCTAAATTGGCCCTAGAGAGAGTGGTAGGATTAGATTGTGAGCTCCTCTGAGGGACAGTCAGTGACAAGACCATATGCTCTGTACAGTGCTGCGGAAGATGTCAGCGCTATATAAATAATAATATATCTTCTCGGTGAGAGTGTTGACGAGCACAAGGCTGGAAATTATTCTGTCATGCTGATTGAGTTAGAATAGCGGGAGTGCTTTAAAATAAGGATCAACAAAACCCAGAACAGTCTGTACGCATGTTGGAGGATTGTGGCTCTGTACAATTAACAAGCCGACACATCATTGCATTCCAGCGGTTCTGAAGGTGTGTTTAGCTATCAGGGACAACAAAGGATCATTTGCATATTCAGCAGTGATGCATCGTGGGAAATATATGCTCACTACAACCTGAATAATCGCAAATACCTTCTGTTTTGTGGTTAATCCTCAAGAGGCGGGCAGACAAACAAAATACCACAAATTCTGACAAACTCCAAGCATTGGTTATGAAAGAATGGGTTGCCCTCAGTCCAGATTTGGCCCAGAAGTTGATTTACCGCAAGAAAAACTTACAAAATGCCTGTAATTATTACTTCAATACACTGCAGGGACATCTGACAAAAAGACCTAAGAGCAGTGGAGCAGCAAACTCTGAAAACAAGCATTTGTGCCATTCTCAGTACTTTCGGCCAACACTGTACAGTCCCTTTTGCAGGAGAGGCAGCAGGAGTCTGTCCGGGAAAGGGTTAAAGTCTGGGACTGAGCCAGGCTCTTGAAGTGGGAGAGAGCAGCCTCGTTCACTTTATCACATCCAGATGCTGCAGAAAGGCAGAGAGCCTCTCCAACAAGTATCCACTTTCTGCTTTGATGTGGAGAATGTTTACAGTTCCCGGCTGTGCTGAGTCCACTCTCCCCAGGGAGTATGTCAGCTCCAAGCAGTGTAAATCACCCTGCCACACATTCCAGCAGCTCACCCCCCCCCCTCCTCCTCTGGGCTTCAGAGCTGACCATCAAACTCACTGAAATCCCATGTTATTGGCCCTGGTAGAGAGACTATGACCTGGCTGAGGGTCAGGCTGCATATTATATTATTAAGTATTTATATAGCGCTGACATCTTCCACAGTGCTGTACAGAGTATATAGTTTCGTCACTCAACTGTCCCTCAGAGTGTCTAACCCTACCATAGTCATATGTCAATGTATGTATCGTGTAGTGTATGTATATAGTGTAGAGTATGTATCCAAGTCTAGTGCCTATTTAGTGGGAAGCCAATTAACTTATGTTTACGTCTGTATGGTTTTTGGGTTGAGAGGAAACCAGAGTGCCCGGAGGAAACCCACAGACATGGAGAGAAGATACAAACTCCATGCAGATCGTGCCCTGGGATTTGAACCGGGAACCTAGCACTGCAAGGTGAGAGTGCTAACCCACTACGCCACTGTGCTGCCCGGTGACAAATTTTGCAGCAATATACAGAGTACAGAGTCATGTCACTGACTGTCCTCAGAGGAGCTCACAATCTAATCCTACCATAGTCCTAGTCTAATGTCCTACCATATTATTATTATTATTATTACAGTGGGTTGCAAAAGTATTCGGCCCCCTTGAAGTTTTCCACATTTTGTCATATTACTGCCACAAACATGAATCAATTTTATTGGAATTCCACATGAAAGAAACACAAAGTGGTGCACATATGAGAAGTGGAACGAAAATCATACATGATTCCAAACATTTTTTACAAATAAATAACTGCAAAGTGTGGTGTGCATAATTATTCGGCCTCCTTTGATCTGAGGGCAGTCAGTTGCCTATAGACATTGCCTGATGAGTGCTAATGACTAAATAGAGTGCACCTGTGTGTAATCTGTCAGTACAAATACAGCTGCTCTGTGAGGGCCTCAGAGGTTGTCTAAGAGAATATTGGGAGCAACAACACCGTGAAGTCCAAACAACACACAAGACAGGTCAGGGATCAAGTTATTGAGAAAATTTAAAGCAGGCTTAGGCTACAAAAAGATTTCCAAAGCCTTGAACATCCCACGGAGCACTGTTCAAGCGATCATTCAGAAATGTAAGGAGTATGGCACAATTGTACACCTACCAAGACAAGGCCATCCACCTAAACTCACAGGCTGAGCAAGGAGAGCCCTGATCAGAAATGCAGTCAAGAGGCCCATGGTGACTCTGGACGAGCTGCAGAGATCTACAGCTCAGGTGGGAGACTCTGTCCATAGGATAACTATTAGTCATGCACTGTACAAAGTTGGCCTTTATGGAAGAGTGGCAAGAAGAAAGGTATTTGCACTCCTACTAGGTATCCTAAAACACAAAGCCTCTATATATTTGCTGCATACTACCCCTCCTCCTGTTTCCCCCCCCCCCCCCCCCATTCCCTTTAGATTGTTAGCTCTCAAGGGCAGGGCTCTCGCCCCCTTTTGTGTCTTGGTAACCATTATACATTTCTTTCATCATGTTAATTTTATCACTGTCATTACCAATTCTATAATTTGTATTTTGTATCATTCTTTGTATTTTGTCACTAATTATGTATCTTGTATATTGGTGTACACCACTGTCTGTATTATTTATGTACCCCATGTTTGTTTCTTACTTTGTACAGCGCCACGGAATATGTTGGCGCTTTATAAATCAATAATAATAATAATTGTTAACAGAAAGCATAAGAAGTCCCGTTTGCAGTTTGCCACAAGCCATGTGGGGGACACAGCAACCATGTGGAAGAAGGTGCTCTGGTCAGATGAGACCAAAATGGAACTTTTTGGCCAAAATGCAAAACGCTATGTTTGGCGGAAAACTAACACTGCACATCACTCTGAACACACCATCCCCACTGTCAAATATGGTGGTGGCAGCATCATGCTCGGGGGTGCTTCTCTTCAGCAGGGACAGGGAAGCTGGTCAGAGTTGATGGGAAGATGGATGGAGCCAAATACAGGGCAAACTTGGAAGAAAACCTCTTGGAGACTGCAAAAGACTTGAGACTGGGGCGTAGGTTCACATTCCAGCATGACAACAACTCTAAAACATAAAGCCAGGGCAACAATGGAATGGTTTAAAACAAAACATATCTATGTGTTAGAATGGCCCAGTCAAAGTCCAGATCTAAATCCAATCGAGAATCTGTGGCAAGATCTGAAAACTGCTGTTCACAAACCCGGTCCATCTAATCTGACTGAGCTGGAGCTGTTTTGCAAAGAAGAATGGGCAAGGATTTCAGTCTGTAGATGTGCAAAGCTGGTAGAGACATACCCTAAAATACTGGCAGCTGTAATTGCAGCAAGAGGTGGTTCTACAAAGTATTGACTCAGGGGGCCGAATAATTACGCACACCCCACTTTGCAGTTATTTGTAAAAAATGTTTGGAATGATGTACGATTTTCGTTCCACTTCTCACATGTACACCACTTTGTATTGGTCTTTCATGTGGAATTCCAATAAAATTGATGCATGTTTGTGGCAGTAACGTGACAAAATGTGGAAAACTTCAAGGGGGCCGAATACTTTTGCAACCCACTGTATGTATTTATATAGCACTGACATCTCCTGCAGCACTTTACAGAGTACATAGTCATGTCACTGGCTGTCCTCAGAGGAGCTCACAATCCAATCCTACCATAGCCATAGTCTAACGTCCTACCATGTTTTACAGTATTTATATATAGCACGGACATCATCAGCCGCATTTATAGGCATACATTTGCAGAGGATGAGTACCATAGAGAGCGTGGCTTTATAGCCAATCAGCTACTGCTCATCTTGGCAGAAAAGGATTAAAGTCCATTCCCCTCCGCAGTCTCCTGCTGGGCCATACAATACTTTAGTTATCACAGATCTGTGGGTTATTCTAGAGCAGAGGCAGAGCAGTGACACACAAGGTGAGATTGCAGTGTGTAAAAAGTGTCACCTGCCCCAGGGGGGACCATATACAGGGCGTTTACTGGGTCACACTTTGGGAATGTCAGTGAAAGACAAACATTTGTGATCTTGTAAACTGCAGCTTGTGTGAGAGAGAAGAGGCACAGGCAGTCTCCGCTTACAGGCCGGGAACATGAGAAGGCAGAGGGGTCATGTATGACCAGTGTCATGTTATGGGGAAAGGGGGGTTGCACATTCTATACTTCCACCATACACAGGAGATATTTTATATGGTGCAGAATGCCACGTTTGCCTATTCGCTGTGGCTTTGCACTCTTGTCTGGTGGCTGGATAATGTACTTGTTAAGGGCACCGTGTACCGGTTAAGGACACAGGAGACCAGGGTTCAAATCTCAGCTCTGCCTGTTCAGTAAGCCAGCACCTATTCAGCAGGGCAGGTCTCCCTAACCCTGCTACTGCCTATAGAGCGGGTCCTAGTGGCTGCAGCTCTGGCGCTTTGAGTCCGCCAGGAGAAAAGCGCAATATAAATGTTCATAAGTGTCTTTGTCTTGTAATTTCGCACCACAGTGATGAGAGGATAAGAGTCTCTTGGCCGGCAACATTTAGGGCCTGTTTCCACTACATGTGGATTCTGGATGCAGAAAGACTGACTCCAATGAATGCCTATGGGTCTGTTTCCACTAAACACGATTTTTCTGATGCAGATGTCCCACTGGAGTCAGTTTTCTGCATCCAGAATCCGCGTGTAGTGGAAACAGGTCCTGAGACCTGGGTTGGAACCTCGGCTCTTCCTATTCATTAAGCCAGCACCAATTCAGCAAGGAGTTCTTGGGCTAGACTCCCTAACACTACTACTGCATAATGAGCACGCCCTAGTAGCTGCAGCTCTGGCGCATCGAGTCCGCACGGAGAAAAGCACAATGTAAATGTTGTTTTGTCTATTTTATGATTTTTTTTTTTATGCAAAAATGTAAACCATGATTTTGAATGGGAATAAAAAAAAAATTAAAAAAAATCCACAGTGTGTACAAAGCTCTACAGAAATTCTCTGTCTGGGTGATGGGGAAGTAATACATTATGCTATGAAGGGCAGGGCTCTCTCTCCTTTTAGTTTCTTGCCATTTGCTGTACATTTTATTCATCACAATGGATTGAGTAAGCTAGGGACACACCGTCAGATGCAATCGTTTAAATGATGGATGAGCGACCGTTCCACGATCAAATACAGAAGCTTTAGTGATCTGAACGACAGCAGAAGACCGCAACCGAAATGCCAAACGATCATTAAACGAAACTTGAGATGAAATACTGGGCAGCCTGAGCCACGCATGTGCGACGAAACGAGACTCAGCGACCGCACCAGGCCGCCCTGCTGGGTACAGGAGCGACCCGGGGAAACTAGGAGGGACCGAATGGCCTCAAGGAGGCTGGAGGAAGCCCCAGTTAAGTATAAAACCTGAGAATTATTTCATCTCAGCTACACTTTAAAAGACACTGAAGTGCCCACCCTTCACTACAGAAAGTGCATTGTTTCAGCATGAGAAATATTGGCCAATCAGAGAGGAACAGAGGTATGGAGGGGAATCAGGAGGGAAAGAGGCTTCAGCCAATCAGGCTGCATTAGTCAAGTCCGAGGGGAAGTAGAGAAGCAAAAAAGGACAACCCAGCATGCCCTGCAACTTCCTCTTTGTGTACCAAATTTTGTGTGTACCAAATAAGAGTCAGGTAAACTGGGGAATGAACATTTATCAACAAGAAAATTAATGGCGATTTTAACTTTTGGATTGCCTGATTAGCATCCTCATTACTTGTTTACCAGATAAAAATGAATTGATTTTTTATTTTATGCCCGACAGTTACACTTTAACAATTTTATCTCGTGTAGCAATGTATTTTACGCACCCATGCTTGCTTACTATGTATACAGCGCCAAGGAAGAGGTGGTCACTATAGAATAATAATAATAATAATAATAATAATAATAATAATAATAATAATAATAATAATAATAATACTACAATGTGTGTCCCCACTTTCTCACATCACATTTTTATTATGAAACTTCTGCGTAGAAGTACGGTGGAGAACAGCAATAGCAGGATACTACTGCTCCCATCATCCACACACAGAAGAACTCCAACAGATACTACTGCTCCCACCACCCACACTACAGGAAACAGAGGCTGGAGAGGAATGTGGAATCATCCAGACAGAAGAAAGCATTCCACAGCAATCAGCCAGTCCCAGCGGAGGAGCACATTGCCCCACAGGTGACCCAATTAGAGTACAAACATCCGAACACTCTGATGAACTGCTGAGAGGAACATTGGTAATTTATTTATTTTATTTATTGTATTTATAAAGCGCTAACATATTACGCAGCGCTGAATCAGGTACCCTCTACCGTCCCTCCATATAAAGCCTCCTACACAAGGATTATCACCCTCAGGGATCAGGACTTGACCCCTCAGGAGATGGTTTGAGGCTCGATGCTGTACAGATGTGTTGCTAGCCTGCAGGCCAGCATTGCATTCTGTTGCTATAGAGCAGGGGGGAGGAGGGTGCACACATACAATTAAGCATATATTGTGCAGTCAGCGTGTACAAATGTGTCATTCAAACAATATTCCCCTAGACTCAAGAGCATGTGCACGTCATATGAAAAGTCACTTCCGTGCACAGGATTCAAACAACAATCATTTGGTGTATCAGTGTTTGTAAACGTCATTCAACTGCTTCCAGATCTTGAGGATTGAAATCTATGCCCTGTTTGGGAGCAGTTGTCCCTGCCAGTGCGTAGATTTGTCAGCCAATCAACCATCTGATTCCATAATTATTATTGAATCAGGTGCTTATCGTTGCTGCCAAAAGCATGCCCGATCAATGATTCAACCAATTTGGTACCAAAATTGGTCAAATCTATCGACCGGACATGCCGCAAGATGTCAGGTCATCATGCTTGAACGGGGCGCATGGCGTTAATGGCGTGCGATAATCTGACAAACAGACAAACACGATGGAAAACACCTGTCGCCGTACCCCTTATCCCCCCCTCAGGTCCCTACATTAATACTTTCCCTCTCCGCCGCTGTGCCTGGTCGCCTCTTCCAGGTTTGTGCCCAAACCTGGCATTGCGCCAGCAACCACCTGGAAGGAAGAGTCCAGACACAGTGATGGGGAGGTAAAGTATTAATCCAGGGGCTTTGGGGATACATGTACACTTGGGGGGGGGGGGGGGAGGGTTATACAGGGGTCGGCATCACAAGACCTATTAATATCTCTCAGGAATCGGCCTGTGGTGTATGAGCAGGCAAGAGATCTCTCTACTATCAGATTCGATCAGAGAGAGGTCTCTAGGTGGCTCTGCCCATACATCACTTGATGTTTGGGCTCCCTAACGAGATGAGGGTTAATGAGTGACAAAATGAGATGATAGTGGCATTCACTGCGAAGGCAAATAAATGATTTACTGGACCCACCTGAATTATCCTTATCTGCAGAGAATAGAAAGCAGCACAGAACAAACAGCAAACGGACAACGCTTGGCACTCAGAGATCCAGATGCCTGGCCAGCAGTCACACACAGGAGATGGGCAATGCCAGGCACACAATAAGTGGGAGGGAGAGGGGGGCTGGGCAGCAGGCGAAGGCACTAGGATGATTTTACTGGAAAGTGGTGTGTGGGCAGGCAATATATCCCCTCTCTGATCAGAGAGGGATCTGATGGTCGATCTGGTGGCAGATCCAAGAGGTCTATGGGTACCTTACCACTCTCACTGTATACTCCGAGCCAGTTGGATGTGGTCTGGTGCTAATCATGGAGAAAATCCAAAGATACAACAACAGAAGTTGTTTAGGTAATGCCTTTAATGACTAACTGTACAAGATAGTATGGTTAGTCATTAAAAAGGTATAGGGTCACTGTGAGAAGGTGCTGGATAAATAAGGACTGTCACACAACAGGACAGGAGAGGAGGGGAGGGTCATGGGGTCCAGGGGGTAAATGATATGCTCTACCCAGCCTCAGAAGCATAAAACAGACCCTCTGAGATGGGAGACCTGAGAGCTGATCACACAGGTCGGAGGTCACTCAAAGGGCCAAAAATCATAAAAGGTGTCATTCCCAGCCCAACTAATCTGCAAACAGAGGTGGTGAGGTGACAGCTGTTCAGCCAGGAATATAGAAAAAAAGGAAAGGTACAGAGTGCAGATCTCACATTATTAATTTACTGTATTTATATAGCACTGACATCTTCTGCAGCACTTTACAGAGTACATAGTCATGTCACTGACTGTCCTCAGAGGAGCTCACAATCTCATCCTACCATAGTCATAGTCTAATGTCCTTCCATATTATTATTTACATAGCACTGACATCTGAAGTCCTTGGTTTGCTCATGTCGTTCAGAGCTGCAGCACTTCTGTACTGAGTCCTTTAGATTGTAAAGTCACTTCAGGTCTTGGAATTTGCTGTATATTCTGATCAGGTTACATTTGTCACTCTAATTAATATTCACAACAATTACAGCACCCTGATACTGCGCTCATATGCTGAGTCAGATGTTATATAGGTCACCTCTAAAAAATGTTTTATATAAAAGATAATGAATCAAACATTCATCAAACATTCATATTACATGTGCTAAATTCTAAGTAAAAAACACAATAGCAGGCAGTAACCACATGTATAATGTCCTTGCTCATATAATAATTATCATGTAGGAGCGCTCTTCCTAGATGCGTGCAACCATCAAAATAAAGTTCTTCAGTAAAAATGGTTAAGCGCTCTTCTCTGCCTGTTCCTTCTTAGACACAGCAAATATGTCATATAATGAAAAAGCCCCCCCTTCGGGGAGAGACTCACCAGACTTCTAGGCCTCCAAGGCCAATGCTCGCATTCGGGGTATTGGCCACCCCACAGCCTCTCTGGCAGTCCTCTCTTGGCTATTCCCAGTCTGTGTAAGCAAAAAGCGGATTCCACATCGCATAAAAGCGTACCAGTTTATTTTTAAAAAATTTAAAAACAGATCAGTGGTGTATAACCACTCATTGGGTCAGAAAACTTCATCAAAAATGAAAAAACATAGCCAGCCCCTTGTTTTACAAGCTACCTGATTCCAGGTACAGGGGTATGCAGAGATGAGATGCACTAAGCTGGTGACAAGGCGCACGCCTCTGTCATTTAGCGTCCCTCTCCGCAATAGCTTACTGGCTAGTGCTCTAAAAGATACCGAGCCTGCTGCACACAGACAATCCCGCCGCGTCCAGCGAGCGTCGTGCGCTGTGACGTCACTCCGTGGCTCCGCCCAACGTTTCGTTGCCCTAGCAACTCCTCAGGGGCTCCTGAGGAGTTGCTAGGGCAACGAAACGTTGGGCGGAGCCACGGAGTGACGTCACAGCGCACGACGCTCGCTGGACGCGGCGGGATTGTCTGTGTGCAGCAGGCTCGGTATCTTTTAGAGCACTAGCCAGTAAGCTATTGCGGAGAGGGACGCTAAATGACAGAGGCGTGCGCCTTGTCACCAGCTTAGTGCATCTCATCTCTGCATACCCCTGTACCTGGAATCAGGTAGCTTGTAAAACAAGGGGCTGGCTATGTTTTTTCATTTTTGATGAAGTTTTCTGACCCAATGAGTGGTTATACACCACTGATCTGTTTTTAAATTTTTTAAAAATAAACTGGTACGCTTTTACGCGATGTGGAATCCGCTTTTTGCTTACACAGACTGGGAATAGCCAAGAGAGGACTGCCAGAGAGGCTGCGGGGTGGCAAATACCCCGAATGCGAGCATTGGCCTTGGAGGCCTAGAAGTCTGGTGAGTCTCTCCCCGAAGGGGGGGCTTTTTCATTATATGACATATTTGCTGTGTCTAAGAAGGAACAGGCAGAGAAGAGCGCTTAACCATTTTTACTGAAGAACTGTAATTAATATGACTAGCAATTCTGTATTATGTATCGGTGTCTATATATTGTGTATACCATTCTCTGTAATATTATGTAACTCATGTTCATTACCCTGTACAGCGCCACAGAATGTTTGGACGCTTTACAAATCAATAATAATAATGACACAGGCGAATGCAACCATCTTCTGAGGCTGGGAACACACAAGGCCAGTGACGGCTAACCTTGACACTCCAGCTGTGACAAAACTACAAATCCCATCATGCCTCTGCCTCGTCAAGTTATGCTTAGAGCTGTCAGAGTATTGCTATGCCTCATGGGACTTCCACCACAGCTGGAGTGCCAAGGTCAGCCATCCCTGCACTAGGCAGTGCGGAAACGTAGCGTTTTGCTGCATATGCGTTTATTTCCTGCACAAGCATTTTTCCTGCATTTTGCGTACGTTTGAATGCATTTGTGGTTTGCATACATAAATCGCATGCTTTTTTATGCGTTTTGCATTATTTTTAATGCGTTTTATGCAAAACACTAGGAAGTCAACAGGAAGCAGAAATACATCAAGCATATAAAAACGCATGCAAAACACACTAAAAACGCAATACCTTTACGTCACCATTGACTTTCATTATGTGTGTTTTTGAAAACTATGAAACAATACCAGCATTTTTAAAAACGCACATTGCAGAACTCAAGCATATGCATTTTTTTTCATGCTGCCCATTGATTTGCATTATGCTTGTTTTCCACAACGCTAGCGTTTCTGCCCAGTCTGTTCCCAGCCTGAACCAATGGCTCCTCATACCATTTATCAAATGAACATGACTCCTCTGGGACAGGACCTCTCCAAGTGAGTGATCAGTAGTGCTGCATTACGTAACCCCAGCAGCCCTCAGGCAGTGAAAGGAAGGATTGCATGAGCTGCTGCCTCAGGACAGACCGGCGGCCAGAGACTATCCTCAACACTGCTTTGCAGGCAGTATGGGCTTGCCATAGGTGCTAACCTCTTATTAAAAAGCACGGTGGCGTAGCACTCTCTTACAGTACTGGGTTTCCCAGTTTGAATCCCGGCCAGGGCACTATCTGCACAGAGTTTGTATGTTCTCCTGTGTTTATGTGGGTTTCCTCCAGGCACATTGGTTTCCTCCCACGTCCCAAAACCAAGTTAATTGGCTTCCCCCTAAATTGGCCCTAGTGTACAATGCATGCACTACACAATATAGACATATGACTATAGTAAGGATTCGATTGTGAGCCCCTCTGAGGGACAGCTACATGACAATATTCTCTGTACAGCGCTGCTGAAGGTGACAACGCTATATAAATACTAAAAATTAATAATTACACAATATAAAACTATAGGCTCTATGGCCGTAAGAGGGTAAATGACAATGCTGAAAGGGTGCCACCTGGTGGACAACATATACCAAGACCGCATAATCTGAGCAAACAAATCTACCGATGTACTGTATTATCGGCTAATACATTTTTTAATAACTAACTTCAAGACAAAATGAGCCCAGCGCAGCTTACATACCAAACACTGCCTTGAAATCTGGACAAAAAACAGCCAGGATGCCCATATGCTACTCAATTTTCGGCTTGGATATTCATGTTGCAACCAAACAATGATTTACCCAATCAATTATTTATTCTAACGGATTTATTGTATTTATAAAGAGGCAGGCAATCAAAGTTGTGGCATTGGTACAAACATCAATCGAATCTTCAGTTTATGATTCCACCGACTGAGATTCAGACTCCTCTAATTTACATAGAACAATCTTGTTGATTGAAGGCATGCAACATAAAAAGGCATTTCATTGTTGCCAAAGTTTATGAATTTTAAAGAGACACTGAAGCGAAAAAAAATATATGATATAATGAATTGGTTGTGTACTATGAATAATTACTAGAAGATTAGCAGCAAAGAAAATATTCTCATACTTTTATTTTCAGGTATATAGTGTGTTTTTTAACATTGCATCATTCTATAATATGTGCAGATTACACAACACTCAGCATTCAAAATGATTCTTTCAGAGCAGTCTGTGAACTAATGACCTCTCCTCTGCCAGAGGAAAAGTAAATAGTTAACTAACAGTTGAGATAATAAAAGTCAGAAAACAGCCCTCTCCAGGACTTTTGAAAGTCGTAGAGATAATGGCTTTTTTGTATAGAGATAACAACTGGAGTTTCTTAACTCTTCCTGTACTGGAAACAATTAGACTGATGTATCTGATCTTAATGTTTTATTTCTTAGCTGTACTACACATACAAATCATAATATAGTTTTTTTTTTCGCTTCAGTGTCTCTTTAAGCTATATTAAGATGGTATCTGCTTTTGGGAACAAAAAGCTCCTGGCCAGGAAGCTAAGAAGTACAAGGATCAGCACTCAAAAAAAAAAAAAAAAAAAAAGTCTTCCTACTGGTGCCCATACACGATACAATAAAAACGTTTGATTTTCCCATTTATTCGATCTAAATCAGGGGTCTCAAACTCGCGGCCCATTTGCGGCCCTCAATATAATATTTTGTGGCCCTCGCTGGCAAAAGCTTTCTTATAGTTCGCTTCAGTGCTCCCAAGTAATCCGCCGCATCCCCACCGCTAAACGAGGGCTGCAGAGCCCCCAAATCGCCCGGGGGCAATCCGCCGGCATTTCCTGGAAGGGGCAGAGCTTCCAGCTTCAGCTCTGCCCCTCCTGACGTCAATCGCCACCTCTCCCCGCCCCTCTCTGTGAAGGAAGCGTGAGAGGGGCGGGCAGAGGGCGATGCGCCGCGATTGTGAAATTCCTTATGCGGCCCAGCCTCATCCTGACTTTGCCTCCTGTGGCCCCCAGGTAAATTGAGTTTGAGACCCCTGATCTAAATGATCGAATAAAATGAAAGTTGAAAATTTTTTTTTTTTTTCGATCAAGAAATTCGAACGATTATCCAGTTTTTTTCCGAGAAAAATCTGATCGGACATGATGGAAAAATCTTTATATTCGATCTAACGGAATAATCAAACTAAATTAGCTAATCGAAAAAAAATGAAAAATTGTACCATGTACGGCCACCTTAAAAGGGAGCAATAAAATCATGAGAGAACATAAATGGCAATTAGATAACCATCAAAGATGGCCTATTTTTTGGGACATATGATGCTATGATTCTGGGTCTTCCCTGCTGCCACATTTACAGCCTATTCCTGACCTGGAGGATTGAGCTTTTTGATGGACTATGACCATCTTTGATGGTTATCTAATTGCGATTTATGTTCTCTAGGTCGGTCATGATTTTATTGCTTTATATGTGAATATTCTAAATAAAAGGAAGTCAGTTTTGAGAAGACTTTTTTTGGAAAGTGCTGGACCTGGTTTGATCTGTGTCCGGGCCTGGTGCTCTGGCGGACTGATCCTGCACCTTTTAAGCTGCGAGGGGAGTGCGGCCTGGACACTACATTTTACTTGCACTCCTGCCCAGGAAGCTGACACTACCCTGTCAGCCATCATTGCCAACGGGAATGCCCCGCCATTGTCTGTATATTAAGATTCACAGGAGCCAGGATCTGGCATGTAGCCTTGCCAATTGGCAAAAAAAAGTCCTCTGTCTTTTCCGCATCTGTTCTGAAAGCAGAACTGCTTGAGGTGTACAGTGTGTCCAATGACAGTCGTTGAAGATATAGAACACAGGTGTCAAGCACGAGGCCTGCGGGCTGAATGTGACCCTCCTTGCCATTTTATGTGGCTCTTGAGAGATTAAAATGTGCATCACTGTAAGCACCAAAAGAAAAAAAAAAAACAGTACACTTTCTTCCCTTTCAGAGGATGACAGTGTTGAAGCATTTTCAGTTTGAGTCCTTGTGCAGCAAAAACCCACAGGACCCACTCCATGAAATTAGCACAGGGCCCCCTCCTTCGATCCAAATCCCCACCCATGTGGCAGTAAAACACACACATATGCCAACACACCTTTCTCCCCGACACCCTCTCCCCACATAGTAGTAGTGCAGCAAAGCAGTGTGATATTTAGCTGCTCCAGTGCTGTGTCTTGTCTCTTCCCAACCGCTACATGCTCTTCCTTACCTCCAGCTTCCGATCACGACATGCATTCAGAGCCAGAGGTCTTCAGCACAGAGTGCACGTCTGTCAGGAAAATCAGAGGAAACCTGAAGCAGCACTGGAGCAAGTAAATATTAAAGAGAAACTATTAGCCTGGAGAAAAAAACAAAACATATGCAGGTAGGCAATTACTTGCTCTACTTACATAGCAGATGTATTGTACTGTCCATGTCAGTAAATGAAGAGAATTCGGTTTGTGGCAGGGGCCATCTTGGTCCCACAGGCTGAAACTTTCCCCGCCTCCACATCTCCTCTCCTCCCCGCACTATTACTGAGCACAGCGGGAAGGAATAAAGGTAGTGCACAAAGACTCACCTACTAATGGTTCCAAGCGCTGGAGTTCCCGTCTAATCTCTGCACTATCACCGGCGGTAGTGCAGAGAATAGACGGGAACTTCAGCGCCTGGAACCATTAGTAGGAGAGTCTGTGCGTGCTGCCTCTATTCCTCCCTGCTGGGCTCAGTAATAGTGTGGGGAGGAGGTACCGATGGGACCGCGGGGGAGGCAGATGCGGCTGGAGTACGGAAAAGGGGCAGACATGGCAGACTAAAGGAGGGGGGCCAAGGACAGGTGCTGCCCCCCCCCCTCCCTGCATCCTAGCAGCTGGCTGCCTGCAACCACTGAAGGAGACAAGGTGGCCAATAAGAGAGGTGTGGGGGGTCAGGGGGAAATAGGAGGGATAGAGGTTTCAGCCAATGAGGCTGAGTTAGTATGCACTGCAACTTCCCTTCTGCGGCCGTGCGTATGATATAAGAGCCTGGGGGCATGGGGAGAGATAATTTACTGGGGGGGGGGGGGGGGGTAAAAAAGTGAGATTCATTTTAAAGAGAACCCGAGGTGGGGTTCTTCCATCGCAATCCAAATACAGAGGCTGGGTCTGTCTATAGAGCCAAGCCTCTGTTGCTAGTTCGTTTCCTTCAAAGCCCCCCTGCGCGCTGTCAGACCCCATAAAACACAGCCGCGCTGGCGACACGCAGCGTGTCGCAGCCGGCTGTGTTTACCTCACTACTGTCAGTCTCGCCGATCCCCCGCCTCCTGAATCGCTCCGGTCCCCGCCCACGTCCCTTCCCTCGCCGCTGATTGGAGGTAAGGGACGCGGGCAGGACCGGAGAGATTCAGCAGGCGGGGGAGCAGCCAAGACTGACAGTAGTGAGGTAAACACAGCCGCGTAGCGCGGCTGTGTTTTATGGGGTCTGACAGCGCGCAGGGGGGGGGGGGCTTTGGAGGGAACCAATTAGCAACAGAGGCTGGTCTCTATAGGCAGACCCAGCCTCTGTATATGGATTGCAATGGAAGAACCCCGCCTCGGGTTCTCTTTAAGCTTTAGATTTGCCTGGATAGCATACATTTTCCATATTTCACAGCTACTAACAGAGAACTTATTTTGGATTTTATGCCTAACAGTTACTCTTTAAATTGCCCCATTGCAAAAGGAGGAGGGAGTGGTGATCCAGGCCTTCCATGGTCACTATACTTATGCCACTTTATTTGAGACCGTTCAATAAATGTTAATAAAGAATTTGGCCCACGACTTAGACTATGTTTATAGATTTTGGCCACTTGCAAGATTGAGTTTGACACCCCTGATAAGGAAAGACAGCAATCAGATTGGTTGTGACAGATTGTTTCATCCGACAGCAGCTCCAGAGTGTCCCTTCCATCCCCGCCCCAGTTCTGGATGTATGAATGCAGAGTAGGAGGGAGGCGGGTGCCGCAGTCAGCAGTAGAGAACAAAGCTCTGGACTGTTGTGATCTCAGATTTGTTACATACATACATATTCAATAGACAGGCATCTAGCAGCCACTTCTGTATCTGTGGTCACACAGCTCCCCCTGGTGGTCTGTCTGAAACCATCCGCTGTCTCTGTTGTCAGAGACTCTGCATTCCCAGCACACAGTATTCAGGGCCACCTCTATCCACAGAGACCCCATCAGGGCCGCTCATGTCTCCCGTAACACAGAGGAAGTACTCACCGAGAGCGCTGCCATCTTCTCCCATAATGCACTTCATAGCAGTGATGATTTGCTCTACCACAGGTGGAGACATGGAGGTAGCGTAAGCGGCGCTGTGCGAGTGTTTCTTCAAGTAATCTATGAGGACCTGGTGAGGAGGGAGAGAGGAACCATGAATGCCTGTGAGGTTCTGCACACATCTGCGAGGACAGACCAAACACCTGTACAGCAAATCAGGACACTTGCCTCAGAGTACCCGAAGCAGAACTGCACCAAATATGGTTTTCTCCTTTGTATAGAATGGAGGATGGTCAGAAACTCCAACAAGACTGAACCATCTCTCCTCCTCCTGGGGCAACCCACCCGCCACCTCTTCTCTCACAGGAACCCACCCACCACTTCAATGGTCCTCAAACTAAGGCCCACGGGCCGAATGTGGCCCCCTGATGCTTTTTTCCCGCCCCCCCCCACCACACACAAAATCTATTACTTATAGATGCGGTCAGCTAAATCTTTAAATATTGGTGGCCCGCATGTTTCCACATGGAAGTCAGAAAGCAAGCATTTACTGGCTTCCAATCAAATTCCACATCAGATGGCACTGCTGTCTAATTGGACTGCAGGTTGTCACCTGGGTATGCTTCATTGTCTGGCCCGCAAAGACTTCTACATCCTTTTATGTATACTCTGGCCCCCCAGCAGTCTGAAGTATGCTGACCCGGCCCTCGACCAAAACCGTTTGGGGACCCCTGCACCGCTTCTACTGGGAATCCGCCAGCCGCCTCTCCTCCTCTCAGGGGAACCAACTTGCCCGCCGTCTCTACTCCTCTTAGGGGAACGAATACACCAGACGCTTATCCCTCTTCCAGGGGCACCCACCTGCTGCCTCTCCTCCTCCCGGGGAACGCGCTTGCCGCCTTCCCCTCCTCCTGGTGGAACCCGCCCGCTGCCTCTCCTCCCGGGGAAACCCACCCGCTGTCACTTCTCTTCCCGTGGGAAACCCGTCCACTGCCTCTCCTCCCGGGGGAATACGCAAGCCGCCTCTCCTCCTCCCAGGAGGAACCCACCCTCCGCCTCTCCTCCTCCCGGGGAACCCGCCCGCCGTCACTTCTCCTCCTGGGGGAACCCACCCTCCCCCTCTCCTCCCGGGGGAATGTGCAAGCCGCCTCTCCTCCTCCCAGGGGGAACCCACCCGCCGCCTCTCCTCCTCCCGGGGAAACCCGCCCGCCGTCACTTCTCCTCCTGGGGGAACCCGCCCACCGCCTCCTCTCCTGAGGGAACCCGCCCGCCGCCTCTCCTGAGGGAACCCGCCCGCCGCCTCTCCTCCTCCCGGGGAAACCCACCCGCTGTCACTTCTCTTCACGTGGGAAACCCGTCCACTGCCTCTCCTCCCGGGGGAATACGCAAGCCGCCTCTCCTCCTCTCAGGGGGAACCCACCCTCCGCCTCTCCTCCTCCTGGGGAAACCCACCCGCTGTCACTTCTCTTCACGTGGGAAACCCGTCCACTGCCTCTCCTCCCGGGGGAATACGCAAGCCGCCTCTCCTCCTCTCAGGGGGAACCCACCCTCCGCCTCTCCTCCTCCTGGGGAACCCGCCCGCCGTCACTTCTTCTCCAGGGGGAATACGCAAGCCGCCTCTCCTCCTCTCAGGGGGAACCCACCCTCCGCCTCTCCTCCTCCCGGGGAACCCGCCCGCCGTCACTTCTCCTCCTGGGGGAACCCACCCTCCGCCTCTCCTCCCGGGGGAATGTGCAAGCCGCCTCTCCTCCTCCCGGGGAACCCGCCCGCCGTCACTTCTCCTCCTGGGGGAACCCACCCTCCGCCTCTCCTCCCGGGGGAATGTGCAAGCCGCCTCTCCTCCTCCCGGGGAACCCGCCCGCCGCCTCTCCTCCTCCCGGGGAACCCGCCCGCCGCCTCTCCTCCTCCCGGGGAACCCGCCCGCCGCCTCTCCTCCTCCCGGGGAACCCGCCCGCCGCCTCTCCTCCTCCCGGGGAACCCGCCCGCCGTCACTTCTCCTCCTGGGGGAACCCACCCTCCGCCTCTCCTCCCGGGGGAATGTGCAAGCCGCCTCTCCTCCTCCCAGGGGGAACCCACCCGCCGCCTCTCCTCCTCCCGGGGAACCCACCCGCCGCCTCTCCTCCTCCCGGGGAACCCGCCCGCCGCCTCTCCTCCTCCCGGGGAACCCGCCCGCCATCACTTCTCCTCCTGGGGGACCCCACCCTCCGCCTCTCCTCCCGGGGGAATGTGCAAGCCGCCTCTCCTCCTCCCGGGGAACCCGCCCGCCGCCTCTCCTCCTCCCGGGGAACCCACCCTCCGCCTCTCCTCCTCCCGGGGAACCCGCCCGCCGTCACTTCTCCTCCTGGGGGAACCCACCCTCCGCCTCTCCTCCCGGGGGAATGTGCAAGCCGCCTCTCCTCCTCCCAGGGGGAACCCACCCGCCGCCTCTCCTCCTCCCGGGGAACCCGCCCGCCGCCTCTCCTCCTCCCGGGGAACCCGCCCGCCGCCTCTCCTCCTCCCGGGGAACCCGCCCGCCATCACTTCTCCTCCTCCTCCCGATGAACCCACCCGCCGTCACTACTCCTCCCAGGGGAACCAGCCTATTTTTATATTAAAAGGAAAAAAAGCGGCCACTATTCTACTTGCCACGGAAGGATTCTTTTAAATACAGTCCATTATTAGGTAGTAAAAGTTTGCAGATCTCACTGGGGTAACATCAGAACATAGCAAGGAGTTCTGACTGGTGAGTGAAATGGTAACAGTACAAAAACAGTAGCATGCATGTACCTGGAATAAGTACACTTTGTAATGAACCCAGGACTATCTATATATATTACAAATATTTAACATGGCAGGTGCCATATGCAAATACAGCTCCCTGGTTGCTACGTCATTCTCCTTTCAGTAATCCTCACTATTATCGGATATGACCCTGGTGTGGTTTGCAAAACATTGCTAACTAATAGACAATTTTAAAAAAAGAATCTAGTCCAGGCTGGCTTCTGCTCTCCATCACTGTCCAGCTTCTGTAGACCAGGCCCAGAAACTGCAGCGGCTCCACTACTCTCCCCTCCAGGAAATCCACTCTGGGGAAAAGGAAGGAAACAGTTAACTAATCACTGAAACCATTTCCAAACAATTCAACTCTTAGCTGGCGGTGACATGAAGGACCTCCCCCTGTAAGGGGAGGATCTCTGCAAAACAAAAATGAAAAACACATACAATCTTTGCACACGTGAATCCTGCAGTTCCACCCACCCCCTCTCCCGCCTTTATTCTCAGGTCTCCACCTATGGGTACTGGGCAGAAGCCTTGCACACAAGGCATGTTGGCATTTAAGGATTGGTGTCCGATCCCTCAGATGACATAGCTGGGTTGAGGTGGAGCGGCGTGATGTCATGTGGTGGGCGGGGTAAAGTGGAGAACAATGCCCTCAGCTGTCAGTCTACTGAAGCATCGGCCAAGTTTCACCAATCATTTGTTTGGGGCTACAGGTTCTGCTAATCTAATTTTCCCAGTAAATGGACACATATCCTTTCTTGGGCTGTTTCCTCAATTTCCTACAACATTCCACGACGATCATGACTCCATGAAAAATCATTTCATGTACCACCTCTGTCCTCTCCAGGTAATATATGATCTTCTCACTGTGACCCTAGAAAGCAAGCAGAAGAGGAGCAGCCACATGACGCCCACTGACCTTTGTGCCACCAATGTAGCCACCAGCACCACCGAAGCTCTTGGTGAAGGTTCCCATCATGATGTCCACATCTCGGGGGTCCAGCCCAAAGTAGTCCACCACCCCTCTGCCATTTGGTCCCAGAGCTCCGATACTGTGTGCCTCATCCAAGTACAGATAAGCCTTGTATTTCTTCTTCAGGGCGATGACCTCTGGTAAGCGAACAATGGAGCCCTCCATACTGAAAGGAGAAAGTTCAGATCCATCTCCATCCTCCCTCTACAGGGGACAAGTCATCATTCTGCAGAGCCACACACCCAATCTACACCAACCAATCACTTTGCTCCACCACTGTCCATCAGACATCCAGCAACCACATAAACACTGACCTGTAAATGCCTTCAACAACGATGAGGATCTTCTTCCAGGGCCGATGTGTGCGAGGCTGACCATTAACTATGGCGTCCCTCAGCAGCTTCTCAAGGCTCTGCATATCTGCAAGAAGACAGACCTCACTAGGCTGAGAATACACAGAGGACAGGCATCACTAGGCTGAGAATATCCAGAGGACAGACATCAAAAGGCTGAGAATAAACAGAGGACAGACATCACTAGCCTGAGAATATCCAGAGGACAGACCTCACTAGCCTGAGAATATCCAGAGGACAGACCTCACTAGCCTGAGAATATCCAGAGGACAGACCTCACTAGCCTCAGAATATCCAGAGGACAGACATCACTAGCCTGAGAATAGCAAGAGGATTCCACTGACAGCCCATCCAGCTTTAAATGGTCCCTAATGCGGAATGGGAGAAACCCTGACGGCAAAAGGAATAGTTTCTGCAGAAAGTGATCTGCCACATTCTATACATTCATATTTTAATTAGCTTCTACTGCGCATTAATGGGAGAATTATTATTTCCAATTATTTCAATAGAAAGCATTTAATAAAGAGATATCACCTCACGTGGTACATGTACACAGTGTAAGCATAACAGGTAACAGACGTGAGCTGAAAATCGCTGTGTGCCTGAAACGCAGCTCCCTAGATTTTGCTGCCTGAATCCCATGATTCAGATGTCTTCATGGTAGGTCCGCCCCTAGTGCCTCCCACAATCTGATGGTCTACAGAGGAATCATCGATAATTTGCCACACATGAGCAAGCATTAGAGGAGAAGGGCGCGGCACTCACTGTTATGTTTGAAGATCCGTATTGTGGAGCCGGACAGCCGGGCCCCCAGAACCAGCGAGGCGTGATTCAGCTCATCACTCAGAATAAGACAGCCCTGGAGAAGAGAGGAGACAGGAAGAGTAAATTACACCTGAAAGGAAAGCTTAAGCAAAGAAAAAACAACTATTTTAACTTTACTTACCTGGCAGCTTTTTGCAGCCCCCTGCAAACATTTTGTGCCGGCGCTGTCCTCCTGCAACCCTACAGCCAGCAGCAGCAAGCCCTTCAAAGCTGGCAAGCCACAGGCCTACTCATTGCGTCCCCGTGCAAGGCAGCGTTCTGCGCATGTGCAAAAATCACTACTGCACATGTGCAGGCGGCTCGGGGTCACACATGTGCAGTAGCCTGTGACTGGTCAGTTTGAGGGGGTCGCCGCTGCGGGCTGGAGGGTCGTGGAAGGACAGCGCAGGCAAAGGATGACTGCAGAGGGCTGCAAGAAGCCCCAGGTAATTTACATTTTTTTTTTTTTTTTTTTTTTGTAGCCACCCTGGCGTTCTATTTCCCCAGGATTTCCGTGCAAAAAGTGGTTCAATTAATTTCCCATAATTTTCAACCAATTTTTTGTTTGAATTCAATACAGGTTATTGTATTGAATTAAATTTAAAAAAAAAAGTGTTTGCTGCGAGATTTTGATAAAGCTGTGTGACACTGGTTCCATCAACGCCGATCGACGGGGGACATGTGATCTCCAAGGGAGAAGCAAAATCCGCCAAGGGACATGGAAGAAGGCACCGGGGAAGCTATCAGAGGTACGCGACGAGGGATCAGCATGCCAATGGTGAGTATAAGACCCAGATGTATAGCCAGGTATAGTTAGCCAGATGTATAGCCAGGTATAGTTAGCCAGATGTATAGCCAGGTATAGTTAGCCAGATGTATAGTTAGCCAGATGTGCAGCCAGGTGTAGTTAGCCAGATGTATTAGCCAGGAATAGTTTAGCCAGATGTTTTGCCAGGTATATAGGGAGCAAGATGTTTGCCAGGTGTATAGGAGACAGATGTGCAGCCAGGTGTATAGGAGACAGATGTGCAGCCAGGTGTATAGGAGACAGATGTGCAGCCAGGTGTATAGGAGACAGATGTGCAGCCAGGTGTATAGGAGACAGATGTGCAGCCAGGTGTATAGGAGACAGATGTGCAGCCAGGTGTAGGGAGTCATATGTATAAGGAGCCAGGTTTGCGGGTGCCTCTGCCCCCCCCCCCCCCCCCATTGCCCCCGATGCCCCCTGACTCTGGCCGGGTGTCCCTTCTGTGGGGGGGCTCCCCTTCTGTGCTGGCTGGTAGTGGCCGGTGGGGATCCCCTCTGTGGGGGGGATCCCCATACTGTGCGTGCAGGTGGCTGGGTGGCCCTTCTGTGTGTGTGGGGGATATCCCCTTCTATGGGGGCTAGTCATGGTCTGTCGGGGACACCCCCTTCTGTTGTGGGGGGAGGTGGGTGTCCCCATCTATGAGGGCTGTGGGTGGCCTCTCCCTCCTCTTCCCCCCATCCCTTCCGATCCCCCGTGCCCCCCCCCCCCCCCCCCAATCCCGTGTCTCCCCCGTCAGAAGCCCTGATCTACTCACCTGAGGGCTTGCTCCTGCGGCGGAAGCGGCGCACTTCCTCCTCCATCGCGAAGTCTCGTGTTCTCTGTAATTACTGTACGCGGCTTGGTGACGTCACCAAGCCGCGTACTGTAATTACAGAGACCGGGACTTCGGCGATGGAGATGGAGGGTGTGCATCTCGGCCAGCGCAGGAGAAAGCCCTCAGGTGAGTAAAGCAGGGCTTTTGACTGACAGGGGGGAGACACGGGACGGGGGGGGGACACAGGATCGGGGGTGAGGAGGGCACGGGGGACAGAGAGGGAGGAGGGAAAGGCCACCCACAGCTCTCATAGAAGGGGACACCCACCTCCCCCCCCCCGCACAGAAGGGGGTGTCCCCGACCGGCCAAGACTCGCCCCATAGGGGGGATACCCGCCCCCCCACACACACTACAGGGTCACCCGCACGCACATTACGGGGATGCCCCCTCCCCCCCCCCCCTCCCCACAGAGAGGATCCCCGCCGGTACCGGCCACTACCAGCCAGCACAGAAGGGGACACCCTCCCCCCGCACAGAGGGGATCCCCGCACCAGCCACCCGCAGCACAGCAGGGGACACCCCCCCCCCCCCCACAGAGGGGATCCCCGCACCAGCCACCCGCAGCACAGAAGGGGAATCCCGCATGCTGCTGAGCACATTCTCTGCTCCGATGGCTGCACAGGGATTCCCCAGGGTGGCTGGATGCTAGTTCTGCACGCTGTGGGTAGCACAGATCGCTACCCACAGCGTGCTGACAGGCATCCAGCCATCCTGGGGAATCCCTCTGATGAGGGAAAAGTGCAGCCGGCGGGGCAGAGAAACAATAAATCTCCCTGGCAGTATTGACGAGCTCAGCTCGTCAATACCGCTTTCAGCAAGTTTTTCCTGGACGAGCTGAGCTCGTCAATACCACCAGGGTGGTTAATACATCTGGCAATTTTTTTAAAAAAACCTATTCAGAGTTACTTACTTTGGTCTAACCCCAGCCCCTAAAAGCTTAGGAGTCTCTTGCTGCAGCTCTGCTCTTAGGCAGTCTCCAGGGGTCCCATCCGTAGCAGCTGCCAGCTTGGATTTTATTTTTTTTAATTGCAAGATATATCCTTCCAGTATTGCTTTAAGTGAGGGATATGGAGTCTGCCATACCTATTTCATTTTAAGCAATACTAGTTGCCTGGCATCCAGCCGATCCTCTGCCTCTAATACTTTTAGCCATACACCCTAAACAAGTATATGCAGATCAGGAGTTTCTGAGGGAAAAAAAAAAAAAAAAAAAAAAAAAAAAAAAAAAAAAAAAAAAAAAAAATCGCCCTAATAGCCCCTGTGCAATGATTCCCTATGAGAGAGTGTTCACATCTGAGCAGTTCGATTATGATCAGGTCCCCAAAGCGATTGCCTCAATGGAAGGTATAGAGATTTCCTTAGCGCTTCCATGAATAAATACAATGTACTTATTCATTTCCGGGTAAAAGAGTTCACTTCCTGAAGTCAAAAACAGAATCACTGTGCAAAAGCGCTTAGAAAAAAAGTGTTTTGTTTTTTAAAAACGCATCGCGGCGAAAAAAAAAAATATATTGCACAATAAATCGCAAAACGCTGCCGTCAGCAATTTATGATGTGAACAAGGCCTAAAGGGGAGAAAAAAAATAGAGTCTCTGCAGCAGCCCCAGCTCTCACTCACCTCTCTGGGCTCCAGCACTGCAATTTTACCTCCGTCCTCCGGGCGGCACTGTAACACTTTGGTGAGATCAATGACGGCGATCTAACCTGAGTGATTCAGAGCCTTCAAGGACAGGAAGGAGAATGGCTACCGACGTCTGGATCCCCCCCCGGGAGGTGTCCAGGCCTTGATTGCTGGATCACATATGTTCCCCAGCTCAGAGGGACCTTAGCAGGTCCACGCAACAGCGACCCAAACACAGGACAGGAACCAGGATCTGCAGCTCCTACAGGACCCACCTTTCCAGCCAGAGCTGGGATGTTCATAGAATTGGTAGCAAAGCCCATTCCATAAGCCAGAGCGGCCTCCACGCCAAGGAAGCGTGCCAGCAGACGCTCCAACTCCTCGTGCTTGTCAAGATTACCTGCAGAGAGACAGAGTCATCAGTAAAACCAAGCAAAAGAGCCCTCAGGGGCTACGGTGTGGTCTCCATAGCCATAAGTGGTGAGAGCTCAAAACCTCCATCAGCAGGAACACAATCCCAGATGGCTACACAAGGATCTCCCTCACCAGATCCCACAAACTCATAGAAGGTTCGGCCATAACCTTCATTAGGAAGACATCCCAGATGGCTACACCCACCTCCCTCAAAAGAGGTCATCAGACCCCACAAACTCATAGAAGGTTCTGTCATAACACGCATTAGGAGGACCAAGGAACACAGTCCCAGATGGTTACACCCATCTCCCTCAAAAGAGGTCATCAGACCCCACAAATTCATGAGGACTGCTCGTAACCTCCATCAGCAGGACCATAGAACAGAGTCCCAGACCGCAGTGTAAGGAACTCCCTCACCAAATGCCATGACATTACTACATCCAGTGTTCTCCCCAGAATTTTATCTATCCGGTTGGCATGAAAAAGTAACTGGGTGGGGCACGACAGGGGGGTCTAAGGAGAATGCAGGGCCAGCACAACTCTGCTTACAGAATAGGACGATGAGGTGGTGATCTGATAACAGCCAGGTGCTCACCAAAATTGTTACACAATGGTACTGATGGGGGTGGTGCCAGGCAGAACTAGATGATGAGGAAAGAAGGGAGGTAGTACAGAGAGTCACTCACCCATCTCCTGCCGCGTGCTGCACACCCCTCCTCCATACTGCAGCAGAATCCGCGACGCAGCATCAGCACAAACGCCATGATTCTGAGCAAAGCCGAGGTAGTTGTAGGAACCCATATTGATGACGCCCTTTATCACCCGACCAGTGAACCTGAAAAAAGCAGAATAAGGCCGTCAGTCTGCCCACACAGCTGAACAGGTCCATCCTCTACACAGACACTACATTTGTTAATGTGGAGCTACTGAGGGAAGGGGGCGGGGGGTAGAGGGAGCTGGGAAACAAAGTATTTGCCATTTACTCTGGCAACTCAAAATACATGGGGCGGGGCAAGGGACTGTAATCTCGTAACTAAGTACTACTTTTTTTTCCCCTAGGTTCTAATACCTATAGGAGCCGTCATGTTCTAGACCCAGCGCATTATGTATACAGGGGAAGGTGTGAAGGTAACATCTGTGACTTCTCTAAAGTCTTCGAATCAAGGTGTTGTATGTACGTCCATCCATCACCGCTTCTTCTGCTAACGTGTGTAATAAAATAATTACATCAGTCCTTATCTCCCTGAAATTTCTGGTGTGGGGTGGGGCAGGCCGTGGCAGTAGATTAAAAAGCCTCTGCTAAAAACTTTAAAACGTAAAAAGAAGAGGTAAAGTTGAAGGTTTTTAGTAGTGGCCCACATTATTGGCATGCATTTTTAATGTGCTAATGAGATGCCCTGCATGCTAAAAATGGTGTTTGGTTCACTTTAAGTGGCAGAACATTCCTCTCACTATTAGTATGGGCCCAACTGTAGAGAATCACAGAGTCACTACAAAATGGCTAATAACACAAAAAAAAGACACACCATGGCCTGCTGCACTTAGCGAGTTGATGTGGGTGTGTCCATTAAGATTTGGTGGCTTGTGGGGGACATTTGTTGGCAGAGAACCACATTTCGCCCTTTACATAGCCAAACACTCGCTGATTCCTCCCCAGACTGTAGACATAGGAGCACAGAAGTGATCTAGCAGCACTGGCATGGACTAAACAAAGTGAACCATAAAAGCACAGTGGCATGGTGGACAGCACTCTACCCTTGCAGCGCTGTGTCCCCAATTAAAGGACAACTGTAGTCAGAGGGATATGGAGGCTGCCATATTTCCTTTTAAGCACTACCAGTTGCCTGGCAGCCCTGTTGCTCTATTTGGCTGCAGTAGTGTCTGAATTACACCAGAAACAAGCATGAAGCTAATCTTATCAGATCTGACAATGTCAGAAACACCTGATTTGCAGCATGCTTGTTCAGGGTCTATGGCTGAAAGCATCAGGGGCAGAGGATCCGCAGGACAGCCAGGCAACTGGTATTGCTTAAAAGGCAATAAATATGGAAGCCTCCAAATCCCGCCCGCTTCAGTTGTCCTTTAAAATCTGAGCTGGGACACTATCTGCATGGAGTTTGCATGTTCTCCCCGTGTTTGTGTGGGTTTCCTTCAGCCACTTAGTCTTCCTCCCACATCCTTAAAAACAGACAAATTAGTCGACTTCCCCCAAAATTTGCCCTAGACTACGACAGACATACGACTATGGAGGTCCTCTGAGGACAGTCAGTGACATAACTATGTACTCTAATGTGCTGCAGAAGAGGTCAGTGCTACATAAAAGAATAATAATAATAATAATAATAATAATAATATGGTGGGACATTAGACTGGCAAGGATAGGATTAGAATGTGAGCTCCTCTGAAGACAAATTCCAACCAAACCACACAGCTGCTGACACAAACAGGAAGTAGAATATTTGAGGAATGGGACATCATGTAGCCCAGGTTCTACAGTATGCCCATGTCAGTCCTTACTTGAAGGTCCAGTTGTAATCATCACTGAATCTCTCGATGACATCTACCCGGTCCCCTGGAACGCTGCACACAGGCCGATTCCAGTTGTCCCGGATCCTCATATACAGATTCCGCGTGTAAAAGTTCTCAAAGTCCTGGTACAGCGGTACAAATTCCTGCGGGACAAGCACAAGTTACAAGATGCAGAGGCAAGTCACATGCATGATGCAGAGACAAGTCACATGACCAGCATTCCCACCTAGGGAAAGCACAAGTAGTTTCTGAAACCACACAGGGCCAGTCAGCAGGACGTCGTCACATGATGAGCCACAGACATCCAGTGTTTGGTCAGCTGACTGTAACCGAGGCTGAATGAGGCCGGTTTTCTATAGCACTTATGTGTGATAGGCTTAAAGTGCGACTCTGCCTCCATTATAGAATTAGTAAGACGTATCAAGCTAGAAAAATGCCAGTGTCCTGAAACTGATCATGAGTGACCTTGGGTTACGAAATCAGTTGAAGTCTCAACTATATAAGTAAGGCCTCATTCACACTAGTGTGCTTTTGTCCGCTTTTCAGCAACATGTATCAATCTGTAACATTGATGTGCTGATAAAAAAGCGGACAGAAGCGCACTAAGGCCTCGTTCACATCATTTAGCGCAGATGGATGTGCGATCGGAACGCAACGCGTCCGATCGCACGCCATCTGCGCTACTATTCGCTGCGCTGCAGATCCCATTCATTACAATAAATGGGATCTGCGCTGCGATTACCAAAAATGCGTGCAGCACGCGATAGCGCAATCGCGCTGCCACGCAGCGCATATGATGGGAATGGTAGAAGGGCTGTCTATGCCCTTCTAC
This sequence comes from Hyperolius riggenbachi, assembly GCF_040937935.1. Taxonomy (NCBI): domain Eukaryota; kingdom Metazoa; phylum Chordata; class Amphibia; order Anura; family Hyperoliidae; genus Hyperolius; species Hyperolius riggenbachi. Next base: position 264,791,861 of record NC_090654.1, on the reverse strand, counting down.
CGTTCTTGCGCGTCGCACACTATACGCGCTGCCAAAATGCGCACGGCAGCGTGTATAGTCTGAACGAGGCCTTAGGCCTCGTTCGCACAGCCATCTGCATTGCATAGATGTGATCGAAACGCAAAGCGTACGATCTTACACCATCTGAGCTGCTACCCGCTGTGCTGCTGATCCCATCCATTGACAGGGATGGGATCAGCTCTGCGGTTGCGGGCAAAATGCAAGCAGCAGTACACAAACGCATCATAGAGCATCGTACTGCTGCGCAACACCTTTGATGTGAACGGCAGAAGGGCTGTCTATGCCCTTCTGCCGTTCTTGCGTGTCGCGTGCCATACGCGCTTCCAAATGTGCACGGAAGCACGTATGATGTGAACGAGGCCTTAGTCCTCCTCCACATCATGATGCGCAGATGGCCGTGCGATGGGAATGCAGGGCGTACGATCGCACAACTTCTGCACCACTAGGCGCTGCTGATCCCATGCACTACAGTGAATGGGTCAGCGCTGCGTTTGCGGACAGAACGCATCCAGCAGTATGATGGCGGATCATAGCGATTCGCACTGCTGCGCAGCGCCTATGATGTGAATGGCAGAAGGGCTGTCTATGCGTTCTTGCGTGTCGCACATCATGCGCACGGAAGTGCGTCATGATGTGAATGAGGCCTAAGTGTGCATGGGGCTTAAGTTTACCGTCATAAATGAACGCCACCTGATCAAAACTGACATGGAACTGAGCTCAAACATCCGTGTATACTGCCCCTAAAAGTGATCTTTCCAAATGAATAAAGCCAGAAATACTGTACATCACTGTAACCATGGCAACCTCACAAAGGTTATGACTACAGAAAGCATCATTATTCAGCTCCCTTGTTTCCCCTCGATGTAGAGTAAGAAGTCTCCAGAGGTCCTGCCAAGAGCCTCACTGGTACTGGGCTGTAACAAAGCATAATTTCTCTGAGTTATGGGAATCGCCCCGCGTCTGCAAAACGCCGACACACCCACTAAGCATTTCCTGCAGGAAGTTGCTGGAGTGGCTTGTTTCCTCTTCTCTGCAGCAGGAATCAGCAGAGAACTGTGTGGAGCAGGGGTTGGGAACCTATGGCTCGGGAGCCAGATGTGGCTCTTTCGATGGCTACATCTGGCTCACTGTTAGGAGTTGATTCACTAAGCTACACTGCTCAAGCAACGCAGCTTAGTGTGGCAGCCCAAGTAACATTTTAAAAGTAGGCACGTTACTGCTGCAGCATGCACTACTACGGTAACTTACTCACGCTCCCTCCAATACTAACGGCCGCTCCATTTGTTCCACCCTGAATCCTGTCAGGTTCAGTGGCTTTGTAGGACGAGATCCCTGCACTTTGATCGGGCTCAAAAGGCTGCCTGTCACTTGACAGGCAGCCTATTGGGACACAGTGCAGGGATCTCGTCTTACAAAGTGAATCAACCCACAAGTCAGCTAGCTAATTGTACAAGCTGTTAGTCTGTATTTCTCCTGTCTGGCTCTCGGGGAAATTGCTGATGTTGCTGAAACCCAAGAGAAGCTGAAGACGTGTCTGATACTTCCGCTGCCCGGAGGATCAACTGTATACACATCACCATGGCAACAGGGATGTGAGCCCTCTGCTGCACATGCGCACTGTCCCAGTTTGAAATATATTGTATGGCTCTCACAGAATTACATTTTAAAATATGTGGTGTTTATGGCTCTCAGTCAAAAAAAGGTTCCTGACCCCTGGGCTGGAGGCTTGCTGTATATCAGGAGGGAACATCTGAGGGACACGTAGCTACCCCAAACTACCACTATGAAATTTGTGACATGGCCAATGCCATTAAAGGACAACTGAAGAAAGTTATATGGAGCCTGCCATATTTATTTCCTTTTAAGCAATACCAGTTGCCTGGTTGTCCTGCTGACCCTCTATCTCTAATACTTTTAGCCGTGGGCCCTGAACAAGCATGCAGCAGATCAGGTGTTTCTGATATTATTGTCAGATATGACAAGATTAGCTGCATGCTTGTTTCTGGTGTTATTCAGACACTACTGCAGCCAAATAGACAAGCAGGTCTGCCAGGCAGCTGGCATTGTTTAATAGGAAATACTTATGGCAGCCTCCATATTTTCTCATACAGTTATCCTTAAAAGGTATGGTACACACAGACATATCTGAATGATAAAAGCCCTGATTCAGCAACTGACCATTCTCATCGATAGCCCTGCCTGATTGGACTGGAATGACAGACAGAGGGGACACACACTGGTTCTTCAGTCTTTTCGTTCTGGAAAGTTGTATTTAATGTCACCTCTGGTCGGTGTACATACCGGACTGTACAATAGGGGCCGCTGATTGACATTTGCTGTGAAGAGGGTGTAGGGCGGATTGAACATAGTAAAGTATATACAGAATTATACACTCCCCATGGTGCAGCAAAGTCCCCATTATCCGGCACCGGGGATTGGCTGATGCTTTCTAATTGCTAGAGACTCAATATTAAAAATAGGCCCAGTTAAAGTGTACCTGATTCCCTCTTTCTTGCACAGGACACAAGGAAAAACATTACAAATGCACCCTGTATGTATTTTAAGAGTTTAGCCTGTGTAATTCCCCCTCATTTGTGTCTAATCACTAGTTGTAATTTTATCACTCGCCTGTGTCACATGACTGCCTATGGAAGATAAGCCCACTTGAAAGCACCGGCTGTAAACAATAGGTCTGCTTCCATGAATCAGGAAGTAGAAACTGCAGATTTATTTTAGGATTTGTATCAGCTGCAACAAATACATGTTTTTTATTTGAAGGTTATTATCTTTCTTCCATCTAAGAAATATAGCGAAAAATCAAACACCTTATCCCAGCTGAAGACCTACCTGCCCTGGTTCATGCATTTGTATCCTCCCGCCTAGACTATTGCAACGCCCTGTTCATCGGATCTACAGAAAAGGTTCTGCGCCCCTTACAGCTAGTACAGAATGCTGCAGCCAGACTCCTAGCCAATGCCCCCCGCAGCTCACACATCACCCCAGTACTGCAAACTCTTCACTGGTTGCCAGTAAAATGGAGAATCAATTTTAAGATCTGCCTGCTGACATTCAAGGCTCTACACCACATGGGACCCAAATACATAGCAGATCTATTGGAACTTTATGCCCCTCCATGCACCCTCTGCTCTGCCAACAAGATGAAGCTGATTATTCCCAGGAAACACTTAACATTTGGTGCTCGGGCCTTTTCCTACGCAGCCCCTACTCTATGGAACTCACTTCCACAATCAGTACGAGAGGCTCCCTCTCTGGACAGCTTTAAAAAAAGGCTAAAAACCTCACCTCTTTTCCCTAGCCTTTGAGACTGCATAATGCAGGGTCACAGCGCTTTGAGTCCCCAGGGAGAAAAGCGCTATATAAATATTATTGTTATTGTGGTTATTGTTATTATGCTGTTGTGTTTCTTTAGAGCAGAGAGGAGTTCTGAGTTCAGGTCCACTTTAATACTGTACAATCCCCAAATCTGTATACATACCATGGAATATAACCCTGCATTTCAACGTTGCTCCAAAACATTATTTACAGTATATTATATGCAACCAGCATTTTTTTTTCCTACTAGACCAGCATTGGAAGGGTTACACAGAGCTTTAAAGTTCCTGGACAGAACTGCAGACTCATCCGAAGCTGACATAGATACATTTTGTTTACATAAATGTATCTAAGTGTTGAATGTGACTCACTCTCTCTGACTGTGCAGGAGCTGGAGGACAGCCAAAGAGTGTGTAACATTTCTCACTTGTTACATTCTATTTAGTTAAATGTATCTATCTGAACTTCTGCATATCTCTCCACGGAACTTTAAACCGCTGTGTTTAACCCTTCCAATGCTGGTCTAGTAAAAAAAAAAAATGCTGGTTGCATATAATATGCTGTAAATAATGTTTTAGAGCAAAGTTGAAATGCAGGGTTATATTCCGCTTTAAATGATAAAATACAGTAATTGGAAGTATATTACCCTTGTGAGGGCCATGAAATCCAGCAGTCCCTACAAAAGCCTAAAAAGTTGGCCTTCAATGTGAGTACTGCCTAAAATATGTTCTGGTTGGTTGAGACTTCTGGTTAGTTGAATTCTGGATAACTAGGACTCTGCTGTAAACAGCTTTACCAGGTTTGGGCACCACCCAATTTATCCAAACAGTAAGACAAGCAAGCCGGATAAATAAAATCAAAGATTCTACCACTCCAACATCTCACAGCAAGGCCCTTTTTCACAGAAAGCCACAAAAACAGAATAAGCCATTCCCAGTCGAGCCCTGGAGCCAGCCTGGGATGTACTTATTTGTGGACATCCCTGATGAAGGGGCTTGCCGTGACTCCAGAGGTTTGCTCCATCAGGTCAGTGTTGTGATGTATGGATTTGAAAGTCCTCTCCCAGTATCGGATACAAAACCACCCCAGAGCCACAAACTGGCCTCACTAAACATCCAGGAAATGTAAGAAAGCTCTCCCATATACAGCATAAGGACCTCCCCCCTCCCCTACACAGTGTGACCTCTTCACCCCGTACAGTGCTTCCATTCCCAATGCCCCCCCCCCCCCTCCTCTCCTGCACAGTGTGACCTCCTCACCCCATACAGTGTTTCCATTCCCAATCCCCCCTCCTGCAGTGTGACCTCCTTACCCTGTACAGTGTTTCCATTTCCAATCCACCCCCCCCCCCCCTCTCCCCTGCACAGTGTGACTGCCTCATCCTGTACAGTGTTCCCAATCCCAAGCTTCCTCTCCTGCACAGTGTGACCCCACCCCTTCCCCCGTTGGGCCTCACCTTCTGCTCCTCCCGCTCGGTGGCATTATGGCACTTCTCAATCTTCCAGGCTCGCAGGAAATCTCGCAGGTAGCCGAACAGAGTCAGGATTCCGTAGCCCATATATGTCAGGACGGCAACCAGCATCGGCGTTTCCTCAAATGCTTCATTGAAAGGTCGCTTGTACAGACCGCCATTCTGATATTGCTATAGAGAGAGAGGAGACACAGGTCACCCACCAATCCCATCACACACTGACCAAAGCATAGATGGGGTGGAGTGAGGGTGGAAGAGACAGCAGGGAGAGCTGAGGGGAGGAGAGGAGACATACACTACTACAAGGAAATCTCACAATTGTGGGAGGAGAGGAGACACAAATTACTGCAGGGAAAGCTAACCTTTGTGGGAGGGGAGGAGACACAAACTACTGCAGGGAGATCTCACCATTGTGGGAGGGGAGGAGACACAAACTACTGCAGGGAAAGCTAACCATTGTGGGAGGGGAGGAGACACAAACTACTGCAGGGAGATCTAACCATTGTGGGAGGGGAGGAGACACAAACTACTCCAGGTAAGTCTGACCAAAGCTGGAGGGGAGGAGACACAAATGACTGCACGGAGATCTCACCATTGTGGGTGGGGAGGAGAGAGAGAGAAACTACTGCAGGGAAAGGTGAAGGAAAAAGGGTGAGGATGGCTACAGCTTCAGCTCATAAAACAAAACAAGAATTCGGAGTGACTGCTTGTAGTAACCACAACATTTATGGACTTCTTTTCTTAGCGCTTGTCTAGATAAACCTCCCCGTGAGAGGAGGACATTATGTGAGGTTTACATACTTTGCATTCATTGCTGAAAAAGAACGCATCTGAGATGCTTCACATTGCTGTAGTCTGTGTGCCATATTGTCACACGGGGAACAGCAAAGGGAGACACAGTGGTGGGGAAGGGAAGACACTTGCAGGGAGAGATAGGTAAATAAGTAGACGGAGAGACAGAATGCGCTGTCTCTCCATTGCTACTGCGCATGCACAGAACGCTTCCGGACGCACAGAGGAAGCCACACAGTCCACAATGCGCATGCACAGTGGCCGTTGACTCACCGAGTCATCCGGATACAGAAGAGGAAAGCAAAGGAGCAGTGCAGTGCAGAATCACGGCAAGCAGGAGGACTTCATGGGAGCTAAAAGTAACTGGGCAATTTTTTTTTTTTTTTATTAAATGTCCCTTCAAGCTATGCAGATTCTGGGGCTACACAAACAGTTCCTAAACTGCATCTAACTAGCCACAAGACCTGCATAAGTCATTTGTGCCAGTAATTAATAAAGAAAGAAATTTAGAAGAATTAGGATGACATCATTTATTGGCTCCATCAGCTTTCAAGCAAACAGGATTGAAGCCCGACAAAGGCTATACAGCCAAAAGCTTGCCTACTCTTATTCTTTTAAGTTAGCCAATAAATGGTATCATCCTGATTCTAAATTTCTTGCTTTTACTGATGGCTAACAGTACAACACCCTACTGCTAATTTACAAAGCGCCAACATATTCTGTGGCACTGTACAAAGTAAGAAACAAGGCATGGGGTACATAACACCGACAACAGTGAACACCAAATACAGACAAAACACAAAGTCAGTAGTAACAGTGACAAATGTAACATCATGAAATGCACAAGACACAAAATGTATAACAAGTTCCAAGACACAAAAGGGTGAGAGAGCACTGTCCTTGCGAGCTTACAGTCTAAAGAAATGGGGCGGTGGGGGGTGCATCAGATGGGGTATGCCCGGTCACATAGAGCGTTCTGCACCGGCGCAGTACTACTGACACAGGCGCAGAACACTCCCACTGACAGGAGCACAACAGGGGAGCGCGCATGGCCAGACTTTGCCGACTGGAGGACTGTCGTGCCAGATTTTAGGCGATCCAAGCAGAGGAAGTGGATGGCGAGGAAGCAACCAGGCTGGAGGAAGCCCCAGGTATGAATACATTTTCTCTCCCTCGCCATCTCAAGTACACTTTAACCTTACTTTCACTTGCAGCACCTCGGGTTATGCCAGTAGTAATATTACCCATGCTTGATGAAGCAACCCCATAGTAAAAAGTACAACTTGACCAGATGTGTGGTTGAACTTGCCTGGGGCTCCTAACGGTCCCCCGCAGATGTCCTGTGCCCGCGCAGCCACTCACCGATGCTCCGGCCCTGCCTATGGTTCACTTTCGGGATTTGAGACTTTCAAGTCAGAAATCCACTGCGCGACAACGTCCTTGCTCCCTCTGACGTCACCGGGAGTGTGTGGCGCAGGCCCAATACGGTCTGCGCCTGCGCAGTACGCTCCCACTGACGTCAGGGGGAGCGAGGACGTGCACAGGCGCAGATATTTTCCAACTTTCAAGTCAGAAATTACAGAAGTGAACAGGAGGCGGGGCCGGAGCATCGGTGAGTGACTGCGCGGGCACAGGACGTCTGCGGGGGACCTTCAGAAGCCCCAGGTAAGTTCAACTCTTTTCCCCCCTACAGTACGCCTTTAAAGATTTCAAAAGGTTAGATCAGGCATGGGCAAACTTGGCACTCCAGCTGTTAAGGAACTACAAGTCCCACAATGCATTGCAGGAGTCTGACAGCCACAGTCATGACTCATAAAGGCAAATGCATTGTGGAACTTGTAGTTCCGTAACAGCTGGAGGGCCGAGTTTGCCCATGCCTGGGTTAGAGAGTGGCAGATGTGTTGTTGAATTGGATTCCAGAGGAGGGATGGGGCTTGTGAGAAATCTTGTACAGGTATATGTGAATGCGACGAGGTGATTCTAATGCTGGGATTACACGATACTTTATTTGCGTTCGATTCAGCGCGCGATTAGCCATTCGATTTTCTGCTCGATTCTCTTATCTTTTTTCCATTGACTTCTACAAGAAATCGAGCGGAAACTAATCGAGCAGAATATCGGACATGTCGGAATTTTATCATCGAAGGCATCTATCGAAACGGTTCTTACAAGAACGTATCGTGTAATCCCAGCATAAATGAGGACAAAAGAAAGTTGTGTGCAGATCTGAGATTGTGGTTGGGCAATTAAAGAGATAAGTTGGCAAAACTGCTGTATCACGCAACATCTCCCAGATCCGGCCTTTCCTGACCCCAGACACTGCCAAACTCCTTGTCCATGCCCTCATCATCTCCCGCCTGGACTACTGCAACTCCCTCCTGTCAGGCCTCCCTCAAAACCGCATAGCCCCCCTACAATCCATCATGAACGCAGCAGCCAGACTCATCTACTCCTCCCACCGCTCTGTCTCCACGACTCCCCTACGCAAATCCCTTCATTGGCTTCCAATTCACTTCAGAATTAGCTTCAAGATCCTATGTTTGGTATACAAATCCATACACCAGTCCTGCCCAAGCTACATCTCTGACCTGGTCAGCAGATCTACACCTGGCCGCCCACTTCGCTCCTCCAACAACCTCCTCTTAACCACCCCACGCATCTCGAACTCCCATGCACGACTACAGGACTTCATTAGAGCTGCGTAATATGTTGGCGCTATATAAATCTAATAAATAATAATAATAATAATAATAACCAGTGTCGGACTGGGAGGTGGAAAAACTGAGGAAATCCACCTGCTGGCCAAGCAGCAGAAACCCTGTGTTATCACTCCCAATAGAAACCTGTAGCAAGTCTGTACTGTGAGCAGCAACACCTGATTACTGCTGCTTGGCCAGCAAGTGGATTTCCTCAGCTTTTCCAGCTCCCAGTCCGACACTGATCATGACTGCTATGACCGCACATCAATCAGTAATATTCGGCAAATCCCCAGAGCATGATTATGTATCCCCTGTAACGGCACTAACAATCTGGGGTCTAATCTCTGTGAAATGTCCCTTCTTACCCACATATTTCCTGGGATTAGCATACAATATACATCACATGCCACTGGGGGGGTGGGGTGATCATGGCGAAGCGCGTAAGGACGACGACAAACAATATTTACAGCACACTGGAATTTATGTTCCATAACATTTGCTCACAGGCCTCTCGCGAATACGAGTTTCCTATTTACCACCTAAGTCTGGCAATTACACTTACTTTACTATGTTTGCTTTTTACCTTTGTTTTAGCAGTTTATGGTCTATAAAAGGTGCTTGTTTTTCCTGTGCAGACTGTTTTACACTAAACACACAGAAGCCGTTTGGAATGTGGCCTCCGCAGAAGATTCAGGAGCTGCTCAGTGACGCTGAACATCCCACCAGCTCAGGAATGTGTCCAGCACCAGCCCGGCCTCTGGTGGGGGCACCCCTTCCTCACCCATCTCTCCAGCATTCCAAGGCAGACAACAACACCCAGAACTTCCTCCACTGGCAGCCCCGCTGTGAAAGCTACACAAACGATACAATTTACAACACCGCCGCAAACCATATCTGTTTACATCTCCAATCCAAAGGTGCCCATGCATCAGGCAATGTATGGGCAGATTGACTACGACACAGATCACTCTCTGATCGAAACACTGCAGACAGATTCCCGATAGATTTCAGCACGAAATCTATCCAGAACTGAACTAGTGACAATGCCTTCCCGCCTGCCTTCCCCACGTTATATGTCCCCCAAGTGCAATCGATCTGATGGCATTTTGTTGCCATCAGATTTCCATTAGGTCCAATGCAAAATGATAAGCTATCTCGAAAGATAAGCCTAAATTTTCCAACATGTCAGATTGATATCGATCGAAATCGGCCGCAAATCGAACGACTGGTCAATCGATTTGCAATCAATCGATCGAAAATCAGCTGAGTGTATGGGCCCCTTTAAAAGCACACCTGAAGCAAAAGGGATATGGAGATAGACATTCAATTTTAACCAAATTCACCCCAAGGTCAGACCTCGCAATGCTCAGAGAAACTGCTCAAACACCCGGGGGCTACACCTCAAAATCTGCAGACCGCAGTTAGCAAGTGTAATGTAACAGTTCGTGGCAGTACAAAAATACTGAACAAGTACGGCTTGTTTGGAAAGGTTGCCAGGAGAAAAAGACTCTTCTCTCTAATAACATGGCAGCTCTGCTCAGGTTTCCAAAGCTGCATTTGAACAAACCACAGAACCTCTGGAACAATGTCCTTCCGTTACAGGAGCCCAAGGTGGAGGAATAGTTTGGACACAATGCACAGCACCGATGTTAGCAACATCTAAACACAGCATGTGAGCACAGACACCATATAGCAACTGCCACTGTCCTGTACACAGGTAGTCCCTGGTTAACGAGCAAGATAGGGACTGTAGGTTAGTTCTTATTCAAAATCCGTTCGAGTGTGAAGCCATCGTTCCCATCGACTTCCTGTTCTCCCCCAACCATGTACCTTTAGCAGAGTGTGCGCAGTGGAAGCAGCAACACGTGTCTCACCTGCCAGCGATGAGCAACCACTTCTCACTCTCACTACTTCCCCTGCATGTTGCGTGTAATGACGTGATCAGGAGAAGCCAGGAATAGGGGAAGCAGTGAGGGTGCGAGGAGGTTCGCTGATCACTGCAGGCCAGGCACCCCTGGAGCAGGCGAGATACATTGTCCTTTCCACTGCACATACAGTACATTGTTATAGTAACAGGGCTAGGGGAACACAGGGCGAAGGAACAGCTCACCCATTGTATTGATGGTGTGCAACCTCATTAAAATGGGTGAATGAGCCATTCGTACACCGGGTGTTCATAAGCCCTGTACCATGTACAAAATATGCAGACTGGCAAACTGTACACATATACACTATACTCTAAACCAGCCTTTCTCAACCTTTTTACCCTGGAGGAACCCTGCAAAAAAAACTTTTGGATCGCAAGGAACCCCTGCAAACAATTTTTTGATCTTGAGGAACCCCTGCATTTATTTTGCAGGAGGCATGGTCTTTAAAAGTATGTGTGGCTGTTTATTTCACTACTCCCTATTACACTGCCACTCATTATACTGTCTCCTGAGCCCCCAATTTAGTGCTTCACGTTACAGTACCACCTATTATGGTGTGGTCTGTTATACTTCCCCCACGATGGGGGAAAATGCCAAGGAACCCCTGCAGAGTGCTTAAGGAACCCTGGGGTTCCAGGGAACCCTGGTTGAGAAAGCCTGCTCTAAACATACACCACTGTACACACACAAAGACTGACCATACACTGTACATGCAGTACACGGGGCACTCTGTACATTTACATATTATGCACGTTGTGCACAAATGACACACCATACTACACATGACAGCGAATACGAAATTCTGGGACACCTTCTCTTCTGGATGATTAAAGGTGAAAAAAAAAATGGTCAGTTAACCGGATCACAGGCAGACAGCAGTACAACACATTCGTGATGAAATCCGGCACACTATAGCAAACGTGTTATGCTACACATGGTACACACATCACATAAACCATCGTGGTACACCTGTGCGCTGAGCATACCCTATATCAGCCTTTCCCAACCTTTTTACCCGGGAGGAACCCTGCAAATAACTTTTGGATCTCAAGGAACCCCTGCATTCATTTTGCAGGTGGCATGGCCATTAAAAGTGGTAGGCCAGGGGTAGGGAACCTATGGCTCGGGAGCCAGATGTGGCTCTTTTGATGGCTGCATCTGGGTCAAATACAAATCAGTAGGTGTTGATTCACTAAGCTACGCTGATTAAGCAGCGCAGCTTAGTGTGGCAGCGCAAGTAACATTTTCAAGTAGACACGCTACTGCTGTAGCATGCACTACTAACTTACTCACGATACCTCAAAACTAACGACTGCTCCAATTGTCCCACCCTGGATCCTGTAGAGCAGGTGTAGGGAACCCATGTCTCGGGAGCCAGATGTGGCTCTTTTGATGGCTGCATCTGGCTCACAGACAAATCAGTAGCGGTTGATTCACTAACCTACACTGCTCAAGCAGCGCAGCTCAGTGTGGCAGCGCAAGTAACATTTCCAAAGTGCTGTAGCATGCACTACTAACTTACTTGCGCTACCCCAAAATGAACAACGGCTGCTCCAATTGTCCCACTCTGGACCCTGTCAGGTCCAGTGACTTTGTAGGACGAGATCCCCGCACTTTGGCCCAATAGACTGCCACAATTGACAGGCAGCCTATTGGGCCAAAGTGCGGGGATCCTGTCCTACAAAGTGAATCAACCCGAAGCCCCCCCCCCCCCCCCCCCCCCCCAAGCCAGCTAGCTAATTGTACAAGCTGTTAGAATTTCTCCTGTCTGGGAAATTGCTGATGTTGCTGAAACCCAAGAGAAGCTGAAGACGTGTCTGACACTTTCGCTGCCTAGAGGATCAACTGTATACACATCACTATGGCAACAGGGACATGCGCCCCCCTCTGCGTATGCGCACTGTGCCAGTCTGAAACATATTGTATGGCTCTCTCAGAATTACATTGTAAAATATGTGGCGTTTATGGCGCTCTCAGCCAAAAAGGTTCCTGACCCCTGTAGTAGGCTGTTTATTTCACTACCCCCCATTACACTGCCCCTCATTATACCATCTCCTCTTTCCTAGTGCTTTTTATTAATGTGCTCATTATTATTCTTAGTTCTTTTTTTACAGTATCTCCAATTATAATGTGCTCTATTATACTTCCCCCACGCTGGGAAAAAATGCCAAGGAACCCCTGCAGACTACTCAAGGAACCCTGGTTGAGAAAGACTGAGACACACACACACACACACACACACACACACACACACACACAGGTCACAGCATGTACACAAGTAGCCAGATTTATCAAAGCATTACCGACAGTTTTTTCTTCTAAAACTGTTCTAACCAGCAGAAGAACAGTTCTGCATGATAGTAAGAAACCCCCCAAAGTCTATGTAATAGTGGCAGTTTAACATGGATTTCTAGAGCTACACTACAGTTAAGAAAAGTGCAAATCCATTCCTTAACTGCTGCAGATTAAGTGCTCATTAGCAGTTCTTCAGGTAGTGCAGGCTAGATGTGATTTGTGGAGGGCTCCTACCCCCCCCCCCCCCCCCTCGAGCCCGCTGACAGCAGATGTGTTGGTTACCTCAGCAACAGCAATTCCCCTCACACACTGTACTGCCTGAGAGACCTTCCTAGCTCCTTCTATTCCTTACAGTTTAAGAAGGAGTCTGCACTATCTAGTGATTTCTTAAAGTGAACCTCCGGACTAAAAATCGACTTAGCAGAACTGAAAAGGCTTGGTGTTTCTTTAACAGTTTCACAGCATCAGAACTTTGTTTCTCTTATACAAGCCTCATTTTTAGCTGCACAGAAGAAAACTGCCCGGGCTTTTTTCCCCTGATGCTGTGCAAAGCATGATGGGATTTCTGATGTTGTTGCTCTCGTTCTGCTGTTTTGGTGCAAATTTTTTTTTTTTTACATTTTGAATTTGACATTTGAAGCCTAGCATGTGCAGCTGGGAGGGGTTATCAGGACACAGGACAGTTGGAACTGTGTCTCCTGCCCCTTGTCACCTCCTTTCAACCAAAAAGATGGCTGCCCCCATGACAAAGATGGCAGGCCCCATGAATCACAAACATATGCCTGTTCTTTTAAAACAGGGTGGGTAAGAGATTATATTACCTATCTATTCTAATTAACATAACTAATGTAACTTAATGACAGTATGTTTGTTTAGGCTGAAGTTCCCCTAGGATGTCTGAGACTGTTCTGCACAGATTTCTGAAAACCTAATATTTTGTCTCAGACACTCTTGATAAATCTCACCCAAGGTACAGCACTCTGGTGTGTACTGCAGCCTGGTAACACACAGCTATGACAAGTCAATGCAGCTTTGTGTATAATCCCAGGAGGCAGATAATCACACAATCACCAGCCCCTCACAGGAGAGCCGCAGCCTGGGACAGTGCCCAGAACGGCAGAAGCACAAAGCATGGACCGGTCTGTCTGGTTCCAGCTACAGACATTTCATCTACTTCCATCAGACTTGTCAACAGGATAACACGCAGAGCCCTGAGCAGGTCTGAGGCCTACACTGCTACCCAAGTGGGCCACTACAGATACCAGCATGCCTCTGCCACCAATCCCAAGTGTGCCACTACAGATACCAGCATGCCTCTGCTACAGATGCCAAGTATGCCACTACAGATACCACCATGCCTCTGCCACAGATCCCAAGTGTGCCACTAGATACCAGCATGCCTCTGCCACAGATGCCAAGTGTCCCACTACAGATCCCAGCAATGCCTCTGCCACTGTATGGAGTAACACAAACACCATCACATGTCGCTGAACAAGGCACACTTCTTGTCCAGTAAATCCAAGCAGGAAGTCACAGTTTTTCCCTTCCAGCTCAATCAGCCAGCAGGAAGCAGAATAAAGTCACTTGATTGTCTGATGACTTGAGTGTGACCAATTCAAGTATGACTGTCATTACAGAAGACATCTGCAGCTAAACCTCGCCACACACTACAGATGATCAGTAACTATCGGTTTCACCATGGAAAATATGATGTGTCAACTGGTGTCCCCCAAAGCTCTGCACTCTGCAAGCCCGAGCTCTGTACACTTATCAAACCTGCTGCAATTGTCTCACATGGAATGCAGTGGTGATTTTTCTATACCTTCCCAGCTAACCGCTTCTTTCACTAAACACAGTTAATGAGACGATCATGCTTCTGACTAGCATGCAAATATAATGTAAACTGTATGCATAAACTGGGCCAGAACAAAACTGTGGGCACTTTGCATTACATTTTTAACCACTTCGCATCCAGACCTTGTTTCCCCCTTATGGACCAGAGCAGTTTTGACTTTTTAGCCATGTCCCTATTTGATCAGCAATCACTTTATCCCTACTTATGACACATAAATGAAATATAGTTTTTTTCAAGACTAAACTTTCATTGTATGGCATTTTTCCCCTCGAACAATTTTGTTTTCTATGCGTTTTAATGGGAACTATGAAGAAAAAAAAAAAAAGACCCACATTTCTCAGTTTGACCAATTCCAGTTTAAAAATAAAAAGCACTATTGTAGATAAAGAACACAAATTTTGTTTGGCTATTTCTACGGTTTATCACAAAGCTTAAATGATGTTCCCGTTACAATTCATGGTGAAGATATTTGATTCTGAAATAATGCTGCAGTGTGTATTTTTCACTATGAACTGAGAAAATATAAGTATTTTTACTGGTTAAAGTCAATCTTATTAGCTCAGGGAACATCTAGTTCCTTTCACCAATTAGTGCTGCAGGAAATAGCAGCAGAAGTTTGCACAGGCGCAAGCCCAATCGTGCACAGCTGTGCTTCAGTTACAAGATGTATATCTACGTCCTCGTGGCTCAGATAAAGTCACAGAGGACGCAGATGTAGTATAGTGGTGGAAAAAGTGGTTAAACAAGTTGAACAAATCGACATCTGGCTGACTATAAATTGGGGGGGGGGGGGGGGGTGTTATGGGAGCCTCCCAGGGTGGGGTGAAAAGCCAGGGTTCACTGCAACGGCAAGGGTCTGCACAAGAGATACGCAGAGCCCAGCCCACCGCACTCCGCCTGTAAGCCAAACACCACTTCTGACTGGAGAGCCCCTTTACCAGCTCTCACACGCACTCGGGTAGCCCGTCCAACACTCGGTACTGGGGCAATTATACTACCTATACGGGGGCAACAATACTACCTGTACTGGGGCAACTATACTAGCTACCTACACTGGGGCAACTATACTAGCTACCTATAACGGAGCAACTATACCTGGATACCCTATACAGGCAGCACATATACCTGGCTGCCTACCTGAGGGTGAACATTTTTCTGGTGGTGTGCAATAGTTCCAAATCAGTAAGAAGGGGGGGGGGAGGGAGGGGGCATCCTCACAAGTTTGCCTCAGGCAGCAAAAGTCTACAACCAGCCCTGAGTAAGTCTATAAGATCCCCTTTGCAAGTTGTAGTAATGAGACTCCTTAGTTTCCGGCACCTGCTCTAGCTGTAGTGAGCACAGTGGACCTGAACTCAGAACTTAGTCTCAGCTCTAAATGATAAGCAACAGCCGAATAGCCTTTAAAAAAATTATTTGTTACAGCTGACACAAATCCTGCAATATGCAGTTTGTCTACTTCCTGCTTTCATGGGAGCAGATATATTGTTAACATCCTGTGCTTTCAAATGAGCTATCTGCCGTGACAGTCACCTGACACAGCTAGGGGATAAAAAATTACAACTTGTGCTTAGTCAGTTCCACTTTAAAGGGAACCGAAAGTGAGGGATATGGAGGTTTACATATTGACTTCATTTTAAACAATACCAGTTGCCTGGCTGTCCTGCTGATCATCTGCCTTTAATAATTTTAGCCATAGACCCTGAACAAGCATGCAGATCAGGTGCTCCTGACTGGATTAGTGGCATGCTTGTCTCAGGCGTGTGATTCAGACACTACTGCAGACAAAGATCAGCAGGACTGCAAGGCAACTGGTATTTTTTTTAAAGGAAATAAATACGGCAGCCTCTCACTTCAGGTGTTACCTTCACAGCCCTTATGCACAGCACCTGATGAAGGGCCTGCGTGTCCTTAACATTTAGTGTCACTGTTCCGCAATACAAACAACATTTTGCAGCCAATGGTGAGCTGCCTCTTTTTTACCTTTGGTTGTTCCCAGACATAGGAATCCGGTAGAAGATAGGCACTGGCTCAATCCCAGGTTCTTACACCTGAGTGCTGTCTCCCTGGAAAGTTACTTTGCAAACTTGGAAGGGAATCACCTTCCTGGCTCACTGATAAGTAAGGACACACAGCAAACATGCCAGGGAGGTGTCATGGCGGAGGGAATATGACATGCAGGTGACACACTCCTGCCTCCAGGTCACACGGTGTACAGGCTGATGGCCAGATAGCAGCTCTGACCCAGTGATCCCAGGAAGGGGTATTTCCTGTCCTGTCCTCCAGGAGCACATTCATGGCTGCCACCCTGCAGTGACATGCCTATTATAGGGACACCACTGTGTGACGATGTGATACTCAGATTCCATCTAGAAGCTGCAGATCTTCCAGTACTGCTGGTCTAGCACGGGAGACGGGTGCGGCTGCACATTCCCTAATTACACACATATGTCTAGCAGGAATGTGTGATCACAGAGTGTATATAGGAGTGGTGGCCATACTTGCTCGGCATACAGCGGCTGTATATTGTCCTAACCTCAGACACGAGCTATATACAAGCACACTAAAAGATAGGATCATGTAAAACAACCAATGGACAGTCATTCCATGATCTACCTTCCAGATATCCACGCAATGCGAACAGCAGCTAAAGACTACAAACGACAAAACAATCCAATCGTTGAACGATGCAGGATCTAGGGGAAGTGCCGTAGACTTTGCAGACGCATCCTTTAATGATCAATTTTAGTTTTGTACACACTGACTATAAATAATTATCTATCGAAACACACGAGCTTCATCGTGGAACGTTCATTTTAGCCGCCATTTGTGTTCAAATTTTTTAACACAATCTGCCCAATCTGCCCTTCAATTTGAACAATGTTTGCTCCACGTGTGTATGAGCCTTACAGAGGAACTGTCGCAAAAATCTTAAAAATTTAATAAGAAGCAAGTTTCTTCCAGAATAAAGTGAGCCATATATTACTTTCCTCCTATGGTGCTGTCACTTACAGTAGGTAGTAGAAATCTGACATTACTAACAGGTTTTGGGCTAGTCCATCTCTTCATGGGGGATTCTCAGCATGACCTTTATTCTTTATAAAGACATCCCCTGAAAGAGATTTATACAAAGATGCTGGAAAGCAGGGAGTGCTCACCGTACACTTTTTTGGACAGAGCAACTGCCATTCACTAAGTGCTTTTAAAAATAAAGAAAACCCTGAGAACACCTCTCCCCCCCCATGAGTGGATGTGCTAGCCCAAAATCTGATGGTAATGTCAGATTTCTACTACTAACATAGGGGAAAAAAGTAATTTATGGCTCATTTTACTCTGGAAGAAACATACTTCTTATTTGTATATGTTTACATGTATTTTAAATTTTAAGATTTTCGTGACATAGGTCCTTTAACGCTTAAAAGACATCTAAGGTGAAAATAAACTGATGAGATAACTATCCTCCTCCTAAACTGACTTTTTCAGATATCCCACAGTTTTATTTTATATTTAAAATCTAGTTTTTAAGTTTTTACTGTTCCATTGTCTCTGCTCAATGACATTCATTGCATTCATAGAAGTATGCTAGAGCTCAAATCTATGAACTATTGACCCTTTTATCTCATTCCTGCTCTCGGAAGGCATTTACTGACTGGAAAGGGTTTTATGGCTATAATTTCTTAGCAGTGGGGGTTATGCTATAGTCCGACCTAGTCCAGAGCCAAACTGAAACTATCACTCGCATACCTGATGTTTACCTTTTTTGGGCAGAGAAGGGGGGGGGGGTGGGGTATGGGGAGGAACACAGCATAGTTATTTGAGTGCTTGACACTGTACATACACATCTTTATCTCATCATGTCACCTTCGCGCGCGCGCGCGCACACACACACACACACACACACACACACACACACACACACACACACACACACACACACACACACACACACACACACACACACACACACACACACACACACACACACACACACACACACACACACACACACACACACACACACACACACACACACACACACACACACACACACACACACACACACACACACACACGGTATATGGGGCTAACAGAAGAGCGGAGGATTCAGAAGACGTTCGGACAGGTAATCTAAAAATGCTCACATTACATATATATTTATACTATGCGGGAGGGAAACAGCACCGGGGGGTTCCGTCGCTCGTCTCAATATCACTTACCGTTACTTCCGTGCACCCAACCGACCACGATGGCCGACATCTTGCAGCATGTCCAACAAATATGCGCATCCAAATTGGTTGCATTTTCAATATGGCATGCACTTGGCAGCACAGATATTCATCAGATTCCGATAATAATCGAATTGGATGGTCGATGTATGGCCACTTTTTTGCGCCTCCTACATTATGTCATTGTGACAGTGAGACAAGAATGAAATCATCCATCCATATTAATGGACATCATCCGTTAATAGATCAGCAGCTCTTTAATTATAAAGGATAATTAACAGCTCTTGGGAGTACCAGCCATGTAATGTGTTTACTAATAAAACTGTATCACAATAAAGGATCAACACCCCAAACACACAAATACCATACACACACGCTGTATAAACAAATACATACAGTACACACACTACATACAAACACCCAAACTACACACAATAAAAAAAAAAACAAATACACTGCACGCACATTATACTCATGGGAAGCCAGTTAACTTCTCTAAGTTTTTTGGGGAGATGTGGGAATAAACCAGAGTGCCTGGAGGAAACCCACGTAAACATGGGAAAAACATACAGACTTCATGCAGCTAGGGCCCTGGCTGGTATATCTACGGGAACCCAGTGCTGCAAGGCAAGGGTGCTATCCACCTACACATACGTGTGTGTACAGCATTCGGTTTATAAAGGAAAATGCCATGATCTTCCCCTCCCAGCTGTCTCTATAAAGTCACTGTAAATAGATTCCAATAAAGGGAGCAGTCAGCTGACTGTTTATCAATGTTGGCTGAGGCAGCATCACCTGACTGCTTGCTACTCTCTGTATATCAGCTATAGGGGAACACCGTGACTGTGGTATAGATCTATGCTGGCTGCTCTCTGTATATCAGCTAAAGGGGACACAGTGACTGTGGTATAGATCTGTGCTGGCTGCTCTCTGTATATCAGCTATAGGGGACACAGTGACTGTGGTATAGATCTGTGCTGGCTGCTCTCTGTATATCAGCTATAGGGGACAGTGACTGTGGTATAGATCTGTGCTGGCTGCTCTCTGTATATCAGCTAAAGGGGACACAGTGACTGTGGTATAGATCTGTGCTGGCTGCTCTCTGTATATCAGCTAAAGGGGACACAGTGACTGTGGTATAGATCTGTGCTGGCTGCTCTCTGTATATCAACTATAGGGGAACACAGTGACTGTGGTATAGATCTGTGCTGGCCGCTCTGTATAACAGCTATAGGGGACAGTGACTGTGGTATAGATCTGTGCTGGCCGCTCTGTATAACAGCTATAGAAGACAGTGACTGTGGTATAGATCTGTGCTGGCTGCTCTCTATATATCAGCTATAGGGGGCACAGTGACTGTGGTATAGATCTGTGCTGGCCGCTCTGTATAACAGCTATAGGGGACAGTGACTGTGGTATAGATCTGTGCTGGCCGCTCTGTATAACAGCTATAGAAGACAGTGACTGTGGTATAGATCTGTGCTGGCTGCTCTCTATATATCAGCTATAGGGGGCACAGTGACTGTGGTATAGATCTGTGCTGGCTGCTCTCTATATATATCAGCTATAGGGGAACACAGTTACTGTGGTACAGACCGGTGCTGGCTGCTCTCTATCAGGAACAAAAAACTCCTGGCCAGGAAGCTGACACTCTACCCCGTCAGCCATCTTGGTCTGTCATTGCCAACATAAATGCCCCAGTATGTGGTCTGTATAATAAGATTAACCAGAGCCCCATATCACCTGGGTTCCAGCGTGTATGCAGCTTACCCAGCGAGATGGACGGTCACCGTGTGGAAGTCGACACTGGACAGGTAATGTATAAATGCACACAATTTGTCTCTAATCGAATCTGCCCATACACTACAGGCCGATTCCTGTCCGATTTCAGCATGAAATCATCAGGGAATCGGCTGAGCCGACGCGTCCGCCCCTGCCCCCAAAATGTATAAATGTATGCAGTGTGTAGTGCATCTATACATTACCTGTCCTGTAGCAGCTTGCCGGGTCCATCCGTCCATTTCACCGGGTAAGCCACATACACGCTAGTGGCGCATAGCGTCTGACGTCAGCCGCTATGCGCCTTCATGACGTCGGAGCGCCCCCGGCATGTATGCGGAACTCGGCGAGATTGACGGAAACCGCGTGGTGGCTGACACCAGACAGGTAATGTATAAATGCACTACACACTGCATACATTTATACATTGCGGCGGCAGCGGCTAGGGTTTCGTCGTCTCGCTGCTCGTTCGCAAGTCGGCCGCCGTACCGCTGCGCACCCAGCCAACCTCGGCCCGACATTTTCCAACATGTGCAATCGACTGTGCGGCCAATTTCTGTCCCGAAATTGGTCGCTTTGTTGGTTAGGGCATGCACTTGGCAGCACCAATTTTCTTCCAATTCGTTTATAATCAATCGAATTGATGGTCTATTGGTTGGTTGGTCGCCTAGTGTATGGCCCCCTTAACTGCTAGGCAGATAGATGGTTAGATATATAATTTCCAACATGTTGGATATTATCTATCTGGCAGGTAAATCTAAAGCCCCATCTACACGGTCCGATTCAATTACGATTCTATTTACAATCCGATTAAATCCGACATGTCCCATCGGGATTCGATTCAATTCGATTTGCCATGTTTTTGCAATGGCAATTCGAATTGAATCTCATCGAATCCAGATCGGACATGTCAGATTTAATCAGATCGTAAATGAATCTCACAAAGAATCGCATCATGTAGATTGGGCTTAAAGAGGAACTCCAGTGAAAATGTAGTAAAAAAAGTGCTTCATTTTTTTACCATAATTAGGTATAAATGATTTAGTCAGTGTTTGCTCATTGTAAAAATCTTTCCTCTCCCCGATTTACATTCTGACATTTATTACATGGTGACATTTTTACTGTGGGCAGGTTATGTAGCTGCTCCAAGCTGTTTTGGCTGTTAAGAGACAGCTGTAAACAGCTAATTCCTGTCTGTGAACATTGTTACATTGTGGCAGTTTGCCCAGAGTATCGTGGTAGTCAGAGCTTCTTGTGGGAGGGGTTTCAGCACAAAATCAGTCATACAGCGCCCCCTGATGGTCGGTTTGTGAAAATCATTTCTCATGTAAAAGGGGGTATCAGCTACTGATTGGGATAAAGTTCAATTCGAGGTTGGAGTTTCTTTTTAATGCTGGGTACACAAGATGCGTTTTTTCAGTTGATTTTCCGTCTGTTTTCTTTTCTTATCTATTTCCATTCACTTGTATGAGAAATCAATCAGAAAATAAGAAGATCAGACGTGTTGGAAATTATCTATCGCACCATCTATCTAATACAAAATTGCATGGCGTGTACCTAGCATAACAGAAAATTGTATGGTGTGTACCTAGCATCAGAGTCCCCAGGATTAATCTATTAGATTGAATGGCTACAAAAGGTTTAACTAGCAGTAGGCTAGCTAGTATAGGTGGCCAGCAGCCAGTCACGATCCTCCCCATAGAGGAGACCGGAGCTGTGCGGGGAGGCTGCGGCAATCGCTGGAACCAGGCTGGTAATGTATAAGTGGCTGGATCAGGGGGAGGGGGTGCAGGCCACCTATACCAGCTGGATAAACCATTTGCAGACATTACATCTAATAGATTATTCCTGGGGGACTCCTGGGGCTAGCGAGCGTAATGCCAGACAGTGTCGGGCATACCGCTCAAGAGGTTAAACAGACAATGTGTTGGGACATTATGTTTTAACTATAATTAAAAGACAGTAAAGAAGGTGGATCTAGACCTCAAATTTCCAAAATTACAAATCCTTTATTATAAACAGCCTTCAACGGAACACAAAATCACACCAATTAAAATGTTTAAAATCATGGAAATAGGACTTGCCCCGACTCCCACATACATCCACACTCGGCTCTCTGAGTCAACACACACCTGCGGATCTTCTAACTAAACTTAGGATATTTCTGTAGAGTAGCTGTTAAAGTGGACCCAAATTAAAAATACAAGATTTTAGGAATAAAATCTATTTTCTAAATTATAATGATAAATAGCAGCCTTTTTTCAGCTGCATGATGACAAATATAAAATATTTTACATTTATTGGAGGAACCCCTCCCTTCCTTTCATATTGCCAGGACAGAATCCAGCAGACCGGTGGAGATGGTATGACCAGAACCCGAAGTCTGGCCACTTCGGGTTCTGGCCGGTCAAATCGAGAAGTGGCCGGCTAATGCGGCCAATGTTAGAAATATTCTGAAATTGCAGACTTTGGCTGGCCAAACGCATTGTGGCTGTATGTTGCTGGCCAAGTCCCGAAGTCCTCCTCCCTCGGCTCTCCCCCGCTGACTGCACTACTCAACCATCAGATCAGGACGACCGGACCGGAGAGGCTGAGAGAGGCAAAGCGCACACATGACCCGCAGGACGTGAACACTTCAATGCAGAAGCACCAGTCATTTGGCAATTCCGCATGTGAAGTGCACAAGTCCGGGCGGGTAGCGTGCGCGCTGCTCTGCCTCCTCTCTCCGGTAGCCCTGATCTGAGGTCTGTGAGTAGCGCAGGCAACCCACCACCCCCCCTTTCCCGCGAAGCACCCCAGCAATGCAAAGTCACTAGCGGAGCGCCAGCCATGCAAAGCACCTAGAAAAGCCCCCCAGCCATGCATCCCCCCCTCATCTGTGACTAATCGCTACTGTAATTTGATCTCTCCCCATGTCCCTCGACTGCCACGGCAGAGCAGCTAATTTTAAGAGGCAGGATGTGAACAAATTTGTCTGCTTCTGTGAAATCAGGAAGTAGACATGCTGCTGATTTGTTGCACGATTGTGTATTAGCTGTGGCAAATAATTTTTGTTTCCCTGTGAAGGTTATTATGCTGTTGTGTATATTTCAGAGCAAAGAGGAAGTTCCGAGTGCCATTCGTGGTGCTGGACTGGACCCAGGATTTGTGCATTTTGGACTTTGGCCATTTCTAGAACTGGCCAGCCAGTGTCAAAAATTCCCAGCATTTTGGACTTTGGCCAACGTCAAATCGGCCAGTTCTAGAATTGGCCGATTTCTGGTTTTGGCCGTAACATAGATAAAAGAACAAAAACAAAACACAGGCTGCTACTGATGATGTCACAGGGGAGGTGATCTCAGCTTGTGTGAGATTTCACAAAGATGATGCCCCTGTGAGGGAGGGTAGCTGATGACAAACACACCTATGATCTAAAACCTCCTACTAAGCTCAAAAGTAATGGCTGCTTCCTGTATAACCCTAGTTATGAAAAGAAAAGGGTAAAAAGCATGCACTGAAGTGCTCATAGGCTTGAAGGAGTATTTATCTTTGTATGTGTCAGAGTGGTGCAACTAAATGTTATGAATTAAAAAAAAATGTTTGGTTTGGGTCCGCTTTAAAAAGAAATCAAAACTAGTCCTTGGTAAGAGTACTTGTAAAAGGTACAGACAGGAACAAATAACATCTATCAGGCCCTAGGCAATGTAACTGTGGGTACATGTAAGAGTGATGTGCAGGTAATCTGCAGGGGAATGAGGCGATTCTTCCTCTATTACGCATTCTTCATGAACAATCTGAACCAGGTTTACAGGTGATAGACAAAACCTCTGCGATCAATATGCACAACATTCACAGGGGATTCACAACAGCTCTGCAGGCAGTGCAATGTGTAACCCTAAATTTAACAACATATAAAATTAACTGATTGAGCAAAAAGGAGTGCATACATTTGCATACCAAATTTGCATAAACCATCACTACAGAATTATTTGCATCTTACTGACCATCCCTACTAATGACAACTAAACATAATAATAATCTGAACAGTTGTATAGCGCTTTTCTCCTGTCGGACTCAAGAGCTGCAGCTACAAAGCCGCTCAATAGGCCACCCTGTAGTGTAAAGGCGCGTACACATGCCATACTGTAGCAAACGACGGGTCCGTCAGACCCTCCTGCTGGGCGGTCGTTCTGCCGACATTAGCACGTGTGTTCACTACTGTCGGCAGAACGTCCGCCCAGCGGGAGGGTCTGACGGACCTGTCGTTTGCTACAGTATGGCATGTGTACGCACCTTTAGGGAGTCTTGCCTTGAACTCCTTACTGAATAGGTGTGAATTGCTGTGTACACATCAGATTTACAGTCCCAATCAGATATGTATATCTGACTTTAAAAATACAATGACTGCTTTATTGCAGCAGCACAAAACTTTTGTTGATTGGTGCATTTAATTTCAGCTTATATACACAAGTTATTTATGAAGACAATATCTGAGAAAGAATATTATCATTTTCTATTTTAATTTCAGTTTAAATTTATTGGGAGTCTGCATTTTGTTCCCGACTCCGAGTACCCCAAAATTGCTCCGACTGACTCCTTGACTCTAACTACACTGCCCTGTATAGATCTGTGCTGGCCTTTTGACCACCTTCGCTAAAATTAACCCCTTCCTGGCACTTGACCCTAACCTTCCCCTTCCAATGTAACCCCAACAACTACCTGCCCATACACCATTCCGGGACACTAACCAATACCTAGGGCTTTTGTTTTGCATAGAATTTTAGTAAGGAGGCTTTTTAGTCTCTTTCATCCCCTTATGCCGTGCATACACGGCTTGTTTATTCGATTGCCGCTCGTCCCCGCCGGCGCTTCCTTATCACCACTCGATTCCCTGCCATTGCCCGCCGGCGGGAATCGAGCGGGCGCGGGTCGAGCGGCATGATCGGGCCAGCTGAATATTATCAGCTGGCCGGATCAGCTGGTCGATACACGGTACAGAAACGTACCGTGTATCCCCAGCATTACACACTCCTAGGAGTTCTGGTTCACCAAGAGCTTGTTGGGCAATCGCAGGAGGAGGAAGAAGCAGAGAGGAGGAAACAGATAACAGAACACATCCATCAGCTGCAGAGTGTGGAAACTCTCTCTCTCAGCTCTCTCTTTCCAGCTAGCTGACTCATCTTATGTGAGTCAGGAGATAAGCAGAGAAACACATTATTTACACTTCCAGGAATAAAGCCTGGTACACCCACAGGAGGACTGTCACCTGCAGTAATTAGGAATCAATCTCACAGGCACCAGATCAGGGTCAGGACTGTCACCCGCAGGTATCAATCTTGCGGGCAACAGATCAGGGTCAGGACTGTCACCCACAGGTTAGCGGGAATCAACCCTGCGAATAACAAATCGAGGCCAGGACTGTCAGCCGCAGGTATGGGGAATCAATCCCGCAGGTAACAGATCAGGGCCAGGACTGTCACCCACAGGTATCAGGAATTAATCCCGCAGGTACCACCAGTTCTAGATTGGTCGTCCTAGACTAGTGTAATTGAGCCGGTGTACCTAGCCTAACAGTATTATGTAAAGACAATAAAATGGATGGGCTCGTGGGAAAACATTCTCTGTTAAAACCAGCTTACAACGATCCATGATTACAGAGGACAAATGAGGTTTGTACAAAATTTACATTTAAAGATTAAGTGCAGACACCAATATAAAGGGAGAATTATAAACACAAGCACAATCTGAGTAATTTTAAAGAGAATCTGTATTGTTAAAAATCGCACAAGAGTAAACATACCAGTGTGTTAGGGGACATCTCCTATTCCCCTCTGTCACAATTTTGCCGCTCCCCGCCGCATTAAAAGTAGTCAAAAACAGTTTTAAAAAGTTTGTTTGTAAACAAACAAAATGGCCACCAAAACAGGAAGTAGGTTGATGTACAATATGTCCACACATAGAAAATACATCCATACACAAGCAGGCTGTATACAGCCTTCCTTTTGTATCTCAAGAGATCACTTGTGTGTTTTTACCTTCTGTCCCCTTCAGCTCTCCTGCACTGAATACTAGTGAGAGGCTGTGAGGCTGATCCTTTCTTCCTGTCTAATTCCTCAGTACGGTATGTGTCAGCCCAGCTCCTTTCACAGCCTAACAGAGGAGGATTTTTATCCAGCTCTCTTCTATCACTGATAAGATAGCAGAGACGCTGCTGGCTTATGTAAATACACACACACTGGAGTGTGCATAGAGGGGCCTGGAGACTGTGCATAAACAGACCAGCACGGAAGAGTTGGCAGCCTTCCAGACACAGGCCGACAAGCCTGACAGGGGAAAGATACATTGATTTATTACAGAGACAGCTATAGTAGAAAGTGCTGCTGTAAGGCAGAGCACATTAGAATAGGTTTAGGAACTTGTAGGATGGTAGAAAAAACGTAATTTTTGTTACGGAGTCTCTTTAAAGGATACCACAACTGACATGTGGCATAATGAGATAGACATGGGTATGTACAGTGCCTAGCACACAAATAACTATGCTGTGTTCCTTTTTTTCTTTCTCTGCCTGAAAGAGGTAAATATCAGGTATGTAAGTGGCTGACTCAGTCCTGACTCAGACAGGAAGTGACTACAGTGTGACCCTCACTGATAAGAAATTCCCCCTTTTTTATCTCTTTCTTGCTCTCAGAAGCCATTTTCTGCTAGGAAAGTGTTTTATAGTTGGAATTTCTTATCAGTGAAGGTCACACTGTAGTCACTTCCTGTCTGAGTCAAGACTGAGTCAGCCACTTACATACCTGATATTTACCTCTTTCAGGCAGAGAAAGAAAAAAAGGAACACAGCATAGTTATTTGTGTACTAGGCATTGTACATACCCATGTCTATCTCATTATGCCACATGTCAGTTGTGGTATCCTTTAAGTTTATTTGGAGTTTAGTTGTTCCTGGAATGGAGCCATAACTCATTGTTAAGTTGTGCTTTAACCTTATCAATGAAGAAATGTGGACACATCAGCAGTAGTGCGCTGCCATGCTGATCGTGCTGCCGTATTGCGTACAGAAATGGCTCAGAATTGCACCGTGCAGAGGAATGGAGTTGCACTGCATTGTGCACAGAAATAAGAGCATTCAGGAACTGGCAAGTGCTGCATTGAGCGCTGTGTTGCTTACAGAAAGGGGGGAGTATGAAAACCAAGTTGGCGCTGCGTTGCTCACAGAAGTGGGTCAGTGCTGCGTTGTTGGAATGCATGTCTACGCAGCACATAAGTGTGTCCATCAGGCAGTGTTGTCTATGCATAGCAAACAACAGCTCAGCAATGCCACAGTGTGCCCAAGCCCTGTCAAACCGATCCCTTGACACACTCCAACCTATGATGTCAGCTGTGTGCAAACCTCTGATTGGCTGCACATCTCAGAAGAACCCCGACTCTGTATGCTGCATAATGCTGCTCCTGTCTGGAAGGCCCATAAGATTATTCTACATTTCCTCCAGTGGCTCAGCACTTACCATGGCAGCCTTGCTGCACAGAGGTCCTGGATCCAGTTCCTGCACTGTCCTCTTACTTTGCAGAAGACTGACAGAAAAGTGAAAAGAAACTGGAGCTGTTGTAGCAACCAAATGATCAAAGTTTTTAAGTGACCGGTCACCGTAAGCAACAGCTCCTCCTCCTCCCAATTCTGCAGATCTAAAGCTACTGGAACCATAAATACCAGCATGCACTACTTCCATCACAATTACCATTTAACCTACAGATGTTGGAACTACAAAACCCAGCATGCCCTGCTACCACCACAATAACCATATGACCTACAGCTGCTGGAACTACAAACCCCAGCATGCCCTGCTACATCACAATAACTATATAACCTACAGCTGCTGGAACTACAAACCCCAGCATGCCCTGTTATCATCATAACTATATAACCTACAGCTGCTGGAACTACAAACCCCAGCATGCCCTGTTATCATCATAACTATATAACCTACAGCTGCTGGGACTACAAACCCCAGCAAGCCCCACTACCACCCACCACAATAACCATATAACCTACAGCTGCTGGAACTACATACCCCCAGCATGCCCTGCCATCATCACAATAAGTATATAAACTACATACTCCAGCTGCTGCCAAGCGTCATCCAGTGTGGTCATCCGCTGAGCCTACCTGGTCTCCCCATCTATGTGTCACCCACCCATGCAGGGTAGGCAACAAAGCGCACGCACGCACGCGCACACGCACGCACGCGCACACGCGCGCACACACACACACACACACACACACACACACACACACACACACTTTCCACTGCACTCCTCCCCATGTCTTTTCTTATAGGGCATCTGCATCATGTGATAAACGCTTGAGGCCAAACATGAGCTGCACCATGGCATGTGCCCAATGCGACCACTACAAGCCTCTAGTGTGTGTCATGTGACACAGGCATCCCAGGAGAGAAGACACAGTGAGGAGTGCCTGGCAGGGATGGAGATAAGACGAGTGACAGTAAATAGGTGGGTGGGTGTAAGCTCTGCTGCCAACATTGTGTATGTCGTCCTGTAATCAAACGCTGGTACTGGCGTGCTACGGACTCGCTGACGATCAATAGCTTCTGACCAATCTGGGCTGGAAATGTATAGAACAATCAGGCATTGCATACTAGCAGATTCCGTCAGAAGTGTATGGCCACCTTAAAGGATACCGGAGGAGAAGTAAGTTATACAAATGGAAGGAGCAGGCATGCGTAGACAGCAGTCCTCACATCTACCGCTCCCCTACCCCCCCCCCCCCCCCCCCCCGTTAATGCCCCCATGACGCACCCTGTCCTATGGTGCAAGAGTAGGCCCGACAGCATGCATCCCTGATCATGCTCCTGCATGCGGGAGCAGTCTGTGCATGCGCACTATGCAACGAGAGCGCAATCAAAGACGCAGTGCACGACCTGACAGGACATACATACATTTACGAGGCATCAGAGAACAGTGGAAGCTGTGGACATAAGGACTGCTCCCGCCGTTTGTAATAATTACTTCGCCTCGGGTATTTAAGGCATCTTTTCTCCTGACTGAATAAACATGGTTTACCTTAACCTTTCCTGGTAAGTGAGAACTTCCATCCCTAGAATCAATCTTGGGCTCGTCCTCTGCACCTGCTCCAAAACTGCAGTGTCCCTCCTGTAATGCGGTACCCAGAACTGAATTCCATATTCCAGATCCAGCCTTACAAGGGATCTAAACAGGGTCAGTATTATGCTAGCATTCAAAGTTTATCTTTTCATTTTAACGCATCCCAAAAATTACAGCGAGCTGGAAGCAGCAGCTGTTCTGTGAAGTTTCCCGCTGGGCCTCCTCAGCTAGACTAGCTCCTAGAGGCACATGTATGCGTGATGAAGGGGGTTTGCGTATTGGGATACAGTATATATTGGGGTACAAGTCTCAACCTCCTGGCTCTCCCCTCCCTCCTCAATGCACAGACTCCTATAGGGGTGGGAGGGTACGGATTGTAAGCTAGCAAGGGCAGGGCTCTCTCCTCTTTTGCGTCTTGAAAATTATTTTTAGAGATGTCGGCGAACCATTCGCCAGCGAACCTCTATGGGCCGCTACTACTTCCGGGTCACTATGACCCACAGTAGTACAGCTGCGCTGGAGGTACACATCTTTGATCGCGCGCCTGTTGCCGGGCACTCTCTGCGCATAAGTGTGACGTCACGCACATGCGCAGAAAGTGCCCAGCAACAGGCGCACGATCAAGGACACGCACCGCTGGCCCAGCGCAGCTGTACTACTCTGGGTCATAGCGATCCGGAAGTAGTACAGGGTGAGCGGTTCGGCAACATCTCTAATTCTTATACATTTTATTTATCATGTTACTTTTATCACTGTCATTACCAATTCTGTATTTTGTATCATTTTAGTATTTTTCACTAATTATGTATCTTGTATATTAGTGTACATCATTGTCTGTATTATTATGTACCCCATATTCATTTCTTACTTTGTACAGAGCCACAGAATATGTTAGCGCTGTATGAATAAATAATAATGGGGTCCAGGGTGTATGTTTCACCTTTTGGCTCTCTGCTCCCCCCCCCCTTCCTCAGATGTAGTTGTTCCTCAGTATACAGACAACACATATATGGTATGGGGGGGAGGGGGGTACATGGTCTATATATTGTATGTGGGGTGGGGTGGAGTAAACAGAATAGATATTGGGGTACAATAGATATTGGGGTACAGGTCCCAGAGCTCTCCCCTCCCCCTCTGCATACAGACACATATAGGGCTGTGGGGTACAGTATTGGGGTACAAAAAATAGACACATAAGGGAGCATCTCTCACCTCCTAGCTCCTCCCCCCACTCCCTCAGATATGGCAGTTCCTCAGACATTTAGGGTTGGGGGAGGAGTTACAGTATTGGGGTACAGTGTAGAGCTATATTGGGGTACACGTCTTACCTCAGGGCTCTCCACTTCCCCGCGCACATAGCCGTTCTTCAGGCCGCAGTGGCCGTTCATAGCGACTCCCCCGATTTCTATGGTGCTACACCGCGGCATCTTCTCTCCTGTCACCGCCGCCACGCCCAGCCACCCCGATACCGGAACTAAGCGCCACCGACTCCGCCAATAGCGTCCGCCTACGTCACGAGGGCGGGAACACGAAGAAACCACTGCCGAGCGCCAATAGCAGAGCAGCAGGGCGGGGCGTAGCGGGGAGCGCCTGGTGACATCACGAGTGAGACTTGAACTGCGGTTACCCCAAGCGGTGGGTGTGGCCAAGTAATAAAGCGGGAAATGACTGAAATGTCAACACGGCCTCGTCCTGCCCCTCCGTTACCCGGGAGACGGCAGCCACGTGCCCAGCCCCTCACATCTGCCAACTTCTGCTTTAATAAGGGAGAGTGTGCCAGCGTGAGACTGGGGAGTCTGCACACTACCCGCATATACTATTCTATATATATTATAATTTTTAGAATATATCTATATGTACAAGCTGTCTCCTACTTACAGGCAGCTTCCGGGCCCATTCACACTTGCTGATCGCAAAACGCTAGCGATTTTGCTACCGGTTTGCTCTGGCGTTTTTGGCGATTAATGCCAAAAAAAAATCACCATTCACACCTGGCGATTTTTTAGCGATCGTGTTTTGCGCTTCTATAGCACTAAAACGCGATCGTCGGGAAATCGCCTAAAAATGGTGCAGGCTACGCGTTTGCGTTTAGCATTTTTGGGCAATTTGCAGGATTAGCGCAAATCGCCCAAATGAGAACGGGTCCATAGACTTTTATTACCCTAGCGCTTTGAAAAGCTCTAGCTTTTGAGCGTTTTGCCGAAATCATCAGCAAAACGCTTAAAGGGGAACTGAAGAGAGAGGTATATGGAGGCTGTCATGTTTATTTCCTTTTAGACAATACCAGTTGCCTGGCAGCCCTGCTGATCCTCTGCCTCTACTACTATTAGCCATAGCCCCTGAACAAGCATGCAGCAGATCAGGTGTTTCAGTGGTTCAGACTTATAAGTCTGATCTGACAAGACTAGCTGCATGCTTGTTTCTGGTTTTAATCATATACTACTGCAGAGAAATAGACCAGCAGGGCTGCCAGGCAACTGGTATTGATTAAAAGGAAATAAACATGACAGCCTCCATATACCTCTCTCTTCAGTTCCCCTTTAAGTGTGAATGTGCCCTTACTGAGATTGTAAGTTGAAATTCTTTGTAAATTGAGTCCTATTTTTGGACAGCTCTGGGTTTGAACATACAGACAATCCCCTACTTACACCAACTCAAATTACAACGTTTCTGAGATACAAACAACGTTGTCTTCATGTAGGTAATATAGACATATGGCAATGGTAGGGACTAGATTGTGAGCTCCTTTGAGGGACAGTTAGTGACAAGACAATATATATATATATACAAGACAATATATATATACATATATATACACACTGTACAGCGCTGCGTAATATATGTTGGCGCTATATAAATACTAAATAATAATAATGTAGGAATGATAAAATACTGTTTTTTATTATATTTATTTTTTTGTTGAATGTTACTATGCTGTTATAATCAGCCTAATCTAATTAAAGGGGACCTGAGATGTTCATTTATCCCCTCTTTTCCTTTAGATTGTAAACTTGAAAGGACAGGGCTCTCTCACCCTTTTGTGTCTTGAAATTTGTATTGTATTAATCATCATGTAATTTTTGTCACTATAATTATCAATTCTGTATTTTGTATCCATTCTGTATTTTGTACCAGTTCTGTATTTTGCATATTGATGTATACCATTGTCTGTATTATGCACTCCATGTTTGTTTTTTACTTTGTACAGCGCCACAGAGTATGTTGGCGCTTTGTGAATCAATAATAATTGATACTTACCTATCGCTTCCTTCAGCCGTGGGCTCCTCAGACATCCTCCTGGGCGGCTCAGTTCTTCTACAATCTTCACTGGTAAAAGGGACCAGTCACGTCAGCCACACTGCACATGCGTGGCCTGGCCGAACACGTTCTCTTAGGGCTGATTCACACTACAAGAGCTTTTTAAACGCCAGAGATTTTAAAAGCTCTTGCTATTGCAATCCTATGGGGGATTTTTACAAAATCACATCGCTCTAGTGTGAACACACACATAGCTAGGATAACATTAGCAGGAGCTTTTAAAATCACAAAACTCTTAGAAAAGCGCTTGTAGTGTGAATTAGCCCTTAGCCAGGAGTTTTCTGTGCCAGCATAGAATCTCCAGGAGGGAGCCCACGGCCTGAAGGAGGCTGGAGAAAGCCCCAGGTAAGTATAAATGCTGCTATTTAAAATGTCTCGTGCACTTTTTCCTCTAGCTCCTATTGTCAGTATAGTGGCTCAATCGCAGTTAGCGGTAAATGGGAGGAAACTTTATCCCGCCACAGAAATTGTGTTTCCTAGTGGAAAATATCTCTAAAACAGTTTAACTACTTTATCCACCACTACAGTATATCTACGTCCTCTGCGACTTCATCTAAGCCATGAGGACGTAGATATACGTCTTGTAGCTAAAGCCCAGCTATACATGATTGGGCTTGCTCCTGTGCACCTCCGACATTACTGTATCTGCTGGAGCACTAATTGGTAAAAAGGAATATATGTTCTCTTAGCCAATAAGATTGATTTTGACCATTAAAATTGATTTTATCTCCTCAGTTCATAGTGAAAAATACACACTGTAGAATTATTTCAGAATCAAATATCTTCACCATAAATTGTGACAGGAACATAATCTAAGTTTTGCTATAAATGGTAGAAATAGCCAAACAAAATCTGTGTTTTTTTATCTACAATAGTGCTTTTTATTTTTAAACTGGAATTGGTAAAACTGAGAAATAATGTGTTTTTTTGTATTTTTTTTCCTCTTTTTCCCATTAAAATGCATAGAAAACAAAATTGAGGGGAAAAATGCCATACAATGGAAGCCTAGAGATTGTCTTGAAAAAAAACTGTATATATTTCATTTAGGTGTCATAAGTAAGGATAATGTTATTTGCTGATTAAATAGGGACATAGATTTAGGTAACATTCACCTGTGGGACATTATTGTCTTGCGTAAAGTCATTATAACGCAGTTTAACGCACTGTTATGTTAAAGGGACTCCGAGCAGTGCAAAAACTATGGAAAGATGCATATCATTTTAACTCTCCTGGCGGTTTGGCAAAATCCGCCAGGGGGCAGCAAATACGTTTTTTTTAATTTTTTGTTTTTTTTCTGCTCAGCGGCAACCCCCCAAAGAACGGGATCTCCTGGAGGGCTTCCCCCGTCGCCATGGCGACGGGGCGGGATGACGTCACCGACGTCGTGACGTCAAAGGGGACTCCGATCCACCCCACGGCGCTGCCTGGCACTGATTGGCCAGGCAGCGCACGGAGTCTGGGGGGGGGGGCGGCTGCGGCGACGCGTATAGCGGCGGATCGGCGGGTAGCGGCGGCGATCGGGCACTGCACGCAGCTAGCAAAGTGCTAGCTGCGTGCAACAACAAAAAAAATTATGCAAATCGGCCCAGCGGGGCCTGAGCGGTACAAAGAGGTATACTTTTCATTGCCTATATGCTCCACTGTATCTACTGTATGCTACGGTAATGAAGCATTAATATGCCACCCATTTTTTGCGTTGCGTGGTACTGCGACTTTAACATCGCCTTACAAAGCAACGCCCCGCGGTGAATATGCCCAAAAGGAAAAAAAATGCTTGGGTCCATAAGGGGGAAGCAAAGTCTGGATGCGAAGTAGATAAAAACGAATTGAAAATAACCAAAAAGACATAGTTTATACTATGTCCAGATCCAGAGTTGTCTGAAAGTAAATCCTTTATCTACGGTTCACCGTGTTTAACACAGGACTCAACTTACAAATTCAACTTACAAACAATCTCCCAGAATAGAACCTGTTTGTAAGTAGGGAACTGCCTGTACACAGGGCCGGTTTAAGCAACAATGGGGCCCCAGGGCAAAATAAACCTGGGGGGCCCCCCCAACAGATACCCCGGAGCAAAAATTGGCATTAAGGGACCTTTTTTGCAGCTGGTATAGTAAGGGTGTGAAGTCCCAATCGGTCGGAGCTCCACATTCTGGTTACCCCAGCCTGCATGGGGGACAAGGGGTTAAAAAGTTTCAGGAGGGGGGAACCCACAAAATTTAAAAAAAAAATTCCCACACTCTAAAAAAAAAAAAATTAGGAAAATAGGAAAAAAATGCCAGGGATCTTCATACAGCCATATTGCGGCTGTATAGCGATCCCTGGCCAAAGCGCTGCGGCTGCGTATAGACCCCCTGGAAACCCTGTCAGGAAATGTATTGCTCTTTCTTTTGATACATGTAAGATTACACTACCGTTAGGTACTAAAAGTGACATTTACCGCATTTAAAAGTATACTTTTTTCCTTCGAAACTTTAAAATCGATTTTCTCAAAAACTATAAGGTCTTTTTGAAAAATTGTTTTTTCCTCTTATTCCTAATGATCTCCTTAACATATCTTGCAAGGGATAGGGTTTCTAGAATTTAAGGTGGATTTGCTATTAACCATTAAAGTTGGCTGGTTTTGAAATGTGTATTTTTTTTCCTTTGAAACTTTAAAAATCTATAAGGAACTATAAGGTCGGTTGTAGCCACTGGGGGCCCCTACAAGCTCTGGGGCCCTGGGGCAGCTGCCTCCTTTGCCTCTATGGTAGCGCCGTGACGGTGTAATGCCGATTTATGCTTCCTATCGAGACATGCTGAAAACCGATCTGGGCATGTGCACCAGCACTTGAGCTCAGTTTGCCTGATATCCTTCCGCCGGCTTGTCGATAATAACTACTACTAAGCATCCCATAGGAGCAGGTTAGGAGAGGTTGTAGGTTAGTGTTAGGAGTAGAAAAGGGAGGTTAGCGTTAGGAGAACAGATGGGAGGGTTAGCGTTAGGATAGGAGAGGGGGTAGAGTTAGGGTTAGGAGTGGAGAAGGGTGAGTAAGTTAGGCAGACCAGTAGCATATCTCGATAAAATTGCATATTTAGACACCTTGTCTATCGATTGACACTACCAGATTAGACCAGGTAGTACATTTCGACAAAGTAGGACAACTCGGCACTACACCGGCCCTGCCTGTACACTATTAACTAGGTTTTTTTGTAGGTTTCGATGTGCAATTAATATCTTTAAGTGGTGTTTAACAGTTTATACAATAATGTCACATTTAAAATCAAAACTGTATAAAAAAACAAAAACAGTACTGTATATTTTGTACATGAAGATAACTTTGTTTGTATCTCTGAGATGCTGTAACTTGAGTTGTTTGTAAGTAGGGTTACTCCTGAAATATAAGCTAAGGATGAGGGCCATGTCCCACTGCTTGTCACCTACCATCCACACTTGAAAATCTTAAAGTGTACCTAAGGCAGACCTCTGGTTAAAAAAATACATACTTAACTAAGAATAGGGAAGCCTCTGGATCCTATAGACGCTTCCCACACTGTCCTAAAGTTTCCCGTTGCAGAGCGCGGTCCCCAAAGTGGTTGTTGGTAAGAAGATGAGGGCCGCACACCTTGTAAGGCACGAGCACAGCCGCACTGCGCCTTAGCAAGTACAGCCACGCCTGCGCAGTAAGCCAGAGTTGTTCGTGCTCAGGTGTGGCCGTGCTTGTGTAGGTACAGCATAGCCACACTCTGCCAAAAGAGGAATGCAGCCAATAATAAATATTTCCTATATTCTTTACAAAAGCTTTCTCTGTAAGGGATCCATACAAAGATGACGGCTGGCCTCCTTATCTATTTGAACACTCTTTTGGCAGTTGAGCTAAGCTTCACAGATTTCAGCCTCTCATGTAAAATAGGCCTTGGGCTCAAAATGGGGCACAACGTGTGAAATAGAGGGGCTGTGCCCTGAAGTGTCTCAATATCATGTTACTTCCTGTGTTACCTATAGGCATGAGTCATGTTACTTCCTGTTACCGAAGGGACAGGGGTCATGTTACTTCCGGTTACCTGAGGGACGGGTCATGTTACTTCCTGTTACCTGAGGGACAGGGGTCATGTTACTTCCTGTTACCTGAGGGACAGGGGTCATGTTACTTCCTGTTACCTGAGGGACAGGGGTCATGTTACTTCCTGTTACCTGAGGGACAGGGGTCATGTTACTTCCTATTACCTGAGGGACAGAGGTCATGTTACTTCCTGTTACCTGAGGAACGGGTCATGTTTCTTCCTGTGGGACGATCAATTTTTGCCACAAATCGATCATAATGATCAAACTGCTGGTAAAAATTGATGCATAAATGGCCAGCTAAAGTCTACATATACAGATCCAATTTTAATTTGCCAGTTACTGACCAATTTTACCACCTACATGCAGTATAAGGGCCAACAGATTGTGAATACTATGACCAGGTTGTGTAGATAAACTCTCGTACTACATGGAAATGGTACTATTGACCAGGGATGCTCATCCGGATCCCGGGTACCCGGATTAACCCGGGTATCCAACCATTTGCTGCTATCCGGGTCAGATCCGGATTCTGGATACATGGGCCAATATCCGGATAGCTCTATGCGGGTATCTGGCCACATAATCCGGATACCCGCTACCACCAGCCGCACCACTCAACCCCCAACAGCCACAGGGAGAAAAGCCACAGCATCCCATTCAGGCCGCAGGGGAATCTTCACCTCCCCAATCTGGCGGTTTTTCACTCTGCCCTCATTGGACAGCGAGTTTGCCATATGCAATGCGTGCAAACTACAGATGAGCAGAGGTTGTGACCCCTCCAAGTATGGCACCTCCAGCTTCATCACCCATCTGGCCAAAAAACATGTTGTTGAGCATGAGGGGCTGAAGCAAGCTGGCGCTGGCTCCCGCCCCCACGGTGCCACAGGCCACTGCTGCTGATACCACCACCTATATTCAACCCAAAACATAATTGCGGACTTGCGGTGTCATTTTTGGAGGTGTCTGGGCTGAAAACTGTCATGTCCCAGTTGTGCGATTGGACTTTGGACACAATGTGGGCTGCACGACCGCTGTCTGGAACCTAGTCCTGATGTTAATTGACAGCTTTTTTTTTTTTTTATTTTATTTCCACCAAATAATAAATTAGTGTTTCCCTTTAAAAACACATGATGCTACATGCATCATTTACCATAAAAACCCTTTTAAAGCTATTTAAAGGGCACTTCCGGTTTTTCTATCCGGGTACCCGAATAGGGTAATTTGGTTGGATAACCGAATTCACTCGGATATCCGCAAGGTCGGATCCGGATACCCAAATCGGATCCAGGTATCTGGGTACCCGGATCTGGATCCGGGCGGGTATTAAAAAGTACTACCCGAGCAACCCTGCTATTGACCAGCCAATATTGGATGTGTGTACCGGGATTCACAACAGATCCTGCTCTGTGCAGCAAAGTTTGGGTTTCTGGTGCAGTTCATGCTCCAAGCAGGGTGCCATTGCCATGGATGTAGAGTGAAATGGACAGATCGTGGATCGCGTTTATTGAAGGATGGTATAGTGTATGCACACCGGCTGCCCTGTGACGTCCGGCAGATAAGGGCGTAAATGGGAGGAGACTAGCGTGTACGGCTAATGACGAGTCTCTGCTGGAGGGAGATAAGATATCGGTCAGCCAGCACAACCCTGGCACTCACCATTGTACCCTGTGGCAACCAATCAGGAGTTAGCGTTACTTAACCCATACCTGACCAGCATGTGTTATACATTCACAGATATCCCGCTGTACTCTGACATCCTCAGCTGGGTCATATCAGAAAATAGATGTTAATAAACTTACTGAGCTAGTGGATGTGTCACTGCAGTCTAGATTGTTTTCTGTTCTAATTACCGTTACCCAATCTGTGCTATATTCAGATATAACCCATCAAGGTTGCAAACTACTCGACAGCATAAACGGAGCAACAGTGTTACTGCCCTACCCCATAGTACAGAACATGCTGCTCATCCTCCCCTCTCCATAGTACAGAACATGCTACTCATCCTCCCCTCTCCATAATACAGAGCATGCTGCTCATCCTCCCCTCTCCATAGTACAGAACATGCTGCTCATCCTTCTCCTGCCCTCCCCATACTACAAAACATGCTGCTCATCCTCCCCTCTCCATACTACAGAACATGCTGCTCATCCTCCCCTCTCCATACTAAAGAACATGCTGCTCATCCTCCCCTCTCCATAGTACAGAACAGGCTGCTCATCCTCCCCTCTCCATACTACAGAACAGGCTGCTCATCCTCCCCTCTCCATAATACAGAGCATGCTGCTCATCCTCCCCTCTCCATAGTACAGAACATGCTGCTCATCCTCCCCTCTCCATAGTACAGAACATGCTACTCATCCTCCCCTCTCCATAATACAGAGCATGCTGCTCATCCTCCCCTCTCCATAGTACAGAACATGCTGCTCATCCTTCTCCTGCCCTCTCCATACTACAAAACATGCTGCTCATCCTCCCCTCTCCATACTACAGAACATGCTGCTCATCCTCCCCTCTCCATACTAAAGAACATGCTGCTCATCCTCCCCTCTCCATAGTACAGAACAGGCTGCTCATCCTCCCCTCTCCATACTACAGAACAGGCTGCTCATCCTCCCCTCTCCATACTACAGAACAGGCTGCTCATCCTCCCCTCTCCATAATACAGAACATGCTCCTCCCCCTCCCCTCTCCATAGTACAGAACATACTGCTCATCCTCCCCTCTCCATACTACAGAACATGCTGCTCATACTCGCCTCTCCATACTACAGAACATGCTGCTCATCCTCCCCTCTCCATACTACAGAACATGCTGCTCATCCTTCCCCTCCTTACTACAGAACATGCTGCTCATCCTCCCCTCTCCATACTACAGAACAGGCTGCTCATCCTTCCCTCTCCATACTACAGAACAGGCTACTCATCCTTCCCCTCCTTACTACAGAACAGGCTGCTCATCCTCCCCTCTCCATACTACAGAACAGGCTGCTCATCTTTCCCTCTCCATACTACAGAACAGGCTGCTCATCCTTCCCTCTCCATACTACAGAACAGGCTGCTCATCCTTCCCTCTCCTTACTACAGAACAGGCTGCTCATCCTCCCCTCTCCATACTACAGAACAGGCTGCTCATCCTCCCCTCTCCATAGTAAAGAACATGCTGCTCATCCTCCCCTCTCCATAGTACAGAACATGCTACTCATCCTCCCCTCTCCATAATACAGAACATGCTGCTCATCCTTCTCCTGCCCTCTCCATACTACAAAACATGCTGCTCATACTCCCCTCTCCAAAGTAGAGAACATGCTACTAATCCTCCCCCTCCCCTCTCCATACTACAGAACATGCTGCTCATCCTCCCCTCTCCATACTACAGAACAGGCTGCTCATCCTCCCCTCTCCATACTACAGAACATGCTGCTCATCCTCCCCTCCCCTTTCCATAATACAGAACATGCTCCTCCCCCTCCCCTCTCCATAGTACAGAACAGGCTGCTCATCCTCCCCTCTCCATACTACAGAACATGCTGCTCATCCTCCCCTCTCCATACTACAGAACAGGCTGCTCATCCTTCCCTCTCCATACTACAGAACAGGCTGCTCATCCTCCCCTCTCCATACTACAGAACATGCTGCTCATCCTCCCCTCTCCATAATACAGAATATGCTGCTCATCCTTCCCTCTCCATACTACAGAACAGGCTGCTCATCCTCCCCTCTCCATACTACAGAACAGGCTGCTCATCCTTCCCTCTCCATACTACAGAACAGGCTGCTCATCCTCCCCTCTCCATACTACAGAACATGCTGCTCATCCTCCCCTCCCCATACTACAGAATATGCTGCTCATCCTTCCCTCTCCATACTACAGAACAGGCTGCTCATCCTCCCCTCTCCATACTACAGAACAGGCTGCTCATCCTCCCCTCTCCATACTACAGAACAGGCTGCTCATCTTTCCCTCTCCATACTACAGAACAGGCTGCTCATCCTCCCCTTCCCTCTCCATAGTACATAACATGCTCCTCCCCCTCCCCTCTCCATAGTACAGAACATGCTGCTCATCCTCCCCTCTCCATACTACAGAACATGCTGCTCATACTCGCCTCTCCATACTACAGAACAGGCTGCTCATCCTCCCCTCTCCATACTACAGAACAGGCTGCTCATCCTCCCCTCTCCATACTACAGAACATGCTGCTTATCCTCCCCTCTCCATACTACAGAACATGCTGCTCATCCTTCCCTCTCCATACTACAGAACAGGCTACTCATCCTCCCCTCTCCATACTACACAACATGCTGCTCATCCTCCCCTCTCCATACTACAGAACATGCTGCTCATCCTTCCCTCTCCATAGTACAGATCATGCTGCTCATCCTCCCCTCTCCATACTACACAACATGCTGCTCATCCTCCCCTCTCCATACTACAGAACAGGCTGCTCATCCTTCCCTCTCCATACTACTCAACAGGCTGCTCATCCTCCCCTCTCAATACTACAGAACAGGCTGCTCATCCTCCCTCTCCATACTACAGAACATGCTGCTCATCCTCCCCTCTCCATACTACAGAACAGGCTGCTCATCCTCC
The DNA here is from genome assembly GCF_040937935.1 of Hyperolius riggenbachi. Lineage (NCBI taxonomy): Eukaryota > Metazoa > Chordata > Amphibia > Anura > Hyperoliidae > Hyperolius > Hyperolius riggenbachi. The sequence goes on along the minus strand of NC_090654.1, from coordinate 264,750,404 downwards.
CCTCTCCATTCTACAGAACATGCTGCTCATCCTCCCCTCTCCAAAGTAGAGAACATGCTACTAATCCTCCCCTCTCCATACTACAGAACATGCTGCTCATCCTCCCCTCTCCATACTAAAGAACATGCTGCTCATCCTTCCCTCTCCATACTACAGAACATGCTGCTCATCCTTCCCTCTCCATACTACAGAACAGGCTGCTCATCCTTCCCTCTCCATACTACAGAACAGGCTGCTCATCCTCCCCTCTCCATACTACAGAACAGGCTGCTCATCCTCCCCTCTCCATACTACAGAACATGCTGCTCATCCTCCCCTCCCCTCTCCATAATACAGAACATGCTCCTCCCCCTCCCCTCTCCATAGTACAGAACATGCTGCTCATCCTCCCCTCTCCATACTACAGAACATGCTGCTCATACTCGCCTCTCCATACTACAGAACAGGCTGCTCATCCTCCCCTCTCCATACTACAGAACATGCTGCTCATCCTCCCCTCTCCATACCACAGAACATGCTGCTCATCCTTCCCTCTCCATACTACAGAACAGGCTGCTCATCCTCCCCCTCCTTACTACAGAACAGGCTGCTCATCCTCCCCTCTCCATAATACAGAACAGGCTGCTCATCCTTCCCTCTACATACTACAGAACAGGCTGCTCATCCTTCCCTCTCCATACTACAGAACATGCTAATAGAACCTGTTTGTAAGTAGGGAACTGCCTGTACACAGGGCCGGTTTAAGCAACAATGGGGCCCCAGGGCAAAATAAACCTGGGGGGCCCCCCCAACAGATACCCCGGAGCAAAAATTGGCATTAAGGGACCTTTTTTGCAGCTGGTATAGTCAGGGTTTGAAGCCCCAATCGGTCGGAGCTCCACATTCTGGCTACCCCAGCCTGCATGGGGGACAAGGGGTTAAAAAGTTTCAGGAGGGGAGACCCCACATAATTTAAATAAAAAAAAATTCCCACACTCTAACAAAAAAAAAATTAGGAAAATAGGAAAAAAATGCCAGGGATCTTCATACAGCCATATTGCGGCTGTATAGCGATCCCTGGCCAAAGCGCTGCGGCTGCGTATGGACCCCCTGGAAACCCTGTCAGAAAATGTATTGCTCTTTCTTTTGATACATGTAAAATTACACTACCGTTAGGTACTAAAAGTGACATTTACCGCATTTAAAAGTATACTTTTTTCCTATAACTATATAGGAACTATAAGGTCGATTTGAATTTTTTTTTCCTCTTGTAGCCACTGGGGGCCCCTACAAGCTCTGGGGCCCTGGGGCAGCTGCCTCCTTTGCCTCTATGGTAGCGCCGGCCCTGCCTGTACACTATTAACTAGTTTTTTTGTAGGTTTCAATGTGCAATTAATATCTTTAAGTGATGTTTAACAGTTTATACAATAATGTCACATTTAAAATCAAAACTGTATAAAAAAACAACAACCAGTACTGTATATTTTGTACATGACGATAACTTTGTTTGTACCTCTGAGATGCTGTAACTTGAGTTGTTTGTAAGTAGGGTTACTCCTGAAATATAAGCTAAGGATGAGGGCCATGTCCCACTGCTTGTCACCTACCATCCACACTTGAAAATCTTAAAGTGTACCTAAGGCAGACCTCTGGTTAAAAAATACATACTTAACTAAGAATAGGGAAGCCCCTGGATCCTATAGACGCTTCCCACACTGTCCTAAAGTCCCCCGTTGCAGAGCGCGGTCCCCAAAGTGGTTGTTGGTAAGAAGATGAGGGCCGCACACCATGTAAGACACGAGCACAGCTGTACTGCGCCTTAGCAAGTACAGCCACGCCTGCGCAGTAAGCCAGAGTTGTTCGTGCTCAGGTGTGGCCGTGCTTGTGTAGGTACAGCATAGCCACACTCTGCCAAAAGAGGAATGCAGCCAATAATAAATATTTCCTATATTCTTTACAAAAGCTTTCTCTGTAAGGGATCCATACAAAGATGACGGCTGGCCTCCTTATCTATTTGAACACTATTTTAGCAGTTGAGCTAAGCTTCACAGATTTCAGCCTCTCATGTAAAATAGGCCTTGGGCTCAAAATGGGGAACAACGTGTGAAATAGAGGGGCTGTGCCCTGAAGTGTCTCAATATCATGTTACTTCCTGTGTTACCTATAGGCATGGGTCATGTTACTTCCTGTTACCTAAGGGACAGGGGTCATGTTACTTCCGGTTACCTGAGGGACGGTCATGTTACTTTCTGTTACCTGAGGGACAGGGGTGATGTTACTTCCTGTTACCTGAGGGACAGGGGTCATGTTACTTCCTGTTACCTGAGGGACAGGGGTCATGTTACTTCCTGTTACCTGAGGGACAGAGGTCATGTTACTTCCTGTTACCTGAGGAACGGGTCATGTTTCTTCCTGTGGGACGATCAATTTTTGCCACAAATCGATCATAATGATCAAACTGCTGGTAAAAATTGATGCATAAATGGCCAGCTAAAGTCTACATATACAGATCCAATTTTAATTTGCCAGTTACTGACCAATTTTACCACCTACATGCAGTATAAGGGCCAACAGATTGTGAATACTATGACCAGGTTGTGTAGATAAACTCTCGTACTACATGGAAATGGTACTATTGACCAGGGATGCTGCTCATCCGGATCCCGGGTACCCGGATTAACCCGGGTATCCAACCATTTGCTGCTATCCGGGTCAGATCCGGATTCTGGATACCTGGGCCAATATCCGGATAGCTCTATGCGGGTATCTGGCCGCATAATCCGGATACCCGCTACCACCAGCCGCACCATTCAACCCCCAACAGCCACAGGGAGAAAAGCCACAGCATCCCATTCAGGCCGCAGGAGAATCTTCACCTCCCCAATCTGGCGGTTTTTCACTCTGCCCTCATTGGACAGCAAGTTTGCCATATGCAATGCGTGCAAACTACAGATGAGCAGAGGTTGTGACCCCTCCAAGTATGGCACCTCCAGCTTCATCACCCATCTGGCCAAAAAACATGTTGTTGAGCATGAGGGGCTGAAGCAAGCTGGCGCTGGCGCTGGCTCCCACCCCCACGGTGCCACAGGCCACTGCTGCTGATACCACCACCTATATTCAACCCAAAACATAATTGTGGACTTGCGGTGTCATTTTGGAGGTGTCTGGGCTGAAAACTGTCATGTCCCAGTTGTGCGATTGGACTTTGGACACAATGTGGGCTGCATGACCGCTGTCTGGAACCTAGTCCTGATGTTAATTGACAGCTTTTTTTTTTTAATTTTATTTCCACCAAATAATAAATTAGTGTTTCCCTTTAAAAACACATGATGCTACATGCATCATTTACCATAAAAACCCTTTTAAAGCTATTTAAAGGGCACTTCCGGTTTTTCTATCCTGGTACCCGAATAGGGTAATTTGGTTGGATATCCGAATTCACTCGGATATCCGCAAGGTCGGATCCGGATACCCAAATCGGATCCAGGTATCTGGGTACCCGGATCTGGATCCGGGCGGGTATTAAAAAGTACTACCCGAGCAACCCTGCTATTGACCAGCCAATATTGGATGTGTGTACCGGGATTCACAACAGATCCTGCTCTGTGCAGCAAAGTTTGGGTTTCTGGTGCAGTTCATGCTCCAAGCAGGGTGCCATTGCCATGGATGTAGAGTGAAATGGACAGATCGTGGATCGCGTTTATTGAAGGATGGTATAGTGTATGCACACTGGCTGCCCTGTGACGTCCGGCAGATAAGGGCGTAAATGGGAGGAGACTAGCGTGTACGGCTAGTGACGAGTCTCTGCTGGAGGGAGATAAGATATCGGTCAGCCAGCACAACCCTGGCACTCACCATTGTACCCTGTGGCAACCAATCAGGAGTTATCGTTACTTAACGCATACCTGACCAGGATGTGTTATACATTCACAGATATCCCGCTGTACTCTGACATCCTCAGCTGGGTCATATCAGAAAATAGATGTTAATAAACTTACTGAGCTAGTGGATGTGTCACTGCAGTCTAGATTGTTTTCTGTTCTAATTACCGTTACCCAATCTGTGCTATATTCAGATATAACCCATCAAGGTTGCAAACTACTCGACAGCATAAACGGAGCAACAGTGTTACTGCCCTACCCCATAGTACAGAACATGCTGCTCATCCTCCCCTCTCCATAGTACAGAACATGCTACTCATCCTCCCCTCTCCATAATACAGAGCATGCTGCTCATCCTCCCCTCTCCATAGTACAGAACATGCTGCTCATCCTTCTCCTGCCCTCTCCATACTACAAAACATGCCGCTCATCCTCCCCTCTCCAAAGTAGAGAACATGCTACTAATCCTCCCCCTCCCCTCTCCATACTACAGAACATGCTGCTCATCCTCCCCTCTCCATACTACAGAATAGGCTGCTCATCCTTCCCTCTCCATACTACAGAACAGGCTGCTCATCCTCCCCTCTCCATACTACAGAACAGGCTGCTCATCCTCCCCTCTCCATACTACAGAACATGCTGCTCATCCTCCCCTCCCCTCTCCATAGTACAGAACATGCTCCTCCCCCTCCCCTCTCCATAGTACAGAACATGCTGCTCATCCTCCCCTCTCCATACTACAGAACATGCTGCTCATACTCGCCTCTCCATACTACAGAACAGGCTGCTCATCCTCCCCTCTCCATACTACAGAACATGCTGCTCATCCTCCCCTCTCCATACTACAGAACATGCTGCTTATCCTTCCCTCTCCATACTACAGAACAGGCTGCTCATCCTCCCCTCTCCATACTACAGAACAGGCTGCTCATCATCCCCTCTCCATACTACAGAACATGCTGCTCATCCTCCCCTCTCCATACTACAGAACATGCTGCTCATCCTTCCCTCTCCATACTACAGAACAGGCTGCTCATCCTTCCCTCTCCATACTACAGAACAGGCTGCTCATCCTCCCCTCCCCTCTCCATACTACAGAACATGCTGCTCATCCTCCCCTCTCCATACTACAGAACATGCTGCTTATCCTTCCCTCTCCATACTACAGAACAGGCTGCTCATCCTCCCCTCTCCATACTACAGAACAGGCTGCTCATCATCCCCTCTCCATACTACAGAACATGCTGCTCATCCTCCCCTCTCCATACTACAGAACATGCTGCTCATCCTCCCCTCTCCATACTACAGAACATGCTGCTCATCCTTCCCTCTCCATACTACAGAACAGGCTGCTCATCCTTCCCTCTCCATACTACAAAACAGGCTGCTCATCCTCCCCTCCCCTCTCCATAATACAGAATATGCTGCTCATCCTCCCCCTCCCATCTACATAATACAGAACATGCTGCTCATCCTCCCCTCTCCATACTACAGAACATGCTGCTCATCCTCTCCCTCCCCTCTCCATAGTACAGAGCATGCTGCTTATCCTCCCCTCTCCATACTACAGAACAGTCTGCTCATCCTCCCCTCTCCATACTACAGAACACGCTGCTCATCCTCCACTCTCCATACTACAGAACATGCTGCTCATCCTCCCCTCCCCTCTCCATAATACAGAACATGCTGCTCATCCTCCCCTCTTCTCTCCATAACACAGAATATGCTGCTCATCCTCCCCTCTCCATACTACATACCATGCTGCTTATCTTCCTCTCTCCATACTACAGAACATGCTGCTCATCCTCCCCTCTCCATACTACAGAACATGCTGCTCATCCTCCCCTCTCCATACTACAGAACATGCTGCTCATCCTCCCCTCTCCATACTACAGAACAGGCTGCTCATCCTTCCCTCTCCATAGTACAGAACAGGCTGCTCATCCTCCCCTCTCCATACTACACAACATGCTGCTCATCCTCCCCTCTCCATACTACAGAACATGCTGCTCATCCTGCCCTCCCCTCTCCATAATACAGAACATGCTGCTCATCCTCCCCTCTCCATAACACAGAATATGCTGCTCATCCTCCCCTCTCCATACTACAGAACATGCTGCTCATCCTCCCCTCTCCATACTACAGAACACGCTGCTCATCCTCCCCTCTCCATGCTACAGAACATGCTGCTCATCTTCCCCCTCCCCTCTCCAGAATACAGAACATGCTGCTCATCCTCACCTCTCCATACTACATAACATGCTGCTCATCCTCACCTCTCCATACTACAGAACACGCTGCTCATCCTCCCCTCTCCATACTACAGAACACGCTGCTCATCCTCCCCCTCCTCTCTCCATACTACAGAACACGCTGCTCATCTTCCCCCTCCCCTCTCCATAATACAGGACACGCTGCTCATCTTCTCCCTCCCCTCTCCATAATACAGAACACACTGCTCATCTTCCCCCTCCCCTCTCCATAATACAGAACACGCTGCTCATCTTCCTCCTCCCCTCTCCATAATACAGAACACGCTGCTCATCCTCACCCCTCCCCTCTCCATAATACAGAACACGCTGCTCATCCTCACCCCTCCCCTCTCCATAATGCAGAACACTCTGCTCACCCCCCCCCTTTGCGTACAGAACATGCTGCATGTTCCGTCACTGGCTACAGGGTACTGGAAAATTACCTACCGCCCCTTCCAAGCTAGACCTTCCATCTGTTATGATCAGTAATTTTGACCCATTGCGGACAGAAATGACTAGGCAGCAGTGGTGAGGAATCGATCTCTGTGATCTCATGGTGCCCCTCATGGTTCAATAAAAATGTTCGATTTTTCAGTTTATTCGACCAAAACGATCGAATCAAGTGAAAGTTGAAAATAATTTTTTTTTTAGATCAAGAAAAACGAACGATTATCTCGTTTTTTCATGAAAAATCTAATCGAACATGTTGGAAAAATCTTTGTATCCGATCCGGAATAATCGAACGAAATTATCTAATCGGAAAAAAAAAGAAAAAATGGTGCCATGTATGGGCACCTTCACTGTAATCAAATCCGCAGGAAAATTTTTTATTATTATAGGGCATACATGTCAAACCTTGGCCCGTGGGCCAGATCTGGCCCTTGGAGCCATCAGATTTGACCCTCAGGTGGTTTTCCCACTTTGCATTATGTTTGGCCCTCTCTAGACCACCAGAGAAGCTATATTTGAGGGTAAGTCCTAGATCACCAGGGAAGCCATATGGGGAAGCACTAAACATTAGGGAATTGTATAGGGGAGGGAGGACCACTAAACACCAGGGAACTGTATAGATGAGGGGAAGAGGACCACTAAACACCAGGGAACTGTATAGATGAGGGGAAGAGGACCACTAAACACCAGGGAACTGAATAGGGGAAGGAGGGGGGGGGCATCAGGGTCGGTTTAAGCAACAATGGGGCCCCAGGGCAAAATAAACCTGGGGGGGCCCCCAACATATACCCCGGAGCAAAAATCGGCATTAGGGGACCTTTTTTGCAGCTAGTATAGTCAGGGTGTGAAGTCCCAATCGGTTGGAGCTCCACATTCTGGCTACCCCAGCCTGCATGGGGGACAAGGGGTTAAAAAGTTTCAGGAGGCGGGACCCCACATAATTAAAAAAAAAAAATTCCCATACTCTAAACATAAAAAAAAATTGGGAAAATAGGAAAAAATGCCAGGGATCTTCATACAGCCATATTGCGGCTGTATAGCGATCCCTGGCCAAAGCGCTGCAGCTGCGTATAGACCCCCTGGAAACCCCGTCAGGAAATTTATTGCGCTTTCGTTTGATGCATGTAAATTACACTACCGTTAGGTTTGCTACTAAAAGTGACATTTACCGCATTTAAAAGTATACTTTTTTCCTTCGAAACTTTAAAATCGATTTTCTCAAAAACTATAAGGTCTTTTTGAAAAATTGTTTTTTCCTCTTATTCCTAATGATCTCCTTAACATATCCTGCAAATTTAGGGTTTCTAGCATTTAAGGTGGATTTGCTATTAACCATTAAATTCGGCAGGTTTTTAAATGTGTATTTTTTCCCTTTGAAACTTAAAATCGATTTTCTCAAAAACTATAAGGCCGATTTGAAATTTTTTTATTTCCTCTTGTAGCCACTGGGGGCCTCTACAAGCTCTGGGGCCCTGGGGCAGCTGCCTCCTTTGCCTTTATGGTAGCGCCGGCCCTGGGGGGCATTAAACAGCAGGGAACTGTAGAGGATGGTTGGAGGGGGCTATTAGACACCAAGGAACTTTATAAGGGTGGCCACTAGAGATTGGTCCGCGACTTGGTCCAAGAGCTCAATTTCGGCCCACTTTGTATTGTGAGTTTGACACCTCCGTTATATGGGCACCTCTAGACTGGGCTCCTCTGAGGGACTGACTTGCCCTCTGTAAAGTGCTGCAGGAGAGATCACTGCTGTATAAATATGTAATAGTATTTGGGAAGCGTGAGGCGACACGACGACAGAGTGAGATGAGGCCGCTACCTGCTGGTGACGCACAGCGCCTGTGTGACTTGTGTTCCTGTCTATCTGTTATCACACAGAGCTACGTAGACCTGTGATGTACTCTGCTAGGTGAACAGTAACCAGGTGACCAGCGTCATTAGTAATCCGATACCCAGGCTGACAGGTCACCAGATCCGTGCCCGCTGCAGTGTGGTCACCACATAGGTGCTGCTCCTGGCTCATAAACACCATGATGCAGAAAGTTACTGTGTGTACACCGATTACCTCACAACACAGGGATAGAGTGACACCGTCAGCATAAACCAGTGACAGAGCCAAACACACGTATAATAATCATAGTGTGCGACTGTGGTGAGGACATTATTCTGGTGCAGAGACTGATGGGAATGGATCAGTGATCTCTGTACAGCGCTGTGGAATAGAGATGGCCCGAACGGGAACCAATGAACTTCCGTGGTTCGCGATCGCGGAGAACCGCAAACTTTTGCGGAAGTTCGATTCGCCCCCATAGTGCATCATTAACCTCCTCGGCGTTCTATTGAGATCGCCAGGGAGGCTGCGGGAGGGTTTTTTTTTAATTAAAAACTGAAAGTTGGCTGCATGAAAGCCCACTAGAGGGCGCTCCGGAGGCGTTCTTCCGATCGCCTCCGGCGCCCATAATAAACAAGGAAGGCCGCAATGAGCGGCCTTCCTTGTTTTGCTTAGATCGTCGCCATGGCGACGAGCGGAGTGACGTCATGGACGTCAGCCGACGTCCTGACGTCAGCCGCCTCCGATCCAGCCCTTAGCGCTGGCCGGAACTTTTTGTTCCGGCTGCGCAGGGCTCAGGCGGCTAGGGGGGCCCTCTTTCGCCGCTGCTCGCGGCGAATCGCCGCAGAGCGGCGGCGATCAGGCAGCACACGCGGCTGGCAAAGTGCCGGCTGCGTGTGCTGCACTTTATTTGATAAAAATCGGCCCAGCAGGGCCTGAGCGGCAGCCTCCGGCGGTGATGGACGAGCTGAGCTCGTCCATACCGCTCAGGAGGTTAAGGTCAACTTTGACCCTCTACATCACAGTCAGCAGGCACATTGTAGCCAATCAGGCTACACTCCCTCCTGGAGCCCCCCCCCCCCCCCCTTATAAAAGGCAGGCAGCATCAGGCATTGGACTCACTCGTGTGCCTGCAGTAATTAGAGAAGGGAGAGGTTGCTGCAGATACAGTGGGTTGCAAACGCTGTCCATCTAATCTGACTGAGCTGGAGCTGTTTTGCAAAGAACATTGGGCAAGGATTTCAGTCTCTAGATGTGCAAAGCTGGTAGAGACATACCCTAAAAGACTGGCAGCTGTAATTGCAGCAAAAGGTGGTTCTACAAAGTATTGACTCAGGGGTCCAAATAATTACGCACACCCCAATTTGCAGTTATTTGTAAAAAGTGTTTGGAATGATGTATGATTTTCGATCCACTTCTCACATGTACACCACTTTGTATTGGTCTTTCGCGTGGAATTTCAATAAAATTGATGCATGTTTGTGACAGTAATGTGACAAAATGTGGAAAACTTCAAGGGGGCCGAATACTTTTGCAACCCACTGTACATTAGCGAAAGCTTAGTTAGGCTCTTGTAGGCTTGTTAGCTTGCTTCTTGCTGATTCTTATTGCTAAAAAGCACCCCTCAACAGCTCTTTTGAGAGCTAATGTTGTTCTTGTGATTTTTTTTTTTGTGTGTGTGGCCCACTTGCATTATATACAGCCCTGTTAGTTAGTCGCAGCTGGCCTTTGGCACCTTAATTCCTACTGTGCCACTGCCAGGCCCATCATATTCAGAGACTACCTGTGTGTGTGACAAGCAGCTGCACATTTGTAATCCCAGTCACTGCACTTGTTCACTGTTTAGTCCACCTACCTACCGACCTACGTGAGCGCACACATTGTTAATACCACCAGTCATTGCACCTGTCATTGCAGTCCGTGTGTGTGTGTGACAGGCAGCTGCACATTTGTAATCCCAATCACTGCAACCTGTTCACTGCACCTGTGTAACCGCACATTGTTGTACCAGCAGTCACTGCATACCTGTTCACTGCACCTGTCTAACCGTACATTGTATTAGTCAAGTCAGTGCATACCTTTCACTTCATCCCCCCCAATGTGGACAAAACAAAAGGCAGAGCCAGAGGCAGGCCACCTGGCAGGTCTGTTCGAGGTCGCGCTGTCGTGATTTCGTGCGGCCCTCGACCAAAGTACAGTGTTCAGAAGAAGGCACGTGCCATCAACCCCCAATATTGTCAGGACGTAGTTGACTATTTAACACAGAACACCTCATCTTTCTCAGCTTCCGCAAGGAAGCGTGACATATCTTCCTCCTCCTGCTGATTCTGGCACCCCACTTAACACTCAGTCGGCCGCCACCACCAAAGTGCCATCACCCCAGGGCTCAGCACTGTGGAATTTATTTTGTGCGTCTGCCTCAGATGAGAGCAATGCCATCTGTACTCTCTGCCACCGAAAACTGAGCCGTGGAAACACCAAGACCCGCATAGGGACAACTACCTTACGAAGGCACATGATTACAAAGCACAAACTGCAATGGGATGACCACCTGAGGAAACGCACCACACAAAAGCAGAGCCACACACCGCAGTGGAAGATACCAGGCCGCAATTTTTTCTCAAAAAAGGCGATACCTAAACTGTACCGTGATGTTAAAAAGGCAAGTGGTGACATCTCTGGCTCACAGCGTTGGGTCAAGGGTCCATGTGACCACGGATGCCTGGTCTGCAAAGCACGCTCAGGCCTGCCCAAAGACTAAGTCAGTCCCTACACACAGTATCTCTGCCTGGACGCCGTGTGACTGCCTGCCCCAAGACTAAGTCGGTCCCCACACAGCGGATTTCTGAATTTTTAAGGCCACTGCTAGCAGCAGCCGCTATAATCATTTTTCTGGTGCGTGTACATGCCTGCCTAATTTTTCTGGCTGCACTGCGGCTGCAACAACAAAACAAAAGGCATGTACATGTGTCAATTCCCCTTCGTGATCATTACCTTGCCGCAGTGAAGGGGCTTGTGTATCACAATGAAGAAATGACCACCGGCTATATGAGTGTCTCGGGGGGTGGCACACCAAAGATAATAATGTTGTTGCTTCATTGTGGACAGACCAAATTCGATCAGCTGGACAATCACTGTTGTTCTGTCATTGAGTTACCTCAGACTGGCGACCATAGGGCCTGAAAACCACCATCGCCTGCACTCTCGCCATGGTGCACACCAGTCCAGCATGGCCATCACAACACAAACAGCTGTTTGCGGTGCGTTACACAGTGAGTCAGTGTGAAGCAGTACTCTAATTACACTCCCTGATTGATGTATACACATGCAAGATGTTTTAAAGCACTTTAGGCCTCCAATTTAGCATGCAATGTGATTTCTGCCCTTAAAACGCTGCTTTGCGTCAAATGCAGATTTTTCCCCGGGACTTTTGGCATCTATCCCACTCATCCATGCAAAAACTCAAATGTTAGACCCCTTGAAACATCTTTCCATCACTTTTGTGGCCAGCATAAATGTTTCTAGTTTTCAAAGCTCGCCTCCCCGTTGAAGTCTATTGCGGTTCGCGGAAGTTCGCGAATGTTTGCGGAGGTTCGCAAACTTAAAATTGGAGGTTCGGGCCATCTCTACTGTGGAATATGTCATAGCTATACAAATGTATAATAATATTAGTGTGTGACTGTGGTGAGGACATTAGAGTGTAAGCTTCTCTGGTGCAGAGACTGATGGGAATGGATCAGTGCTCTCTGTACAGCGCTGTGGAATGTCAGAGCTATATAAATGTATAATAATAATAGTGTGTGACTGTGGTGAGGACATTAGAGTGTAAGCTCCTCTAGTGCAGAGAATGAATGGAATGGGTCAGAGATCTCTGTACAGCGCTGTGGAATATGTCGGAGCTATATACATGTATAATAATAATAATAATAGTTTATGACACTGGTGAGGACTTTAGAGTGTAAGCTCCTCTGGTGTAGCGATTGATGGTAATGGATCAGTGATCTCTGTACAGCACTGTGGAATATGTTAGACCTATATAAATGTATAAAAATTATATTAATGGGTCACTGTGGTGAGGACATTAGAGTGTAAGCTCCTCTGGTGCTGAGACTAATGGTAATGGATCAGTGATCTCTGTACAGCGCTGTGTTAGAGCCTGATCTGTATACTCTCTCTGGGTCAGAGGCAGAAGATTAGAACTACAGCTCGGTAAATGGCATTTTTATAGCAAATTAGAAATGGTAGCCTCCACGTTTCTCCTATTTCAGGTTTCCTGGGTGTATAAACATCACACAGACAAGGGTTATGAAAAATAGATATATTCTGCAGATTCTGAGATTAAAGCGATATATGGAGGACACAGACTTTGTCATTTCTCCCCAGGGGTATCTGATGCAGTCCTGACCCGTTTAGCCTCCTGCTCTGTTTCTGAGCCCTCCTGGTGATAGGAGGCCTGTGCAGTTATCTGATCAGTGTCAGCCCCAGTGTCCTCTGGGAAACATGCCCCTTCCTGTAGCACCTGGCGGATAGTCATGTTGATGCGGGAGTTCTGCAGGTAGGCGGAGCACACCTCCCAGTCTTGGGGGGAGCAGGGCTCTGTCAGTGGGTGGGCTCCAGGATCTTTATCAGTGGGAGGATGTGAGAGATCTGGAGGTAAGAGGCCACCCTCAGGATGGCGGAGGATTCGTGGCACAGCGTGGTACAGCAGTCGGCTGGCACCAGACATTACCATAATGTCACCGCTATGCATCATCATGGCAGTAGGTTCAGCTTCCCGGCTACGCCCCCCCAGCAGGAAAATGCTGGACTGACCAAAGCTGCAGAGACAAGAAATAAAGGGTTAATCCACATTCAGGAATATGCTACATTGGCTATCATTCATAAAGCATTACCGCATGCGGTAATATAGAAAACAGCTGACATTACCGAGCACTTAGCAAAATGTCAATTCATAAAAGCAGTTTCCGCATTAAAAGCTGAAATTCCCGAGCAGTGAGGTACTGTAAATTACTGCCTTATGCGGTGATTAACTCAACACATGTCAGTAAATGTCAATTCATAAAGATTACAGCAGGCAGTAATGGCAGTAATGGCATGGAGAATACCGCCTGCTTTGAAGAGTAGATAAGAGAGTGATAACTGCAAAGTTAATGGAGACAGATCTCCCAGGCAGCAGCGGAGCGATCGGAACAAACAAGGCTTCCCATAAATACCCCAGGCTGTATTTCACATCAGAAAGCTTGGCATGTGTAAAGTTTCTTGAAGTTAATCTAAGCTGTGGCAATTAGATAAGATTGTTCAGAAAGACTTATGCTGGGTACACACCATGCGTTTTCCTGCTCAATCCGCGGGTCGATCGGGATCGATTCGATTATTTCCGACATGCTCGATTTGGGTTTCGATCGTTCCTGCCATCGATTTTGCATACTTAACATGCAAATCGACGGCAGGAACGAAAGAAACCCTAATCGCGCATGCTGGAAATAAATCGATCCCGATCGACCCATGGATCGAGAGGGAAAACGCAGGGTGTGTACCCAGCATTATGCTAGGTACACACTATGAGATTTTCTGGCAGATTTACTGTCAGATCCATTATTTCCAACATGTCCGATCTGATTTCCGATAGGAGTGAACAGAAAACAGTCGGAAATTGATCGGAAATCAGATCGGACATGTTGGAGATAACTAAATCTGCCAGAAAATTTCATAGTGTGTATCATAGACAGATCCAGATTCAGGGTAAGCAACGGCAGTATAACAAAACATGCACATCTAAATGGAAGTTGGGGATGCCTCTTTTATTATAATGCTGTCTCTGCACAGAACAGGAATGTAACAATCTTACCGACAGTTGAGCTTCGGTAAAACACCGCACTTCTATCGCAGCTGTGAAAATGTTTATGAATTAGCACACAAAAGTCTAAAATACCGAATGCGGTACTTTCCCAACCACATTTTTTACGGCACAGCCTTTTATGAATGATAGCCTTTGTACCGGTGGCTGGATAGTGTAATGGTTAAGGGCTCTGCCTCTGACACAGGAGACCTGGGTTCGAATCTTAGCTCTGCCTGTTCAGTAAGCCAGCACCTATTTGGTAGGAGACCTTGGGCAAGTATCCCTAACACTGCTACTGCCTATAGAGCGCGTCCTAGTGGCTGCAGCTTTGAGTCCGCCAGGAGAAAAGCGCGATATAAATGTTCTGTGTTTGTTTGTCTGTGTTTGTAGGGTAAAGCATAATATGTAGATACAGCGAGTCTAGAATTGACAAAAACAAGATAGACCAGGGCTCGACCAATCCCAGGAACTTTGGGGCCGATTCATGAAGCTCCATGACAGCACCGCAAGCTAAATACAGGGCTGCCCGCTACATGGGGTTCGTGCAGCGTAGCATGCCTTCCTTAGTTACGCACCCTGTTTACTTGTTAACGTGTGCCGCTCCTGGGTGCTGTAAAGTATCGCAACCGCTATACTTCACTTGAACGGCAGCTGCTATGTTAATTAACATGATAGTAGTGTATTTGCATGCAAAAAATATATGCATGCAAAAAAATGCACATGAAAAAGAAGGGCTGAGCCCACAGATCAGTTTTTACATGGGTCAATTTTCCATCCATGCCAGTGTGAACCGAGCCTTAGGCCTAAAATACAAAAAAAACAAAAAAAAAAAAAAAAAACCTGAACGTAAAATTAAAAAAGTCAAAATAAACATACACCAGTTATACTTACCTCCCGTGTAGTCTACTCCTCAATATCTTTCTCCTCTCCTGCGTCCTGTTTGTCCACTGTGATCAATAGAATTCTCTGTCCTCCATTTTGAAAATGGCCATTACCCCATAACAGCTTCCTGGTCAGCACACAGTTAAACTGTAACATCGCCCACTTGAGCCATAGGGAAACATGGACATTACCTGGCTCATCAGTTGTCCTCTCAGCTATAACTGACATCAACTGATATATAACTGACACCAACTGATATATTTAAGTTTTGACAAAATGTTGTCAGAACTGATTGTCGTCAGAAGAAAACGGTGAGCTTCTGAGAGGAACTGATGGCAAGGCAACAATGTCATGTTCATTTGAAGTTACCTCATGTGTTTATTTATTTTAAATACTTTTACTCAGTTCAGTACTATTCCGTTAGCCGGGCGCAACTGAGCTAAGTAATGTACCGATTCATGTATTTTCTGGCCGTCTCGCTGCGGCCAAATGTATCAAAAGTGAGTTAATTTAATTAAATTAAGCCGGCGGCAATGTAACAGATGAAGCCGCCGGTTTCGGCTCTCTCTCCTCCCCCTGCCTCTCTCCTATACAATACTGGTAGCCGGGGATGCGTGTCCCCCAGAGTCGTTTGTAGCGGCAGGGAATGCTGCCGTTCGTTCTTGCAGAAGCAATGTCTGCAGCCTCCCCGCTCTGCTTGTTTCTTGCGACGAACAACTCTTGGGGACACGTGTGTCCCCCGGCTGCCAGTGTTCTATAGGAGAGAGGCAGAGGGAGGAGAGGAGGCAGAGCCAAAGGCGGCGGCTTCATCTGTTACATTGCCGCCGGCTTAATTTTATTAAATGAACTCATTTTTGATACATTTGGCCGCAGCGAGACGGCCAGAAAATACATGAATCGGTACATTACTTAGCTCAGTTGCGCCCGGCTAACGGAATAGTACCCTCAGTTCAGGTTCCCTTTAAGGTGAAAAGGAAGTACGGAGAGATAAACCCCCCATTATTTCCAACTATCAATGGCCAGCCTGATTATCCAATGAAATTCAGCAATATCCAAGTCTGTGTCTTGCCTTCAGCAACCAATCAGATTCCTCCTTTAGGGCCTGTACACATGCCCAACTGATGTCGCCGGTGGGGATCGAGAGCTGATCCCCTTGGGCGACATCGCTGGCCCGCACACACGTGTCAGCAGTGTAGCTGATGACGTACTGTCTTGCTGTGTGCGTGTGGGGGAAGGGGGGCGATGGAGAGATGACGAGCGGCGCATGCGTGACGTCACAGCACAAACAATGGGATCAGTAGGGAAATCGGCATTGCAGATCCTTCCGGAGGATCGCTCGCAGGTTGGGCGACAGGGGTCATTGGGTGCCGCACACATGCTTGTTGCGGTGTTATCAGCCGCCTCAGCCGACTTAAAGGACAACTGAAGGGAGAGGGATAAGTAGGTCGCCATATTTATTTCCTTTTAACCAATACCAGTTGCCTGGTTGTACTGCTGGTCCTCTGCCTCTTATACTTTTAGCCATAGACCCTGAACAAGCATGCAGCAGATCAGGTGTTTCTGACATTACTGTCAGATATGACAAGATTACTTGCATGCTTGTTTCTGGTATTATTCAAACACTGCTGCAGCCAAATAGACCAGCAGGGCTGCCAGGCAACTGGTATTGTTTAAAAGGAAATAAATATGGCAGCCTTCATATTCTTCTCACTTCAGTTGTCCTTTAAGTAAGGCTGTGTGTGCGAAGCTTTAAGCTACATTCACGTTGCGGTGTGGAGTAACAGCTGCATTGTAACCCAGCTTTCAGCACTGCAATCTACGATTCAAAATGACATTTACAGTGCGGCAATTGGCATCCCAACGCACTGCATGCAGTGCGCTACCACAAAACATATGTGTTAACAGTGACAGTGAAGCATACATTTAATTGACTGTATGCTTCACTCTATGTGACACAACAGATAGGTAATGTGCAACAAGACTTTCCAATTCCATTGCGTTCCTGCTGTTACAGGGAACGCAACGCCCACTGTGAATGCAGAATGTGATGAATCTGATTGAATGCTGATGGCAGCACAGACAGTTTATATTTCAGAGGCTCATTAGCAGTGTGGTTAGCTCTCACCTGAATGACAACAGAGGGCTGTGGTGGTCCAGCTCTGCCTCGTCTACATGGATGCCCAGCGAGGAGTCCATGTGGTAGTAGTTGAGGATTCCAGCCTCGGCCTTGAAGTTAGAGAAGCCACAGGCCAGTCCGACACAGCGGGAGAGCTCTGCCAGGTCAGCGGGGAATGGGGTGTAATTCTGCTTGTAGTATTTCTACATGGGACACAATAATGCAGCATGAGGTCAGGTGTGAAGTCCATTCCCACCATATAATGACATACAGGATAGCTACAGTTGTCCTACTAATGTCCAGAAAAACACAGTATGAGCTACAGCCAACACACCAAGGTCCAGAGAGACACAGCATGAATTATGGCCAAAACACTGAGGTCCAGAAAGGCACAGCATGAGCTACGGCCAACACACCAAGATCTAGACAAACACAGCATGAGCTACGACCAAAACATTGAGGTCCAGACAGGCAAAGCATGAGCTATGGCCAAAACACTGAGGTTCAGAAAGACACAGCTTGAGCTATGGTAAACATACCACTACGACCAACATATCGAGTTCCGGACAGGTACAGCATGAGCCATGGCCAACACACCGAGGTCCAGACAGACACAAAATGAACTATGGCCAAACACTGAGGTCCAGACAGGCAAAGCATGAGCTATAGCCAAAACACTGAGGTCCAGACAGACACAGCATGAGCTACTGCCAACACACTGAGGCCAGAGAGACACAGCATGAGCTACGGCCAACACACCAAGGTCCAGACAGGCACAGCATGAGCTACAACCAACACACCAAGGTCCAGACAGGCACAGCATGAGCTACGACCAACACACCAAGGTCCAGACAGGCACAGCATGAGCTACGACCAACACACCAAGGTCCAGACAGGCATAGCATGAGCTACGGCCAACGCACAGAGATCCAGACAACCACAGCATGAGCTATGGCCAACATACCGAGGTCCAGAAAGACACAGCATGAGCTATTTAACATACCGAAATCCAGTGAGACACAGCATTAGCTATGGCCAACATACCAAGGTCCAGACAGACTCTGCAGGCACTATGGCCAGCATACCGAGTTCCAACAGGTACAGCATGAGCTTTGGTCAACATACCGAATTCCAGACAGACACAGCATTAGCTACAGCCAACATACCGAGGGCCAGAGAGACACAGCATAAGCTATGGCCAAAACACTGAGGTTCAGAAAGACGCAGCATGAGCTATGGCAAACATACCACTACGACCAACATATCTTATTCCGGACAGGTACAGCATGAGCTACGGCCAACACACCAAGGTCCAGACAGGTACAACATGAGCTTTGGCCAACATACCGAATTCCAGATAGACACAGCATGAGCTATGGCCAATATAACCAGGACCAGAGAGACACAGCATGAGCTACGGCCAACACACCAAGGTGCAGACAGGCACAGCATGAGCTATAACCAACACACCAAGTTCCAGGTAGGCACAGCATAAGCTACGGCCAACATACCGAGGGCCAGATAAACACCAGCATGAGCTATAGCTTCTTGTACCCGGGTTCCCCACATTTCAGATGAAGTCCTTCCTCACTCAGCACAAGCAGTGATCAGACACCCCTGTAGCAGCCTGGTCCTTGCCAATACCTTTGTGCTCCAGTTGTAATGGAAGCCGAGCGTCACCCAGCGCAGTTTCTCCAGCAGCGATTTCTCCTGATGTTTCTGCCCCGATTTATTCCTGGAGAGACAGATACAATAGCATTAGGCTCTGCAGGCCACAGATCTGGTTTTCCACACGCTGTGACCATCACTCACCTGAGCTGATTATGGCTGCTGCTCCACAGGTCCCCCGTCTGATCCGGAGACATGTGCAGGTCCAGGTTACACACATTGGGCTTCCGCGGATAAAACTTCAGGCACTGGCGGACCCAGCGATGCTGCCAGCTGGGCAGGAAGGGGTTGGATATGAAGAGAAAGCCTGGAGGGGGGGGGGGGGGGGGGGGCAGAGAGGGGATGGATGGAGAAGGGATGTCAGATGGTGGGACAGGCAGGACAATGATTGCAGAACCCCCTAACAACACATTTATTACAGTCATCATGTAGCAACTCCATATATTCGATTCATCCTTATTCTGGGGTTGTGAAAGTTTTGCTTGACAGATACAGTATAATCTCATTATAGTAAACATTCAGGTATAGTTAACGAAGTGTTCAGGTCATAGCCAAACACCATTATAAGTATGTGGGAAAAACGCCTAGTACAGTAAACCTTGATATAATACAACTTCTGTTACTGCAGACCTGTTTTTTGGCCCCATAGTTATTCTGTCCCTGGCTATAGTGGAAAGTGGGCGGGGATATGCATCACACATCAGTCGGAGACCAATGAGCCGTGGTCGGTGGGCGGGCTTGGTTGGTGGGCAGGCTGGTAGACACTTGTAGTCTTCTTGCTATCTGCACGCTACTGAGTCTGCGTGGATTACCTCAAAAGCACCAGACGGTGAGACCTATGCTTCCTGTCTAATCTGCTGCCCGATTACTGACCCAATTACTGAGGGAACTGCCTGTCATCTGTGACTGGCTTGTGCATGGCTGCAATGCTACAGTATCATCCAGGCTGCACAAAAATGTGGACAGAGAAGCACACTAAAAGTACTGTACCTGCATCAACTGGTGAGACCTACGCTTCCTGTGTAAGCTGCTGCCTGATTACTGAGGGAATTGCTTATCATCTATGACTTGCTTGTGCATGGCTGCAACCCTACAGCATCATCCAGGCTGCACAGAAATGTGGACAAAGGAGCACACTATCAGTACTGTACCTGCATTAACTGGTGCAAGCTGTTGCATGATTATTGCATGCAAATCCCCGCATATTGAGCACTCTGCATTTTGATCTAGCTTAGAAACTGTGGTTGCTTGTTGAAGCATTGAAAAGAAAAAATGACTCCCAATTATTGACTGAACTGAGATCCAGTACTATAATTTAAGTGCTTGAGTCTGACCATTTCTGATATAGTAAATGACTTTGCCCGGTCCCTTGGAGTTTACTATTAAGGGATTCTACTGTATTGTGATTTGTGACACATTTAGCACAAGCAGTCAGTGCTACCTGTTTACACATAAACTGGTTCAGTAGAAGAAGTGCATACTATGTAACAATAGTCGCAACTGGCACTGCTTAACCTTTTACTTTAAAGAAAACCTGTACTAAAAAAAAGTTCCCCTGGGGGTACTCACCTCAGTAGGGGGAAGCCTCTGGACCCTATTGAGGCTTCCCCCGTCCTCCTGTGTCCCACGGCGGTCTCGCTGCAGGCCCCGGAACGCACAGGTGACAAATCCGACAGCCTGTGCAATATTTACCTTTTCAGGCTCCAGCGGGGGCGCTGTTGTGGCTCTTCTGACGGAGATAGGCGAAAATAGCCGATCTCCGTCGGGTCCGCTCAACTGTGCAGGCGCAGGATCGGCTATTTTCGCCTATTTCTGTGGGAAGAGCAGATACTGCGCTTGCGCTGGAGCCAAAAGGTAAATATTTACATCGCCGCCGCTCCGGGAGGATTTTCTCCACCGCCGTAGGAGCGAGGAGGACGGGGGAAGCCTCAATAGGATCCGGAGGCTTCGCCCACCCGAGGTGAGTACCCCCTAGGGGAGGTTTTTTTCATTACAGATTTTCTTTAAAGTGTACCCGAGATGACATGTGACATGATGAGATAGACATATATGCATTTGTGCTCCTTTTCTTTTTTTTCCCCTGCCTGACAGAAGTAATATCCAGCTATGCAACTGACAGTTTTTCTCCAGTCGGGACTCAGTCAGGCTATATGGTCCCTCACTGATAACAAATTACAGCTATAAAACACTTTCCTAAGCAGATAGCTGGCCTTCCGACTGCAAAAAGGTCAATAGTTCATGTCTTTTCACTCTTGGACTCTTGAGACACTGCAATTGAGCAGAGACTATCAAATATTAAGTCTGCTTTGTAAATGTTTATACATAAAATAAAACCATGAGGTGTCTAAAAAAGGAATTTTAGGAATAGAAGAACAGATTCAATTGTTTCATCAGTTTATTTTCATCTCAGGTTCATTTTAAAGCGGACCTTAAGATGAAATAAAAAAAAAAGTTTCACTTACCCAGGGCTTCTGCCAGCCCCCTGCAGCCGTCCTGTGCCCATACATTTCTAAATGATCCTCTGTTCCCCTAACGCGGCTCACTTTCGTCCACGCCGACTTGTACATCGACATCCACTGCCTCGTACATGCTCCCGTGGCCAGGAGCGTCCTACGCAGGTGCAGTACGAGAAAATCTCTACTGTGCCTGCGCAGGACACTCCCGGCGAAGGGAGTGCGAACAAGGATGTGTGCGGCCAGGGCCATGCAGGCACAGTGGACGGCTGGCAGAAGCCCCAGCTAAGTGAATTTTTATTTATTTCATCTTCAGGTTTGCTTTAGGTAAGCCAATAAATAATATGATCCTGATCCTATACTTCCTGCTTCATTATAGACTGGGGAGAAGTGCAGTACCTGGGTAGCCCTCCAGATGGTAGCCTTTCCACTGCTCCAGTGGCTGCAGTCCTGCTCTCCGGGCATCCTCATCACTCAACGCACCAATCCTGAGCTCTGCACACTTCACCTGCAGTAGAGACCAGAGGAGATTGTCACCTGAAATATTACAGAGTTACTCCCACCAAACTGATTAGTGATAGATGTATGGTGTGTAAGGGATGTGTGCGCGCTTCACCAAGACAGTACCCAGTAGCCCATATGCAGTTCAGTTCAAATGACTTTTGGCTTGATGAAAAAAAAAGCAAATAGAAAAGTTAACATAAAAAACCTTTCAAAAATGCATGTATATTTCTATACTATAGTGTTGTGTCCAATGCCTGTGGGTCAGGAGGACAGCACAGGAGCGAGCACTACGTCTACCCTCCCAGCCAATCACTGCCAGACATGCCTGCCTCCCATCCCCCTGCTGGACCGGAAATGGAATCTTCCAGCCAATCACTGCCATCCCCAACTGGATGGAAATGGCATCTCCCAGACAGACATGATTGTGTAGACCACACTGGTATCCAAGGGAAGACAGTTGTGGAGATGGAGAGCCGTGTCCTCATAGCAAGAGAGCCATATACATATGGCCGGAGATAGACAACCGTGTCCTCATAGCTGGAGAGACGAGTTCTCATGGCTGGAGAGCCATGTCCTCACAGTTAGAGATGGAGAGCCATGCCCTTGTTACTGGAAAGCCAAGTCCTCCTTACTGAGTGTCCTCATGGCTGTAGATCGAGAGCCATGTCCTCCTGACTGGAGATGGCGAGCCATGTCCTTGTCACTGCAGAGCCATTTCCTTGTTACTGGAGAGCCATGTCCTCCTTACTGAAGATTGAGAGCCGTGTCCTTCTGACTGGAGATGGCGAGCCATGTCCTTGTCACTGCAGAGCCATTTCCTTGTCACTGGAGAGCCATGTCCTACTTACTGAAGATGGGGATCAGTGTCCTCATATCTGGAGAGACGGGTCCTCATGTCCGGAGACTGAGAGCCGGGTCCTCATGGCTGGAGATTGAGAACCGGATCTTCATGGCTGGAAAGCTGTGTCCTCATGGCTGAAGATGGAGAGATGTGACTTCATGGCTGAAGATGGAGAGATGTGTCTTCATGGCTGAAGATGGAGAGACTCGTCCTCATGGCTGGAGGTAGAGAGCCGTGTCTTCATGGTTGGAGATGGAGAGCTGGGTCCCCTTTGCTGGAGCTGTATACTGTATATGCATCCTCATGGCTGGAGATGGAGAGCCGTGTCCTCATGGCTGAAAATGTAGACACATGTCAAGTCCTCATGGCTGCCTGGAGATGGAGTTTTGTTGTGGTGGTTAACCACTAGAAAACCAGGAAATATTGTGCATGTGTGTGGGGGACCCCATTCTGACCAAAACATAGATGAGGTGAGGGGACTCTGCCAAGTTATGAGTTTGGGGGGACATGTTGCTACTCAGAGCTCCCAACTGTCCCTTTTTTTTCCTCATTTGTCTCTCTTTCAGAAAAACAAAAGTTTGCTTTCCTAAAACAGAAAGAATTTGCGATAATTCAGGTTCAAATACAGACTGTTTCGGATTGTTTGATCCTCATCAGTGCATGGCATGGATCAATTTGGCTCTATGGAGCAGAGCTTGTAAATCCGAGAGGCACAGACTAACCAGCAAGCTCATGGTGACCCAGAACTCATTGGAGTGTGTAAGGGACTACAATGGTCCTAAAAGCCCCCTTACTAAGATGTTAAGAAAAACAAAAGTTTGCTTTCCTAAAACAGAAAGAATTTGCGATAATTCAGGTTGGAGTGAGTTTGAGATGTCTCCCAGAGCAACACTGCTGAATATATGCAAATTAACCATTGTACCCTTAGAAGCTAAACACACCTCCAGAATCGCTGGAATGCAATGATGTGTCAGGTTGTTCATTTGTACAGAGCCATAATAATCCAACATGCATACAGACTGTTTCGGATTGTTTGATCCTCATCAGTGCATGGCATGGATTAATTTGGCTCTATGGAGTAGGGCTTGTAAATCCGAGAGGCACAGGTCTCTCTTTCAGGACTGTGTAATCTATGTATTTTTCTACTGATACATGTGTTTAATTGACTCTAAACTTTATTTATGTATTTCTTATTTTCAAATGTTACTATGAAGGAAAATGAACCAGGATATAAAAAACTGTTTGGTTTGAATAATAAAACATATTTTTCTTATGTAATCTTTTTAGTATGCGTGACTAGGGGTGTGGTTAGAGGTGTGGCAAGGGTGTGGCTTAAGTGTCCCTATTTCTGATCTCAAAAAAGTTGGGAAGTGTGCTGCTACTGCTGACCTGTGTTTGTAGAAATCATGAATTTCTTATCACATCTCACATGGCTGCTTCTATGGTCTCCAAGCCGGGGCAGTACTTTCGAAATTGGAAATGATACATAATAACTGCATAACCAAGGGGCGTGGCAAGGCCTTAGCACGTGGATGGAGGTGGGCGGGACAATCGGGAGAAATGCCGCCCAGCAGCACCGCAGCAATCACAGCCCCCGGTGGGGAGGAGCTCACCGCGGAGTTCCCGGGCCGGAAGTGGATAACCCCGGACAGCTCGCTTGTATTTCTCCTCCGGTAAAGGCGGAAAATCTTCCGGAACGCGTCTTCTCGCTCCAGCGCCGCCATCTTCCCACGCCTCGTGACCTCACCTCCGCAAAGGGAGGAGCTCCAACGAGGTCACGCCGAGAACCATGCAGGCTGCAGAGATCTTCGTGCGCCGCTTGCCCTTCACTGTCGGGTCCCGTATGTACTGTATACCCCGTCTATAGACCGTTGTATGCCCTGTATACATGACTGTCGGTGTAATGGCCATTTAGGCTTTGGCCCGCTAGAGCGCTTTAAAGGACAAATGAAGTGAGACTCACATGGAGGCTGCCATATTTATATCTCTTTAACCAATACCAGTTGCCTGGCTGTCCTGCTTATCTATTTGGCTGCAGGACACCAGAAACGAGCATGCAGCGAATCTTGTCACCTGATTTGCTGCATCCTTGTTCAGGGGCTATGGCTAAAAGTATTAGAGGCAGTGGATCAACAGGACAGCCAGGCAGCTGGTATTGCTTAAAAGGAAATAAACATGGCAGCCTCCATATCCCTCTTGCCCTTTAACGCTAAGCTAAGGAAAGTCAATAGCCGCAAACCTACAAGAGCCATTGCAATCAAAGGATACCTTAGCAATTGACCTCAGAGCAGGTTAATCCACCAGGCAACCTAGGCAGGTGCTTGGCGGCGTAGTAGGTGTCAAGGCGCCCACCTGCCACTTTCTTTGACCTCTCTCCACTTCAGCTTACCAAAAAGACCACAAGGGGGTCCCAAATGTACTACCACCTTGTCTAGGGCCCCACTACATCTTAATCTATCTCTGATTGACGTGTGTGTGTGTTGGGGGAGTTGCACATAGGCTTACTGTACCTCCCGTGGCCCGGCGCCTGTCTCTGTTTGTCCTTAAAAGCTCCTGGTACAATGCAGTGGTCAGTGGGGTCTGCGCAGCTGCAGTATGATCGCAGGAGGAGTATGCATGCACTCCCATGGAAAGATGTAGCTGGCTTGCGTGCCCTCTGACCGGGACACACTGTGCGTGCATGCGCATTATGCCCGCTTGGGCACTAGAAGCACGCACACTAGCTACGTCTTCCTGCAGGAGTGCGTGCGTACTCCCGTGGACATACTGCGGCTGCACCGACCCCGCTGTCGACTGCATTGCACCAGGACCTTTTGAGGACGAACGGAGACAGACACCGGGCCACGGTAGGTATGGTAAGCGAATGCGCACCTCCCCACACACGGTGCCAATTGCTGAATGTATTAAGGGATAAGTATCCTTTAAAGGACATTTTAAGTGAATGTGGCCAGCTACTTAATTGGGGGCTTCTTCCAGCCCCGTGAAGTCCTCCTGGTCCCTTGCCATCATTCTGTACTGCTCCCTTTCTCCGCTGTCACCCTCCTAATGGTGCATGCGCAGCTCTGTGCCATGCGCCTCTACCATTGCGCTTCTCTTGCGCATTAGCACGGTTCACATTGGACCAATAAACGCTGGGCTGGTTCACAGTTGCTTAAAAAACATATCAGTTTGGTAGGTTTTAGTAAGTTCCGCTTAGCGCAGGAAGTGGATCCTAATGTTTAAAATGGGATCCCCCTCCACTTGATTAAAAGAAAACTGATCCACTTACCGTATTGCGCTAAGTGGAAAGCAGAGTCTGAACGTTGTACGTTTTGACTGGACGGGAAAATGTATGCAATAAAAGCCTATGAGAATGGATAGTGTTTGTTCTCACTAGGCCAGTTGCTACGTCCATTTCAATTGCCGTTGCTTGGTCCCGGTGGCCTGCAGAAGCATGGGGATCTTCACTGGGCTGCAAAATACCAATGGGAATCCTCAGCAGCAGGACTGATTCTCATTGGTTCATGGTGGACAAATGAAAAGTCTCCGTTGCTTGGGAGAATTGGTCTATTGTCTCCCATTTGCCCCTACTGGCCTCCGGGCTGTGTACCGAGGCACCAAGTGGCGGTGGGACACGTGAGTGGTGATGCGGACGTGATTGACGCAGTATACGTGTTAGAGGAGGAGCGGATGGCGAAATTGCTGCAATCTGTTGCAAAATGGATGGAATGCATCTGCCTAACAATAGGTTCTGTTCACACTGCTCCGTTCAAACAGATTTGTTCAGTTTCTTCCATAGATTGGACCACAAGATTGGGTCTGCAGCAATTTTTCTGGATCGCTAGATGCGTCGCTGGGGGGCTAGTTGCCTGAGGGGGGGGGGGGGGGGGTTTCTGGATCCTAACTCCTCCATCCCACAATAGTAGCACTAGAGGCCCCCGAACAGCAGGCATGTAAATATTTACCTTTCGGCACAGTTGTGGCTATCAGGCGGAAATGATTGGCTCCGCTCTCTCACGCCTGTGCAGTACAGCGGACCTGATCGAGTTTGGCTATTTCCATCTGAGCCAATTGGAAAGTTGCTACTGCGCCTGAACTGGAGTAGGGGAAGGTAAATATTGCAGGCACTACTGCGCCACAGCCAACATCAGATGTCGGATGTTGTTTCTGGTGGGGCAGTGATGCCACCATGGGACTAAGGAAAACAGGAGAAGCCTCGTCATGATCCATCTAACCAGTAGAAAGTCCATGTATAGCAAGCACCCAAGGAGGGGAAAGGTGATTTGCTGTGACTTGCAGTGTGTCTGCACACCCAGACACGCCGACTCTTCCACAGTCAAGTCGGCACCATCCGTAGTATTAAAGCTCTTTATTAGTTAAAAAAATAGCATGACAATCATCATAATCAGCGACCGCAGCACTGTTTCGGTCAACAGACCTCTCTCAAGCTGCATAGATTAGTGTCACCACCATCTAACCAGTAGGACAACTCGACACATAACCGGGACCAGTGTGTGACATAGGTGTGCTCAGAACCTGAAAGTTCTTGGTAGCCTGAAATGCAGCTTTTTCTTCCTCCTCCTTTCTTTCTCTTTTTCATATAACCTGTGTTTGTGTCTTCCAGGAGAGCTGCGGGAGTACTTCAGTCAGTTTGGGCGGGTGATGCGATGTGACATCGCACTGGTAAGTGGGTAGACCGTGCGCTGTGCTCTTACTAGCTCTGTATTTCTGAACATTATTAATTGTGTGATATGGGATGGTGCGCTTCACATCTGCTGACTTGTGTTTAGTTACTCCATCTACACCAGTGGTGCCTTCACTTTTTCGGCTTTTAAAGAGACTCTGTAACATGAAAAAGATCCCCTGGGGGGTACTCACCTCGGGTGGGGGAAGCCTCCGGATCCTAATGAGGCTTCCCACGCCGTCCTCTGTCCCACGGGGGTCTCGCTGCAGCCCTCCGAACAGCCGCCAACAGACCCGACTGTCAGTTCAATATTTACCTTTGCTGGCTCCAGCGGGGGCGCTGTGGCTGCTCTCGGCTCCGAACTACACGGAAATACCCGATCTCAGTCAGGTCCGCTCTACTGCGCAGGCGCCGGAAACTTGCGCCTGTGCAGTAGAGCAGACCCGACGGCGATCGGGTATTTCCGTGTAGTTCGGAGCCGACAGCCGTCAGAGCGCCTGCGCAGGAGCAAGGAAGGTAAATATTGACGTCATTTTTCTCGGAGGGCTGCAGCTAGACCCCCGTGGGACAGAGGATGGCGTGGGAAGCCTCATTAGGATCCGGAGGCTTCCCCCACCCGAGGTGAGTACCCCCCAGGGGATCTTTTGAAGTTACAGATCCTCTTTAAGCTATTTTGAAAATGACTGTGTCAACATGTTCTACCAGCCCAGCTATTAAGGAACTACAAGTCCCACAATGTATTTGTCATAGAACAGACCGACAACCAGCTCAGCGTTTGTCTGGACTGCCTTTGTGCGCTAACTTTCACCTGCTATGCTATCTAACCTCCAGGTGATCTTGTATACATCTCTGTATATTGGTGTAATGCAGCACTACATGATCATCCATCCTTACCGCACCTGCCCCATCCCCCTCGCACATAGATTCTCCAATATGTTAGATGAAAGCTTCAATCAATAACCTGTGTTATATTTACAGGATACACGAGGTGACATGATGAGATAGACATGGGTATGTACAGTGCCTAGCACACAAATAACTATGCTGTGCTCCTGTTTTTTCTCTCTCTGCCTGAAAGAGTTAAATATCAGGTATGTAAGTGGCAGTTCCTGTCTGAGTCAGGACTGGGTCAGACTACAGTGTGACCCTCACTGATCAGAAACAACTATAAAACACTTTACTGGCAGAAAATGGCTTCTGAGAGCAGAAAAGAGATTAAAAAAAGGGTCAGTAGTTCATAGATTTAAGCTCTGGCAACTGCAGAAACTATAAAACAGTAAACTTAAAAAGTATATTTAAATCTAAAATAAAACTGTGGAATATCTTAAGTCATTTTTATTTCATTAGTTTATTTTTTACCTTGGGTGTCCTTTAAAGCGGACCTGAACTCAGAACTTCCTCTCTGCTGTAAAAGATACACAACAGCATAATAACTTTTAAATAAAAACATTTCTTTGTTACAGCTGATACAAAGCCTGCAATAAATATGCGGTGTCCACTTCCTGCTTTCATGGAAGCAGACATATTGTTAACATCCTGTGTTACCAATTAGCAGCTTTGCCTTGGCAGCCAGCTGACGCAGCTGAGAGATCAAATTATAGTTGTGGTTAGTCACATATGAGGGGGAATTGGAGAGGCTAAACTTTCTAAATACATACAAGGTGGATTTCGGTATGTTTTCCTTCTGTCCTGTGCAAAAGTTCAGGTCCACTTTAACAAAAGCTGCCATTTAGTTAATTGTCCGGTTATAAACTCCTTCCCCAAAGATAAAACGCCTTGGCCACTCCATGTCCTAGAAGATAAGACACTGGTTGTCAGTGAGGCACCTCTGGTAACATCAGCACTGAGAGTCCTGGCCACACGAAGAGGCACTAGTCAAATGCAGAGCATTGCCTGTGCCAGGATGTGCAGTCGATTACCAACACCATGCTGCTCTGACATCGTCACACTCTGTCTTCCCCAGGATAGGAAGACCGGCATCCAGCGTAGCTACGGTTGGGTGAGCTTTGGTAATAAGGTCTCGGCACAGAAGGTTCTGGAGCAAGAAGATCACATTCTAGAGGGATACAAGGTAAATGCTGGACACTTGACTCCACCCCCTCAGTCTTCTCTTGCTTATATAGTACTTTTTGTGTGCATAAAATATCTAAAAGTGAGGCAATGACACCAATCTGCTTGCATTTAACAGAATTTTTAACATGCTTTTATTTTCAACAAAAGCAAAATCAATAATACGGGTGTACAAAGATACTTAAAGGGAACCTAAGGTGAGAGGTATATGATGGCTACAATATTAATTTCCTTTTAAACAATACCAGTTGCCCTGCTCTCCTGCTGATCATTCAGTATCAGTAGTGTCTGAATTGCACAACTAAAACAAACATGCAGCTAATCTTGACATTTTTGTCAGAAACTTCTTGTTCAGGGTCTATGTCTAAAGGCAATGAATCGACAGGACAGCCAGGCAACTAGTATTATTTAAAGCGGACCTGAACGTAGACCTTTCTCTACTTTAAAAGATACCCAACAGTATAATAACCTTAAGTTTCTACACCTAGGGCAGTATATCTACGCCCTGCAGGACCTCATGTGAAGTCCCAGGGATGTAGATACTGTGTGCGCTCCCAGTCCAGACCCTTAGGTAACTATTTATGTTTTGTTTTTTAATTTATTAAACATTTTATTTGGGTAATTTTTGGTGTGGGAGGTAAACAGTTAATTATAAATGTAATGTGGGTTTATTTTAAAAAATGTATGTAGATGTAGTTTTACTATTTTTCCACAAGATGGCCACAGTGGATTTTTATTTTTTGTAAGCCATGGAAGCGAAGTGCTCGCTTGCAGGAAGCACATGGAGGATGGGAAACTTTTTTTTTTTTGGTCAAAGACTGTGGCTTCTGATGAGAAGCCGTGGGACTTTTTACTGGAGACTTAGATCAGTGAATGCCATTCATTGATCTCCGGGCTTACTCGGGGTGGCACGGGAGTGCGCGCAGCTGCATAGCAGAAGCAGCCGCCTGGATGTGATAATTGCATCCAGGCGGCTTAAATTGTTAAAGTGTACCACAATCAGATACCTAAAGAGAGGGAAGCCACAGGATCCTATTGCTCTGATGTCCCGTCACATCCAAAGATTAGCGACAAGGCATTGGAGCCGCGCGGCCACGGTGCGGAGGGGGGAGTTCACGGGGGACACCGGACCACCGAGGGAAGCCTCAATAGGATCCTGAGGCTTCCTTCTCTTCATGGTAAGTATCTGTTTTTGAACCCGAGCTTCACTTTAATATGTATGTCAGTGTATATTACTGGACAAAATTTAAAATGTATAGTAACCAGGACAAATAAAATATGAACTTTAATTACGGTAGCATGTATTGTAAAACTATAATGGCTGAAAACTGAGAAATAACTAATTATAACTGATATATCCGTCCAGATAGCCTGCCCTGCTGCCACTGAGCCGCTCGCGCTCCTGCCGCCTTCCGTTAGCCCAGGGATCAATGAATGGGAACACAGTTCCCATTTATTTAAGTCTCCGTATGAAAGACTGTCAGCGAGACGGCTCCGTCTTTCATGAAATTTCCTTCTGCCCCATCTACGCTTTACTTCCCCTTGCATAGTAATATTACGCGTGCAGAAGTAAGCTCCGAGAGCATCTTGTGGCCAAATACTAAAATTACATCTATAAATAAAAATGTTCAGATAATGACTTTTTTTTTTTTACTATTAGTCCCTTACCTCCAACACTCCAATAGCTACACTTTTTTTTTTTGTTAAAAAAAAAAAAAATACTCAAGTAGGTAACTTGGGGACTAAGCTTTTCTAATATGTTTTGTAGTAAGGTATAAATTATGGGCTTGTAATAAGTGATGGATGCAAAACTGAAAAAATGCACTTTTATTTCCAAATAAAATATCGGCTCCATACATTGTGATAGGGACATCATTTAAACTGTGTAATAACTGGTACAAATGGGCAAATAAAATGCAGGGGTTTTAATTACGGTAGCATGTATTCATTTCAAACTATAATTGCCAAAAACTGAGAAATAATGCATTTTTTTCAATTTCTTAATCTTCCTGTTAAAATGGATTTAGAAAAAAAAAATTCTTAGCAAAATGTATCACCCAAAGAAAGCCTAAATGGTGGTGTAAAAAACAAGATCTAGATCATTTCCGTGTGATTAGTAGTGATAGTTATTGGCAAATAAATGGGAGGTGAAAGTTGCTCGGATGCATAAGGTGAAATAACACTGTAGGCTGAAGTGGTTAAAAGGGCATAAATATGGCAGCCTTCAGATCCCTCTCAAGCCTGGTATCCTTTAAACGACAACTGAAGTGAGAGGGATATGAAAGTTGCCATATTCATTTCCTTTTAAACCATACCAGTTGCCTGGCAGTCCTGCTGATCCTCCACCTCTAATACTTTTAACCAAAGACCTTGAACAAGTATGCAGAATATTAGAAGTTTCTGACATTAGTCAAATCTGACAAGATTAGCTGCATGCTTGTTTCTGGTGTTGTTCAGACACTACTGCAGCCAAATAGATCAGCAGGGCTGCCAGGCAACTGGTATTGTTTACAAGGAAACAAATATGGCAGCCTCCATATCACTCTCACTTTGGCCTTGTTCACATTATAGGTGTTTTTGTAAAATTTTAAGTGCGGGCGATTTTCAAAATTGCCCTGAAAGCGCTTGTGCAATGATTTCATATCAGAGCGGTTCATTTGCGATCCGCTTAGAAATGCGGTGCTTGGGCCATTTTTTTGAGGCGATTTGCCTCATTGGAAGGTATAGGAAAAACGCAAAACGCTTACAAAAATCACTTTTGGCAAGTGATTGCGTGAGCGTTTTTTTAAAAAAAAATACATTTTATTTTTCCGGATCAGAAGATAGAAGTAGTCTGCAAAAGGGCTTAAAAAAATGCCCAAACGAGTGAACTTGCGGAAAATGCTGTAAAAAAAAACCCACCGCAAAATGGACATGCAATCCGAACAAGGCCTTCAGGTTTCTTA
The DNA here is from genome assembly GCF_040937935.1 of Hyperolius riggenbachi. Taxonomy (NCBI): domain Eukaryota; kingdom Metazoa; phylum Chordata; class Amphibia; order Anura; family Hyperoliidae; genus Hyperolius; species Hyperolius riggenbachi. Next base: position 264,718,033 of record NC_090654.1, on the reverse strand, counting down.
AAGAGACTCTGTAACATCAAAAACCTCCCCTGGGGGGTATTCACCTCGGATGGGGGATGCCTCGGGATCCTAATGAGGCTTCCCACGGGGGTCTTGCTGCAGCCTTCCGAACAGCCGGCGACAGACCAGACTTTAGCTTCAATATCTACCTTTGCTGGCTCCAGCGGGGGTGCTGTGGCTGCTTTCGGCACGGAAATACCCGATCTCCGTCGGGTCCGCTCTACTGCGCAGGCGCCGGAAACTTGCGCCTGCGCAGTAGAGCAGACCCGAAGACGATCGGGTATTTCCGCCTACTTCGGAGCCGACAGCCGTCAGAGCGCCTGCGCAGGAGCCGGGAAGGTAAATAATGACTTCACCGCTGTACGGAGGGCTGCAGCGAGACCCCTGAGGGACGGAGGACGGCGTGGGAAGCCTCATTAGGATCCGGAGGCTTCCCCCACCCGAGGTGAGTACCCCCCAGGGGACGTTTTGTCATTACAGTTCCTCTTTAACTTGGTTTTCCTCATGCAAATTGCAACCTCATTTGCATGTAGTCTGAAAAATATGCTATTCATTTATTACCTTCACTGCTAATGCTGTCAAACTAATTTTTTCATGCTAGTGTTAATCTAATTTTATTGCAACCCATGTTCTTAACACTGCGCCTGCAGGGGCATCCTGTGCACACAGTGTTTGTTTGACTTGTAACTTGTGTACAGCATTCCATACATGGGGGGGGTGTATCCTGTGTTTAGTGTTTGACCCGGTGTTTGAGTACTTGGTATCACCGTAATTTTCTTCTTCTGCTTTCAGCTTGAAATAAAAGCATGTGGTGACGGTGAAAAGAAGGAAGAATTCTTACGCTTTGAGGACCATGAATAGTTTGTAATATTTATTGTACAGTTGAAATTAAAAGCTTAAATAAACAAACAAAAAAAAAAAACACATCTAGTTTTCTATTTTTATTTGAAAAAAAAAAAGTAACATTGAACAGGAAGTCCCAAAATTCCTCCGTCTACCACACTGCATTCCATGGGGGAGAAAATAATTCTCTACAACGTGAGCTGATTATGAGAAGAAAGCTGAGTGGTAGCTCCTTGCTGCTGTTACTGCAAGGAACCTGTGGTGACTCCTCGCTGCTGTTACTGCAAGGAACCTGCATTAGACATAACCCCATTCATATATACACCATCACAGAGGGAAAGCAGACAGCTGTGTTCCATATATACAGAATGTCTTCCAGCTGGTATAGGAAGGCCTGGACCTCCGTCTTTACACACAGGACCAGTCACACCATGATATTGGGAAGTTTCAGCTCACTCCTTCCGGCGTTTCTTGCCCTCGTGGTCATGCTCCTTGGCACGGCCACTGTCCGATGGGCGTTTTGACCCTCCGTGCTGTTTGGCATCTTCCAAAAACTTATCCAAACCGAAAGGATCTTCCTCAAACTGCACAGGTCCATCTCGGCGCTGTTTGCGGTCTGACCCGAAGAACTCCTTATCTGGGACGAATCTGAGACAGAAAAGCTTGTTAGCACCATAATCCAACAGCCCGAAGAGCTCACAAACTACCTCATTTTACTTACCGGTTAGTCTTCATCAGTGTGTCAAGGTCCTGACTGTAGTCAGCTTCTACATTTTTAGTGGGCCGGTAAATTGTTTGTGCCATTTCTTTACTGCTTCTCCAAGGCTGATCATAGACATTATACACCTCATCCTCTCCTCCGGCAAATCCACTGTCCATTCCCTGCAAAGAGAGCCGTAATCATCACCATCTGTACGAGGGGATCAAACACAGAGAAAAGGCAAAAAGGGTGGGATGCTTGGACACCGCCATAGCCTGTAATGTGAATTACGGCTATAACCGCGCTTAGAGGGTCATTTTGTGCACCGGTAAAAGAGTCGAAATGATTAAAAACCGGTGCACTTCAGCAACCAAAAAGCATCTTACCTATTAATCCATGGCGACCGGGGGTAGCAATTAAAGCTGGGAAAATTGCAAGGGTAAGGTGAGACGTTTTTCGGCTTTATCCTGCACCCAAATTTCCCAGCACACTTTATGCCCAAACACAGTCTAGTGTCCTGTATCTGTGTGGGCCAAACACAGACTAGTGTCCTAGCACTAGCTGTACAAGGGGGGCAAAAACAGCCTAATGTCCGATCACTATCTGTACGAGAAGGTCATACACAGCCTAGCATCCCATCGCTATCTGTACGAGGAGGTCATACACAGCCTAGCATCCCATCGCTATCTGTACGAGGAGGTCATACACAGCCTAGCGTCCTATCACTATCTGTACAAGTTGGTCATACACAGCCTGTCATCCCATCGCTATCTATACGAGTAGGTCATACACAGCCTTACATCCCATCACTAACTGTACGAGGTCATACACAGCCTATCGCTATCTGTATGAGGAGGTCACACACAGCCTAGTGTCCTATCGCTGTCTGTATGAGGAGGTCACACACAGCCTAGTGTCCTATCGCTATCTGTACGAGGAGGTCACACACAGCCTATCATCCCATCGCTATCTATACGAGTAGGTCATACACAGCCTAGCATCCCATCACTAACTGTACGAGGTCATACACAGCCTATCGCTATCTGTACGAGGAGGTCACACACAGCCTAAGTAGTGAGAGAAGGACTTTCCAGGCAATTGCGGGGATCCAGATGGCGAGGGAGCCATCAGCCAGGAGGAAGCCCAAGGTATGTACAGGTATATCTCCACCCACCCATGTCTCAGTCGCACTTTAAGAGCTAGTTCACACAGCAACAGCTTTTTATAAGCACTCGTGATTTTAAAAGCTAATGTAATGCTATGAGTTTGTTCTCACTTGAGCGATGGGATTTTGTGAAAGAGAAAAAAAAATCCCCCATTGCATTAGCAAGAACTTGTCAAATCACTAGCGCAAAAAAAAAAATAATCTCTTGCAGTGTGAACCAGGCCTAAGTGATTTCATTAATTTTATGCTAATGTCCTATTTGTCTAGTTATGCATATTCATTAGGGGGTGTTTCCCTTATCTGTAAGGGGGAAGGGGCAACAAACAGCTTAATATCATCTGGGATGTAGGAGGAGTAATTATTTCATTCCCATTCTATGGAAGGGGGACAAGCGAAATATGCTGTGCCCCATTCTATGGCCAGGGAGAAGCAAGTGAAGCCTTGCTTTCCGGGGGAGAATCTTCCATCACACATGATCATGAGAGTATCAGCAGTGCAGTCAGGACGAAGGGGCTGCTGGTTGATGGAGGTGCCAGCTTTACTACAGAGTGTGTAGCACAGTAATAATGACAGAGGAGCTGCTGGGAGATGGACACGCCAGCTGTACTGCAGAGTGTGTAGCACAGTAATAAATGACAGAGGGGCTGCTGGGAGATGGATGAGCCAGGTGTACTGCAGTGTGTAGCACAGTAATAATGACAGAGGGGCTGCTGGGAGATGGACATGCCAGGTGTACTGCAGAGACAGTAACAATAACAGAAGGGCTGCTCGGAGATGGACATACCCTGCTTTGGTTGAAGAGCCGCTGGTCGTACTGGATCTCTCCGGACGGCCGCTGGCTGGGAATGCCCAGGGCTATCTGTTCGCTGATATCTCTGTCCTCATTCCTTTGCAGCTTTGACCTGGAGGAGGAAGAAATGTCACATCTCAGCTTTGAACCTTAGAGGGGCCCATGAAGCGGGTGATGGAGGCTGGGTGAAATATTTCTAACTAAACAAAATATAGGGAAGTGTTTTGAATTAAACGACTAGACCAGCCTTTCTCAACCTTTCTACCCTGGAGGAACCCTGCAAATAGCTTTTGGATCTCAAGGAACCCCTGCAAACTATTTTTTTATCTCGAGGAACCCCTGCATTTATTTTGCAGGAGGCATGGTCTTTAGAAGTAGGTGTGGCTGTTTATTTCACTACCCCTATTTCACTGCCACTCATTATACTGCCTCCTAAGCCCCTAATTTAGTGCTTCTTGTTGAAGTACCACCTATTATAGTGTGCTCCATTATACATCCCCACGATGGGGGAAAATGCCAAGGAACCCCTGCAGAGCACTCAAGGAACCCTGGTTGAGAAAGCCTGGACTAGACTGACGGGTGGACAGTAGTGCGAGAGGGCGTGTTACACCGGCAGCTGGCTTCCAGCATTACTCCGCCTCTGTTTCTCAGCAATGCTTTATCCATCACTGTCTCTACCCCACCTCACTTGTTTCCAGGATTACCCCACCTCTTACAGACTCCCAGCATTGCTCCACCTCTCGCCAACTCCCAGCATTGCTCCCGCTCACTGACTCCCAGCATTACCCCGCCTCTTACAGACTCCCAGCATTGCTCCACCTCTTGCCAACTCCCAGCATTGCTCCCGCTCACTGACTCCCAGCATTACCCCGCCTCTTACAGACTCCCAGCATTGCTCCACCTCACGCCAACTCCCAGCATTGCTCCCGCTCACTGACTCCCAGCATTACCCCGCCTCTTACAGACTCCCAGCATTACCCCGCCTCTTACAGACTCCCAGCATTACCCCGCCTCTTACAGACTTCCAGCACTGCTCCACCTCTCACTGGCTCCCAGCATTACCCCACCTCTCACTGGCTTCCAACATTACCCCGCCTCTCACTGGCTTCCAGCATTACCCCGCCTCTCACTGGCTTCCAGCATTACCCCGCCTCTCACTGGCTTCCAGCATTACCCCGCCTCTCACTGGCTTCCAGCATTACCCCACCTCTCACTGGCTTCCAGCATTACCCCACCTCTCACTGGCTTCCAGCATTACCAGCCTCTCACAGACTCCCAACATTGCTCCACCTCTCGCCAACTCCCAACATTGCTCTACCTCTCGCCAACTCCCAGCATTGCTCCGCCTCTCACCAACTCCCAGCATTGCTCCGCCTCTCGCCAACTCCCCAGCATTGCTCTGCCTCTCGCCAACTCCCAGCATTGCTCCGCCTCTCGCCAACTCCCAGCATTGCTCCGCCTCTCACCAACTCCCAGCATTGCTCCGCCTCTCGCCAACTCCCCAGCATTGCTCTGCCTCTCGCCAACTCCCAGCATTGCTCCGCCTCTCGCCAACTCCCAGCATTGCTCCGCCTCTCGCCAACTCCCAGCACTGCTCCGCCTCTCGCCAACTCCCAGTATTACCCCGCCTCTCACTGGCTTCCAGCATTACCCCGCCTCTCACAGACTCCCAATTCTCACAGACTCCCAACCTCCGCCTCTCGCCAACTTCCAGCACTGCTCCACCTCTCACTGGCTTCCAGCACTGCTCCACCTCTCACTGGCTTCCAGCATTACCCCGCCTCTTACAGACTCCCAGCATTGCTCCGCCACTCGCCAACTTCCAGCACTGCTCCACCTCTCACCGGCTTCCAGCATTACCCCACCTCTCACTGGCTTCCAGCATTACCTCACCTCTCACTGGCTTCCAGCATTACCCCACCTCTCACTGGCTTCCAGCATTACCCCACCTCTCACTGGCTTCCAGCATTACCCCACCTCTCACTGGCTTCCAGCATTACCCCACCTCTCACTAGCTTCCAGCATTACCAGCCTCTCAGACTCCCAACATTGCTCCACCTCTCGCCAACTCCCAGCATTGCTCCGCCTCTCGCCAACTCCCAGCATTGCTTTGCCTCTCGCCAACTCCCAGCATTGCTCTGCCTCTCGCCAACTCCCAGCATTTCTCCGCCTCTCGCTAACTCCCAGCACTGCTCCGCCTCTCGCCAACTCCCAGAACTGCTCCGCCTCTCGCCAACTCCCAGCACTGCTCCGCCTCTCGCCAACTCCCAGCACTGCTCCGCCTCTCGCCAACTCCCAGCACTGCTCCGCCTCTCGCCAACTCCCAGCACTGCTCCGCCTCTCGCCAACTCCCAGAACTGCTCCGCCTCTCGCCAACTCCCAGCATTACCCCGCCTCGCACTGGCTTCCAGCATTACCCCGCCTCTCACAGACTCCCAACCTCCGCCTCTCGCCAACTCCCAGCATTGCTCCGCCTCTCGCCAACCCCCAGCATTGCTCCGCCTCTCGCCAACTCCCAGCATTGCTCCGCCTCTCGTCAACTCCCAGCATTGCTTCGCCTCTCGCCAACTCCCAGAATTACCCCACCTCTTGCTGACTCACTGCATTGCTCCGCCTCTCACTGACTCCCAGAATTACCCCACCTCTTGCTAACTCCCAGCATTGCACCGCCTCTCACCAACTCCCAGCATTGCTCTGCCCTTCACTATCAGATGAAGTAACATCACATACAAAATCTTTCATGCGGATTACCAGTGGGCCGTCCATACACCCCTTCAGCTGACACTCTGCTGACTGGCTTGTGCTGCAGCTCTTACCTCTTGTCGGGGGCAGCTCTGGACAGGTTGCGCTCATGTTGTCGCTCTTTCCGCCTGGCATCTCTGATTTCATCACGTTCTCTGGCCTCGCCATCCTCTATAGGAGAGACCTCGCTGATCAGTATGGAATCCGTGGATTAGCATGATAACCAATAATAGGTGGGTGACTCACCCTTCTCTGCATGAGACTTTATCCCGGCTCGGCGTTCCCTGGCAATCTGCGCCAACTCTCTCAGCTTCTCCTCCTTTTTCTCCTTTTCCTTCTGAGCCATCTTCCTCTCCACCTGAGCTCTCATTTCTACAGCTTCTCTGGCCTATGGAGACAACAGTGGTTACCTGGGGGTGAGGGACAGGGTGCAGGCGTCTGCTGCGGGTGAGGGACAGGGTGCAGGCGTCTGCTGCGGGTGAGGGACAGGGTGCAGGCGTCTGCTGCGGGTGAGGGACAGGGTGCAGGCGTCTGCTGCGGGCGAGGGACAGGGTGCAGGCGTCTGCTGCGGGCGAGGGACACGGAGGACACAGAGCAGATGCATCCCGGCGAGGGACACGGAGGACACAGAGCAGATGCATCCCGGCGAGGGACACGGAGGACACAGGCACCTGTGGCCGAGGGACACGGCGTACACAGGCACCTGTGGCCGAGGGACACGGCGTACACAGGCACCTGTGGCCGAGGGACACGGCGTACACAGGCACCTGTGGCCGAGGGACACGGCGTACACAGGCACCTGTGGCCGAGGGACACGGCGTACACAGGCACCTGTGGCCGAGGGACACGGCGTACACAGGCACCTGTGGCCGAGGGACACGGCGTACACAGGCACCTGTGGCCGAGGGACACGGCGTACACAGGCACCTGTGGCCGAGGGACACGGCGTACACAGGCACCTGTGGCCGAGGGACACGGCGTACACAGGCACCTGTGGCCGAGGGACACGGCGTACACAGGCACCTGTGGCCGAGGGACACGGCGTGCACAGGCACCTGTGGCCGAGGGACACGGCGTGCACAGGCACCTGTGGCCGAGGGACACGGCGTGCACAGGCACCTGTGGGCGAGGGACACGGCGTGCACAGGCACCTGTGGGCGAGGGACACGGCGTGCACAGGCACCTGTGGGCGAGGGACACGGTGAAGTACACAGCGCAGGCACCTGCGAGGAAGGGACATGGCGGAGCACACAGCACACTCACCTTTCTGTCAGCGATGTAAAGAGCTTCGGCCAGCTTAGCAAAGTTCTCATTAATGTGTACGGTCTGTAGTCCTCGACCATCGGCGGCCAGACGCTTGTCCAGGGGGATGGTGTAACCCTGAGGAGAGAGACATGGAGATCACTCAAGGCTGCTTCAGCTCTGAGGAGCACAACTACATGAGCACTGTGCAGTCTCCTCACTTCCTGAACTCAGAGAATGACCTGGAGAACATAAACAATCCTTTAAACGTGGCAGAATCTGCCAAGGACATTGCGGAGCACAAGAATCAGCAGGAACCAATTAAAGTCAAGTATTTAGGGAAGTTTTGGTAGTAGTGTGGTGGAAGGTAAAACAGACCATAGTAAAATGTCAAATGTCCTTAAAAGTTTCTATATTCCAGTATATGCAATAGTGCGATTATTAACACAGTCAGAGACATTTCATCGACTCCTGCACAGAGATCATGGCAGCGTCATAAATTCAGTGTGATGACATAGCACACTGCCGCCTAGTGGCCAGACACAGCAAAGCTACGACATCCGCTGTACTGTAGCCTTCAGAGGGGCAATGACTGATCCTGGTCCACATTGATTCCCCCCAAGAGTCAGCTGACCGAGTACCTTGGCATTCTTCCAGTTAGAGATGCAGGGAGGGATCTTCCATTCTTGCTGCTCCTTTACTGTCATCTGCAAAAAAAGAGAGACCATTATTATCACCACAATCATTATACCATATGCTGCGCAGACATGGTGGGGTTCCTGTATTACGGCTATCATATACGGATCTCAACCAGGGCTGTGGAGTCGGAGCAATTTTGGGTACCTGGAGGTTTCATAAACTAAGGAGTCTGAGTCGGATGATTTTTGTTCCAAATCCACAGCCCTGGTAAAGTTTTAGACTAAGGAGACGGAGCAATTTTCAGTACCTGGAGTTAGAATCGGTTGTTTCGTGGAGTCGGGTGATTTTTGTACCGACTCCACAGCCCTGATCTCAATACAGCCAACATAGGGGACCACCCAAAATATCAGCAATGGAAGCTGAAAAGTTAGACCCAGACCAGAGGGGCATCCCAGGGTGTCTAGTCCAAATGCTTTGCTGCAGGCGTACAGAAAAGCATTTGGCAGCTTCCAGTGGCCTACGGCACGCATCTCATTTAGCCCCCGCAAAGGGAACGAAAGCGTGGTGCTTAGCGATCCTGGAAACTGCATGCCGCTTCCAGGATTGACTGAAACAATTGGGGGGGGGGGTGCTGATCTGGATCAGGGCAGAGTTAGTGGAGACGGCAGTAAACTATCGTACCGACGCTGTCCATTCATTTAAACGGACAGCGATTAGACGAGCACAACAGTGTCATTTAGCGCCATTGGACGCCCACTTGAACCATCTCTAAGGCTTTGGCAGCAGAAGAATGCTGGGAACTGAGAGACCGCACACTACAGCACATGGCCACTGTGTTACCGCACACTACAGGGAAACGCATGGTCACTGCATACCAGGGCTGTGGAGTCGGAGCAATTTTGGGTGCCTGGAGTCGGTGGTTTCATAAACTGAGGAGTAGGATGATTTTTGTACCGAGTCCACAGCCCTGCTGCGTACTACAGCCACTACCGTCTTCTGTTAGCTCCTATACAATATAGGATGACCAACTTATGCAAAGATAATTACACCGTTCCTTCTCCCAGAGTCAGTTATAGGAGTTTCCAGACCACTATATTAAAGAGTAACTGTCAGGCTGCAAAAGCTAATTTAAACCTCTATTCTCCTGTGTTAAACAGTTTAGAAGGAAGCCAAAAAGGCAATACTGAAGTAAAAAATCTCTCTTTTGATGTGTGCTGAACAGCAAGGCTGTTATTCCCAAGCTCTTAAGGAGGACGACAGGCCGCATAACATACTGCAAAGCATTCTGGGGTTGCTTCTCCCCAGACTACCTTGGGTCCTCCCCTTCATTTCCCTATCACGCCCTAAGGCTGTGAGAAGTTACAGGCTCATGTTACAGCAGCCTAAACTCACAGGGCACAAGTTCTTAGAGTATACTGCATGAGTCCGCTATTGTTCCTAGCCACATGGCTAATTAATATTCACTGCACAGTAGTGTTGTCCGATCATGAACCATTAGGATCTTTTTTTGTGAGTGGAATCATCAGGAAGCAGGGAGGACATGACATCACAATTGGCTTCATAGGAGACAGACAAACATGGAACCTGCCATGAGCTGTCAGGAGCATCATTCTCTGCAAATACTACATAAAAATTTTGTGAAATCCAAACGTGGACAGTGAAATGCATATGTAATGTAAGTACGGCCAATATTTAGCTACTGATATATGTGTTTTTTTTCTCTGAGACCCTATACCTAACAGCTCCTCTTTAAGGACTATCCAGACACCATACAATGAAAACATCCAATTTTACACCAATTTGATAAATATGATCGGTTGTGTCTGGTAAAAAAAGTAATAAGGATGCTAACTAGGCAATCCAAAAGTTAAAATCTTTATTACTTTTCTTGTTCATAAATGATCATTCCCCAGTTTACCACACTCTTATTTGGTACACACAAAAAAGAAGTTGCAGGGCATGCTGGGTTGTCCTTTTTGCTTCTGTACTTCCCCCTCAGACTTAACTAATGCATTGGTTGAAGCCTCTTTCCCTCCTGTTTTCCCCTCCCACACCTCTGTTCCTCTCTGATTGGCCAATATTTCTCATGCTGAGACAATGCACTTTCCATAGTGAAGGGCGGGCAAATTAGGCAGAGGAGACTAAGGCCACATACACACATCAGACCATAGTCTTTTGAAAATGAAAGATCACAGACCAATTTTACCTCCTTCCATGTAGTATGAGAGCCATACCTTCACAGTCTTTTCTATGGAGCTGAACTCCCCATCAGAAAATTTTTTTTGCAAGATGCTGCACACACAGATGCTGTACAGACACAAAAGATCAGTATCTGAAAAAGATCTGTTCCTGCCAAAGACCTGTTCCTGCAAATTGCATTCATAGTCTTAGAGACCTGCAGATCATCAAACACACCTTGTTTAACTAACATTCATCTGCAGATCACACAATCATCTGCAGATCTGAAAATCCATCCTGGTGGATCTGATCTGCAGATGAATGTCTGTTAAACAAGGTGTGTATGAGGATCTGCAGATCTCATAGACTATGAATGCATCTTGCAGGAACGGATCTTTTGCAGAAACTGATCTTTTGCAGATACTGATCTTTTGAATGTCTACAGCATCTTTTTTGTGCAGCATCTTGCAAAGATTTTTTTCTGATGGGGAACTCAGCTCCATAGAAAAGACTGTGTAGGTATGGCTCTCATACTACATGGAAGGGGGTAAAATTGGTCTGTGGTCTTTCATTTTCCAAAGACTATGGTCTGATGTGTGTATGAGCCTTTAGGGCTCTATTCATAAAACTTTACAGCAAGTTTTCCGCTCAAAACAGCTGACTTTCCCGACCTATTTAGCAATGTGTTCAAGCTGTTTTCACATGAAAAGATACAATTAGTGAGCAGTGCGGGAAATTACCGCCTTGTGCGGAGATTATCACAACACGTCACTGAAGGTTAATTCATAAAGATTAGAGCAGGCAGAATGTGTGGGAGAAATCCGGCTGTTTAGATAAGGCAATAAGCCAGGGGTAACAGTCAAGATAACAGCAAGTGAATGAGAAAGACCTCCCAGGCAGCTGCAGTGAGAGGAGAGCATACAAGGCATTCCGGAATGCCAAGGCTGTGTTTTTTTAACCCCTTGGGTACCTGTTTTCAGATATATGTCACATCAGAAAGCCTGCATGTGTAACATTTATTGAAGTTCTTCTAAGCTGCAGCAATTAAATAGATTGTTTAGGAAGACTAATAGACAGATTCAGTGCAGCTTCAGGAGGAGAGGCAGAAAATGCACATTAAGGCCTAGTGCACACCGGAGCGTTTCCGCTGCGGTTTGCGATCCGCTTGCGGGTGCGGATCCGCTTGGGTAATGTATTTCAATGGGCTGGTGCACACCAGAGCGGGAGGAGTTTTGCAGAAACGCATACTCCCGGGCTGCTGCAGATTTTGGATTGCGGATGCGTTTCTGCCTCAAACCGCTCTGAAAAAAACGGCACTTCAGAACGGTTTGCCAGGCGGTTTTTGTTACAGTAGCTGTTCAGTTACAGCTTTACTGTAACAATACATGAAATCTACTACACCAAAACCGCTACACAAAACCGCAAAACGCTAGCTGAAACGCTACAGAAAAAGAAAAAGCGTTTCAAAATCTGCTAGCATTTTGCGGATCTGCTAGCGGTTTTTGGTGTGCACCAGGCCGTAAAGGGATGCTGGGGCTGCCTCCTTTATACTAAAGCTACATACACACATGCGACAATGATCGTTCGTTGTCAACGACAAACGAACTTTTAATTGATGAAAGAACGACCTAAGTAAAGTTAGTTTTAAAAGGTGTGTAACGATCAGATCGTTAGAACGAACGTTACATCACGTAAAAGTAACTATTGTGCCTGCACATAAAAATGAAAAGTTCCATGGAGAAATAGTGAAATGCGCATGTCAAGCCTAGTACGAACAATAGTTTCCAACGATGTACTACTTTTGCAAACTATCGTCGTTGGGAAAAATCCGCCAAGCTAGATCATTCGTTTTGAATGATCTAGCTCATCCGCCGTTAGACTTCATGGTCGTTGGCTGCTTTTTTTCAAACGATCGTCGTTTGAAAAGATCGGGGAACGATCGTTTCAAACGACTATAGTCGCATGTGTGTACGCACCTTAAAGCCAATGGGTACCGTATTAAAAAAGAAAAACTCAGATACTCACCTAAGGAGAGGGAAGGCTCGGTCCTAATGAGCCTTCCCTCTCCTCTCCCGGTGCCCTCGGTGCTGCGCTGGCTCCCCCGTTCGCGTCCGCCGCCGCAGGGACTTCGGAGGTTTTCGGGAGCACTCGGGCTTCCGAAGACGGGCCGCTCCATACTACGTATGCGCGAGTGCGTCATAGAGGGCGCTCGCGCATGCGTAGTATGGAGCGGCCGCGTCATCGGGAGCCCGAGTGCTCCCGAAGGCTTCCGAAGGCATGCGGAAGTGGCAGTATTTGACCGAACTGGTCGAATACTGCCACGGGGGATCCTGCGCGGGACCGGGCACCGGGAGAGGAGGGGGAAGGCTCATTAGGACCGAGCCTTCCCTCTCCTTAGGTGAGTATCTGAATTTTTCTTTTTTAATACGGTAAACATTCACTTTAAGGCTGTCTCTGCAGGAGAAAATGTATCAACTCAGCCAGCAAATGTAACAACTCAGCAGCACCACCAGTTTAGTGTGGGAATTCCCCGATCTATTATCGCAAGTGTAAACATTTATATGAATTAGCACACAAAAGTCTAAAATACCGATGCAGTGTTTTCCCTCCAAGATTTTTTTTTACCGCAAATGTTTTATGAATAGAGCCCCTAAGGGAGAAAATTACATCAGAATTGGCTTCAAAATAGCCACACTTAAAATGGGAAATGCTAAGAAGGGTTTTCTCTTTTTTTAGGCTACTTTCACACATAGACGTTGCGTTAGATGCGGCGTTAAGGTTGCATAACATGCCCCTAATGCCACGCATGTGAGCTTTGAAGTTGGACGTTCTATAGAGCCGCGTTAAGCGGGTCTTGATGCGTCCGTGATGCATACTTTTTGACGCATGCGCCAGAGGAGACCACACGAGCGGGACACTCCACATCACATGGTCCCGCCAGCCAATAAGCGGCCGCTCGAGGAATTAAACACTGCAGTGCAGTGCATATTTATTCGCCATGTGGCTGGCCGCAATAGCGGACTATCCCCGCCTCCTCTCCTGCCCCAAAGTTAAAAAAAAAAACATCACAGAGCATGTGCAAACAGCCTAGCGCGGCTAAAGCCGCTATAACGTACAGCATGCAGCACTTTCTTTAAACATGCTGCGTTACAATGTAACGCAACGTGGGCACTGTGAACAGCCCATAGATTTTTCATTGCTGTGCGGTGGGCTGCGTTACAGGCTGCTAACGTGCGCGCCTGTAACGTCCCTCTGTGAAAGCAGCCTTACTGTAGAAAAATCACTAAAATCAAAAACGTGGACAGTGCAATACTGTAGAGCAGGGCTCTCAAACTCGCGGCCCTCGATACAATATTTTGTGGCCCTTACAGGCAAAAGCTTCCTTATAGTTCGCTTCAGTGCTCCCAAGTAATCCGCCGCATCCCCACCGCTAAACGAGGGCTGCAGAGCCCCCAAATCGCCCGGGGGACAATCCGCCGGCATTTCCTGGAAGGGGCAGAGCTTTCAGCTTCAGCTCTGCCCCTCCTGACGTCAGTCACCGCACGGATCGCCGCCTCTCCCCGCCCCTCTCTGTGAAGGAAGAGTGAGAGGGGCGGGCAGAGGCGACGATGTGCCGCGATTGTGAAATTCCTTATGCGGCCCAGCCTCATCCTGACTTTGCCTCCTGCAGCCCCCAGGTAAATTGGAGTTTGAGACCCCTGCTGTAGAGCAAGTATTTATCTACTTATATATGTGATTTTTCTGAGATAGTATGGCTGACAGCTCCTCTTTAAGCCTAGTACACCCAGTGCAATTTTCACTTCAGATCCTATTCGAGAAAGTAATCAGATAGATATTTAGATCTGATATTACATGGAGTAGATGGGACTTACTTTCCGGCTAGGGGAGTGCATGACTGGGGCTGGAGGAGAGGGGGGCCCCCGCGGGATCTTCTTGTTGATTCTGTTGGAAGATGAGAAGAGATTTTATAGTGATGAATGTTGATGGTCAGCGAGATGCAAATCATTTCGAATTAATACAGAATTATGCAAAATGCTTATACAGCATAAAACACTCTAATCGAATTACACAAATGAAAGGAACACTGTAGGGGGATGGGGTCGTGGGAAAATGAGTTTAACTTACCCGGAGCTTCTACAGTGTTCCTTTAATCCAACGTGAGATTTCATTGGTCTTGTTTCAAACTGCATAAATTTGCATTCAAATTTTGCATAAATATTTATCGAGTCAGAATTGTTTGCATATCACTGAGCGTCCCCTAAGTGATGACACTTATCAGGGCCTGTCTGTACAGCCTATAAAGCCTCAGGGGTCGGCACTCACTTGAATCGTGGTGGCTCCATGGGGTCTTTCTGCATCTCCACCATACGGATGACTCTCTGTTTGGCTCCAGAGTTGAAGGCCACTCCTTGCTGGGATGGGGTGTACCTGCAGAGAGAGAGAGAAGGGGGATTATGCACAGAGTCACATTATCTTCCACCACCCCAGCCTGAATACTTCTCCCTACTCACCTGATGTACTGCGCGGGTGCCAGTTTATCTGCTGCGCGGACGGGCATGGCTGCTGCGATCTTCTGGGACACGGCCTTATCCAGGGCCTGCCGCGTCTTCTCAGTCAACTGTGAAACAAAACAAGGGATGTCAGCAGCTGCAGAGACTTCCTGCATAGAATCCAGAAACCTCTTCCATCAGCAGCGAGCTCCGTACCTCTCGGATTGCCTCCTCATCAGGTCTCTGCAGATCTGGGTCATCTTCATCCATCACCTCCTTCGGTACCAGATCTGTGTACTTACTGTATATGACCTACAGAGGAAACGCAGAGTTACTGATCAGATCACACAGGGCAATCCACAGATGTGCTTCTCTTTTTCACAACATTCTCCCCCCCTGCACAAGCCAAGAGATGGACAATCCCAATAATGTAACCAAAAGAAGAAGATCAACCGTGTTCCAATAACAGGACCAATACATGGTACAATCACGATTTATAATCCCAAACAGTCCTAAAACAGCCCCATCGTGCCTTCGGCAGATACAGAGAGAATATATGTCACTTAAAGAGGAACTGTAACGGCAAAACGTCCCCTGGGGGGTACTCACCTCGGGTGGGGGAAGCCTCAGGATCCTAATGAGGCTTCCCACGCCGTCCTGCGTCCCTCGGGGGTCTCGCTGTAGCCCTCCGTACAGCCGTGACGCAATATTTACCTTCCTGGCTCCTGCGCAGGCGCTCTGATGCCTCTCGGCGCCGAAGTAGGCGGAAATACCCGATCGCCGTCGGGTCTGCTCTACTGCGCAGGCGCAAGTTTCCGGCGCCTGCGCAGTAGAGCAGACCCGACGGAGATCGGGTATTTCCGTCTATTTCCGTGCCGAAAGTCGCCACAGCGCCCCCGCTGGAGCCAGCAAAGGTAAATATTGAACTGACAGTCGGCACAGTCGCCGGCTGTTCGGAGGGCTGCAGCGAGACCCCCGTGGGACAGAGGACGGCGTGGAAAGCCTCATTAGGATCCGGAGGCTTCCCCCACCCGAGGTGAGTACCCCCCAGGGGAGGTTTTTGTTGTTACAGAGTCTCTTTAAAATAATAAACTAAGAAACAGATGAATATATCAAGTAAATATTCATTCTGGCCAATTCCACCAGCTCATTAAGATTGCAATTTTTTCCCAAAAATATTGATTTGATTTAAAAAGTGTACCAGAGCTGAATGATAAAAAAAAAAAGATTTATACATACCTGGGGCTTCCTCCAGCCCCATCCGCTCGGATCACTCCCACGCCACCGTCCGCAGCTTCAGGAATCAGGTCCCGTCACTGCCGTCAGTCGGCTCCAGTCTACGCACGAGAAGGTCGCTGTTTGCGTATCTCTCCAGCAGCTGCTGGAAAGATACGCAAACAGCGACCTTCTCGTGCGTAGACTGGGGCCGATTCCTGAAGCTGTGGGCAGCAGACGGTGGCGTGGGAGCGATCCGAGCGGATGGGGCTGGAGGAAGCCCCAGGTATGTATAATTTATTTTTTTTTTTGTATCATTCAGCTCTGAGTCCTTTTAACCTCTTGACGACCAGCTAACGCCGATTGGCGTAAACTGGTCGTCTGCGGGTTACCATGGTTTCCATGTCAGTTCACGGAGGGTGTCTCCGTGAACAGCCGGAGAGCCACCGATCGCGGCTCGCCGGCAAAATGTAAACACGCGGGGAAGAAATCCCCGCTGTTTACATCATACGGCGCTGCTGCACAGCAGCGCCGTAGGGCAGATCGGCGATCCCCGGCCTCTGATTGGCCGGGGATCGCCGGCATCTGATAGGCGGAAGCCTATCCTTCAATGCGCAGGTCGGAACTCCGTCCTGCGCATTACGGAGAGAGGGAGGTAAGGAGGCAGAGGGCGGAAATGGCTGCGGAGGGGGGCTTTGAGGAGCCCCCCCCCGCAAAACGCAGATGGCCGGCGGCGATCAGACCCCCCCCGGCAGGACATCCCCCTAGTGGGGAAAAAAAGGGGGGGGGGGGGGAAGTCTGATCGCCCTGGCATAATACTGATCTGTGCTGCGGGCTGGAGAGCCCACGCAGCACAGATCAGGCAAATCACCCCTGGTCGGCAAGTGGTTAAGAGGTTAATCTATGCAAAACTGAACATAACGTTTAAGCAACGCTTCAGCCACTACATAATCCGTGCGTAAATTCATACTCCGTTTCCCAAGCACACAACACAATGCAATATTTGCACTGAAACTAAAAATCCCTTCCCAGCATGCTTTTAGGACTGCAGCTTCCTGAAGCCATAATCATGTGACTGCCGCTTAGGAGAAATGAATAAATACCAAAAAAAAAAATACAAAAAAAAATAAAAAATGAATGATCAGTGTAAATGTACAGGTAATGTTGAGTGTTCATTTAAAACACTATTTGTGGGGAGTGGGGACCCATGGAACCATTTATTTCAATCAGACCGGGACAAATTTTCAAACTTAATCTTTCATATGAATTATGACTATACATTTATTTTAAGACAATTTAAAATTGATCATTAAAGTGTACCCGAGCCGACATGTGACATGAGATAAATGTGTATGTACAGTGCAAAACATTAATAACCAGGCTGTTTTGTATGGAAGTGACAGTTTCTGTCTTGTCGGTATCTTGTCAGGAATATAGTAAACATCACTGATAAGCTAATTAGAGCCATAAAAGTTTTCCTGGCAGAATAAAACAGGGAGATAAAATACATGAACAATGAAGCTTTTCCTAACTCTAGGACACTTACTAAGCTACCACTGAACAGTGGCAATAAAACATTTCATCTACTTTGTAAATGTTTAAATATAAAATTATGGGATATCTAAAAAAAAGTCCTTTTTGGGAGTAGGAGGATAAATACAATTGTTTATCTGATCAATTAATTTTCACCTCGAGTTCATGTTATAGAGAACCCGAGGTGGGATTTAATGATGTTAGTGGGGCACAGAGGCTGGTTGTGCACACTAAACACCAGCCTCTGTTGCCCTATGGTGTGCCCCCAGGACCCCCCCTGCGCTCTGCTATCCCCAGCGGCGTGCTAGCGAGGCTGTTTACATGTGACTGTCTGTCAGTGCCGCTCCCCCGCCTCCTCTGTATCGGTGCTACCCGCCCGCATCCCTTTCCTCCAATCAGCGGGAGGGAAGGGACGTGGACGGGTAGCGCCGATACAGAGGAGGCGGGGGAGCGGCGCTGACAGACTGTCACAGGTAAACAGGCTGCTGGCGACGCGCTGTGTGCCGCTAGCACGGCTCTGGGGATAGCAGAGCGCAGGGGGGTCCTGGGGGCACACCATAGGGCAACAGAGGCTGGTGTTAGTATGCACAACCAGCCTCTGTGCCCCACTAACATTAAATCCCACCCCGGGTTTTCTTTAAAGCAAATTCCATTAAAATGTACGTCTAAGGCCCTATTTCCACTGGGTGCCATGTCGGTTTCCAAATCGGACACCGCACACGTGCTGCTACAAAGCTGCAGCAGAAGCCAAATGCACGTCTATAGGGATGCAGATGTGTGCTACGGAAAAATACTGCGTGCTATTGTCTGAAGAGGCAGCATTTCCCCGTCTGGCTCCCATGCAGGGAAATGCTGCATATTCTGACTTACTGGAAACGGACCCTTAGCCCAGTACCCCAAATCAATCCCAGTAGTCTCATTTAAATAAAATGAATTAGAGAATAAGTAACTAAGCAAGCACCAAAAACAAGAAATTGCAGATAGGAGAATTTAGCCCTCCTCCCATCAAAGAAGAAACTAACTTTTTTCACAGTCTGGCATCACTCACCTTCTCTTTGGATTGGCCCTGCCGTGCAATGGCGTCATACTTAATCTTGCCCTCAGCATCCACCTGCACAGCCAGGGCATTGGACATGCGCTTCTTTCGGCCCATATCCAGGGGGTACTGGGCCACATGGATCTCTGGGAACGCCCCTCCATCACCAAAATCCTGCAAGAAACACGACAAGAACCTAAAATTAGCATACAGCAATGAGAGCCGGACAGATGAGGACACAACGCCTAACAACCTACAATTACACATTTATTCACCATAGTTTCAATTGAGAAGAAAAACACACTGATTTACTTCTGGAGCCAGGGATACTGCCCGCACTCACCTGCACAGTCCCAGATACCCAACCGCCTGCCCACACCTAGCTGCAGAGTCAAGGACACACAACCAGCAACCTGCACTCGCCTCCAGAATCTCACACACCCAACCAGCCACTTCCAGAGACCCAACCAGAAGCCCTCACACACCTCCAGAGTCCCACACACCCAGCCAGCCGCCCACCTCCAGAGTCCCAGACACCCAGCCAGCCACCCACCTCCAGAGTCCTGGACAACCAGCCAGCCGCCCACACACCTCCAGAGTCCCAGACACCCACCTCCATTGTCCCGGACACCCAGCTAGCCGCCCACCTCCAGAGTCCCGGACACCCAGCCAGCCACCCACCTACCTCCAGAGTCCCGGACACCCAGCCAGCCACCCACCTACCTCCAGAGTCCCGGACACCCAGCCAGCCACCCACCTACCTCCAGAGTCCCAGACACCCAGCCAGCCACCCACCTCCAGAGTCCCGGACACCCAGCCAGCCACCTCCATAGTCCCGGACACCAAGCCAGCCGCACACACCTCCAGAGTCCCAGACATCCAGCCAGCCGCCCACCTCCAGAGTCCTAGACACCCAGCCAGCTGCCCACCTCCAGAGTCCCAGACACCCAGCCAGCAACCCGCACTAACCTCCAGAGTCCCAGACACCCATCCAGCCACCCAGCTCGAGTCCCAGACACTCAGCCAGCCACTTTCAGAGACCCAACCAGAAGCCCGCACTCACCTCCATAGTCCCGGACACCCAATCAGCAGCCCACACTCACCTCCAAAGTTCCAGACACCTAGCCAGTCGCCCACCTCCATAGTCCAGGACACCCAATAAGCAGCCCGCACTCACCTCCAGAGTCCCAGACACCTAGCCAGCCACCCACCTCCAGAGTCCAAGACACCCAGTCAGCCACCCACCTCCATAGTCCATGACACCCAATAAGCAGCCTGCACTCACCTCCAGAGTCCCAGACACCTAGCCAGCCACCCACCTTCAGAGTCCTGGACACCCAATCAGCAGCCCGCACTCATCTCCAGAGTCCCAGACACCCATCCAGCCACCCACCTCCAGAGTCCCAGACACCCAGTCAGCCACCCACCTCCAGAGTCCCGGACACCCAGGCAGCCACTTCCAGAGACCCAACCAGAAGCCCGCACTCACCTCCATAGTCCCGGACACCTAGCCAGCCGCCCACCTCCATAGTCCTGGACACCCAATCAGCAGCCCACACTCACCTCCAGAGTCCCAGACACCCAGCCAGCATTCACCCTCCTCCAGAGTCCCAGCCAGACACACTCACCTCCACAGTCCGGGGCACCCAGCCTTTCCGGTGTCCATAAGGCGGCGGTTCTCTCCGTGATGAAACTAGAGCAGTCTGACGAGATTTCTGCGCTCTGAGCTTCTCCTCAGCTTCCAGCTGATCCTGGGACAGCTGGGTGGGAGCCGGCAAGAAACTGATGAAAAATTATAGACAGTTAGATTAGTGAGTGGGAGACTGCCCTGTCTGGCTGAGATTGAACAGGAGTTATTACTCATTCCTGATCTACATGTGATTAGATTGTTCCAAGAGGTTGGTGTCACGGAACAGCTGTGAGAAACGCAGGCGAATTGGAAGGATCCGCGCAGTCCAATTTCTGATCGCTTTCTGGCTAAATTTGTGCAGCCATCGCAGTAATCAGAAACTGACATTCCTGGTTTTTCTTTTTTTTATTTTTTATAAAAAGACAGTTCTTTCCCTCCTTCCCCCCAAAAGGCAGGAGCCTGCTGCAGCTGTCCCCGGCATCAAGCTGTGCTGATGGCCCATCCATCAGATGGAGCTGATAAGCAGCATGACAGATCCAATTTAGTTGGGAAAAGTCAGACACTCTGGCTACAATCCCAGCAGGGGAGCTGACACGTAGCTTGCTGCCCCAAGCTTCAAAAGAGCCTTCACTTAGGAATGACCTGCTGTAAATCCCAGATGTATATCATATTCCATAAACTGCTATATGGGTCATATTTTCTGTATTGCCAGGCTGGCAGACCCTCCAAACTAAGAGCATGATGGGCCCTGTCTGGCGCTGGTTCTGAGAAAGTTTCAGAACATTCTGAGGTAAAGACTGCCAGTTAGGCAGTTCGAAAGTGCCCTGATGATACCACAGGGGTCCCACCCCTAATGTTTGGATTTCAGGCTGCTGGGTAAATCGAGACAGACCTGAAAATGTTAGTAAATCTG
Organism: Hyperolius riggenbachi; assembly: GCF_040937935.1. NCBI lineage: Eukaryota > Metazoa > Chordata > Amphibia > Anura > Hyperoliidae > Hyperolius > Hyperolius riggenbachi. Next base: position 264,696,917 of record NC_090654.1, on the reverse strand, counting down.
CCCTGACCTGTACGGTTCTGTGAGATAGAGCCCATATATGGTTAGATATGATTTCTGGTCCCCAGGACAAGGGGAGGACTCATCTCATATTCTAAGGGGGTGTGTGGCTCCCGCCCTCACTCCCTCCTACTGGATCAGGGGCATAAGAATGGCAGAGGAGCCAAACTCAGTGTCCTCCACCTTGAAACACCATCTTGATCACATCTGTGCCAGCTTGAGGATATGCTGGCATCCACCTGGTCTGAACTCTGGAATTTGAACTGAAACAAAAGGAACTCTACAAGTTTTTCCCACAACAGGACATCTTTCCACAAATCCTAAGTATTTTCTCTCTTTTTATTTCATACTGGCTATTAATGTTTCAATAATTGTTGATTTTAATAATTTTCTGTATATATTAATTTTTTATATTGCACGTAAATAAAGACTTTATCAAAGTCGTTTACTGTTCCGCTACACCTGCTATACAGCCATACACAGAAACTGAACTCAGGTCTCTGAGGAGTTGCTACTACTATTGATATCTAGACAGAATACAGCATGTTTTAACCGTTTTATTTGCAGGATCAGTCAGTCGGTAGGGACCACTGGCCCATACCAGTGGTGGTGGCAGATATACCCTGAAATAGTGTGTAAGTTGTAATTACCGTACCTCACAGGCTCCCTTCTAGTCGGGCTGCTGCCCAAATACCGTTGATTTCCGTGCACCGATTGCGACCACAGTTTGCATGGTCTGTGTGCTGAAACCGATTGGAAGGCAAATTGCGTTCCGACCACTAGGGCTCCTGTGACAGTTGGAAATTCTGATGATCAGAAATGTCGGAATAAGTATGACAGCTGTGTATGGCGTTTCTGCTTCTCTGACCAATAAACCACTGATCTGCAAATCGCTTGCGTAAAAGGCCACCCACATATTTTTACAGCTTGAGGACTGACAACTGCGGCACAGAGCCTTTCCCCACTCATGTGCTAAAATGTAAACAGTGAGCAGAGGGGAAAAAATAAAAAAATAAGGAGATTATGGCTGGACCTGAGCCAGAGATGGCGTAGTTGTAAAGAAAACTTTGCAAAAGTTAACTTCAATCTGGTTTACTACCTGTAAAATCTAGGTGCAGCCCCCACATTCTGGTTCAAGAAAATGTGCCTTTTTGTCAGATTTTGATCAGCTTTGCTCACTACTAGAGTATCTCCATATTATTTCTGAGGTCGCTGTCTCACAATTAGTGGCAGTAAGTAAGCTCTTAAACTTGCAGATTACAGTACATTAATTTTAGCAATAATTGTATCAAATAGGACAAGGACAAGCACGTGAACAAGCGCTAGGTGGGCGCGAAACGGCTGTAGTGCCGTCCTTCAACCTTCCCTGGTCACCCGAACCCTGTGTACCCCAGCACCAGTGTCTTCAGGTTTGAATATTTTCTCACTTGTTTTATGAGGTGGCATGAAGACAAAATAAAAACCGCTTAAAGTGACAGTTGCCCGGTCTACCTTGATGTACGGTATTGTATGTAATATGTAACTGCTGGCTGCCGGGTATGTTTCGAGTAACATCTGTGCCTAGCCTGGCTTATGCTGGCCACTCATTCTGTGCTTGGCAGCTGACTGGCAGAGTGCACGCAATAGAAGAGGCTATCCTGTGTGATTTCATGCTCACTGCTTTCAAACAGAGCCAACAAACACTACATACTCATTTGATGAAGAGGGTTCTGTAGTCCCTAATCATACTTCAGCAGACAGCAAGCACAGGATGTGTGCCCAGCGTCAGCTAGGTCACTATGAAGAGCAAATATGTATTGCATCACATAGGGACACCACCTGCCCTGAAACTAGTACAGCTTACACGAGTCACCAGATGGCAGCTGTGACAGGTCCTCTTCACCACATACACTGCACCACTTACAGGAAGATAGGAACAGCTACACATAGTAACCACACAGCCTATCTCCAGCCTGGAGGCGGAAACCTGATAGGTCACCAGTGGCAATAACCCTCCTTCCAGTGTGATATGTCTCACTCCGAAAGCTGGCTTATCCTATACAGAACGATGTACAGGAGGGGGGCTGTCTATCATTTTACTGTGAGTGTTACTGAGTGACACGAGGTGCAATATCACCAAAAATAAACATTGTAGTTGTGTTTGGCTCACCACACAATCTTGGTTGTTCAATCTTACCACTTTCATTTAGTATAAGAGCTTTTTCGTTTTTGAGCCATTTAGATGGCTCGATAGATCATTTCCGACATGTCCGATCTCCCACTCGACCGTTTAGCCGCTCAATTTGTGATAGAAGTGAATGAAAAATGAGCGGAAGATAAGAGAATCGACTGCAGAATCGAGCGGCAAAAAACGAGCCGTGTATGCCCAGCATTAGACATGACAGCCGTGAGAGGAGTGCATAGCCACAGCTGCCTGGATGAGGGACAGAAAGATTTCTATCTGCTTATAGTTGGGGGTCCCAATATGCTCAATAATTACATCATTCAGCTGTCCCCTCCACTATAAACTACTGCTTATAAAAGTCCCTGGTGATGCCTTATCCCAGTGTCCCCTTAAGCCCCATACACACGCTCAACATCTGGTCTTTTGTGCAGCACAATTGTCAAACAACTTTTGTTGTGAAACAAGTTGAAACAACCAAAAAAAAAAGTATTTTGCTATTGTTCAAACAGCTGATAAGACGTCAATCCAACAGTTGGATTGATTTCTTTTCAGTCTTATCAGCTGTTTAAACAATAGCAAAAGACTTTTTTTAGTTGTTTCAACTTGTTTCACAAATTGTTTGACAATTGTGCTGCACAAAAGACGGCTGCTGAGTGTGTGTATGGGCCTTTACTGTGACTGCCCCAACTGGTGCCCAATCCTAACTACCTTAACCAGCACCTAAACCCAACTGCTGCTGGCATCTAATGCTAGGTGCATGCAATACAATTTTCTGACAGATTTACTGTCAGATCTACTATTTCCAACAGGGCCAATCTGATTTCCGTTTGATTTCCCATAGAAGTGAACGGAATATCAGTCTGAAATCAAATTGGAGCTGTTGGAAATAGTCTCTCTGACAGTAAATCTGTACCTCAGTAACCCCCCTGCTTCTGCGATTTTCTGGTTTCCCTCATGGGTAACCACTCCCATCCCTGGGTAAAACCTCAATACTGCACAGACCTCTAGTTCTTCCTCCTGGGAACTCGAGTTGACATCACTCAGGAAGACCCCTATTTTTCACATGGTATCTCTAATGCTGGGTTTACACCATACAATTTTCTGTGAGTCCCCTTTCACAAGAAGCCCCCTGACTACCCCCCGCCCCAGCACACACACCAGTAACCCCCTGATCCCCCCCAACCAAAAAAAACACACACACACACACACACGACACACTAGTAGCACCCTGACTCTCCTTCCCCCCCCATTGGCCCCTAATCACACCAGTGACCCAATGTGATCTCCAGTCTTCCCTCTGATCACCCCAGATGACCCCCTGTTATCCACCCCCTTCCACAACCCCACTGTTATCTCTGGGATCTCCAGCCCTCCCCTAGGTAGCCCCCCTGATTCCTCCTCTCCCACAAACACACTTAGCTCTCCCCCAGGGTAGCCCCCGATTTCACCATATCCCCTCCCCCTTCATTCCCCGAGTCTCTTCAGCCCTGCATCCGGGTAACCCCCTAGTCTTCCCGGTGTCGCCACTCGTCACATTACCTGACCAGCGCCATCTTTCCGTTCCGTCTCTCCGCCGGAAGACGTTCTGAAGCAAGCAGGAAATGACGCTAGCCTGAGAGTGAGGGAATGCAAGCCCTTCCCCTTCAGCCAACAGCAAGGCCAGGAGATCATGTGACCTGAGCTCACCGCTCATTGGTCTGCAGAGACATAGCGTCCATCCAATTCCTGTGACGCTCGCCTGTCCGCTGGTATAACATGTCTCTTATTTGTCATACATTCCATCACATGACGCCATTGTATTGGAGCCCCCCTCCGTGCTAGAGCCCGTCTGAGGGGCGCAGGGAAGATGGCAGCTCTGCAGGTTGTACGAGGACACCACAGTGTGATTAGGTCGGCTTATACAATCCCCCCCCCCCCGGGCTGTGTGAGTTGGTCTTTCCAAGCCACTCCTCCATGAGGCTCTACGCTCTGTCTCAATTAGCGAGCCTCTCCGCACTACAACTCCCAGCGTGCACTGCGCCTGCTGGACTCTACCAATCCCAGGGGAGGGGGACTCGTATCAGAGCGGTGACTGCGGGTAGGTGACACTGGGGCTGACTGAGGGGAGCAGAAAGAGTTGTCGGTGTTGCCTTCCTGCAGCCAATCACCCTTCCCCATCCCAATGGGGCGCAGGAGGCTGAGTGATTTCAGTAGGGGCAGCACTGACAGTCCTCACTGCATCTCTATCACCAATTCCTCTCTATATATAATCATTTATTACTTATGTAACCCTGTGATGCCATTACTATTTCTGTTCATATTGCTGCTTTAATAATAATTACATTGCTTATGCACTTTTTTATTTATAGTTCTTGTCCAATGCACAAAATGCACAGATTACAAGGAGCGGTGTGCAGAATTATTATTATTATTGACTATCAAGTGATATATTTCATGGCGCTGTTCTGATTTTTGAATCAGGATGATAACATTTATTTGAGAACTTAGGCCTCTTTTCTGAGAGCATCTGACAGGCAGTGAATTAACCTCCCTAGCGGTATTGACAGTTATACACATCAACACAAAACATGCTCTCCTGGACTGTATACTACGGTAGACCCTTGCTTGACACATTTTGGCAGGTTACAGGAAAAAAAAAAAGTTATGAAAATGAATTAGATCAGTTTTTGCACACAAATCCTCCAGAAATTGAACGCCAGGGAGGTTAATTGCCTGTCGGATGCTCCTGCCCTCCATGGGAGGTGGGCAGGCGCCCCCCCCCCCCATGGAGCTGCTTCTGAGCACAGTAAACAAGCAGTTCAGGCATCTGAAAAAGAGTACGCCTTCTCTAATAAGCCTCCTTCAGACTTGATTCCTGTAGGGTGACAAGATGAATTGAGTCCGAAAAAGGTTTATTAGCAGAAAGCTTACTTTTTTTCTTTTAAGTTATCCCTATGGTATCATCTTAATTCAAAACTTCTTGCTTTTACTGATGCCTAACACAATATTGCTCTACTGCTGTACTGAGTAAGGCCCAGTGCACACCGGGCGGATCCGCCGGCGGAATCCGCCTGAAAATCAGAGTGGCTAATGTATCTCTATGGGCTGGTGCACACCGGCGGTTTGAGGTTTTTACCAAGCCGCAAACGTGCCTCTTGCTGCACGTTTGCGGTTTGCTTAAAACCGCAAACCGCCAGTGTGCACCAGCCCATAGAGATACATTAGCCACGCGGATGCGGCCGGTGAACCCCCGGCGGATCGCATCAAGATCCGCCCGGTGTGCACTGGGACTAAACTCACTCATCCGCATCCAAAACCGCTAGCGTTTTGTGGATCTGCTAGCGGTTTTGGTGTGCATTAGGCCTAAGAGAGAAAACATAATACAGACAATGGTATATACAAAATTTAGACACTGTTACATAATACAGTATTGGTAGGCCTAGAGCTTGATTCACAAAGCGGTGCTAACTGTTAGCACGCCTGTGAAAACCCCCTTAGCACGTCTAAATGAGTTTTTTGCGCGTAAAACTTTATGCGCACACTGCACAAAGCGCAGGGCGCACAGCGCAAAGTGCCCATTAAAGCCTATGGGACTTAGCGCGCGCATAGGACTTTGCGCGCGGTACTTAGCGCGCGATCTGATTGAGAAAACCGGTGCTAACCTACTTAGCACCCTGGTTAGTGCACCTAAAGACTTTAGACGTGCTAAGTAGGTTAGCACCGCTTTGTGAATCAAGCCCCTAGTGTTTACAATGGCACATGTAATGTGACATGATGAAGAAAATGGATAGGTAGTTCCAAGACACTAAGAGGTGAAAGAGTCCTGCCGTTTGGAGCTAACAATCTAAAGATATGACATATCTCATAAATGTGGCCAGCCATACATCAGGCGACTTGGTGGCTGATTGGCCAATCCGATTCGATTATTATAAAGAAATCGAATGAAAATCTGTGACACCAGTTGCATCCCCGATTGAGGATGCAACCAATTTTTGGCAGAGATTGGTCACATGTATTGGTCGGACATTCTGTAAGATGTAGGGCCGACTTGCTCGATTGGGTGTGCGGCGGTAATGGCGAACGGTATTGGGACAAGCAATGAAACCCCAGACACAGTCCCCCAAATGTGCAATCCCCCCCCCCCCCCCCCTCATGCATTATAAGACAAGACAACATTTATATTGCGCTTTTCTTCTTGCGGACTCAAAGCACCAGAGCAGAGCAGCAGCCACTAGGGCGCGCTCTATTGGCAGTAGCAGTGTAAGGGAGACTTGCCAAAGGTCTCCTACTGAATAGGTGCTGGCTTACTGAACAGGCAGAGCCGAGATTCGATCCCTGGTCTCCTGTGTCAGAGACAGAGCCCTTAACCATTACACCATCAGCCAACAATACCTGTCTGTGTCAGCCGTTGGCATAACAGCTGGGAGCTCACTAAAATTAGCTGGGTGCTCCACTGATATTCCATACTGCTGCCCAGTGTTCCTAGGGAGAACACTGGGCGAATATCAGTACAGACAGTCCCCCTACTTACGAATGACTTGCATTATGCTCTTTCAGAGATACAAAGTTATCGTCATGTAAAAAACATAGTTTATCCCCTACATGCTTAAATCCAGAGTTGTCCGAAAGTAAATCATTTATCCACCTTTCCCCATGTTTAACGCAGGACTCAACTTTCAAACAAATTCAATTAGCAAACATTTTTCCAGAATGGAATCTTGTTTGTAAGTAGGGAACCACCTGTATAATTTTCACACCAATCACGTCACCAATTTTCTATTCTGCAAAATACAGTATCCCTAATCCAGACCACACCTTCTTCTGTACCGATTTATAAATCCTCAGTGACTGATGCCGGAAACAAGCTGCCATACACCATACAATATTGAGTGTACAAACTTGATACACCTAGTTATTATAAGAGCCTCTAGCTTGACAATACTGTGATTATGGTATTTGGGTAAGTGCTCTCACGCTACAGAGTATTGTGTTGTGTGTGACCAGCTTTAGTTAGATGGGTCTATGCTGATATAATGAACGGAGATGTTTTGTGTCCTTAGGGTGTCCAGAATGGTGCGGGCAGCTGTCAGGCTCGCATCACTGCTCTCGGCTGGTCTGGCCACATCTGGCCTCTGCCTGTATGGGGCACACTACTGGGACCCCAGCGATTTCGGGGTGGTTCGGATTGGACGAGCTGCAATGACGGTGAGTTTTAGAGGAAAGGGATGTTTGTGAAAAAGGCATTGGCAGGAATTAAAAAGTCAAAAAGTAGGAAAGGGGATAGCGCTCTGTGGTAAAGTCTTTGTTGCTAGCAGAAGGATAACATCAACTATATAGGTGGAGCATGGAGCACACACTCCCCCCATGTGGATAAACTCACAGGATGATGCGGCCTAGAGGGCCCGACAATGCCTCAGGGGTATAGGCCACCCCTCAGCCACACTGGCTGAGGGGTGGCCTATACCCCTGAGGCGTTGTCGGGCCCTCTAGGCCGCATCCCTGGAGGATACTATTACGTGGAGTGATTACTCACAGCCGATGATCTATTGCCTGGAGCGGCTTACAAGTGCCCAGCAGACATTGCCAGTGTGGCTGAGGGGTGGCCTATACCCCTGAGGCGTTGTCGGGCCCTCTAGGCCGCATCATCCGGTGAGTTTATCCACATAGGGGGAGTGTGTGTTCGATGCTCCACCTATATAGTTGGTGTTATCCTTCTGCTAGCAACAAAGACTTTACCACAAAGCGCTATCCCCTTTCCTACTTTTTGACTTTTTAACTATTTACACTAATAGCAAGGAAGCGCTCCGCTGTGATCCAGTGTTTGGTTCTGTCTGATCACTGTTATAACCCCGAATTGTAATTCATCTGTGAGCGCTTGTGTTTTTCTTTCTTTATTGGCAGGAATTAGTCTAATGTTTAATGTTTAGTGAATGTCTGTTGGATCAAACCTTATCCCAAATTTGGCTACAAGTCTTCTCTAAAGCGGTTTCATGGTCTCGATCTCCCTCCCAGTTTCAAAAAATATACGCTTGCACTAACAGGGGCGGACTGACAACTCATGGGGCCCCCGGGCAGTAGGAGATTATGGGGCTCCGTACACCCGCAAGCCATACCCACCCATCCTCAAGCCCCCCCACACACCCAGCCACACACACCTACACTTGTTACAAAATTTCTCTTCACTGTGTTCAAAATAAATGTTTACTAATTAAAAAAAATAGAAGTACTTACATTAGAGGGAGGATGGTTTGGTTGCTGGTTGAGTGGGAGGGTGGTTTGGGTGCTGGAAGGGTGGTTTGGGTGCTGGGTGGGGGGGGGAGTATTTTTGGTGCTGTGTGGGTGGTTTGGGTGCTGGAAGGGTGGTTTGGGTGCTGGGTGGGTGGAAGGGTGGTTTGGGTGCTGGGTGGGGGGGGGGAGTATTTTTGGTGCTGTGTGGGTGGTTTGGGTGCTGGAAGGGTGGTTTGAGTGGTGGGAGGGTGGTTTGGGTGCTGGGTGGGTGGGAGGGTGGTTTGGGTGCTGGGTGGGTGGGAGCGTGGTTTGGGTGCTGGGTGGGTGGAAGGGTGGTTTGGGTGCTGGGTGGGTGGAAGGGTGGTTTGGGTGCTGGGTGGGGGGGAGGGTGGTTTTGGTGCTGTTTGGGTGCTGAAAGGGTGATTTGGGTGCTGGGTGGGTTGTTGGATGGTTTGGGCGCATGGAAGGGTGGTTTGGGTGCTGCTTGGTTTGGGTGGGACGGGGAGTTGTGGGTGCTGCTTGGTTTGGGTGCTGGATGTGGTGCCGGGGGGGAGGGGGCAGAGTTGCGAGCAGACTAGTCGGCTTGTCACAGATACTTACGTTCTCCAGGGCAGGCACCAGCAAGCAGCATAACTGACTCCTCTCTGTTTGCCACTAGCGTCCTATCTTTCGGCTAGTGACACCTCCTATGATGTCATAGGAGGCGCTGCCGAAACCATGGAGACAGGACACCAGAGGCAGAGAGAGCAGTGCGAGGGGCGTTGCTGGAGCACGTAAGTACCTAAAGTATCTCTGCCAACTAGCTCCGCTCGCAACTCTGCAGTGCAGGGGGGTAGGCAGTAGAAAGTTGTCACTGAGCCAAAACTTTATCCTAAACGCCCGTGATGAAGGAATTTGAGGATACAAAAATGCCTATAAACATCTGCTGCAAACGGAAGTACTGTAGTTTGTATTTAAAAGCCTTTAGACGTAAGTGGCATATGGAAGGGAAACCACAGAACACCTATAGACATCAGCAGCGGCAGCCTAAAGCCGTTTTCACACTGTAAACTGGCGGTGCGGCAGCTGCAGCGCACTGCCAAACACAGGCCTCCGGTTTATACCGTGCTACTATGCAGTATTCCCAATCTGGCATTGGGCCAAGCAGGAAGTGACACATGCTTGGAATCACTTTCTGCTTGGGGATATGCGGAAGTGCACGGAAGCGTATTGTAAAAATAAGCTTGCGTGCCGCGACGTTGCGTTGGTAATTGTTTAAAACTCCACATGTCGCCATAGACTAACATGGCTTCTGGGCCGATGCAGATCACCTCAGCTCATTGCAGAAGACAGGGTTAAAGTAGTATCATTAGTGGACAGTTAATACACAAGGAGGTCAAAGCCAATCACTCATTGGAGAAACCAGCGATAAGCAGAGGCTTGATATTTCTGGCTATATAACGAATGTAGATCGCGTTGGAGAGACTCTGAGGGCTTATTCACACCAGGGGCGTTTTTGGCCTTTTTTCAAGCGCAGGCGATTTTTAAAGAAAGCCTGTAACTTTAAAAACCTCCCCTGGGGGGTACTCACCTGGGGTGGGGGAAGCCTACGGATCCTATTGAGGCTTCCCCCGTCCTCGGCAGCGAAAATCCTCCTGGAACGGCAGTGATGTAAATATTTACCTCTCCTGGCTCCAGCGGGGGGCGCTGTTGCGACTCTTAGCACGGAGATAGGCGAAAATAGCCAATATGCGTCGGGCCGCTCTACTGCGCATGCGCAAGTCTTCTGCGCCTGCGCAGGAGAGAGGGCCCGACAGAGATCGATTATTTTCACCTATCTCCGTGCAGAGGGCCGCAACAGCGCCCCTGCTGGTGCCAGGAGAGGTAAATAAATCAGCGCTTGTCAGGCTTGTCGAGGGAGGATTCCTGAAAACTTCGGGGGAGCCAGTGCTGAACTGCCTGCAGCTACAGGGGAGGGGGAAGTCTTAATGGGACCCTGAGGCTTCCCCCTCCCGAGGTGAGTACCCCCCAGGGGAACTTTTTCGTTACAGGTTCTCTTTAAAATAACCCACAAAACAACTGTGCAATAAATCTCTATGAGAAGGTTGATATCAGCGCGATTCGTGCGCTGTGCGTTCGGCAAAGCGGTGCCTGTACCATTTTTGGGGTGATTTTGCCTCAATGGAAAGAATAGGAAAAAAACAAAAAGGCTCACAAAATCGCTTTGTGCGGCAATTGCATTCGCGTTTTTCCGGGGCAAAGAGTTCACTTCCTGACTTGCATCAGGGAGTGAATTAAAAAAATGCTCGGGAAAAGCGCTTAGAAAAGAGCTTTTCACAAAAACGCAATGCCCACCCAAGCGTCGTGAATAAAAAAAAAATTGCTTCAAAAAAATCGCTAATGCGAGCAGAACGCAATGTAAACGAGGCCTGAAAGGGGCAATACGCTAGTCGATTTTTTTTTTTCATTAATATCCGCCAATTCAATCATTCAATCAAATCTTCTTTAAATCAGTGCAGCAAACAAGTCTTCATTGATTGAAATCAATCGATTGAAATTTCACACCGAAATCTATTGAAAATCTGTGTGGAGGGATTCAATAAGATAAACCCTGCTGTGATCAGATAATGATCTGGAAGGCATCTATCTGATGGCCGCATTGACCAGTGTATGGACACCTTGAGGGAACACGGTGACAGACAGAGAATATTGCTAAAGCAATGAAAAATCTGTGACATGATCTACTGCCAGATATACACCAGGTTAAAGTGGACCTGAACCCTTGCACAGGAGGACAAAAGGAAAACAGAGAAATGCACCCTGTATGTATTTAGAGAGTTTAGCCTGTCTAATCCCCCCCCCCCTTATCTGTGGCTAATCGGCACTTGTAATCTCTTCAGCCATGTCAGCTCAGGAATCTCCTCTGCCATAGCAGAGCTGCTAATTTGTAAACACAGGATGTTAACCCTATGTCTGCTCCCATGAAAGCAGGAAGTAGACACACTGCAGATGTATTGAAGGATTTATATCAGCTGTAACTAAGAAATGTTTTTCTTTAGAGGTTATTATGCTGTTGTGTATTTTTTAGAGCAGAGAGGAAGTTCTAAGTTCAGATCCGCTTTAAATAAGTGATGTGCATTATTTGTTAAAAAATAAATAAATAAATGATGAGCAACCAATCAAAATGCATTTCATTGAAAGATATAAATGGCTTCTGATTGGCTGATGCAAGTCCTGCACCTCTTTGTTGGGACACCCTGTGCGTGTGTATTTTATTCTCTATTCATTGTTCTGATAAGAATCTGTTTCCTCTCATTGTTTGCAGACAGCAGTCATCAGTTGTGATTACCTCATCAACCTCCGTCAAGTTCCTCCAGAGACGCCAGAATATGATGTCATCAAGTCACAGGTACAACATGCAGGGGGGGGGGGGGGGGTAACCTAGTGACCAGTCATGTGGTGAGGTGTAATGAATGAAAAATAATGTACAGCCACCAATCAGCCTCTATGGGGCAGTGCGACATAGTATCTGATTGGATGCTACGTACGTTTGGTTGCAGATTCTCTATGAGGTGATAGCGAATTGTATGCATGTGATTGCCACTGCTGAACTTTATTCTGTACCTGAACCAGATTCCACCTCTCTTTGATGCCATGTTCAGAGCGGTGTGGCTGCTTTGCAACGCGGATCACCGCACGGCAATGCACCGCCTGTGCGGCGGGATCATTGCAGTATAACGAGTTGCAGCATCGTAACACACTTCCTGCAGTGCCTTACCGCTAAACACGTATCTTAACAGTAATAATCAAAAGAGTGCCAGTGAAAATAGGAAGAGCGGGACATAAATTGCACAACCAAATAAATACTGTCAATAAACATTAATCAGTACAGGATTTGCCAAATAGTCATATCAAAATTTATTGAAGAAATTGTTAGATAACATTAAAAAGCACATGGGATGGCCACCCCGTCACAACTCATCCACCCAAACAGCCCACACACCGTCACATGCGTACGCCGGCACCTAAGACTAAAGCTGAAAAAAGAGGTCCAATAAACAGCAAAGTTGGAGAAAATGCATAGGTTCTTATGAGATCAATTGCTTGGAAACTCCATAATTGTATATGGGCTGTCATCAAACCCAAATGAAGTCTGGCATAAATAAATAGGCTGATGCAAAAAGGTCTGGATATACAACAGCAGACAGTATTGCACTGCAGTGTTCTCCCCAGGCTCTTTTAGCCGGGTGCTCCACCCGGCTATTTTTGGTGACCACCCGGCTGTTATCTGCTCACCTCCTCCTCTGCTGTAAGCAGAGAAGTGCCAGTCCTGCATTGTCTAATCTCGCCCCACCCGGCTATTTTTTCATGCCACCCGGCTACTTTTTCATACCACCCGGCTGGAAAAAAATTCTGGGGAGAACACTGCACTGGGTAGCAGCAAAGTAAGCACATATAGCACATGTAGCAGGCACAGATCAGCGGCAGCTCACACTGTAGAAGTGCAGCATAGCACCACAGATTAGCAGCGTGATAAGTGTCAAACCAGACTTATCTCACCATGCCCATGAGGGTCCGATGTGCACAGACTGACAGTTCATCTCACCGTACAAACTTGCGGGCTCCTGGTGACAGCCAGATGTCAATACTGGGTAGTATGTATGATCCCCATATGCTCCATATGACGAGTAAGGCTCGGCAGCACTATAAGTATGTTAACAGTAAAAGGGAAGCATACCTTTTATTGACTGTATGCTTCACTGTACCCGACGCAATGCGAGGATAACATGCAGCGCCGCTGTCCCGATAAGCTGCATTGTGTCCCTGCTGTCACAGGGAACGGAACGACCACTGTTAATGTGGCCTAGCCGGATAACCGATACAGGCAGACTGGCAGGTAACATCCGCTCTATGAGTGTCAGTTAGCTAGACTATCGCTTGCTTACTTGTACTTATAAATATCCCCTGAATTTATTACACTAGGTGCACACGATACAATTTTCTCTCAGATCATCAGGTCGAATCGATAATTTCTGACCTGTCCGATCTGCTTCCGATTGATAACGGGATATATTTTCAGATCAGTACTGCACACAATCAGTCCTGTTATCGGTAGCAGTTCGGACATGTCGGAAATTATTGATGTGACTCGTCTATCTGATGGGAAATTGCATTGTGTGTACCTACAGTAGCATTACAGGTGGGGAAACTGCCGTGTCAGAGTGGTGAAATGTCTTGTAGATCAGAAAACTACGGCCAGCGAAAGCTACCTGATTCCTTTTCTTATTGATGTAAGCTATATGAATATCACATCATCTTACCTATTGTCAGCCTCCTACACCGTGCTACATGGCATGAGATCTGAACAGTGGCGGCGAACACTCCTGCTGGGCGAACGCTTGTGCTCTGCAAAACCGCAAACATTCTCCTGAGATCATGTTTCACTGCATTTGCAATTCGGGTTCGATTTTTCAATATTTAAATTGCATTTGCGGATAGCATTAAAGTGGACCTGACCTCTTGCACAGGACAGAAGGAAAACGTAGAGAAATGCACCCTGTGTGTATTTAGTGAGTTTAGCCTGTCTGACTCCCCACCTCATCTGTGACTAATCACAACTGTCATTTGATCTATCGGCTGTGTCAGCTGGTTGCCAGCAGAGCAGCTAATTTGTAAACACAAGAAGTTAACGCTATGTCTGCTTTCGTGAAAGCAGGAAGTAGACTGCTGGTTTATTGCAGGATCTGTATCAGCTGTAATAAAGAAACATTTTTCTTTAAAGGTTATGATGTTGGTATGTATCATCTAGAGCAGAGAGGATGTTCTGAGTTCAGGTCCACTTTAAAAAATGTGCAGAAAAAAAGCTGAACAGAGGCAGGTTGTTTTTGTTTGTTTTTTTCCCCCCAGATATGTAAATGGGAATATAAATCAGTGCGGACAAATGTCAGAATAGTGTGTGGGCCTTAGGAACCCATTGTACGTGCATCACACTGTGTTCAGTGCTGAGTGGCAAAATGGACACAATTTGCCCATCTGTAGCTTGTATTTGTTGCACATGTACAGTACATACATACACATATATGTTGTCCCCAGTTAACGAACAAAATAGTGACTGTAGGTTCATTCTTAACCTGAATCCGTTCTTATGTTGCAACACTGCATCATCTCTGACCCTTGTACCTCCTCTATGCCCCCCTGTGCCTTTATTGCAGGGGTGTCAAACTCAAAGACAAAGTGGGCCGAATTTGAACACTGACACTTAGCCACGGGCCTCAATGTTTACTGGCCACCTTATAAAGTTCCCTGGTGTCTAATTGCCACCCCCACCTTCTATACAATTCCCTGGTGTCTAGTGGTCCTCCTCCCTCCCCTATACAGTTCCCTGGTGTCTAGTGGTCCTCCTCCCTCCCCTATTCAGTTCCATTGTGCCTAGTGGTCCCCACTCTCCTCATACAGTTTCCTAGTGTTTAGTGCTTTCCCTTCTACCTCCCCATATAGCTTCCCTGGTGGTCTAGAGTGGGCCAAACATAATGCAAAGTAGGGAAACCCCTTGAGGGCCAAATTGAATGGCTCTGAGGGCCAGATTTGGCCCGCGGGTCGGAGTTTGACATGTATGCTCCACTGTGTCCCTCTGTATCACCTCTCCCCTCCATCCCCCTTTGCGCTGCCTTCTGTCCTAGTGATGATTGTAGTGTGCTAATTTTGCTTACGGTAAACTTTACATAAAGTTTTGCAATTACAGTTTCGACAGTTTTGAATTTATTTCTCATAATAACAGCTGTTTCCAACTGTCAAAAAAGCAAGCAGCATCTCCTTCCATTGACATTACCTGCCAGCAGTAAAAATGTCACCATGTGATAAATGTTATAATGTAAAAATGAGGCACTTTTTTATTACATTATTTTTACTGGAGTTCCTCTTTAAGGGATAGGACAGTAGGTAAGGGGAAGCTGTGCATGAGATGGTAAAAATGGTAGTCAGTGACTGAAGTGTTCTAGGTAGGAGAGCATGCCTGCCTAAAGAGGTGAGTTTTCAGGTTGCCCCTTAGAAGGGTAAGTGCGGGTGACTGGCAGATGTGTTGAGGGAGAGTGTTCCAGAGAAGGGGAGAGGATTGAGAGAAGTCTTGCAAGCAGGAGTGAGAATAGATGACCAGAGAGGAAGACAGAATATTGTTAATAGAGGGGAGCTTGCGTTGAGGAACGAGCAGCGCCATCAGTCCAGGATTCATGGCAGAGGATATTCTTGGCAGCTTGCCTCCTATATTAGAGTTCCAAAGCTCAACTACTTCATACACATCATACACTCAGATCATACATGCTTCCTGCCAATTACTCAGCTATTGCAGCTGTGGAAAACAAGCAACAATTGCTCTTACTTTATGCTGGCCTTACTCTATGCTGGTCTTACTCTATGCAGCTTATTACCTCTGCAGGATGTGCAAAGCTGAATACTCGCTTTAGAGAAGCAGGAAGATTGATCCAGCGACGTCCCTCGATGGCAAACGTTCCCCGATCTATCTTCTTCCCGGCGGGCATGCACAAGGTTATATGTCGGGCGCCAATGGAAAGTAAAGCAGTCGCAGCACATTGCGCAGAGATGTCGGGGATCTTAAAGGAAAACTGTAGAGAGAGGTGTATGGAGGCTGCCATAAAAAAATAGTTGGGAAAATCGTGTAGTGGGTATGGGCCTTAAAGGGATACTGTAGAGGGGTCAGGGGAAAATGAGTTGAACTTACCCCTGGCTTCTAACGGTCCCCCGCAGACATCCTGTGTTGGCGCAGCCAGTCACCAATGCTCCGGCCCCGCCTCCGGGTCACTTCTGGAATTTCAGACTTTAAAGTCTGAAAACCACTGCGCCTGCATTGCCGTGTTCTAGCTCCCGCTGATGTCACCAGGAGTGTATAGCACAGGCCCAGTATGGTCTGTGCCTGCGCAGTACGCTCCTGGTGACATCAGTGGGAGCTAGGACATGGCAACGCAGGCACAGCTGGAATTTCAGACTTTAAAGTCTGAAATTCTAGAAGTGACCCGGAGGCGGGGCCGGAGCATCGGTGAGTGGCTGCGCCAACACAGGATGTCTGCGGGGGACCGTTAGAAGCCCCGGGTAAGTTCAACTCATTTTCCCCTGACCCCCCTACAGTATCCCTTTAAAGGAGAACTGTAGTGAGAGGTATATGTAGAAAGATGTGTATGGAGGCTGCCATATTTATTTCCATTTATTTCCATGATAAGCAATACCAGTTCCCTGGCTATCCTGCTGATCCTCTGCCTCTAAAGGTGCGTACACACATGCGACTATAGTCGTTTGTAACGATCGTTCCCCGATCTTTACCAACGACGATCGTTACAAAAAACGAACAAACGACTATTAAGGCAAACGACGAACGAGCCAAATCGCTACAAAAGAAAGTTCTGTCTCGGCGGATTTTAACCAACGACGATCGTTTGCAAAAGTAGTACATCGTTGGAAACGGTCGTTCATACTAGGCTTGACATGCGCATTTCACTATTTCTCCCTGAAACTTCTCATTTTTATGCGCAGGCGCAATAGTTGCTTTACGTGATGCAACGTTCGTTCTAACGATCAGATCGTTACACACCTTTTAAAACTAACTTTACTTAGGTCGTTCTTTCATCAATTAAAAGTTCGTTCGTCGTCCTCAACGAACGATCGTTGTCGCATGTGTGTACGTAGCATATTACTTTCAGCCATAGACCCTGAACAAGCATGCAGCAGATCAGGTTTTTTTCACAATTTTGACAGATATGACAAGATTAGCTGCATGATTCTCCTTTAAAGATCCGATCTGCCGTAAAGGTTGTTATCACTGTGCGTCACTAAACATTGTTAGCGTGAACACACGCCTGTACCCAAATCGCGAGATTGCGGAAACGTTCGCTCTTCGCTCAAAAAATAGCTGGTAGTCTGAAAAATAGTTGAGAAAATCGTGTAGTGGGTATGGGCCTTAAAGGAGAACTGTAGTGAGAGGTATATGGAGGCTGCCATATTTATTTCCTTCTAAGCAATACCAGTTGCCTGGCAGCCCTGCTGATCTATTTGGCAGCAGTGGCGTCTGAATCACACCAGAAAACAAGCATGCAGCTAATCTTGTCAGATCTGTCAAAATTGTCAGAAAAACCTGATCTGCTGCATGCTTGTTCAGGTTCTATGGCTGAAAGTATTAGAGGCAGAGGAGCAGCAGTACAGCCAGGCAACTGGTATTGCTTAAATGGAAATAAATATGGCAGCCTCCATACACCTCTCTCTACAGTTCTCCTTTAAGATTCTTGGGCTGTGTGTACTGAAAACTGGTGCCAGGCGGAGTATAGAATCCACAATGGAAGATTATAGCACACCTGAACCGAGAGGGAAATTGAGGCTGCCATATTTACTTCCTGTTAAACAAAAACTGGTTGCCTGGTAGCCCTGCTGATCTCTTTGGCTGCAGTACTGACTTGAATCACACATCTGAAAAAAAGCATGCAGCTTATCCAGTCACACTTCAGTCACAGCACCTGATCTGCTTGCTTCTTCAGGGTCTAATGCTATTTACACATGACGCGATTTACCTGATGACCGATGAATTTTTTTTGAGCGCCGGTCATTTCTGCGATATTGTGATGTGGGTACAGGTGCGCAACCAAGAGAACATCGCTCAGCATTGCACCGCAATAACGAACTGCACAGAGGATTGGATCTTTAAGATCCCCAACGACTCCTGCGCAAAGTACCGCGATCGCTTAACTACTTGCCGACTGCTCCACGCCAATTGGCGTGAGCAGTGCAGCAGCCCCAGGACCGCTCCACGCCAATTGGCGTGAACGGCCGTTTATGGGGCTAGCAGGAGATCCTCCTGCTTGGAAGGCGGAGCTCAGCTCCGCCTTTAGTCTCCGAGTGGCGATCGCCGCTTGGTAAGCTGTTAGATGGCAAAACTGCCGTCTAATTACTTTGTACAGCGCTGTGATCTGATAGGCTGGCCAGGGGAGGGAGGGCGGGTAGTGAAAATAATTTAAAAAAAGCCACATTTAGTTGAAAAATAATACAAATAAATATTTATTAAAAAAAAATAACATTGGGAGAGCGATCAGACCCCACCAACAGAGAGCTCCGTTGGTGGGGAGAAAAGGGGGGAGGGGGGAGGATCACTTGTGTGCTGAGTTTTACAGCCCTGCAGCTTGGCCTTAAAGCTGCAGTGACCTATTTAAAGGGAACCTAAACTGAAAAGGATGTGGATTTTTCCTTTTAAAATAATACCAGTTGCCTGACTCTCCTGCTGACCCTGTGTCTCTAATACTTTCAGCCACAGCCCCTTAACAAGCATGCAGATCAGGTGCTATGACTGAAGTTCGACTGGATTTGTTGCATGCTTGTTTCAGGTGTGTGATTCAGCCACTACTGCAGCCAAAGAGATCAGAAGGACTGCCAGGCAACTCGTATTGTTTAAAAGGAAACGTCCATATTTCTTGCAGTTTAGGTTCCCTTTAACCAGCCGGGCGGTATGGACGAGCTCAGCTCGTCCATCACCGCCGGAGGCTGCCGCTCAGGCCCTGCTGGGCCGATTTGCATCAAATAAAGAGCAGCACACGCAGCCGGCACTTTGCCAGCCGCGTGTGCTGCCCGATCGCCGCCGCGAGCAGCGGCGAAAGAGGGTCCCCCCAGCCGCCTGAGCCCAGCGTAGCCGGAACAAAAAGTTCCGGCCAGCGCTAAGGGCTGGATCGGAGGCGGCTGACGTCAGGACGTCGGCTGACGTCCATGACGTCACTCCGCTCGTCGCTATGGCGACGATGTAAGCAAAACAAGGAAGGCCGCTCATTGCGGCCTTCCTTGTTTATTCTGGGTGCCGGAGGCGATCGGAAGAACGCCTCCGGAGCGCCCTCTAGTGGGCTTTCATGCAGCCAACTTTCAGTTGGCTGCATGAAATAGTTTTTTTTTTATTTAAAAAAAACCCTCCCGCCGCCTCCCTGGCGATCTTATCAGAACGCCAGGGTGGTTAACTAAAAATTGCCTGGTCTTTAGGGGGGGTTAACACTGCGGTCCTCAAGTGGTTAAAGAGGAACTGTCGCGAAAATGTTAAAATTTAAAACGCATACAAACAAGAAGCACATTTCTCCCAGAGTTAAATGAACCATAAATTACTTTTCTCCTATTTTCCTGTCAACTAAAATAAGTAGTAGAAATCTGTCATTACCGACAGATTTTGGATTAGCCCATCTTCTCATAGGGTGGATCTCAGGGTTTTCTTTATTTTTAAAAGCACTTATTAAATGGCAGTTGCTCTGTCCAACTGCCGAAATAGTGTGCAGCGAGCAGGGAAGCTGGCCCACATCTTTGTATAAATCTTTTTCAGGGAATGTCTTTATAAAGAATAAAGGCAATGCTGAGAATCCTCTATGGAGAGATGGACAAGCCCAAAACCTGTTGGTAATGTCAGATTTCTACTAATTAGTGTGACAGCAACATAGAAGAGTAATTTATAGCTCATTTTACTCTGGGAGAAATGTACTTCTTATTTGTATGTGTTTTAAATTTTAAGATTTTCGTGACCGCTCCTTGTGTAACGTCGCATAACATCATGCATGCCTGCCGGTGTCGCTTGACGGCTGTCATCAAGGGGACATTGCTGGACCCTTTAGGTGGTGAGTACAGAGCTTAACCCTCCTGGCGGTAACCCTGAGCTACACTCGGGGTAGCCGCCGCAGAGGATTTCTCTTCCCCGGGGGGGATTTTTAAAATAAAATTTGGTTTAGCCTTTGTAGCTAGCACTTCGATAGCTACCATTGTCCCCCAAGTACCTCTGCTCTTTTTTGATCGCCCCCGATCGCCGCTGTTATTCGTAACCCCTCCCGGATCCCGCGATGGTGCAGCCTCTCCAATCAGATCCAGGAACGGGATTGCGCATGACATCAAACGTCATGTCCGATCGTCGCCATAGCGACGACTGAAGCTCATTGGGGAGGCTGTGGCTCTCGCGGGATCGCGGCTAGGTAACGGATATCGGCGGCGATCGGGGGGATCAGCAAGGTGCGGAGGACTTAGGGGACAAGTAGCTAGCCTAGTGCTAGCTACAAAGGCTAAAGCAAATTTAATTCAAAAAATCCCTCCCGCGGACGCAGCCTCAGAAACTGCGTATCGCCAGGGAGGTTAAGGGTGCATACACACATTCTATTTTGATTGCCCAACCATTGGCCCATTTTACCACTTCCATGCAGAATGACAGTTTCCCTACACTGTTCATAGTATTTAAAACTGGCCCTCATACTGCATGGAGGTGATAAAATCATTGGCCAATCAGACTTGGATGTGTGTACCATGCTTTGGGCTAAAAGTATCAGAGGCAGAAAATCAGCCAAGCAATGTACATTGTTTAAAAGGTAAAAAAGAATGAATGAGGAGCGTATGATCAATGTTATTCAGGTCTGCACTACCCCAAAACCACCCAATAACAAACACAACCAGCAAGAATAAAAAAAAACAGAGGTGTCTTCACGGTCACAGACCAATACTTTATTGAAAATTCCACAAATAGTATAACCATAAAAAAATCCCCCTTATCCCCCCATAGAAATATGTGACTACATTATCAATTGACATCAGCTGATGTAACACCCATTCCATACATACAATACAATAATACAATAACATTTCTATAGCGCTTTTCTCCCATAGGACTCAAAGCGCTTAGGCTCTCTCAGATTCAGTAATTGGTAGTAGGATGAAGTATTCACACAACAAAAGTTATATTTCTGCAAATGCCAAACTGAACAGGTGGGTTTTCAGTCTGGATTCAAACACGTCCAGGGATGGAGCTGTCCTGATCTGTTGAGGTAAGGAGTTCCAAAACGTAGGGGCAGCATGACAGAAGGCTCTGGGACCAAAAGTTTCCAAGTGGACTCTGGGTATGACTAGATTATTAGAACCTGTGGATCTGAGAATGCGGGGATTGCTACACAGCTGCAACATTTCTTTCATGTATCCAGGGCCCAGATTATTCAGTGATTTAAATGTCTGTAGGCCGATCTTGAATAGGACCCTCCATTCTATAGGTAGCCAGTGGAGGGAGTGCAGGACTGGCGTTATGTGGCAGTGACGGGGTTGGTTGGTTAGCAGTCTGGCAGCAGTATTCTGTATCAGCTGTAGGCGGTATAAGACCTTTTTTGGAAGGCCAGTGTTGAGAGCATTACAGTAGTCCAGTCGGGATGTGATGAAGGCATGGACTAAGGTTGGCAGATCTTCTGGGGGGATGAGGTGCTTGATTTTTGCAATGTTCTTCAGGTGAAAATAGGATGATTTCACCACAGCAGAGATTTGAGTTCTGAAGTTTAAATCCCCATCAATTAGAACTCCCAGGCTACGCACATGATCAGAGCTGCGTAGATCTGTGCCTCCTATTCCCAGTGGTGAAGACTGCAAGTTAAGTTGTTTTGTTGTCATGTGCTGCCCTCCGATCAGAAGGAATTCAGTTTTGTCTGCATTTAGTTTCAGCCAGTTGTCATTCATCCATTGCTGTAGTTCACGTAAGCAGGCGTTTATAGTTGGAGTTGGGTCTGTCACACCAGGCTTGAAGGAAAGTCTGTACATTCACCACCTCTCATAAAGATCGGGCAATCTATGGTATCTATGGGCATACACGGCAGGTTTTTGCTGCTCGATTCCCCCACTCAATCGTTTCGCCACTGGATTCTGCAGTCAGTTCTCTTATCTTCCGCACGTTTTTCTTATCTTTTTCCATTCACTCTGGAATTGAGCAGTGAAACGATTGAGTGGGAGATCGGACATGTAGCCGTCTATGCCCAGCATTTTAGTTCCTCAGGATGTTTATTGCCTCCTATTGATGTCCATTGTAGTCCATTAAATTGCCTCCACCCTTCTTATAGGTTGATGATGCTGTATTGTATGGGTCACACTCACAACAGGAACCGAAGACAAAGTCCAGTCCATAACCGAACCACTTGTCACGTGTGATGGGTTAGCCGGCTAGGTTTTGCATATATCAATGATGACTCATGTATTAGAACGCACTGTAGTTCAAATTGAGCTGCCACCTATACTGGGATCATTCATCTATATCAGATAAAGTTGCCCCCCTGGGGTCTCCCCAACTTGCGGGCGATCGTGACGTCATTCGTGGGGGGGGGGGGGGGGGCGTCCCAGAGTCCAGGCTTCCTGTCTAGGCTGTGGCCGTTTCAGATTTGGATGCTGTAATAGACCCCATTTACACCAAAAAATGAAACCGCAAGCATTTTGCGTTTTTGTGAGCTGTTTTTTTCCCCACCCTGCACTCCACTGCGCGCTGCGCTTTTCTAAGCGTTTTTGTAATTCACTCCCTGATGCAAGTCAGGAAGTGAACTCTTTGACCCAAAAAAGAATAAATACAAGGGGCTTGATTCACAAAGCGGTGTTAACTGTTAGCACGCCTGTGCAAAGCCCCTTAGCACGCCTAAAAGAGATTTTCGCACGCTAATCGCGCGCAAAGTTATGCGCACAGTAAACCTTTATGCGCACAGTAAACCTTTATGCGCGTAAAGTTTTGCGCGCGATTTCTTAAAGCTTTGTGCGTGCTAACTACTTAGCACCCTAGTTAGCACGCCCAAAGCCTATAGGCGTGCTAACTAGGTTAGCACCGCTTTGTGAATCGAGCCCAATGTATTTATTCTTAAGAACGCGAACGCAATTGCTGCACAAAGCGATTTTGTGAGTGTTTTGCGTTTTTCCTATACCTTCCATTATAGCCTCAAAAAATGGTACTGGCACCGCTTTGCTGAGCGGAATCGGAAACAAACTGCTCAGCTGTGAACTCTCTCATAGCAAATCATTGCACAAGCGTTTTGTGGGCAATTTTGAAAATTGCCTGCGCTTGAAAAAAGACAGAAAACGCCCCTAGTGTAAACGGGCCCTCATACTGCAGAAAGCCTGGACTCTGGGACGCTGTTTAAAAGGCAAACTGGGACACTGCCCTGGGACCCCTCGCACACCAGTATAATCAGGGCCGGATTTGTACTTCTTACCTCCCAAGGCCGACTATTACCAGCCGCCCCAACCGAAACCATATCCTACCACCTCTCTCCACACACACCCAAAATTTTTTGGGCTGCTGGTGTCCACTATTGTGGCTAGTGCTGAGGTCTCCATGGCAACCTGAAGTGAATCAATCACGTCACATTTGGGAACTGGTCAATCAAGCGATCTACAGGTGATGGGTGTGGTGGGAGCCGTCCATCACACACACATTGTCAAAAGTGGCTCACAATTGGACATTGGGTGGGGTCAGCAACACATAAAAGTGAGTCCTACACCCACTGCTGTCTCCAGGGTAACAGCGCTGGCCAATCAATAATTAAGAAATGGGTACTGTGAGAGGCTGCCTTCTGTATTCTGTACTATTTGCTGGGGCTGCCCCTGGTCCTTTCATCCCCCACACCAAGTGCATGAGACCCGGCCTTCTGTAACTGCCTGCCGCTGCTGCTATGTCATTGGACAAGGTCTGGCTTTTTGCTAGTCACACACTGTTCACAAACGTTTAATTAACGGACTGCAGCTGCCTGTAGCACTGCACAGGCAGATGCCAGCTGGTACTAATAGTGCAGTTATCCTGACCCCTTTCATTTGTTTGGACACTTGCAAATAATGCCCTGCAAATAATGCCCACTGTCTGCAGGCCGCCCCTTGTTTATCTGGTGCCCTAGGCCATGGCCTATGTGGCCTTGCCAGAAATCCGGCCATGAGTATAATCGGGGCTGGATACCTTGGGTGACCGTAATAATGAGAGTCTCTTTGTAATTATACGCTCCTGGCGCTTCTCCTGTCATTTCTCCTGTGCAGTGTAATGTCAGAGAAGGACACTAGGTGGCGCTGCTTTTCTGTTGATTTCCTCAGAGAAGTCCTTACACCACCAGCAACCTGTATATTCTGCAGATCTCGTCCAATACAATATTTTCCTCAGATGGGAACATTCTATTAGATTTTTTTTTCGATCGAATTGTACCGAAGACCACACAGTATGTGGAGAAAATCGGCATTAAATAATTTTATGATCGATTGGAATACAGAATTTTATTGATTGGAATGTTGGATTTTACAATCTTATCTGAGGAGAGAAAGCGTCCTTATCGACTCGTTTATGGGAACAATCGCTAATTACCTTCCGTGACTCTAGAAATCTCAGCGCAATCCACATAACACTAGTCTGCTTTATGAGGTATATAAACAGTTATCTGTAATCACCAGCGCTCACAAAACAAGGTGACCATCACTAAAGCAAGTAAGAAAGCACTGTTCAGTACACAGGCACAGCCTCACATGCTGATTTATTCATACATTCTTCACACAGAAAGATAAAAGCAAGCATTCACACCGCGGGACCTGTGCAACAGGGACCTGATCAATCTATAAGTGCATTAAAAGCACTAACTGTGCCAATCACAAATGATCATAAAAACCTTGAGATGCCCACTCGCTAGTCCGTTCCTGATCGGTTTCTGCGATTTGTCATCAGAGGATCGGGGTGTTGCTGCTTGTTGTCTGGATTGGGATGTTGCTGCTTGTTGTCTGGTTTGGAGTGTTGCTGCTTGTTGTCTGGTTTGGAGTGTTGCTGCTTGTTGTCTGGTTTGGGGGGTTGCGGCTTGTTGTCCGGATCTGGATGTTGCTGCTTGTTGTCTGGATTGGGGTGTTGCCACTTGTTGTTTGGATCGGGTTGTTGCTGCTTGTTGTCTGGATTGGGATGTTGCTGCTTGTCGTCTGGATCGGGGTGTTGCTGCTTGTTGTTTGGATCGGGGTATTGCTGCTTGTTGTTTGGATCGGGGTGTTGCTGCTTGTTGTTTGGATCGGGGAGTTGCTGCTTGTTGTCTGGTTTAGGGTGTTGCTGCTTGTTGTCTGGTTTAGGGTGTTTCTGCTTGTTGTCTGGATTGGGGTGTTGCTGCTTGTTGTCTGGTTTGAAGTGTTGCTGCTTGTTGTCTGGTTTGGGGGGTTGCGGCTTGTTGTCCGGATCTGGATGTTGCTGCTTGTTGTCTGAATTGGGATGTTGCTTCTTGTTGTCTGGTTTGGGGTGTTGTGGCTTGTTGTTTGGATTGGGGTGTTGCTGCTTGTTGTCTGGATCGGGGTGTTGCTGCTTGTTGTTTGGATCGGGGTGTTGCTGATTGTTGTCTGGATCGGGGTGTTGCTGCTTGTTGTCTGGATCGGGGTGTTGCTGCTTGTTGTTTGGATCGGAATGTTGCTGCTTGTTGTCTGGATCGGGGTGTTGCTGCTTGTTGTCTGGATCGGGGTGTTGCTGCTTGTTGTTTGGATCGGAATGTTGCTGCTTGTTGTCCAGATCGGGGTGTTGCCGCTTGTTGTCTGGATCGAGATGTTGCCACTTTGTGTCCGGATCGTGGTTGTTGCTGCTTGTTGTTCGGATCGGGGTGTTGCGGCTTGTTCGGATCGGGGTGTTGCTGCTTGTTGTCTGGTTCGGGGTGTTGCTGTTTGTTGTTCAGATTGGGTTGGTGTTGCTTGTTGTTTGGATCGGGGTGTTGCAGCTTTTTGTCTGGTTTGGAGTGTTGCTGCTTGTTGTTCGATTTGGGGTGTTGCTGCTTGTTGTTCAGATTGGGGTGTTGCTGCTTGTTGTTTGGGGTGTTGCTGCTTGTTGTCTGGACCGAGATGTTGCCACTTTGTGCCGGATCGGGGTGTTGCTGCTTGTTGTCCGGATCAAGTGTTGCTGCTTTTTGTTCAGATCAGGGTGTTGCTGCTTGTTGTCTGGATTGGTATGTTGCTGCTTGTTGTCTGGATTGGGATGTTGCTGCTTGTTGTCTGGATTGGGATGTTGCTGCTTGTTGTCTG
Organism: Hyperolius riggenbachi; assembly: GCF_040937935.1. Classification (NCBI taxonomy): domain Eukaryota; kingdom Metazoa; phylum Chordata; class Amphibia; order Anura; family Hyperoliidae; genus Hyperolius; species Hyperolius riggenbachi. The sequence continues at coordinate 264,670,762 of NC_090654.1, read as the reverse complement.
GATTGGGATGTTGCTGCTTGTTGTCCGGATCGGGATGTTGCTGCTTGTTGTCTGGATCGGGATGTTGCTGCTTGTTGTCTGGATCAGGATGTTGCTGCTTGTTGTCTGGATCGGGATGTTGCTGCTTGTTGTCTGGATCGGGATGTTGCCACTTGTTGTCTGGTTTGGGGTGTTGCTGTTTGTTGTCGGGATCGGGATGTTGCTGCTTGTTGTCTGGTTTGGGATGTTGCTGCTTGTTGTCTGGTTTGGGATGTTGCCACTTGTTGTCAGGATCGGGGTGTTCCTGCTTGTTGTCCGGATCAAGTGTTGCTGCTTGTTGTCTGGATTGGGATGTTGCTGCTTGTTGTTTGGATGGGGATGTTGCTGCTTGTTGTCTGGTTCGGGGTGTTGCCACTTGGTGTCCGGCTCGGGTTGTTGCTGCTTGTTGTCTGGTTCGGGGTGTTGCTGTTTGTTGTTCGGATCAGGTTGGTGTTGCTTGTTGTTTGGATCGAGGTGTTGCAGCTTGTTGCCTGGTTTGGAGTGTTGCTGCTAGTTTTCCGATTTGGGGTGTTGCTGCTTGTTGTGCGGATCGAGGTGTTGCTGCTTGTTGTTTAGATTAGGTGTTGCTGCTTGTTATCTGGTTTGGAGTATTGCTGCTTGTTGTCTGGATCGGGGTGTTGCTGCTTGTCGTCTGGATCGAGGTGTTGCTGCTTGTTTGGATCGGAATGTTGTTGCTTGTTGTCCAGATCGGGGTGTTGCCACTTAGTCTCTGGATCGGGTTGTTGCTGCTTGTTGTCTGGGTCGGGGTGTTGCTGCTTGTTTTTTGGTTCGGGGTGTTGCTGTTTGTTGTTCGGATCAGGTTGGTGCTGTTTGTTGTTTGGATCGGGGAGTTGCAGCTTGTCTGGTTTGGAGTGTTGCTGCTTGTTGTCTGGTTTGGAGTGTTGCTGCTTGTTGTCTGATTTGGGGTGTTGCTGCTTGTTGTCTGATTTGGGGTGTTGCTGCTTGTTGTCTGATTTGGGGTGTTGCTGCTTGTTGTCTGATTTGAGGTGTTGCTGCTTGTTGTCTGATTTGGGGTGTTGCTGCTTGTTGTCTGATTTGGGGTGTTGCTGCTTGTTGTCTGATTTGGGGTGTTGCTGCTTGTTATTCAGATTGGGGTGTTGCTGCTTGTTATTCAGATTGGGGTGTTGCTGCTTGTTATTCAGATTGGGGTGTTGCTGCTTGTTGTTTGGATCGGGGTGTTGCTGCTTGTTGTCCAGATCGAGGTGTTGCTGCTTTTTGTTCGGATCGGGGTGTTGTTGCTTGATGTCTGGATCGGGTGTTGCTGCTTGTCTGGATCAGGGTGTTGCTACTTTTTGTTGGGATTGGTATGTTGTTGCTTATGGTTCGGATCAGCGTGTTGCTGCTTGTTGTTTGGTTTGGGGAGTCGCTGCTTGTTGTTCGGATCGGGGTGTTGCTGCTTGTTGTCTGGATCGGGGTGTTGCTGCTTGTTGTCTGGATTGGGATGTTGCTGCTTGTTGTTTGGATGGGGGTGTTGCTGCCTGTTGTTGAGATCAGGGTGTTGCTGCTTGTTGTTTGGATGGGGGTGTTGCTGCTTGTTGTTGAGATCAGGGTGTTGCTGCTTGTTGTTTGGATGGGGGTGTTGCTGCTTGTTGTTGAGATCAGGGTTTTCCAGCTTGTTGCCTGAAAAGGGGTGTTGCTGCTTGTTGTTTCGGATTGGGATGTTGCTGCTTGATGTTCGGATCAGGGTGTTGCTGCAGTGCGAATCTGGACAGCATGCTGCAGATCTCTGCAGCACACAGCCAAATCCCTATAGCTGTGCACGGCATGGCTTAGCGATTCAGACTGCTGCTTCACAGCAGAGCGGGAGCCGCGGCCGAATTGAAAATGGCCGTGGGTCCTAGTAGAAATGAGCCCTTACTCTGTGCCTTTACTGATCGTAAACTATCTGCAGGATGTGCTGATCTCTGCTACCTCCAGTATGTACAGTATAAGCGTATAAGCTTTTACTCTGTGCCTGTACTGATAGTATACTAGCTGCAGTGTGTGCTGATATCTGCTACCTCCAGTATGTACAGTTTAAGCTACTATTCTGTGCCTGTACTAATAGTAAACTAGCTGCAGTGTGTGCTGATCCCTGCTACCTCCAGTGTGTACTGTATAAGCTGTTACTCTGTGCATGTACTGATAGTAAACTAGCTGCAACGTGCGCTGATGACTGTACAGAATGCCCCCCGTTCACCCCTATAGAATATGTGAAAACAAACGGCGATATCATACGTGTAACCTCATTCATCCCACAATGCCATTCTCTCCGCAGATTCACGTTCGCTCCGCCCACCGCCTGCTGGATCTGTGCTGTGCCAATCGGGGCACCTTTATCAAGGTGGGGCAACACCTGGGCGCCCTGGAGTACCTGCTGCCCCCGGAATACACCCGGACCCTCAGCGTTCTGCACAGCAAGGCTCCACCCACTGCGCTGCCCGACGTCCTGCGGGTGATCCGAGAGGAGCTGGGGGATGAGGTAACGCCATGGTGTCCGGGCAACCAGGGGTTAACCGTCTGATTGCTATAATTCACATTATTGTGCCTTTTATCATCGGAACGCCAGCGTGGCGTCTGCGCTCAGCCCTGATGGATTGGTGTTTGTATGCCGAGCATTGGCTTATTATGAGCTGAAATTAATCAGCCATCCACACATCTGATAGGGCCATCAGGATGGGGTCACAATGTATTAATAAATCGCCCGCCCCGCGCCTAATAAAACCATATCAGCCAGAGATTTATTGCCACAGTTATTGCAGTCTGAAGTGAGGAGAGATTAGCTCAATTATTCACCAGAAAAAAAAATTGCACAAAATGCTCAAAAATCCAGCCGTAGATCTGGCGGTGGGGAAGGGCGGGCCATACGAGGCGGCGTCTTTGGGGTTCAGGGCTCCTGGGGATACAGGTGCTGCCTGTACTCCTGCCTAGGCATGGAGTAGTGGGGGGGGGGGGGGGGGCGGGGGGGTCAATCACCTGCAAACAATTATGCAGGATTATGCAAATTCGGTATGCAAATTTATGCAGGCTCAAAAGAATGATTCTAATCAGATTCCACCTCGGCAAGATTTCATTGGTCCATTTTCTAGCTGCAATAATTATTATTATTATTATTATTATTGTTTTATAAAGAGCCAACATATTCCATGGCGCTGTACAAAGTAAGAAACAAACATGGGGTACATAATAATACAGACAATGGTGTACACCAATATACAAGATACATAATTAGTGACAAAATACAAAAATGATACAAAATACAGAATTGGTAATGACAGTGATAAAAGTAACATAAATATCATTATGATTTCCAAGAGACAAAAAAGGGGGGGGGGGGGTGGGGGCGGGCTGCCCTGCCCTGCCCTTCCCCGCCCTTGCGAGCTTACAATCTAAAGGGAATGGGGGGGGGGGGGGGGAACAAGAGTAGTATACAAAAAATATATAAAGGCAGTGTGTTTTAGGATACCTAGTAGGAGTGCAATTTGGTCTTAGGACAAAGGGAAGTGGCCTAAGGTAGCGCATATGCTTGTCGGAACAAATTAGTTTTTAGAGAGCGTTTAAAGGTACCAAGGGTTGGCGAGTGACGGGTGTGTTATGGGAGGGCATTTCAGGGGATGGGTGAAGCGCGTGGATAATCTTGTAAACGTGAATGTGAGGAGGTAGTTCTAGAGGAGGACAACAGAAGATCATGTGCAGATCTGAGATAGCGATTGGGTTTGTATTTGGAAATCAGTGAGGATATTACCGGGGAGAGAGATTGTGGAGAGCTTTGTAGGTTAGGGTTAGGAGTTTGAACTGGATCCTCTTGTTAATTGGCAGCCAGTGAAGAGCTTGACAGAGAAAGGCAGCAGAGGAAGATCGAGAAGAAAGATGAATGAGCAGCTGAGTTCAGTAACGATTGGAGCAGGGTCAGTCTGTTAGAAGGTAGTCCACAAAGTAGTATGTTGCAGTAGTCCAGACGAGATATTATAAGAGCATGTATTTTAGTTGTGTCTTGAGTGAGAAAAGGTCGGATGCGAGATATGTTTTTGAGTTGGAGATGGCAGGAGCTGGTTATAAAAGTGAACATGAGGAATAAAAGAGAGAGATGAGTCGAATATTACCCCATGCAGAGATGTGGGGAACAGTTCGCCAGGCGAACATCACTGGGGGATTTACTACTTCCGGGTCGCTCTGACTCGGAGAAGTACGCCTATGCTACCCGGCGGAGCGCGTCTGAGATCGCGCTCCTGTTGCCGGGCCCTCTCTGCGCATGAGCGTGACGTCACGCACATGCGAAGAAAGTACCCGGCAACAGGAGCGCGATCTAGGACGCGCTCCGCCGGGCAGCGCAGGCGTACTACTCCGGGTCAGAGCGACCCGGGAGTAGTAAATCCCCCAGTGATTTTAGGGATGTTCGCCGGAGAACGGTTCAGGAACCGTTCGCCACATCTCTACCCCCAAGCACCGTGCTTTGGGAACTTTGGCAAATTGTGTACTCCAGTTTCCACTCGGAATTATTTGTATGTCACTGACCACCCCTAGTGAGGAGGGGCGGGTAGCGGGGGCCGCAGTTCCATCTCTTCTCCTTTACTTAAATGTTATACCCAAAATATCAGTCATTCTTAAGGCCAGTTTCACACTGTAAACCGTCGGTAGGGGTGCGATGCAATCGGATGATGCATCGCACCGCAGCACTAAAAATAGCCTTCACGGATTTTCGCGTTAATACGTGGTAATCCCTTTTCTGTTTGAAAGCCAAACAGGAAGTGAGGCTCTCTAGCGCTCACTTCCGGTGGCAGAAATACAAATTACGCGGAAGTGTATTGAAGAAATACGCTTCCGCGCATACGCACCGCAACACCGATGCGAAAATGGTTTGAAAAAAAGCTGCATCGCCATAAACTTACATGACTGCTGGTCCGCCACACATCGCCGCACATGTTGCCCGACAACGCACAGATGCTCTAGCGTCAGATGCACCACATCAGGCACATCACATCTAGTGTGAAAGGCCCCATAGACTTTAATTGCCCTAGCGTCACCCTGTGGTAAAAAAGAAAAAAATACATATATCCAGGCACATCGCCTCTAGTTAGGACATTATATAAGTTATTAAGGAAAGGGAGGTGCTGAAGGGGGTGTGGCTAGAAAACAGCAAAAATCTATTAACCCTTCGCACTCTCGCATGCATATGTTCAAACAAATGCATTCACAGATTCACTCATACAGGCACAACTGTTATCCCTACAGCTAAGTTAAAAGCCGGGGTTTTAGTTCACAGAAGAATGCATTCTTCTGCTTAGTCACCTATACTGCGCAGAAGTACCCAGGTAAACATAGGTGTCCTAACTCTGGCCCTGTAACATGCATAGTGCAGACATGCAAACACATTCATTGCATTAAACCTATCAATGGCTTAGGAGCACACATCCGGACGTCCTCTCCTGGGACAGATAGTGCATCTTACCAATCACACAAGGGAGCTAACGTTATGTATCCATGTGCACCATGCACATACACCAGCATAAGCTGTGTGCAGAATGAATTGGACGCTAGCCACAGGGGTCAGTAACAAGAAATAAATACATATATCCAGGCACATCGCCTCTAGTTAGGACATTATATAAGTTATTAAGGAAAGGGAGGTGCTGAAGGGGGTGTGGCTAGAAAACAGCAAAAATCTATTAACCCTTCGCACTCTCGCATGCAAATGTTCAAACAAATGCATTCACAGATTCACTCATACTAGAGGCGATGTGCCTGGATATATGTATTTTTTTCTTGTTACTGACCCCTGTGGCTAGGGTCCAATTCATTGCACTCCCTCCTTCCCCTGTATGTGTTTGTCAGCATGCACACAGCTTATGCTGGTGTATGTGCATGGTGCACATGGATACATAACGTTAGCTCCCTTGTGCGATTGGTAAGATGCACTATCTGTCCCAGGAGAGGACGTCCGGATGTGTGCTCCTAAGCCATTGATAGGTTTAATGCAATGAATGTGTTTGCATGTCTGCACTATGCATGTTACAGGGCCAGAGTTAGGACACCTATGTTTACCTGGGTACTTCTGCGCAGTATAGGTGACTAAGCATAAGAATGCATTCTTCTGTGAACTAAAACCCCGGCTTTTAACTTAGCTGTAGGGATAACAGTTGTGCCTGGATGAGTGAATCTGTGAATGCATTTGTTTGAACATTTGCATGCGAGAATGCGAAGGGTTAATAGATTTTTGCTGTGGTAAAAAAGGGTAATGCACCGCAATGAACACGCCCCCGTGTGAAGGCGGCCTCAGGCTGTCAGCGATGGTTCAGGGAATCAGGGGTAATACGGATCTGTGTACGGTTAGATTTAGGATGTAAATCTGTCTCATACATTGTCAGAGCAGTAGCGAGGAAATCGCTTGTCTTATGTGTGTAGTCATTTTCCTCGGTATCAGTGAGGGCAGTAAGCGATAACTGCCACACATCAAACTGCCACATCACCAAGCAGTTTTCTCTTCTATTCTTCAGGCCTACCAGCTCTTCCAGCACTTCGAGGAAACGCCACTAGGGGCAGCATCTCTGGCTCAGGTGCACCGCGCTGTTCTCAAAGATGGCCGGACGGTGGCTGTGAAGGTCCAACACCCTAAAGTCCAAAGCCAGAGCTCCCGAGACATCCTCATCATGGAGGTGAGTGTCCTGACTAGAGGTGCATACACACATCAGACTATAGTCTTTGGAAAATGAAAGATCACAGACCAATCTTACCCCCTTCCATGTAGTATGAGAGCCATACCTTCACAGTCTATTCTATGGAGCTGAACTCCCCATCAGATAGAAATCTTTGCAAGATGCTGCACACAAAGATTCTGTACAGACACAAAAGATCAGTATCTGCAAAAGATCTGTTCCTGCAAAATGCATTCATAGTCTATGATATCTGCAGATTCTCATACACACCTTGTTTAACAGACATTCATCTGCAGATCAGATCCACCAGGATGGATTTTCAGATCTGCAGATGATTGTCTGATCTGCAGATGAATGTCAGTTAAACAAGGTGTGTATGAGGATCTGCAGATCTCATAGACTATGAATGCAATTTGCAGGAACAGATCTTTGGCAGGAACTGATCTTTTGCAGATACTGATCTGTTGCATGTGTACAGCATCTGTGTGTGCAGCATCTTGCAAAGATTTGTTTCTGATGGGGAGATCAGCTCAATAGAATAGACTGTGAAGGTATGGCTCTCATACTACATGGAAGGGTGGTAAGATTGGTCTGTGATCTTTCATTTTCCAAAGACTACTATAGTCTAATGTGTGTATGAGCCTTTAGGATGGTCAAAGAGCTGCAAATAAGTTTGAGTTGATGCAGCATTATGCAAAATTTGCATGCAAATTTATGCAGCTTGAAAAAGAACCAAACAAATCCTGCTGAAGTGAAATTTGATTGGTCCAATTTCAAGCTGCATAAATTTGCATAATCCTGCATCAACTCAAAATTATTTGCATCTCATTGACCATATCTCATCTGGCATTGCGAATCTGCTTCTGTCATTAGTGATCATTGTGCTACAGTAACCCCATCCTCTGTATAACTGATATTATCCCCATTCCCTGTGTGACTTCTAATATCCCCACCCTCTACATTAGTTATACTGTAATATCCCAACTCTCTGCATTACTTGTAATACTCCGGTCTCTGTGTTATGTATAATATCCTGCCCTCAGCATTACTTATAATACCCCTCACCCCTTGTGTTACTTATAATCCACCCTCTGTAATACTTATAATACTCCCCCCCCCCCCCCCCCTATTAGTTAAAATATTCCCAGCCTCTGCATAACCTATAATACCTCCAGCTTCTGCATTGCTTATAACATCCCTTCCTTCTGTGTTACTTATACTATCCAACCTTCTATATAATGTATACTATCCCCAGCCTCTGTATTACGTATAATCTCCCAAGCCTCTGTATTGCTTGTAATATCTTAAACTATGTATAAATTATAATATACCAGGCTCTGTATTACTTATAACATCCCAACCCTCTGTATAACCTATAATATCCCCCTCCATATTAGTTGTAATTCCTCCACCCTCTGCGCTACTTAAAGGATACCCGAAGTGATTTGTGACATGATGAGATAGACATGTGTATGTACAGTGCCTAGCACACAAATAGCTATGCTGTGTTCCTTTTTTTCTTTCTCTGCCTGAAAGAGTTAAATATCAGGTATGTAAGTGGCTGACTTAGTCCTGACTCAGACAGGAAGTGACTACAATGTGACCCTCACTGATAAGAAATTCCCCTTTTTATCTCTTTCTTGCTCTCAGAAGCCATTTTCTGCTAGGAAAGTGTTTTATAGTTGGAATTTCTTATCACTGAAGGTCACACTGTAATCACTTCCTGTCTGAGTCAGGACTGATTCAGCCACTTATATACCTGATATTTAACTCTTTCAGAGAAAGAAAAAAAGGAACACAGCATAGTTATTTGTGTGTTAGGCACTGTACACACCCATGTCTATCTCATCATGTCACTTCGGGTATCCTTTCTGTATAACTTCAAATGTACTACCCTCTGTATTACTTACAGATATATTACTTCTGCCCTCAGTATAACTTATACTATCTCCAGCCTCTACGTTACTTGTAATACCCCAACTTCTGTATAAATTATAATACCCCAATCTCTGTACTACTGATAATAGCTCACTCGTCACAAGGTGATCCTATTATTAGTAATACAAAAGGCGGAGCTATGGTGACACATTATCACATGAATGAAGCCCACTGCACTGCTGTGTGATTGGTTGGAGGGTGAGGGTCATGTGACTGATGGCTCCACCCCCTGTGCTCTGTCCAGGTCTTGCTGCATGGAGTGAAGAAACTCTTCCCGGACTTTGAGTTCATGTGGCTGATCGAGGAAGCCAAGAAGAACCTCCCCCTGGAGCTGGACTTCCTGAACGAGGGTCGCAATGCCGAGAGGATGGCCAGCGTCGTCTCCAGGTTCCCCTTCCTCAAGGCGAGTGGGCGGAGACTTAAGTGGGAGGGGCCACCTCTTGTTTACAGATCAGGGATGAAGGATGGTTGTCTGTACAAGCATAACCTGAGTCTGTGGGAAGAGAGATACCTCAGAGCTGCCATCCTGATCCCACAGCATCACTGAGCAGGGACCAGTATGCAGGACTCCACCTTCTCTGTCTGCATGCTTGTTCCATGGCAGAGATCTCCTGACTTGTGAAGCCAGGGATCAGCATTACACCCTGTAAGTTCAGATACACAATTTGCCATGGCATCCTCCATATTTACATGACCTTCAAATGCCATTTCATGTATGGATTTTATAGAATGATGAAAAGTTTTTTTTTTATGTATTTTTTGTAAATTGAAAAATGTCCCCAGCGATCCAGAGATTGTAATGGACTGACAGCTGCCTGCTCACACCCAGTCACTCTAAACCACTCATATGGGCAGGAAGGTCGGTAGATTGATCGCGCTTTAAGCTGAAGCCACGCCCCCTGTAGACTGACAGCCTATCATGGCTTCAGCTCTGGAACTCTGTTCCATGAAACCCCTAACGGTGGGCATACCTCTCTACACTTGGCAGCCGATTGACCATCCGATTCGATAATTATTATCAAAATGGTTGAAAATCTGTGCCGCCAAAGCAGTAAGTCGGGCTATCGTGGTTAGTCGGGTGCGGGGCTGTAACGGCGAGCAACATCGGGACAAAAGACCAATGCGACAAAACCCCCGGCGCTGCCCTCCAGTGTATAAATGTGTTTCTCCCTTGTACCCCCCCCCCCCCCCCCCCCCATGTGTGCATTTATACATTACCTGTCCTTTGTTGCCCACTGTGCGGTGCCCATCCGTCTTCAGTGTCCCCTGCTTTTCTGTTAGCAGGGTCACACCTGGAATAAGCATGCAGCCACTGGGTTCACACCTGGTACACACCTGGGACAAGCATGCAGCCCCTGGGGTCACACCTGGGACAAGCATGCAGCCCCTGGGGTCACACCTGGGACAAGCATGCAGCCACTGGGGTCACACCTGGGACAAGCATGCAGCCACTGGGGTCACACCTGGGACAAGCATGCAGCCACTGGGGTCACACCTGGGACAAGCATGCAGCCAGTGGAGTCACACCTAGGACAAGCATGCAGCCACTGGGGTCACACCTGGGACAAGCATGCAGCCAGTGGAGTCACACCTGGGACAAGCATGCAGCCACTGGGGTCACACCTGGGACAAGCATGCAGCCACTGGGGTCACACCTGGGACAAGCATGCAGCCACTGGGGTCACACCTGGGACAAGCATGCAGCCACTGGGGTCACACCTGGGACAAGCATGCAGCCAGCAGTGTCACCTGGTCCTGTGTATTTGTTCTGGATCCATGAGTGAGTAGGTATTACTGTAATTCACAAATTACATAGTTAGGCCGTACATGGGATATAACGCTGCATTTCCTCCATGTTTATTTGCTTGTCTCTGGTCAGATCCCCAGAATCCACTGGGAGCTGAGTACCCGGCGGGTGCTGGTCATGGACTATGTGGAAGGCGGGCAGGTGAACGACAGGGAATACATGGAGCGGAATCACATAGACGTGGATCAGGTGAGGTGGTGTGTTTCTCGGCATCAGCCTGTGTGGTGTTTGTGGGTTAAGTTGTGTGTTGTGTGTGATGGAGGGGGAGTCTCTGAGAAGCAGCAGGGGGACCCCCCTCCAAGGAGTCTGTGTCTCCAGGGCTGTAATTAGGAGTGTGAGATCCTTAATACATGGGTATAACAAGACTCTAACAATGCCACGTACCAACTGCAAGAATGGCAACCCTCCCAGAGGCAGATCCCCTGTTCCATCTTCACTACAGAGGAGATTAACCAGCACAGTACCAGGCAAGATGCTGTCCCCAGATCCTGTCACATGCTTAGTGATGTCACCGGTCTCTAGTGCTCACTGGTCTATAGTGAATGGATGGTGATGTCATTGGTACCTAGTGAATGTGAAGTAATGTCACTTATCTCTTGTGATTGTAATTGTATAGTGATGTCACTGGTCTCTAGTGAATGGATGGTGATGTCACAGGCCTCTAGTGAATGAATAGTGATGTCACTGGTATCTAGTGAATGTATAGTGATGTCACAGAACTCTAGTAAATAGATATTTATTTCAATGGCATGTAGTGAATGTATAGTGATGTCACTGACCTCTAGTGAATGTATAGTGATATCACTGACCTCTAGTAAATAAATAGTGATGTCACCGTTACCTAGTGAATGGACGGTGATGCCACTGCACTGCAGTGAATGTATAGTGATGTCACTGACCTCTAGTGAATAGGTGGTGATGTCATTGATCTCTAGTGAATGGATGGTGATGTCACTGATCTCTAGTGAATGGATAGGGATGTCACTGGTCACTAGCGAATACACTGGTCTCTCTATAGTGCATAGTGATGTCACTTATCTCTAGTGAATATATAGTGATGTCACTTATCTCTAGTGAATATATAGTGATTTCACAGGCCTCTAGTGAATGGATAGTGATGTCACTGCTCTCTAGTGAATGTATAGTGATGCCACTGATATCTAGTGAAGGAATAGTGATGCCACTGATCTATAGTGAATGTATAGTGATGTCACTGGCCTCTAGTGAATGTATAATGATGTCACTGATCTCTAGTGAATAGATAGTGATGTCACTGGCCTCTAGTGAATGTATAGTGATGTCACTGCTCTCTAGAGTGTGTATGAAGTAGGATGGGCTGTAGACTTTAACATGAAGGAGTCCTGACACAGATAAAGGAGTAGCTAAAGGAGTATTTGTTGTGTAATTTTCTCCTCTTGCTGTAGGTATCTCGTGCTCTGGGGAAGCTGTACAGTGAAATGATATTTGTCCATGGCTTTGTGCACTGTGATCCCCACCCTGGAAATGTTCTGGTCCGACAGAGTGCAGATAGCAGAGGCCCGGAGATCATTCTGCTTGACCATGGACTGTACCAGGTACAGAGATGGGGGAGGACATTCTGTACCAGGTACAGAGAAGGGGAGGACATAGACTGTACCAGATGCAGGGAAGGGGGTCACTTGCCTTAGACTGTACATGTTGCAGAAATAAGGAAGTACATAAACTGTACCAGGTACTGGATAGGAGGGAGGACATAGAGTATACTAGGTGCAGAGAAGAAAAGGGCATAGCCTGTACCAGGTGCAGAGATGTGGGAAGATATAGACTGTACCAGGTGCAAAGATGGGGGAAGACAGTGACTGTACCAGGTGCACAGATGGGGAGGTGGAGGACATAGACTGGACCAGGTGCAGGGAAAGGGGCGAGAGACATAGACTGTACCAGGTGCAGGGAAGGAGGACGACATAGACTGTTCAAGGTACAGGGAAGGGGGAAGATATAGACTGTACCATGTGCAGGGAAGGGGGAGGACAGACTGTACCAGGTGCAGAGAAAGAGGAGGGCATAAACTGTACCAGGTGCAGGGAAGGTGGAGATCATAAAACTAGCAGTATTGCTCTCTGGCTCCTGGTTGTGGTGCAGCTAATCTCTGATATTGGGATCTCATCCACAGACACTGACTGACTCCTTCAGGCTTGATTATTGCCGCCTGTGGCAGGCCCTCATAGCAGCAGATATGGAGGGGATCCGCAGATACAGCCAACGGATGGGAGCCGGGGATTTGTATCCCCTCTTTGCCTGCATGCTGACTGCCCGATCATGGAAGGCTGTCAACCAGGGCATCGATAGTGGAACAATCACCAAGGAGGAGGTAGGATGTGTGCCAAGCTCAGTGTGTTCTGTTTGATCTGAAGGATTGCAAGGCCTTCTACTGCAATGATTCCGCCCACACTAGTTCCGCCAACACTGACCCCACTTGCAGCCTGCAGTCCTAACCTGAAGAGTTATCCCTCCTATAGGAAGACCGGAGAGTCCTGACCTGCAGAGTTACCCCTCCTATAAGAAGACCGGAGAGTCCTGACCTGCAGAGTTACCCCTCCTATAGGAAGACTGCAGTATCCTGACCTGCAGAGTTACCCCTCCTATAGGAAGACTGCAGTATCCTGACCTGCAGAGTTACCCCTCCTATAGGAAGACTGCAGAGTTCTGACCTGCAGAGATACCCCTCCTATAGGAAGACCGCAGAGTCCTGACCTGCAGAGTTACCCCTCCTATAGGAAGACCGCAGAGTCCTGACCTGCAGAGTTACCCCTCCTATAGGAAGACCGCAGAGTCCTGACCTGCAGAGTTACCCCTCCTATAGGAAGACCGCACAGTCCCGACATGCAGAGTTACCCCTCCCATAGGAAGACTGCACAGTCCCGACATGCAAAGTTACCCCTCCTATAGGAAGACTGCACAGTCCCGACATGCAAAGTTACCCCTCCTATAGGAAGACCACAGAGACCTGACCTGCAAGGTAACCCCACCTATAGGAAGACTGCAGAGTCCTGACCTGCAGAGTTACCCCTCCTATAGGAAAAACACAGAGTTCTGACCTGCAGAGTTACCCCTCCTGTAGGAAGACCACAGAGTCCTGACCTGCAGAGTTACCCCTCCTATAGGAAGACCACAGAGTCCTGACCTGCAGAGTTACCCCTCCTATAGCAAGACTGCAGAGTCCTGACCTGCAGAGTTACCCCTCCTATAGGAAGACCGCAGAGTCCTGACCTGCAGAGTTACCCCTCCTATAGGAAGACCGCAGAGTCCTGACCTGCAGAATTACCCCTCCTATAGGAAGACCGCAGAGTCATTACCTGCAGAGTTACCACCTCCTATAGGAAGACCGCAGAGACCTGACCTGCAAGGTAACCCCACCTATAGGAAGACCACAGAGTCCTGACCTGCAGAGTTACCCCTCCTATAGGAAGACTGCATAGTCTTGACCTGCAGGGTTACCCCTCCTATAGTAAACTGCAGAGTCTTGACCTGCAGAGTTACCTCTCCTATAGGAAGACCACAGAGTCCTGACCTGCAGAGTTACCCCTCCTATAGGAAGACTGCATAGTCTTGACCTGCAGGGTTACCCCTCCTATAGGAAACCGCAGAGTCTTGACCTGCAAGGTAACCCCACCTATAGGAAGACTACAGAGTGCTGACCTGCAGAGTTACCCCTCCTATAGGGAGACCGCAGAGTCCTGACCTTCAGTGTAACTCCTTCTATAGGAAGACTGCAGAGTCCTGACCTGCAGAGTCACCCCTTCTATAGGAAGACCACAGAGTCCTGACCTGCAGAGTTACCCCTCCTATAGGTCTTGGCACATACTCTGGGATTTCTCGATCTGAAGACCTTAACAGAATTTGTATGTACAGTTTGTTTGTTTATAATGGAAAGCAGTGATGCATTTGAATAGTAACCACGCAGTACTGTCCCCATTCACCAGAACGGGAGCATATAAAGACTGAACAACAACCCCCCCCCCCCCCCCCCCCCCATCTTTCTCTTCTCTCTCTCTCTTTCTCTCCTCCACTCCTTCCCTCTCTCCCCCACCCATGCCCCATGGTGTTTCTTCCCCTACCTCTCTCCCACACCCCACAGAGACCACCTCTACTTCCCTTTCCCATATATGTACCCCCCACTTTTACGCTGTCTCTCTGTCTCTTCTCCTCTGACTATATCCCCCCCACCTTCCCTGTATCTCTCTCAATTCCCCCTCCCCAATTCCCCCCCCCCCCTCTACCTTTTGCTCACATTATCTCCCCTGAGCTTCAGTCACACACTATACAAATATTGTTCAGTACAATCCACGACCTCTCGCCCGGCGGTTGGGCATTCCAGAAGATGCCAGCGACATGAATGCAGATCAGGTGCTACCAATGATGCGTTCTAGCAAATTGGCTTGGCCGATTGTCGTTTATCTCTCTCTCTCTCTCTCTCTTTTCTCTCCACTCCCCCATCTCTTGTATACCCCCCACCCTCAGCCTTCTTCCTCGCCCCCCCCCCCCCCCCCATGCTGCATGTCACTGTCACATAACGTCTGTCTGCAGCTGGCTTCAGTATATTCTGCTTGTGATAACGTGTAATTAGTTGTGTGTGTAATTAGTGCCTTTTTCAGTGTGGGACGTGCGTGTTTAACTAGTGCCTGGCGGAGATGTAACCCTTTCCTGAGCGCCCCGTACGGATATCTGTATAATTATATCCATCCTGCTCTGAGATGGGGAGAGACGTGAATAATGCCTCTGTTTCCCTCTTCATGCTACAGAGCGCGCCCCACACCATGCAATCACTCCAGAAAATCGTCTCCTGCACCGTGACTGCTTTTCATGTTACACTCCAACTCCGGTCTGTGACATGCAGATTGTCCCGGGATTGTAACCGGCTTACAACTGGGCCAGCCAAATGCACTTCCTGTACGTTTTACTTACCCAAATTCCAAGCGAGATACAGTGTGTGTCAGCCAGAAATAGGAGCATCCCATTGGCCATCTGTACTGGACATCAGAAAGAAGCTTCTTCATCCCACCAACTCCTCATAGCAGATTATTCCTTTCCTTCCTCCTGCACACTGACACGCCCCCTCCTCCTGCATGAGAAATAAACAGGAAGAACCTCCCCGCACACTGACATGCCCCCCTCCTCCTGCATGAGAAATAAGCAGGAAACATATCCCTACAAACTGACACGCCCATCCCTCCTGGATGAGAGATAAGCAGGAAGCACCTCCCTACAAACTGACAGGCCCCCTCTTCCTGCATGAAAGATAAGGAGGATGCAGCTCCCTGCACACTGACATGACCCCTCCTGCATGAGAAATAAGCAGGAAGAACCACCTTGCAAACTGACACGCCCCCTCCTGCATGAGAAATAAGCAGGAAAAGCCACCTTGCACACTAACATGACCCCTCCTCCTGCATGAGAAATAAGCAGGAAGCACCTCCCTGCAAATTGACACACGTCCCCTCCTCCTGCATGGGAAATAATCAGGAAGCACCTCCCTGCACACTGACATGCCCCCTCCTCCTGCATGAGAAATAAGCAGATAGCACCTCCCTGCACACTGACACGCCAATTATCCCCCCACTCTTCCTGCATGAGAAATAAGCAGGAAGCACCTCCCTGCACACTGAAACGAAGAGATCACCTCACCTCGGGAATAACCAACAATAAGTCGGCCAGCCGGTGCTCAGTGTCATGCAGGTCCACCACACCTGCAAACAAACAGGCAAACACGAAAGGAAGACACGGCACTCAAGAGCTGTGTGCAGCAACAAGCTGTATTAAAGCAGGCAGTACACTACATGTTTCGGGCGGAGCCCTTCATCAGGTGTAACACCTGATGAAGGGCTCCGCCCGAAACATGTAGTGTACTGCCTGCTTCAATACAGCTTGTTGCTGCACACAGCTCTTGAGTGCCGTGTCTTCCTTTCGTGTTTCCCTGCACACTGACATGACCGCTCCTCCTGCATGAGAAATAAGAAGGAAGAACCTCCCTGCACAACAAGCCCCTGCGAGGATAATGTCCTTTAAAGTGATTGGATCCGCAGTGGCTCAGGGCAGGATGAGTGGAGCTCTCGTCATTGCCAGTTAGCAGGCATAAGTTTGCAGCGCCCGCTATGCTACTCTGATAAGGCATGTCAAAGTTAATAAGGCACATTAACTCTAAGACATGCTAACTCTGATAAGACACGTTAACTCTGATAAGGTATGCTATTTTGTTATAGTGAAACCCCTTAGTGTAACCACCACGTGACTGTAGAACTTAATTAGATATTTACTTACACACAGAAGCTTGGCTAATGCGTATCTAGACTTCTGTGTACTCAAAGTGCCGTGTGATATTTTTGTTTTCAGGCGCAATTTTAAGAAATTGATGAGGACATCTGTCCTTCACTGTAATCGCTCTCCTCCTCTTCTGCAGGCTCATGAGATCCGCAGTAATGCCGCTGCATACTTGCCACAAATCAGTCAGCTCCTCGCCAGCGTTCCGCGCCAGATGCTCCTCCTCCTGAAGACCAATGACCTCCTGCGCGGCATTGAGACTGCCCTCCGCACACAAGCCAGTTCCAGCTCCTTCCTCAGCATGTCGCGCTGCTGTGTCCGCGCCCTCGCCAGGTGTGTATTTATTCTATCTACCAATCACAGAGCCTGTTATCACCCCACCCCTCTTCCAGCATCCAATTACAGCTTCCCAGGAGCGAGGTATACTGAGTGCACAGAGGCTGAGGAATTATGGGAAATATTGTGAACAGAGTGTGTAATAATTACTTACAGGCTGGTACTAGAGGACAGGAGAGGCCGTAATTACAATGCGATGCAGCTTTCTAATTGCTGGATTATAATTGTATCATGGAACCACGTTACGTGGAGTGCCGTCCATCCCCAGCCGCTCTTCATTGTATAATTACGGGTTGTTCGTCTATAGAAACCTGTACAGTGTGTTTTGTAAAGAGATCTAGGAGGGGGATCACTGCTGAGAGGAGCTGCAGGTTGTCTCTGTGGCCACCAGGAGGCGACTGATCATCTGTCATACAGAGATCACTGATCCATTCCCATCAGTCTCTGCACCAGAGGAGCTTACACTCTAATGTCCTTACCACAGCCACACACTATAATTTATTATTATATATTTATATAGCTCTGACATATCCCACAGTGCTGTACAGAGATCACTGATCCATTCCCATCAGTCTCTACCAGAGGAGCTTACACTCTAATGTCCTCACCACAGTCACACACTACTATTATTATTATTATTAGTAGTAGTAGTAGTAGTAGTATACATTTATATAGCTCTGTCATCTACCACAGCGCTGTACAGAGATCACTGATCCATTCGCATCACCAGTATCTGCACCAGAGGAGCTCACGCTCTAATGTCCTCACCCCATACACACACTATTATTATTATACATTTATATAGCTCTGTCATATACCACAGCACTATACAGAGATCACACTGATCCATTCCCATCAGTCTCTGCACCAGAGGAGCTTACACTCTAATGTCCTCACCACAGTCACACACTACTATTATTATTATTAGTAGTAGTAGTAGTAGTAGTAGTAGTAGTAGTAGTAGTAGTAGTAGTAGTAGTAGTAGTAGTAGTAGTAGTAGTAGTAGTAGTAGTAGTAGTAGTAGTAGTAGTAGTAGTAGTAGTAGTATTATACATTTATATAGCTCTGTCATCTACCACAGCGCTGTACAGAGATCACTGATCCATTCGCATCACCAGTATCTGCACCAGAGGAGCTTACACTCTAATGTCCTCACCACAGTCACACACTACTATTATTATTATTAGTAGTAGTATTATTATTATACATTTATATAGCTCTGTCATATACCACAGCGCTGTACAGAGATCACTGATACATTCCCATCACCAGTATCTGCACCAGAGGAGCTCACGCTCTAATGTCCTCACCCCAGTCACACACTATTATTATTATACATTTATATAGCTCTGTCATATACCACAGCACTGTACAGAGATCACTGATCCATTCCCATCAGTCTCTGCACCAGAGGAGCTTACACTCTAATGTCCTCACCACAGTCACACACACTATTATTATACAATTACTGTATATAGCTCTGACATATTCCACAGTGCTGTACAGAGATCACTGATCCATTCCCATCAGTCTCTGCACCAGAGGAGCTTACACTCTAATGTCCTCACCACAGTCACACACACTATTATTATACAATTACTGTATATAGCTCTGACATATTCCACAGCGCTGTACAGAGATCACTGATCCATTCCCATCAGTCTCTGCACCAGAGGAGCTCACACTCTAATGTCCTCACCACAGGCACATGCACACCTGTGTGCTGTAATTGCTGTATATGTGGATGTATGTACTGATGTTTGTTCTCTGCTCTCTCTGTGTTCCCGCCTCCCCGGAAGGCACCGGAAGGCCTCCGCCACGTCGCTCTGGTCGTACGCTCACATCTGTATCTCAGAGTCGCTGTGTCTGGCAGAGCTGAGGTTGTATGAGATTCTCCTTCACGTCCAATCTACCCGTGTGGGGCGCTGGCTGCACCGTCTGATGGGCTGGATGTCTCGGAGTATGTACTGAGGAGGAAAGACAGACTGGAATAGAACTACAAGTCCCAGCGAAGGCAGCAGTGCTGACTGGGTAATTGCTGGATATTGGCGTTAGATCGATCCTGTGATGCATCCAATATCTGTGTGTCGGTGAGCAGGATATTGGACAGACGTAGCTACGGAAGCTCAGTAATAATTTCTAGTAGAGAAATCGGAGGATTGCTGCTGTTTGCTGGATAAATGAGAGCAAAGCGCACCTAAATTCTATATTGATGTCCACCAAGATTACAAGGTTGTGTCCTCGACAGAAAATATCTGTGTGGGAGTGTGCTGTTTCTTTTCTCCCCCTGCTAATTGGCTTTGTGCTGCTTTTTCTGTAAGTACAAAGGATTTATCTCCAGCACAGCAGGTGAGAGGAACAGAAAGGTGATTAGACCACAGATAACACAGAGGTGCCTCCCTCTCACCTTATATTTTCTCAAGGGTGGCAAGTGGTGTCATGAAGGAGGAGAGAGGACACTCATACTGTAATCTCAGCATCAGAGCTTCAGGATATGATGGGAAAAGAGTATTGTTATAATAAGCTATTGGAGTTCATGCTGGCTACATTGAAACCCATAGGGATCCACTTCCGTAACAGAATAACGGGTATAATGCGGGCCGCCAATCTGCCAGAGGTAGTAGAGAGTGAGGCGGAAGGCAAGTCACCAGATCATCGTTGGAGTCTGAGAAAAGGAGCGCTCGGCCAGTTCTGTGCCTGATCGCCCCATCCTGTCCCCCCCCCCGCGCTTCCGATATTTGTCCTCCCCCACACCCCCTTCCCAAGCCTGTCATTAGGATATAACAGCTCAGCTATTGACTTGGAATATTGGAAATGTATATTTATCAGGGCTGATAATAACCAAGATATTTATTACTGGAAATAAAATCTCAGGAATCCCTATCCTGTGAAGCATGAGGAGCAGGTTGATGGCTGGGTCTGCAGCCAGAGAGGCTGATAGGGTCATACAGGGAGCATTTTTGTGGATTCTAAAGTTTGTCACAAAATAAGGGGGAGGGGCAGTTGGGGGCGTCCAGCAAATATGGGGTTACAGTATAGCCTGAGAGTCTCCCTATTATCAACACAGAGGCCAGGTATGCTTATCAGGTTAGCACCATATAGAAATAACACTCAGAGGCCTGGCATGCTCATCAGGTTAGCGGGGTATAATAGTAACATGCAGAGGCCAGGCATGCTCATCAGGTTA
Organism: Hyperolius riggenbachi; assembly: GCF_040937935.1. Lineage (NCBI taxonomy): Eukaryota > Metazoa > Chordata > Amphibia > Anura > Hyperoliidae > Hyperolius > Hyperolius riggenbachi. The sequence goes on along the minus strand of NC_090654.1, from coordinate 264,650,526 downwards.
GCGGGGTATAATAGTAACATGCAGAGGTCAGGCATGCTCATCAGGTTACCGGGGTATAGTAGTAACATGCAGAGGCCAGGCATGCTCATCAGGTTAGCGGGGTATAATAGTAACATGCAGAGGCCAGGCATGCTCATCAGGTTACCGGGGTATAGTAGTAACATGCAGAGGCCTGGCATGCTCATCAGGTTACCAGGGTATAGTAGTAACATGCAGAGGCCAGACATGCTCATCAGGTTAGTGGGGTATAATAGTAACATGCAGAGGCCAGGCATGCTCATCAGGTTAGCGGGGTATAATAGTAACATGCAGAGGTCAGGCATGCTCATCAGGTTAGCGGGGTATAGTAGTAACATGCAGAGGCCAGGCATGCTCATCAGGTTAGCGGGGTATAATAGTAACATGCAGAGGTCAGGCATGCTCATCAGGTTAGCGGGGTATAGTAGTAACATGCAGAGGCCAGGCATGCTCATCAGGTTAGCGGGGTATAATAGTAACATGCAGAGGTCAGGCATGCTCATCAGGTTACCAGGGTATAGTAGTAACACGCAGAGGCCAGGCATGCTCATCAGGTTACCAGGGTATAGTAGTAACACGCAGAGGCCAGGCATGCTCATCAGGTTAGCGGGGTATAATAGTAACATGCAGAGGTCAGGCATGCTCATCAGGTTACCGGGGTATAGTAGTAACATGCAGAGGCCAGGCATGCTCATCAGGTTAGCGGGGTATAATAGTAACATGCAGAGGTCAGGCATGCTCATCAGGTTAGCGGGGTATAATAGTAACATGCAGAGGCCAGGCATGCTCATCAGGTTAGCGGGGTATAGTAGTAACACGCAGAGGCCAGGCATGCTCATCAGGTTAGCGGGGTACAATAGTAACATGCAGAGGTCAGGAATGCTCATCAGGTTAGTGGGGTACAATAGTAACATGCAGAGGCAGGCATGCTCATCAGGTTAGTGGGGTACAATAGTAACATGCAGAGGTCAGGAATGCTCATCAGGTTAGCAGGGTACAATAGTAACATGCAGAGGCCAGGCATGCTCATCAGGTTAGCGGGGTATAATAGTAACATGCAGAGGCCAGGTATGCTCATCAGGTTAGCGGGGTATAATAGTAACATGCAGAGGTCAGGAATGCTCATCAGGTTAGCGGGGTACAATAGTAACATGCAGAGGCCAGGCATGCTCATCAGGTTACCGGGGTATAATAGTAACATGCAGAGGCCAGGCATGCTCATCAGGTTAGCGGGGTATAATAGTAAGATGCAGAGGCCAGGCATGCTCATCAGGTTAGCAGGGTATAATAGTAACATGCAGAGGCCAGGCATGCTCATCAGGTTAGCGGGGTATAATAGTAAGATGCAGAGGTCAGGTATGCTCATCAGGTTAGTGGGGTATAATAGTAACATGCAGAGGTCAGGCATGCTCATCAGGTTAGCAGGGTACAATAGTAACATGCAGAGGCCAGGCATGCTCATCAGGTTAGCGGGGTATAATAGTAACATGCAGAGGTCAGGAATGCTCATCAGGTTAGCAGGGTACAATAGTAACATGCAGAGGCCAGGCATGCTCATCAGGTTAGCGGGGTATAATAGTAACATGCAGAGGCCAGGCATGCTCATCAGGTTAGCGGGGTATAATAGTAAGATGCAGAGGCCAGGCATGCTCATCAGGTTAGCGGGGTATAATAGTAACATGCAGAGGTCAGGCATGCTCATCAGGTTAGCGGGGTATAATAGTAACCTGCACAGACCAGACATGCTCATCAGGTTAGCGGGGTATAATAGAAACATGCAGAGGCCAGGCATGCTCATCAGGTTAGCAGGGTACAATAGTAACATGCAGAGGCCAGGCATGCTCATCAGGTTAGTGGGGTATAATAGTAACATGCAGGGATCAGGCATGCTCATCAGGTTAGCGGGGTATAATAGTAACACGCAGAGGCCAGGCATGCTCATCAGGTTAGCGGGGTATAATAGTAACATGCAGAGGCCAGGCATGCTCATCAGGTTAGCAGGGTACAATAGTAACATGCAGAGGCCAGGCATGCTCATCAGGTTAGTGGGGTATAATAGTAATACGCAGAGGCCAGGCATGCTCATCCGGTTAGCGGGGTATAATAGTAACATGCAGAGGCCAGGTCTGCTCATCAGGTTACCAGGGTATAGTAGTAACATGCAGAGGCCAGACATGCTCATCAGGTTAGTGGGGTATAATAGTAACATGCAGAGGTCAGGAATGCTCATCAGGTTAGCAGGGTACAATAGTAACATGCAGAGGCCAGGCATGCTCATCAGGTTAGCGGGGTATAATAGTAACACGCAGAGGCCAGGCATGCTCATCAGGTTAGCGGGGTATAACAGTAACCTGCACAGACTAGGCATGCTCATCAGGTTAGCAGGGTACAATAGTAACATGCAGAGGCCAGGTATGCTCATCAGGTTAGCGGGGTATAATTGTAACATGCAGAGGCCTGGCATGCTCATCAGGTTAGCAGGGTACAATAGTAACATGCAGAGGCCAGGTATGCTCATCAGGTTAGCGGGGTATAATAGTAACATGCAGAGGCCAGGTATGCTCATCAGGTTAGCGGGGTATAATAGTAACATGCAGAGGCCAGGCATGCTCATCAGGTTGGCATATTATAATAGTAACACGCAGAGGCCAGGTATGCTCATCAGGTTAGTGGGGTATAATAGTAATACGCAGAGGCCAGGCATGCTCATCCGGTTACCGGGGTATAGTAGTAACATGCAGGGACCAGGCATGCTCATCAGATTACCGGGGTATAATAGTAACATGCAGAGGCATGGCATGCTCATCCGGTTAGCGGGGTATAATAGTAACATGCAGAGGCCAGGCATGCTCATCAGGTTAGCGGGGTATAATAGTAGCATGCAGAGGCCTGACATGCTCATCAGGGTGGCAGGGTATAATAGTAACTTGCAGAGGCCAGGCATGCTCATCAGGTTAGCGGGGTATAATAGTAACATGCAGAGGCCAGGCATGCTCATCAGGTTAGCGGAATATAATAGTAACATGCAGAGGCCAGGCATGCTCATCAGGTTGGCAGGGTATAATAGTAACCTGCAGAGGCCAGGAATGCTCATCAGGGTAGCAAGTTTCAGTAGTAACATGCAGAAGCCAGGCATGCTCATCAGGGTGGCAAGTTTCAGTAGTTATACGCAAAAGCCAGGCTTGCTTATCAGGTTAGCGGAGTACAATAACACACAGAAGACAGGCATGCTCATCAGGATGGTGGGGTATAATAGGAACACACAGAGGCCAGGCATGCTCATGAAGTTAGCGGGGTGTAATAGGAATATGCAGGTATGCTCATCAGATTGGTGAGGTACAATAGTAACATGTAGAGGCCAGGCATGCTCATCAAGTACAATAGTAACACTAACACGCAGAGACCAGGTGCATGCGGGATTACATTTGATGGCTGACAAATACACAGTTCATGGAGAAGCGGCCGTTGTTCAGATGCTCACAGTTCCCCCATCACATCAGTAGGTGGCGCTGTTGAAGTGGCTCCTCCTGTTTGCCTGCTGCTTGCAGATCATATTCCTCCTCAGCATTGTCGCTGTCCCCTCTTCAGTGCTGAATCTGCCACATCTGTCACTTGGTTGTCTTATCTGTCTAAGTTATTATCCTTATCACTTTATTTATAGAATGTCTGAGGATACGTCAGTATGATGAATACATAAGCAGAATGTGTCTTTATTTATTTTTATAATTAACCTATTGTGATAAAATTCCTTGGACTGTCTACACAAGAGCTTGCAATCTAAAAATAAAGACTTTTAAATAATTTCTTCTAAGTGTCCTCTCAATTGCCTGATGTGCAGTGATTGTCACTCCTTGTGCTGTGTCACCGCGCCTGCTGTGCAGTGATGTCACTCTTGTGCTGTACTGTACAGTATAAAGACTCTGTGCGAAACCTTGGGGTGATCCTGGATGGAAATCTAAAACTCAGACAGCAGGTATCAGCTGTCGTCAAGTCTTCTTTCTTCCATCTAAGAAATATAGCGAAAATCAAACACCCTATCCCAGCTGAAGACCTACCTGCCCTGGTTCACGCATTTGTATCCTCCCGCCTAGCCTATTGCAACGCCCTGTTCATCGGATCTACAGAAAAGGTTCTGCGCCCCTTACAGCTAGTACAGAATGCTGCAGCCAGACTCCTAGCCAATGCCCCCCGCAGCTCACACATCACCCCAGTACTGCAATGCCCCCCGCAGCTCACACATCACCCCAGTACTGCAAACTCTTCACTGGTTGCCAGTAAAATGGAGAATCAATTTTAAGATCTGCCTGCTGACATTCAAGGCTTTACACCACATGGGACCCAAATACATAGCGGATCTATTGGAACTTTATGCCCCTCCCCGCACCCTCCGCTCTGCCAACAAGATGAAGCTGGTTATTCCCAGGATACACTTAACATTTGGTGCTCGGGCCTTTTCCTATGCAGCCCCTACTCTATGGAACTCACTTCCACAATCAGTACGAGAGGCTCCCTCTCTGGACAGCTTTAAAAAAAGGCTAAAAACTCACCTCTTTTCCCTAGCCTTTGAGACTGCATAATGCAGGGTCACAGCGCTTTGAGTCTCCAGGGAGAAAAGCGCTATATAAATATTATTGTTATTTTTATGTCACTCTTGTGCTGTGTCACTGTACCTGCTGTGCAGTGATGTCACTCCTGTACTGTGTCATTGCGTCTGCTGTGCAGTGATGTCACTCTTGTGCTGTGTCACCGTGCCTGCTGTGCAGTGATGTCACTCCTTGTGCTGTGTCACTGTACCTGCTGTGCAGTGTGATGTCACTCTTCTGCAGTGTCACCGTGCGTGTTGTGCAGTAATGTCATCCTGTGCCGTGTCACCGTGCCTGCTGTGCAGTGATGTCACTCCTTGTGCTGTGTCACCCTGCCTGCTGTGCAGTGATGTCACTCCTTGTGCTGTGTCACTGTGCCTGCTGTGCAGTGATGTCATCCTGTGCTGTGTCACTGTGCCTGCTGTGCAGTGATGTCACTCTTGTGCTGTGTCACCGCGCCTGCTGTGCAGTGATGTCATCCTGTGCTGTGTCACTGTGCCTGCTGTGCAGTGATGTCATCCTGTGCTGTATCACTGTGCCTGCTGTGCAGTGATGTCACTCTTGTGCTGTGTCACCGCGCCTGCTGTGCAGTGATGTCATCCTGTGCTGTGTCACTGTGCCTGCTGTGCAGTGATGTCATCCTGTGCTGTATCACTGTGCCTGCTGTGCAGTGATGTCACTCTTGTGCTGTGTCACCGTGCCTGCTGTGCAGTGATGTCATCCTGTGCTGTGTCACTGTGCCTGCTGTGCAGTGATGTCATCCTGTGCTGTATCACTGTGCCTGCTGTGCAGTGATGTCACTCTTTTGCTGTGTCACCGCGCCTGCTGTGCAGTGATGTCATCCTGTGCTGTGTCACTGTGCCTGCTGTGCAGTGATGTCATCCTGTGCTATATCACTGTGCCTGCTGTGCAGTGATGTCACTCTTGTGCTGTGTCACCGCGCCTGCTGTGCAGTGATGTCACTCCTTGTGCTGTGTCACAGTGCCTGTTTTGCAGTAATGTCATCCTGTGCCGTGTCACTGTGCCTGCTGTGCAGTGATGTCACTCCTTGTGCTGTGTCACCCTGCCTGCTGTGCAGTGATGTCATCCTGTGCTGTGTCACTGTGCCTGCTGTGCAGTGATGTCATCCTGTGCTGTGTCACCGTGCCTGCTGTGCAGTGATGTCACTCCTTGTGCTGTGCCATCCTGCCTGCTGTGCAGTGATGTCATCCTGTGCTGTGTCACCGCGCCTGCTGTGCAGTGATGTCATCCTGTGCTGTGTCACTGTGCCTGCTGTGCAGTGATGTCATCCTGTGTTGTATCACTGTGCCTGCTGTGCAGTGATGTCACTCTTGTGCTGTGTCACCGCGCCTGCTGTGCAGTGATGTCACTCCTTGTGCTGTGTCACTGTGGCTGCTGTGCAGTAATGTCATTCTGTGCTGTGTCACTGTGCCTGCAGTGCAGTGATGTCACTCCTTGTGCTGTGTCAACGTGCCTGCTGTGCAGTGATGTCACTCCATGTGCTGTGTCACTGTGCCTGCTGTGCAGTGATGTCACTCCATGTGCTGTGTCACTGTGCCTGCTGTGCAGTGATGTCACTCCATGTGCTGTGTCACCATACCTGCTTTGCAGTGATGTCATCCTGTGCTGTGTTACTGTGCCTGCTGTGCAGTGATGTCACTCCTTGTGCCGTGTCACCATACCTTCTGTGCATTGATGTCATTCCTTGCAGTTTCATCATGTCTGCCTTGCAGTGATGTCACTTCTTGTGCTGTGTCACTGTGCCTGCTGTGCAGTGATGTCAATCCATGGTACACACCATGCAACTACCCGTCAGATTGGCGGGTCAAATCGATCATTTCCGACAGGTCAGATCAGGTTTCCGATCAATTTTGTACAGAAGAGATCAGAAATCTGATCGGACTGTTCAGAAATGATCGATTTGACTCATCGATCTGACAGGAAACTGCATGGTGTGTAAGAAGCTTTAGGGCCATTTCCACTAGAGCGGAATTCGCAGCGTTTCACCACATCCAAGTCGCCCAGGGGAAACGCTGCCTATTCCAGCATAAGCATGCCGTCCGAATAGCATGCCGGTGCGATTCTGGACCGCATGCAGCAGTTTTTCGTTTCCAGAATTCCTGTCACCATGCAGGGTACAGCTACAGTGTTTCGGATGCGTACTCACATCTCGGCGTGTGTTTCGGAAGACAGACGCCCGGTCAGCGGAAAATGGCCCTAAGAAAACTGGACACTTTCAGAAAATCTGCCGTCGTTCTTCTGCTAGACAGGTTCAGGAAGTGTCTTCTCCAGAAGTCAGTCTTTAGTGTAAATAAAAATAAGACTTTCAGTTCAGTATCAGATGAACTGTTATGCACTGTTTCTATTGCCACTAATAATCAGATCCATTCTATTACCCTGATGCCTGATACAGCTTCTGCTGTTTCTATACTGCCTGAGGAAATCTACTTCCGGTACTTTGTGAATACATCATTCAGGGCCGGATTTACCATAAGGCACCATAGGCACGTGCCTACAGGTGCCTGATGATGGAAAGGCGGCTTACTCCCCTTCCCTAGTGCCTCTCTCTCTCCTAAATGAGAGGTTACTGACACCCAGCTCTCAGCATTCCACTGACAAGATCTCCCTGCAGTCGGGGTCACCACTAGCTACTTATTACTGAGGATACCTCTAGCTACCTAATACTAAGGGCCACCTGTAGCTACCTGACTGTCCAGGCAAGTAAGGGAGAAGTGACAGCTGGGACAGCCAGCACACTTGTGGTGCGGTTTGGAGGGGGTTTGTCGGTTCATGGAGGGGGAAGTCTAATGTGCCAGGAAATCTGTGCCTATAGGCTCCTGAGATGTAAATCTGGGCTTGACATCACTTACCGTGCCTACTGTGAAGCTGGTGAGTTATCTAAGAGACCCTATTCCTGTGCTTGGTTGCCTGTCAGTGACATTTCTATCAAGCTGAATTCTGCAGTGTAAAGAAAGGTTCAGCTATTCGCACCCATTCACACTTGTAAACACAAAACTTTTTACGTGGGTGATTTTAGTGCAATTAGCGCTGTAAAATCACTGTACACTCTCGCAATTCCCGAGCAATCGCGATTTTTAAAGCGAAACTGAATAGTAAAGAAACAAACAGTGTTTTACTTACCTGGGGCTTCTGCCGGCTCCTTGCTGCCTTCCTGTCCCGCGCCGGTCCTCCTCGATCCTCCGTTCTCCCGCCACCAGCTAGTTTCGTTACCCAAGCCACAGGTATCTTTCTTCACGTTCTGCCCGCAATAGTGCAGTACATAATAATTAGCACAGGACGCTACTGGGGGCGGGAAAGCGAAGAAAGATACGTTGGGCACGCTGGCGCAGTTGCAATGTCGACAAAACTAGCTGGTGGCAGGAGAACGGGGGATCTGGAGGACCGGCGCACGACAGGAAGGCTGCAAGGGGCTGGCAGAAGCCCCAGGTAAGTGGAACACTTTGGTTTTTTTTTTACTATTCAGTTCTACTTTAAGCACTGTATTGCAATTGTTCCAGAATCGCGATAAAATGCTACATGCACCGCGTTTTGCGATTACCACTAATCACGAATTACCGGCTTTTGGCGGCAATTGCGGCCGTGAGGTCACTGCTATATAGTTATTGTTGCGCTAATAGTTAATGTAGCGGTTTGGCAATTAGCACTAAACAGCCGGTAATCGCTTAATGGAATACTTAAGTCAAAATCAAAAAATGACTTTTACTCACCTGGGGCATCCCTCAGCCCCCTGAAGCTGTATGGTGCCCTCGCAGCCTCGATCCGATCCTCCTGTCCCCGCTGGCGGTTACTTCCGGGTTCGGCGACAGCCGCCGACAGCCTGGGAACGCGAGTGATTCTCCGCGTTCCCAGCCGCTATATCACCCTCTACGCTGCTATAGCGTATATACGCTATAGCAGCATAGAGGGTGATATAGCGGCTGGGAACGCGGAGAATCACTCGCGTTCCCAGGCTGTCGGCGGCTGTCGCCGAACCCGGAAGTAACCGCCAGCGGGGACAGGAGGATCGGATCGAGGCTGCGAGGGCACCATACAGCTTCAGGGGGCTGAGGGATGCCCCAGGTGAGTAAAAGTCATTTTTTGATTTTTACTTAAGTATTCCTTTAACGGGCCCTAATAAATAGATCTTTTCTGCATTAAATCTACAATTAGTGGATGGTCTTATCACAACAGCTGTGTGTTCTCATACACAACCGTATCCAGTGTCTCATCACATGGTGACCACCTTTACAGGTGGCCACTAACGATACAATTTGCTGAACAATCGATTACGAACGATTATTCGTTTGAACGATTGGAAATGATCGTTTGGGACCGACTAATGGACAAAATTTCCTAAATAATCTAATCAGATGAATGATTCACGTTAATCTGATTGTATCGGTTAGGAGATTTTTGTCCATTACTGGTCCCAAATGATCATTCATAGGAATAATCGTTCGTAAACGATCATTCAGCAAATTGTATCGTTAATGGCCGCCTTTACACTTGGTGCGGGGCGATTTGGAACAGTTACACCGCACCAGAGCCGAACAGTCGAACCTTGCATTATAGCCACGGTCCAACCCAATAAGAAAAAAAATAACATGGCATTTCTGGGATTTGTTGTCCAGCTCCTGATGACATCGTGATGACATCACTCGGATTAAAATCATCCAGCAAAATAAACATACAGATCTGCAGGAATGGACTATGATATAATGATGTGTTTTATGCGCTGGGAACAGATCTGCCTCTATTATCATTATTGATATCATCAGAGCACATCAGGAAATGTGGCAGGCCTCACACAGGTCTCCTGCAGTGCATGCTGGGTACATTTCCCGTGTGTTGTCCTATTTCCTGGGGGCAGAGATCTCAACGTGTGTTCCTGGAGAGCCTGACCCAAATCTGAGGGTCAGCGAGTGGGTCACCCCAGAGCTACCGCTCCCCCCTGAGAGAACAACAGAAGGAGAGGCCTGGGGGCCCATAGACAGCCCCCCTTTACAGGGATTCCTAATATCACCTCCAGGGGAAATATCCACATTCATTCATGTTTGTATCTTCCTTCTTGTGGTGTTCATACATACATACACTCTGCTGTCTGTACATTCATCTGTCCTTCCATCTATCCATTCTTCTGTATATTAATATCTCTCTATCTCGTTGGAGAGGGGAACTTGATTTTCTTCAACGACCATCCAGAACCGAGAAAATAAAACCAAGACAAGACCAGGAGCCAATAGTGTAGGATGTCAATACACCAAGTAATATATATAATTGGTTGCAAATGATACAACCACCAGTTTAAAGGATAACTGAAGAGAGGTATATTGAGGCTGTCATATTTATTTCCTTTTAAGCAATACCAGTTGCCTGGCAGTCCTGCTGAATCTGATCCTCTGCCTCTGATGATTTTAGCAATGGACCCTGAGCAAGCATGCAGCAGATCAAGCGTTTGGGCCAGTTCACACTGGCACTTAAGTGGTAAACGGATCTGTGAAAACATGCATGTTTGTATCTGGTGTTATTCAGGCACTACTGCAGCCATATAGACCAACAGGGCTGCCAGGCAACTGGTATTGTTTAAAAGGAAATAAATATGGCAGCCTCCATATCACTCTCAGTTCAGTTGTCCTTTAAAGTGTACCTGAGATGAATAGAAATAAAAAATTCATACTTTCCTGGGGCTTCCTCTGGTCTGATCTGTCCCTCGGCGCTGTCCTCCATCATCCGTAAGGGGTCATGGTTTTTTAGGCCAGTCGGCGCATGCGCAGTGCCGCTGCGCTCAATCCCTGTCTCTCTCCCACGGCCAGGAGAGTTCAGTGCCTGCACAGTAGTACTGCGTAAGCGCAGAAAGCTCCTGGCCGGGGCAGCGCTCGCAGCTGCACTGCGCATGCGCCAACTGGCCAAGATACCGGGAGCCCTTACCGAGGATACAGAAGGCGGAAGACGGCACACAGGGGAGGGGGCTGGAGAAAGCCCCAGGTATGTATGATTTTTTTATTTCTATTCATCTCGGGTTCCCTTTAATGGGGTTCTCTGGGGGAAAGGGGGGGGGTTGAAAATAAAATCTGACACTTACCTGGGGCTTCTATCAGCTCCCTGTAGCTATTATGTCCCACGCTGCCCTCCTCGGATCACCCGTTCCCCGCCGCCGGCACCGGGCAATTATTCGTCTAACGACACGAATAATGCACACTCCCGCGTCATCTGGAGCTTACTGCGCAGGCGCAGTACAAAGTTTTCTTGCACTGCGCCTGCACAGTAAGCTTCTGATGACATGTGGGAGCGAGCATGCGTGCGGCCAAGGCCGCGCAGCCGCTGTCGGATGGGATGACGCATTAGATTGGGGCCGGCGGTGCGGAACAACAAAAACTATAAAAAAAAACTACCTACTAGGTGTTTTAAGATATAAGCTACTGGATGGAGGTGCCCAAAAAAGTATAACAAAAACGTTAAGGTGTAATGATTAAATTCATTTGGAAAAAAACACAAGTAAAACTTGTCACAAGTCCGGCTCAAGTCACACGCCCACCACATCGCTCCATTTCTCGCGTTTCGTTGGCATAGCAACTCATCAGAGGCCTCAGAGGAGCTCAAATCTAAAATCCTCTGACAGCAGCTTCTTCCAACCATCCAAGAACAGGTTGCCCTTTCCAGCATGATGGAGACCTATGCCATAAGGCCAAAATGATATCTATTTTTTGGACTATAAGACTCACCTTTTCTCCCTAAAAGTGGGAAAAAGTCACTGAATCTCCAAATGCAGGGAGCCAATATGAACCTTCAACCCACCGCATGTAGAGGAGGACACAGGGGGACACAAAGGGGCATAGAGGAGGACACAAGGAGGACAGAGGCGGACACATGGGTGACACCAGAGGACACAAAGGGGATAGAGAAGAACACAGGGAGACACAAGAGGTACAAGGGGGCAAGAGGTACAAAGGGGGCATAATCCACAAGATGTCCCTTCACCATGGATGCACCAGGTTTAGTATATACTAGCTGATAACCCGACGTTGCCCGGGTATGTATTTGGCTGCTGTTGGCTCTGCCCTCTTTCTGTAACTGTAACACACAAACACTCGATGACTAAGTTTGTGAGCTTTGGGGTCCTTGGTATCAATCATTTGTATTTTCCCATTGAAATGAAACAAATCTGATTGGCTGTTTGTGGCTCGCCCTCTTTTCAGAATTTTTCACTAACAGTGTAAGAATGGTAACAATGTAAATATTCCCCTTGTAAATCAAATAGCTGAATTTTCATTGGCTGTTGTAGACTCCACCCACATTTATGAATATTAATCCCAGTCACCCCGTGGCCAACTGGGCCAAGTTTTAGAACTTAACAGTGTAAGAATGGTTGCAGTTTATTTTTTCACCATGTAAACAATTTAGTTGTTGCTCCCAATATTCTCTTAGGCAACATCGGAGGCCATCACAGAGCAGCTGTATTTGTACTGACATTAGATTACACACAGGTGCACACTATTTAGTCATTAGCACTCATCAGGCAATGTCTATAGGCAACTAACTGCACTCAGATCAAAGGGGGCTGAATAATTATGAACACCCCACTTTGCAGTTATTTATTCGTTAAAAATGCTTGGAATCATGTATGATTTTCATTCCACTTCTCATGTGTACACCACTTTGTATTGGTCTTTCATGTGGAATTCCAATAAAATTGATTCATGTTTGTGGCAGTAATGTGACAAAATGTGGAAAACTTCAAGGTGGCCGAATGCTTTTGCAAGCCACTGTATATAGATTTTCCCTGGTTTTGTCCTCTGAACCTAGTGAACCTAGGTGCGTCTTATGGCCAGGAGTGTCTTATAGTCTGAATAATATGGTAACTAAGTTGCTCAGGGAACAAAACATTGCAAAATTTTGGGTCCATGGTCAGGAAAGTCCCCAGACCTTAAAGTGGACCTGAACCCTTGCACAGGATATAAGGAAAACATAGAGAAATGCACCATGTATGTAATTAGAGAGTTTAGCCTGTGTTTCCCCTCTTTTATGTCTAATCACAAGGTGTAATTTGATCTCTCCCCTGTGTCACATGACTTCCATGGCGGCTTAGGCAGATAAGCTCATTTGAAAGCACAGGCTGTTAACAATATGTCTGCTTCCACGAATCAGGAAGTAGCAACAGTGCAGATTTATTTTAGGATTTGAATCAGCTGTAAAAAATACATGTTTTTGTTTAAAGGTTATTATGCTGTTACATAGCTTTTAGAGCAGAGAGGATTTCTGGGTTCAGGTCCGCTTCAATACAACTGAGAAATCGTGGTTAATCCTCGAGAGGAGGATGGACAAACAAAAAAACGACACATTCTGACAAACTCCAAGCATTGGTATTATGAAAGAATGGAATCGGAATGAGTGGTATATTGTGGGATTGGAATGTGCAGTACATTACTGTATTGGAATGTGCAGTATATTTTTTGTAATGGAAATATGCAGTGTATTGGGGTAACGTAATGTGCGGCTTATTGCGGTTTTGGAATGTGTGGTATATTGGGTTATCATGTGCGATGTATTGGGGTATCAGAATGTGCGGTGAGCTGGGGTATCAGATGGTGTGGTGTATTGAAATATGGGAATGTGCAGTGTATTGGGGTATCAGGATGTGCGGTGGATTGTAGTATTGGAATGTGTGGTCTATTGGGGTATCAAAATGTGCGGTATATTGAGGTATCAGATGGTGTGGTATATTGGGGTATGGGAATATGTGGTGTATTGGGGTATCCAAATGGGGGGTATATTGTAGTATTGGAATGTGTGGTGTATTGGGGTATCAAAATGTGGGGTATCAGATGGTGCAGTGTATTGGTTTATCAGAATGTGGGGTATATTGGGGTATCAGAATGGGGGGTGTATTGAGTATCGGAATGTGCAGTGTATTGGGGTATCGAAATGTGTGATGTATTAGGGTATCAGAATGTGTGGAGTATTGGGAAATAGGAATGTGCAGGATATTAGGGTATCGGAAGGTGTAATGTATTGGGCTTTCGGGATATTGGGTGCATTGGGTATCGGACTGTGCAGTGTACTAGGACATCGGAATGTACAGTGTATTGGGGTATCAGAATGGGGGGTGTATTGGGATATCGGAATGTACAGTGTATTGGTGTATTTGGATATCGGAATGTACAGTGTATTGGTGTATTGGGATATCGGAATGTACAGTGTATTGGTGTATTGGGATATCGGAATGTACAGTGTATTGGGGTATCAGAATAGGGGGTGTATTGGGATATCGGAATGTACAGTGTATTGGTGTATTGGGATATCGGAATGTACAGTGTATTGGGGTATCAGAATGGGGGGTGTATTGGGATATCGGAATGTACAGTGTATTGGTGTATTTGGATATCGGAATGTACAGTGTATTGGTGTATTTAGATATCGGAATGTACAGTGTATTGGTGTATTGGGATATCGGAATGTACAGTGTATTGGTGTATTGGGATATCGGAATGTACAGTGTATTGGGGTATCAGAATAGGGGGTGTATTGGGATATCGGAATGTACAGTATATTGGGGTATCGGAATGTGTGGTATTGGGATATCGAAATATGCAGTGTATTGGGGTATCAGTATGTCCGGTGAACTGGGGTATCAGATGGTGCAGTGTATTGGGGTGTCAGAATGTGCGATATATTGGGTATCGAAATGTGGATTGTATTAGGGTATCAGAATGTGTGGAGTATTGGGAAATAGGAATGTGCAGGATATTAGGGTATCAGAAGGTGTAATGTATTGGGCTTTCGGGATGTTGGGTGCATTGGGTATCGGACTGTGCAGTGTACTGGGACATCGGAATGTACAGTGTATTGGGTATCAGAATGGGGGGTGTATTGGGATATCGGAATGTACAGTGTATTGGTGTATTGGGATATCGGAATGTACAGTGTATTGGTGTATTTGGATATCGGAATGTACAGTGTATTGGTGTATTGGGATATCGGAATGTACAGTGTATTGGTGTATTGGGATATTGGAATGTACAGTGTATTGGGGTATCAGAATAGGGGGGGTATTGGGATATTGGAATGTGCAGTATATTGGGGTATCGGAATGTGTGGTATTGGGATATCGAAATGTGCGGTGTATTAGGGTATCAGTATGTGCGGTGAACTGGGGTATCAGATGGTGCAGTGTATTGGGGTGTCAGAATGTGCGATATATTGGGTATTGATATGTGTGATGTGTTAGGGTATCAGAATGTGTCCAGTATTGGGAAATAGGAATGTGCAGGATATTAGGGTATCGGCAGGTGTGATGTATTGGGGTTTTGGAATGTTGGGTGCATTGGGTATCGGACTGTGCAGTGTACTGGGACATCGGAAAGTTGGGTTGTATTGGGGTATCAGAATGTGCAGTGTATTGGGGTATCAGAATGTGCGGTATATTGGGATATCGAAATGTGCAGTGTATTGGGGTATCAGAATGTGCGGTATATTGGGATATCGGAATGTTGGGGTGTATTGGGGTATCAGAATGTGCAGTGTATAGGGGTATCAGAATGTGCAGTGTATTGGGGTATCAGAATGTGCAGTGTATTGGGGTATCAGAATGTGCAGTGTATTGGGGTATCAGAATGTGCAGTGTATTGGGGTATCAGAATGTGCAGTGTATTGGGGTATCCGAATGTGCGGTATATTGGGATATCGGAATGTGCAGTGTATTAGGGTATCAGAATGTGTGGTATATTGGGATATCGGAATGTGCAGTGTATTGGGGTATCGAAATGTGCGGTATATTGGGATATCGGAATGTTGGGGTGTATTGGGTATCAGCATGTGGGGTGTATTGTGGCACCAGAATGTGCGATATATTGGTGTATCGGACTGTGCAGTGTATTGGGGTATTGGAATGTGTGGTGTATTGGGTATTGGAATGTGCACTGTATTGGGGTATCGGAATGTGGGTTGTATTGGGTATCGGAATGTGCATTGTATTGGGGTTTCGGAATGTGGGGTGTATTCAGTATCAGAATGTGCCGTGTACTGGGGTATCGGAATGTGGGGTGTATTGGGGTATCGGAATGTGTACTGTGAATGTGTGGTGTATGGGGTTATCTTTAAACACAACTGTACACTTTATTGGTACAAACTGTTTATGTGCAGTGTGAACAGTTGGGACAAATGGGGCGCCTGGAGGTGGATTCTGCGGAACAGATTTTGGCCTAGATGCTCCTATGGTAGACACTGCAGATCTGAATATTGAAAATTAGGTTTGTTTGTATTTATAGCGCAGTCATTTGCAGACCAGAAGCTTGAGGAGCCATTACGAGATGTCTGTATGGATCAAGCCTCCAGTCCATTAGTTGGACAAACTCTCAGAGGCATCACAGATATAATGATCTCTTATGCAGATTATTCCATAATAGAACTCTCTGGAGAGCTGTAGAACATCTGTCCACGTCAGTGTAACCCCTCATATCAGTCAGCCTGGAGTCCCTATCGCAAGGATCTCAGTCATTAGATGAAGTTACCATCAATGGTTGGAGGTAGGAGGAAAAGGGAACTCCTGGATGCAGCAGATAGCAAGGAATGCCAGATAAGAGACATCTCTATGGAGTGGTCCATGTTATCTGATGACCTTCACTTGTCCTGTACAATGCCTCTCCCCTGTAGCCTGGGGAGACCAACCAGAACCAGTGAGGTGGACTCTTCACTTTGAAATATGAGGCAGTATCATTATCTTCAGCTAACATTTTACATCCGTATCCTTACATCTTTACATATATTTAAAGTGTACCTGAGACTACGGATAAAATAAGTTTTATACATACTCAGGACTCAGCCCCTTTTATGCTGATCTGTCCCTCGCCCTCCTCAGCCACCACCTGGATCCTTTGCTATCTGCCCCAGTTATTTGACCGGTCGGCGCAGGCGCAGTACAGCTGCAGTCCCTCCCTGTCGTGCTCTGGCAGCCGGGAACTTTCTGCACCTGTGCAGTAGTTCTGCACAGGTGCAGAACTGTCAACAACAGCAACTGCACGCAGAATTCGAAAAAAAAAATGTTTGTGTTTGCTTATCTACATTGATTGTATGTGGATTCAACACTGGCTTTACACTTAAAGGAGTATTGTAGGGGGCCCTTATGCTGGGTACACAGGTTGCGATTTCCTGCTTGATCCGTGGGATCGATTGGGATCGATTTGATTATTTCTGACATGTTCATTTCGGTTTCGTTCGATACAACCGCAGATTTTGCATACTTATCATGCAAAATCAACGGCTGTATCGAATGGAACCGAATCGAACATGCCGGAAATAATCAATAGATCCCGCGGATTGAGCGGGAAATCGCAACGTGTGTACCCAGCATAAGGGAAAAAGAGTTGAACTTACCTGGGGCCTCTAATGGTCCCCTGCCGATGTTCTGTGCTCACGCAACCACTTGCCGAAGCTCTGGTCCCCTCCGCCGTTTACTTTTGGAATTTGCTACTGAGCCTTCGCAGCCTTCTCCTCACTCCCACTGATGTCACGGGAGCGTACTGCGCAATACGCTATCGGGACGTCAGCGCGAGTGAAGAGAAGGGTAAAGCGCAGTGGTTTTGCAACTTTAAAGTTGCAAATTCCAGAAGTAACTGGCGGCGGGGACTGGAGCATCGGCATGTGGCTGCGCAGGCATAGAACGTCTGCAGAGGACCATTCAAAGCTCTAGGTAAGTACAACTCTTTTTTCTCTAAGGGCCCCCTACAGTAATCCTTTAAGATGGGCATACATCAGGCGACTTAGCGGCCGATCGACCATCTGATTCGATTATTATAAATCATAATCGGATGAAAATCAGTGCTGCCAAGTGTATGCCCGATCGATGAAATTGGCCGCATTAATCAGTCGGACATACTGCAAGATGTAAGGCCAACTTGCTTGATTGGGTGCACATTGGTAATAACAAATGACATTTGGACAAGCGACAAATGCAATGAAACGCCCAATGTTGTCCCCCCTAATGTTTAATGTGCCTCTCCGTTGCCCAGTGCAGTATACATTGCCTGTCCGCAGCCACCACTTGCTACTGGCTCCCTCCGATGTCGTCCATACACGCACCTCACGTGGTTGTCTAGTAAGGTGGGCCCTGGTGTGACGTCACATGTGCCCATTTAAGTATGCAAACACATGGGGCGCGTGTATGGACAGCAAAGGGCAGCCGCAGACAGGTAATGTACTGGGCACCGGGGTGGCAGATTAAACATGAGGGGTCACAGTGGTGTCACAAGGCCGATTCCGGATCGATTTCAGCTGAAGCATTTCTAGCCTTTTTTTTTCACTCCAAGCAAGCAGTCCTGTGTCACCTTCCCCCCTCCCAAAAAAAACCCACGCACTAGAGAATATAGTCCATGTGCTGTAGAGGGTGGATGCACTATACAGGGAGCCCCTAAGATACAACCAACCCACCGATCCTGTCATATTTTGTTGCACACCCCCTTCCTGCACTACCCTAGCGTAGAGTAGAGTGTAAATGCAGAGTACAGCGCAGCAGAAGCTGTACTCTCACCCAGAGCCAGGACAAGGTCCTCCAGCACCCAAGGCTGAGACAGCAAAGTGCGCCCCTCCATCCCTGCCACCCCAGCCGTCACACACTGATTGCTATTAGACTAAGAGGTGCCCCAGGGCCCACAACCTCCCCAACACCTTAATATCTAGTTATCTGGCTTGCAGTCACTGTCATGTATCCCCTTTTCTTATTTATTTCTGCTTCAAACACAATTGGGAATGACAGCTGAATGAATTGTGCCCCCCCCCTCCTACACTGCGCCCTGAGGCTGGAGCCTCTCCAGCCTCTGCCTCGGCCCGGCCCTGCTCTCACCTCTCCACTAGAGTCCAGTGCTGTGCTTCTGTCTATCCACTTATCACTCCCCATAGTGCCTGGCATCTCCCACTGCATGTAGCATGATTACACACTAGTGAGGAGAGCCAGAACTAGGGGGAGTAGAAAACAGACAGGATGGTCACACAGGCACAGCACTGGACACCAGAGGGGGGTTAGAGCACAGCTTCTACTGCCCTATACTCTGCCTTTACACACTGGAGAGCGTAGGAGGGGGACAGGAACAGATAGTGGGACAAGGGGACAGAGGGAAGCACAAAGGGAGACAGAAGGAGGCACAGTGGGACAGAGGGAGGCACAGAGGGATGCACACAGAGCAGGATCATCCACATGGTAACTTAGATAGGTGCCTAGGGCCTGAGTAGAGTCTAGGGGCCCGGTGTATGCTAAACCCCAACAAATCTTGCTAAAAAAGCTAGGTGGTCATCAAGGGTCGTTGCTCAGCTAGGACACCATTTCATCTTAACCCATCTCTGAAAGTGGGGCAGAGGTGGCACAAGGATACAGAAGGAGGCACAAAGGGACAAAAGGAGGCACAAAGGGGTACAGGAGGGGGCACAAACACACGTGGGGCGTGGCTTCATTTGGGAGGCAGGGCTTAGTTCAGGGCTTCCTTCCTCAGGGCTTCGTTCAGGGCTTTCAGGGGAATGGCGCCCCCCAGGAACAATGGCACTCCAGGCAGTGGCATGAAATGTCTATGCTTAAAAATGCCCCTGGATTTCAGCATGAAATTGATCAGGAATCAGCCTGCAGTGTATGGGCAGTCGACAAATCTCTCTCTAATCAGATTCAATTAATGAGAGATTTGTCTCTTGGTCGAATCTGTCCATCATCGCTAGATGTATGGGCACCTTTTTTAGATTTCCACCCAATGTTCCAAAACAATCAATTTTTTCTAAATAGAATCGATTCAGAAGGAATCGATTCCTACCATATACTGCACAGCAATTTCCAATAGATTCCAGCAGGGAATCTTTTGAAAACTGATCGAACTGCAGAGTTGTTCGAAAGCTATAGTCTATGAATCTGCCAAATGTTCTTGCTCCACCCCCGATTGTTTAAATTTTTCATCCCTCCAGATCAATACTTTTGATCGATTTTTAATCAAAATCAATCAAAAGTTGATCGATCTGACATTTTAGGGAATTAATTCCAGGCAGATGAATCCAATAGAATAGAAGCCCCAAATAAGTGAAACTTTATTTTTAGTTTAGTTAAGGTTCCCTTTAAAGGGACTCTGAATAGACAATAAAAATGGAATCTGAACTTACCTGGGGCTTCCTCCAGGTCCCGTAGCCCGCGAGGTCCCTTGGCAGCCCCTGGGTCCCCTCCATTCTCCTACTGGCGGCTCCAATAGCGTGTGACTTACCCAGGAGTTGTGTACAATTGCTTATGGTTGAGCACGTGATCGAGCCAGGCGCGCAGGTGGGACGCGCATGTGCAGTTGCACATGACTCCAGCCATCCGTTGACAACTGGAGCCGCCAGCGGGAGAACGGAGGGGACCCAAAGGATGCAGGGGGACCTCGCGGGCTACGGGGGCTGGAGAAAGCCCCAGGGGAGTTCAGATTCCATTTTTATTGTCTGTTCAGAGTCCCTTTAAAGGGAACCTTAACTAAGCTAAAAATAAAGAGTTCCACTTATTTGGAGCTTCTACCAGCTCCCTGCAGCTGCCTTGTGCCCGCAACATCCTGGAACGATCCTCTGGTCCTCCGCCGAAGCTTCGTTTTGATTCCGGCGACTGGCTCTGAGCTGGAATCGAAACTAAGCCACTGCGGGGGATCGGAGGATCATTCCATGATGCCACAGGCACAGGAGCAAAAAACAGAAGAAAAATTTGGCACTGCTGTAGTGGCTTCATTTATTGTAGCAAAAGATCAGTATCAAAAAAGTTAAAAATGTTTGCACAAAGTTGCATGAAAAATGAATGCACATACCAGGATGAGTGAGGAGGTGCTGTAGGTATCGGTGGGTGCCAGGTACAGGGTGCCTGACGGCCGTTTCGCGCACAGACTGCGCTTCTACGGAGGCCACTTAGCCTCCGTAGAAGGCTAAGTGGCCTTCATGCAACTTTGCAAAAAATTTTAACTTTTTTGATACTGATCTTATGCTACAATAAATGAAGCCACTACAGCAGTGCCAGTTTTTCTTCTGTTTTTTGCTCTTTCTAAAAGCTCCACATCAATTTACTACCTCTATCAACTTGAGCACGCTGACAAAGGGTCCATAAGAGGAGGGGCATATCATCCTACTAACTAGTGCATGTTCTACAGCTATTTTGCATGTGATTATTATGAGCACAGGACAAATAGAGAACTAATACTGAAGTTCAGGGAGGGCCCTACAGGGCGCCTTATGTTTTTGCTTAATTACACTAGTTATATCTTAATTAAACACGAAGGAAGAGGGCATTTATTGTTATACTTATATTTGAAATGTATGAATAATACAAGTTGTGTGAATATTTATGAATAATGCAGGTTGTATGCACGTCTTTACTAATCTCACCCAGTGGCATAGCTAAGAAGCCATGGGCCCCCTGTGCAAATCTAGCATTGGGTCCCCCCAAGCATGCTATAGATAACAATTGATACAACACCCCAAAACCAATCAAGGACAACCACAGTGTCAGAGGTGCAAGAAGGGGATGAGAAGCTGTGTGTTAATGATTACTACTATTCAAAGCATCTGGATAAGTGAATATTATCAGTACAGGACCAATAAAGAGCTAATACTGTGTTTGAGGGGTGGGTCCCTTGGGGCCCCTATATCTCAAGGGCCCCGATGCAGTTGCTATCTCTGCACCCCCTATTGCTACGCCACTGATCTCACCCTCTGCTTGCCCATAGCCATGTCTGTACTAATATCCCCACCTGCTACAATCTGTGAAATGCCCAATGGATATAAATTTGCTAGCTGTATATATTCTGCAGATTACCCCATCAATGACCTCTCTAAAGATCTGCAGAACATTGCTCTGCCCCTCCCCTCCTGACAGATACATATTGTGTATATTCTGTAGATTATCTCATCACTGACCCCTCTAGAGATCTGCAGAACATTGCTCCGCCCCTCCCCTCCTGACAGATACATATTGTATATATTCTGCAGATTATCCCATCACTGACCTCTCTAGAGATCTGCAGAACATCGCTCTGCCCCTTCCCTCCTGACAGATACATATTGTATATATTGTGCAGATTATCTCATCACTGACCTCTCTAGAGATCTGCAGACCATTGCTCCACCCCTCTCCTCCTGACAGATACATATTGTATATATTCTGCAGATTATCCCATCGCAGAACATTGCGCGGGCGATTATCGCGTTAAAATCACTGTAAACTTTGCATCTTTTTTTGCGATTGAGATTAGCGCTTTTATAGCATGCTAATGACGATCGCTCTTCAGTTGCGGGAAAACGATACACACCGCAATTGCGATTGACACTAATTGTGAATCGCCTGCAATCGGCAGCAATCGCGGCAGTGAGATCACTGCCATATGGCTACTATTGCGGTAGCGCTTTAAGAAGCGCTAGCGATTTGACGATTAGCAGTAAACATCCGCTAATCGCCCAAGTGAGAACGGGTCCTTACAGTTTTGCAGTACAGAAAGTTGCGTTTGTGACTTTGTTGTGTTGCGTTGTTGGAGTTGCGTTTAGTCAGCGCACGGACTGACTCATCTGACATGAAATCATGTTCTGAGTATATAAGGGGAATGATTGTTGTTTAGTTTTTATTTGGAGAGGAACGTTTTTCAGCGCTGCTGTCAGTCAGAACGCCCCTCCTCCCTGCAGGCGCTGTGTGGCAGTGACAATGAAAATGGAAAATACTTTAATATCGGTGAAGTCACGAAGCAGAGTAACCCCCTCGTTGCTGGAGCCTCCCACCACCTACCTCTCTGTGTCACGGCGACAGTTAGACATGTGCGGGCGGAGCGTCTGCGCGGGAAACGGCACAAACTCCAGCTGCCAAATATGAGATAAAATCCAGGAAACATCCACCTAAGGTGCCCACTAATGATGCAATCCTGAATGTACAATTTTACCACGTTTATGTAATAGGAGGAACTAAAAAGTATCCATTCAAAGTACAGTATAGTCACTATGTTTACCCTTTTACTGCATGGATTTGGGAAAATTGTACAATAAAGATTGTATAATGAATGGCAGTGGCGTAGCTAAGGAGCTTTGGGCCCTGATGCAAGTTTTACAATAGGGCCCCCCCAAGCACTCTATACATAACAATTGATACGGCGCACCAAAACCTGCCAATGGCAACTACAGTGTCAGAGGTGCAAGAAGGGGATGAGGAACAGCTTGTTAATGATTACCACCATTCATAGTATCTATAGAAGTGATTATTATTAGCAAAGGACCAATAGAGAGCTAATACTGTAGTTGAGGGAGGGCCCTTCGGGGCCCCTCTGGCCCAAGGGCCCCGATGCGGTCGCTACCTCTGCACCCCTATTGCTACGCCCCTGATGAATGGGAACCTATGCACAGGTGAAACGCAGACGATGAGATCTGACATTATGTCCCGCCAGCAGTGTGGCTCAGGTCGGTTGGATACACTGCACAGCCGGTATAATGGAACGCCTCCCGTTACTCCCCTCTACAGTCAGCATAACAGCAAACAGGATGCCCCTCCCCTAGCCTGCTGATTGGATGGCTAAGGTCAGCAGTGCATGTAAAACACTCATCCTGCTCTGCTGTAAACAGGCTTCTACACTCTTAAGGTGGCCACTAATGATCCAATCTTTTTCATCCAATCTTACCATTTATATGTAATATAAGGTAACTGCCTGAAGTATCCATTCAGTATATTCACTCAATTTACCCTTATACTACATAGATTTGGTAAGATTAGATGAAAAAGATTGGATCATTAGTGGCCACCATAAGTCATATGACTGTGCAAAGTGACCTGTGCTCATAGACTATACCCCCCTCCCTTCCCCTCCCTTCCTGAGGGCTGGGTACAGTGGTGTAGCGATAAGGGATGCAGATGTGACCGAACCCGGGGCCCCTGGACTAGAGGGGCCCATTAGAGGCCCTTCTTCATCCATCTTATTAGCTTTTCAATAATGCTATGCTGGTAATGAACACCTCTATATGTGCATTGTATAGTGGTAATCCTTAAAGGGAAGATCTGAGAGGTGCAGAAGTACTGCGACTGCGCAGAACGCTCCAGACCACGTGAGAGCAATCACGAGTGGCATGGCCACGTGCTCATGCAGGCACAGAAGACCTGACAAGGTTGGCGTCTGCAAGGGAGCGGACCCCAGGACACCGGAGCTGCGGTGAGGGACATTTCGGCTGCCAAGGGCTGGAGGAAGCCCCGCAGGGCAGTTTCTAGGCTAAATTGCTTCCAGGGCGAGGGTGTTAAAATTGTGCCCCCCAGAAAATGTTATATATACGGTGCAATATTTAGCCCCCCAGTATAGGTACCCAGCTATTTGTGCCCCAGCGTAGTTTAGCCAGCAGTGCTGGGTCTTCGGTTCAAATCCCACCCAGGTCAACATCTGCACAGAGTTTGTATGTTCTCCCCGTGACTGCGAGGGTTTCCTCCCACATCCCAACATACAGATAAGTGAATTGGCTTCCCACTGAATCGGCCCTAGACTATGATACATGCACTACACGATACATACATAGACATATGATTATGGTAGGGACTAGATTGTGAGCCCCTCTGAGGGACAGTTAGTGACAACAAGACAATATACTCTGTACAGCTCTGCATAATATGTCGGCACTATATAAATACTGAAATAAAAAATAAAAATAGGTGCCCTAAGTGTAGGTTAGTCAGCTATAGATGCCTCCAGTATAGGCAGTATAGGTGAGCCAGTCATAGGTACCTCCAGTATTGGTTAGCCACCCATAGGTGCCTCAAGCATAGGTTAGTCAGCCATAGGTGCCCCAGTATAGGTTAGTCAGCCATAGGTACCCCTAGTATAGGTTAGTCAGCCATAGGTGTCCCCAGTATAGGTTTGTCAGCCATAGATGCCTCCAGTATAGGCAGTATAGGTGAGTCAGCCATAGGTACCTCCAGTATTGGTTAGCCACCCATAGGTGCCTCAAGCATAGGTTAGTCAGCCATAGGTGCCCAAGTATGGGTTAGTCAGCCATAGGTACCTCCAGTATAGGTTAGTCAGCCATAGGTGCCTCCAGTATAGGTTAGTCAGCCATAGGTGCCCTACTATAGGTTAGTCAGTCATAGGTGCCCCCAGTATAGGTTAGTTAGCAATAGGTGCCCCCAGTATAGTTAAATCAGCCATAGTTGCCCCCAGTATAGGTTAGTCAGCCATAGGTGCCCCTAGTATAGGTTAGTCAGCCATAGGTGTCCCAGTATAGGTTAGTCAGCCATAGGTACCTCCAGTATAGGTTAGTCAGCCATAGGTGCCCCTTGTATAGTTTAGTCAGCCACAGGTGCCGCCAGTATAAGTTAGTCAGCCATAGGTGCCCCTAGTATAGGTTAGTCAGCCATAGGTGTCCCAGTATAGGTTAGTCAGCCATAGGTACCTCCAGTATAGGCTAGTCAGCCATAGGTGCCCCTTGTATAGTTTAGTCAGCCACAAGTGCCGCCAGTATAGGTTAGTCAGCCACAGGTGCCGCCAGTATAGGTTAGTCAGCCATAGGTGTCCCCAGTACAGGTTAGTCAGCCGTAGGTACCTCCAGTATAGGTTAGTCAGCCATAGGTGCCTCCAGTATAGGTTAGTCAGCAATAGGTGTCCCCAGTATAGGTTAGTCAGCCATAGGTGCCCCTAGTATAGGTTAGTCAGCCATAGGTGCCTCCAGTATAGATTAATCAGCCATAGGTGCCCCCAGTATAGGTTAGTTAGCCATAGGTGCCCCTTGTATAGGTTAGTCAGCCATAGTTGCCCCCAGTATAGGTTAGTCAGCCATAGGTGCCCCTAGTATAGGTTAGTCAGCCATAGGTGTCCCAGTATAGGTTAGTCAGCCATAGGTACCTCCAGTATAGGTTAGTCAGCCATAGGTGCCCCTTGTATAGTTTAGTCAGCCACAGGTGCCGCCAGTATAGGTTAGTCAGCCATAGGTGTCCCCAGTACAGGTTAGTCAGCCGTAGGTACCTCCAGTATAGGTTAGTCAGCCATAGGTGCCTCCAGTATAGGTTAGTCAGCCATAGGTGCCTCCAGTATAGGTTAGTCAGCCATAGGTGCCTCCAGTATAGGTTAGTCAGCCATAGGTGCCCCTTGTATAGATTAGTCAGCCACAGGTGCCGCCAGTATAGGTTAGTCAGCCATAGGTGCCTCCAGTATAGATTAATCAGCCATAGGTGCCCCCAGTATAGGTTAGTCAGCCATAGGTCCACCAACTTCCGGCGCCTGGCCCCGCCTCCCCTCTATCCATGGAAAAAAAAGCCAGAGAAAAATACTGCAGTAAATAGCTTGGCGTTTTCTCCGTGGAGAGAGGGGAGATGGGGGCAGGTGCCAGAAGTTCAGTGATGCGGGAGTCTTTGGGACGGCTTTGCGGGACAAGGCTACTCAGGTAAGTATAATTTTTTTTTTTACTAGGAGGCTGCAGGATTTAAAAAATTACTCTGGAGATCTGCTTTACGGTGGCCCCTAACGATACACATTGCAAACCGGTCCTTGCGAGGGCTCTTTCTACAAAAGTTCACGCAATGATACAATCATAAAATGAATCATACAATTTGCCGAACAATCATTTTAGAACCATACTTCATATAAATGATCGTTTGGGTCCACTAACTGACAAAAATATCCAAACCAATCCAATCAGATTGACGGGATCGATCCGAAAATCGAAGCGATTTCATTAATCTGATCAGATTGGTTAGGTAGTTTTTTTTCCCATTAGTGGTCACAAACGATCATTTCAGATCGTTCATACGAAGAATCGTTTGTAAACGATCGTTTAGCAAATTGTATTATTAGTGGGCACCTTTACTTTGAGACACTGTTTTATTGACCCGAGGAAGCTGGTGGATTCCCGTGAAACGCATTGTCCAGTGTTTTTGTATAAATTATTTTTGTATCTTGTATTATTCTTCATCTTTGGGTAAGTTTTTTCTTGTCCTGAGGGAGGGGGGGGGGGGAAGGGGGACACAATTTTTACACCCTCGTCCTGGGAGCAATTTAGCCTCGAAACTGCCCTGTGTATTATGTGGGTTGAGTTAGTTTGAGCCAGCGAGGTGTATCTGGCCTGGTAGTAATAAGTATATCCTTATAGACTTGTTTTGAGAAACAATATTTTTGTATTTAACCGATCAATTCATAATTGCAGTCTTTGCAAAGATGTTAAGGCCTGGAACCAAAAATAACAAAACGCTATCGCTAATCGCAATCGATCGTGTTTTTAATGAGCGGTTTGTAAGCGGTTTCATGAGCGATTGCTGGCGATTTCTGTAGCGTTTTTAAAAAGTGTCAGCTTTTTGCCAGCGAATGTGTAGCAATTAGCGTTTTTTAATTCTAATTGGTCCTTTCAATTCATTTTATTTTTTTTACAGTGTGTAGTAAAAAAAACACTAGTAAAATCGTTCTGTGTAGGTTTTAACCAGCGATTACGCCATTGTTTATATACTTTACATTGTAGAAACGCTGACGCTAATTGCTAAAAATGCTGCATGTCCTGCGTTTGCGATTTTGGTAATCACAATCGCTCCAGTGGAATTTGGCTCATCCATTAACATTAGCTGAGCGTTTAGGGAAATCGCTAGCGTTTTGAATCGCTCCCTAAACGCTTACAAAATTGCTCTAGTGGGTTTAAACCCTAATGTGGATTACAGACTTCCTATCCATGAGTGGTGGTGGTGGTGTTGGTTGGGGGAGGGGGGGGGGAGTGGATAAGGCAACAGCTGTCTTGCCTAGGGTGCCAAAATGGCCAGAAACTGCCCTGGTCCCCAGTCACATGCAGCACCTGATATGTAAATGACAGCGAGTTATGTAAATGATGACAACTTATGCTGGGTACACACTATGTACCCAGCATTAGGTTTAGTGCACAAAGTTTACACTTGCATTACTTCTGTTCACTGATTTTAGCATCCCTCACTAGGATCTGATATAATGCAGGTGACAGTCACACATCATCTGACAGATCTTTACCCAATTATCCAGCCCAGGTTTTCTGATTACACGTCTCGCCTCCATTCTCTGACCTTCATAAATAAAAGCCTGAGATCTTGCTCCAGTGACACCCTGAGCCACAGTACAGCCTCAATACAAGTCTGGGTGTCACCAGGAAAGAATGTGAGGGGAAATGCCCCGGCAGAGACACAAACAGCTGTAAAAAATATAGAGGATTTTATCCTAGCTTGTTCAATGGA
Source organism: Hyperolius riggenbachi (assembly GCF_040937935.1). Classification (NCBI taxonomy): domain Eukaryota; kingdom Metazoa; phylum Chordata; class Amphibia; order Anura; family Hyperoliidae; genus Hyperolius; species Hyperolius riggenbachi. Next base: position 264,622,755 of record NC_090654.1, on the reverse strand, counting down.
AAAGTTAAAATACTTTCTCTCCAAGTTTAGCCACTCATTTCTCAAATTCATATCATAGCATTAGTACGCGGTAATCCCCATCTGGCATTCGGCCAAGCATCTGGCCATCTGGCATCTGGCATCTGGCCATCTGGCATCTGGCCCCATCTGGCCATTCGATGACGTGTGTGGAAGCGTATTGCTAAAATACGCTTCCGTGCATGCGTGATTCTAAAAACGGCAGCTTTTTTTTTTAAATACACATGCGCTACCATAGACTTACATGACTTCCGGTCCGATGCAGATTGCCGGAGGAGCCGCACGGTAATGTAGGCATGGCCGCGGTTTAGATAGGGCACTTCAGGCGCAGTGTACCGCAATGTGGTACTTGTGTGAAAGGGCCCTCAGGCTGCGCTTGGGTAAGATGACATGCCTGATCTTTCGCCTACATATTGGGACTACAGTACACACACTAGAGTCTTGCCAGAGGCCATGTTTAATCTAAAGTGTGTAAGAACCTTCATTTGTCCAACCTCTGCCACCCACCTCCTCCCACTGCTACGAGAGATTAACCCTTTGTGCCCACTTTCTCTTCTGCACAGAGTATAATAAAGTGTCCAACTCTTCCCACTCCCTCCTCAGTGTACGTCAAAAAGCCCGGTTTGACTGTCACCCACCCTTACCTTTATATAAAAATACTCGGGTGCAGTTAAGGTTTTGGTGGCCCCAAGCAGTCCATAACTTGAGGCCCCCATCCACGAAAGAAGCAGCGCGCTACGCGCGCCACTTCTAAAAGGTGGATAGCCACACCCCAAAACAAAACAGGAGTGTCCAAAACATGATGTGGGTGGAGCCAAATACTAGCAGTATCTAGGTTAAATTGCACCCAGGACGAGGGCGTAAAATGCGCCCTCAAAGTGGAGACCGGTATAGGTGCCCGCAGTACAGGATATTCTCAAAAAATTAGCATATTGTGATAAAGTTCATTATTTTCTGTAATGTACTGATAAACGTTAGACTTTCATATATTTTAGATTCAACTACACACAACTGAAGTAGTTCAAGCCTTTTATTGTTTTTCTTATTGATGATTTTGGCATACAGCTCATGAAAACCCAAATTTCCTATCTCAAAAAATTAACATATTTCATCCGACCAATAAAAGAAAAGTGTTTTTGAAACAAAAAGTCAACCTTCAAATAATTATGTTCAGTTATGCACTCAATACTTGGTCGGGAATCCTTTTGCAGAAATGACTGCTTCAATGCAGCGTGGCATGGAGGCAATCAGCCTGTGGCACTGCTCAGGTGTTATGGAAGCCCAGGATGCTTCGATAGCGGCCTTAAGCTCATCCAGAGTGTTGGGTCTTGCGTCTCTCAACTTTCTCTTCACAATATCCCACAGATTCTCTATGGGGTTCAGGTCAGGAGAGTTGGCAGGCCAATTGAGCACAGTAATACCATGGTCAGTAAACCATTTACCAGTGGTTTTGGCACTGTGAGCAGGTGCCAGGTCGTGCTGAAAAATGAAATCTTCATCTCCATAAAGCTTTTCAGCAGATGGAAGCATGAACCCACTTTTGAACCAAAAACAGTGGCAGAAGCGAAGCAGCACTGGACTGTTGCTCAGTGGTCCAAAGTACTTTTTTCGGATGAAAGCAACTTTTGCATGTCATTCGGAAATCAAGGTGCCAGAGTCTGGAGGAAGACTGGGGAGAGGGAAATGCCAAAATGCCTGAAGTCCAGTGTCAAGTACCCACAGTCAGTGAAGGGCAGGGTCAATGCAGCTAGCTATCAGGAGATTTCTGAGCACTGCATGCTTCCATCTGCTGAAAAGCTTTATGGAGATGAAGATTTCATTTTTCAGCACCTGCTCACAGTGCCAAAACCACTGGTAAATGGTTTACTGACCATGGTATTACTGTGCTCAATTGACCTGCCAACTCTCCTGACCTGAACCCCATAGAAAATCTGTGGGATATTGTGAAGAGAAAGCTGAGAGACGCAAGACCCAACACTCTGGATGAGCTTAAGGCCACTATTGAAGCATCCTGGGCCTCCATAACACCTGAGCAGCAATAAAAGGCTTGAACTACTTCAGTTGTGTGTAATGAATCTAAAATATATGAAAGTCTAACGTTTATCAGTACATTACAGAAAATAATGAACTTTATCACAATATGCTAATTTTTTTTTGAAGATCCTGTATAGGTAACCAGCTATAGGTCCCCCCCCCCCCTGTATAGGTAGCCCATACAGTTGCCCCCAGTATAGGTAAGAGAGGTTGGTGCCCCCATATAAGTTAGATAGGTTGGTGCCCCCATATAGATTAGATAGGTAGGTGCCTCCAATATATTTGCCAAATGTGATGATTTGCTCAGCTGCCTGTGCAGGCAGGCAGCCTTTTGACCATTGTGTAGGTTTGTATGCTGCAGGACTCTGGAAAGAAGAGCTTCTGTCAGTTTTGCAGCTTGTGCTTGCTGAGGAATTTGCATACGTTGTCATGCAAATTGCCTGGCCACATTCATTGGAGGCGTGTACTATAAGTACTATGTGTGTCCCACAATGCTTTGCTGTTCATAAGGAGTCTTCCTGTGAAACACTCTGGAGAGTGTCAGCCATGCTCTTGGTTTGAAGATCAGCTTAGAGTAATTCCTGGAAACTGTGCTAGGCAGATTCCATAGTGCAGTTAGGATTGTTTATCTGTTTGTTTGTTCTGTTGCTGTTGTCCTGTCCCAGCGGTGGTCGACAGGAAATGGTTCTGATCTCTGTTCTTAGAGTATAGCTGGTGCAGCGGTTGCTACCAGCTATTTCTTCTGTTCTGTCTCCTGAGATCGCTCTAGCCACTTTTTGCTAGTGCTGTGGATCCTTCTGTTCTGTCTCCTGGGATCGCGCTAGCCACTTTTCGCTAGTGCTGTGGATCCTTCTGTTCTGCTACTCTGTACCTGGGTCGCGCTAGCCACTTTCGCTAGTGCTGTGGATCCTATCTCTCGCTTGTCCCTGTTTTCGTGTGTCTGTCTTGTCTGCTACGACCGCTTGCTGATGGCTCGGTGAGGTAACCGTTAAGCAAGCGCTCGCGTCCTCTGTTACATGTTTGTCTGTCGATGGTTAGTTAGGCGTGCTTGTCTCTATTGTGCTTATCAAGTGGAGACCGCGCATAACCGCGTGCACTGTTGCGAATGAGTGCGGTGTTCGCGGTTAGCTAGCGTTTATTTTCTGCACCTCCTCATTGTATGATTTGCTGTGCCTTTGCTAACCTCGTATTCTGTTCTGATCTGCCTTGTGTCACGTCTGGCAATCGCACCTCTCGCGATCGCGTTCCTGTTTCATATCTGCTGTTGTGTGTGCACTGTCGCGGGGTGGCGACTAGGTTGGCGCATACACATACAACCTGTCCCTTTGCTCGTCTCATTCGCAATCGCCTCTCTTGCGATTGCGTTCTGCGCTTCGTACAATTCCTGTCTGGCATTTGTGGAGGTACAGAGGATTGGTTCCTCTGCACTCCCCAGCGCCATCTGCCGACAGGAATTTTCCCTCTACGGGTGCGTAGCACCTTTTGCTGGGTGCCTGCAAATTATACGCTTGTGGAGGATTTCCGCTGTGTCAGCGCACGCGTTGTGCGTTGATCACGGAGAAAGTTCCACAATCGTTACACCACAGTATAGGTTAGATAAGCTTACCGATAACAACATTTTTGATACTTTTCAGTCAGGATTCAGGAAAAGACACAGCACTGAAACGGCATTAGTCCGAGTAATGAATGATCTACTTAATGCAAGGGACAAGGGTGATTTCTCAATTCTGATTCTTCTTGACTTGTCTGCAGCATTTGATACTGTGGATCATGAAATACTAATCCAGCGACTGAAGAATTACCGTGGCCTAAGGGGTACTGTTCTTAGCTGGTTTCAGACCTTCCTATCTGGCAGGACACAGCAAGTTTGTCTGGGCACACACTACTCATCCAGTGCCACTTGCCATACCTCCCAACACTTTTAAAATTAGAAATCGGGACACAGGCCACGTTTTTTGAAGATTTTTTTTTTTAAATATTAATGCACTTATATTTTTTAATAAATATATCCCTCATATACCCGTGGGTGGGGCTAACTGTAATGTAGTTATACCATCTAATGTAGTTACATAAAAAAATATGAAGTAAATGCACATAATGACAGACAGCGTTTCCCCAGTAAATGCATGTAATGAGAGACAGCGTTTCCCCAGTAAATGCACATAATAAGAGACAGCTTTTCACCAGTAAATGCACATAATAAGAGACAGCTTTTCACCACTAAATGCACATAAGAGACAGCTTTCCACCACTAAATGCACATAAGAGACAGCTTTTCACCAGTGAATGCACATAATAAGAGACAGCTTTTCACCAGTAAATGCACATAATAAGAGACAGCTTTTCACCAGTAAATGCACATAAGAGACAGCTTTTCACCAGTAAATGCACATAATGACAAACAGGAAGTTGTCCCCAGTATATGTAACCAGGGATATATGTGCCCAGTATATGTAGCCAGAGGTATATGTCCCTAGTATATTTAGTCAGGGGTATATGTGCCCAGTATATGTAGCCAGAGGTATATGTCCCTAGTATATGTAGTCAGGGGTATATGTGCCCAGTATATGTAGTTAGGCCAGGGGTATATGTGCCCAGTATATGTAGTCAGGAAGTATATGTCCCAGTATATGTAGCCAGGGGTATATGTCCCCAGTATATGTAGTCAGGAGTATATGTGCCCGGTATATGTGCCTAGTATATGTAGTCAGGGGTATATGTGCCCAGTATATGTAGTCAGGGGTATATGTGCCCAGTATATGTAGTCAGGGGGTATATGTCCCAGTATATGTAGCCAGGTGTATATGTCCCAGTATATGTAGGCAGGTGTATATGTCCCAGTATATGTAGGCAGGGGTATATGTGTCCAGTATATATAGCCAGCGGTATATGTGCCCAGTATATGTAGTCAGGGGTATATGTGCCCAGTATATGTAATCAGGGGTATATGTGCCCAGTATATGTAGTCAGGGGTATATGTGCCCAGTATATGTAGCCAGGGGTATATGTGCCCAGTATATGTAGGCAGGGGTATATGTGCCCAGTATATGTAATCAGGGGTATATGTGCCCAGTATATGTAGTCAGGGGTATATGTGCCCAGTATATGTAGCCAGGGGTATATGTGCCCAGTATATGTAGGCAGGGGTATATGTGTCCCCAGTATATGTAGGCAGGGGTATATGTCCCCAATATATGTAGTCAGGGGTATATGTGCCCAGTATATGTAGTCAGGGGTATATGTGCCCAGTATATGTAGTCAGGAGTATATGTGCCCGGTATATGTAGTCAGGGGTATATGTGCCTAGTATATGTAGTCAGGGGTATATGTGCCCAGTATATGTAGTCAGGGGTATATGTGCCCAGTATATGTAGTCAGGGGGTATATGTCCCAGTATATGTAGCCAGGTGTATATGTCCCAGTATATGTAGCCAGGTGTATATGTCCCAGTATATGTAGGCAGGGGTATATGTGTCCAGTATATATAGCCAGCGGTATATGTGCCCAGTATATGTAGTCAGGGGTATATGTGCCCAGTATATGTAATCAGGGGTATATGTGCCCAGTATATGTAGTCAGGGGTATATGTGCCCAGTATATGTAGCCAGGGGTATATGTGCCCAGTATATGTAGGCAGGGGTATATGTGCCCAGTATATGTAATCAGGGGTATATGTGCCCAGTATATGTAGTCAGGGGTATATGTGCCCAGTATATGTAGTCAGGGGTATATGTGCCCAGTATATGTAGGCAGGGGTATATGTGCCCAGTATATGTAGGCAGGGGTATATGTCCCCAGTATATGTAGCCAGGGGTATATGTCCCCAGTATATGCAGCCAGGGGTATATGTGCCCAGTATATGTAGCCAGGGTATATGTGCCCAGTATATGTAGTCAGGGGTATATGTCCCAGTATATGTAGGCAGGTGTATATGTGGCCAGTATATAGGCAGGTGAATATGTCCCCAGAATATAGGCAGGTGTATATGTCTCCAGTATATGTAGCCAGGTGTATATGTCCCCAGAATATGTAGCCAGGTGCCCCCCCCCCCAGGAGGGGAGCAGTGCAGTGGAGGGAGAGCAGTGGGCACAGCAGTGGAGAAGGGGGGCCATCTCTCCCCCCTTCCTTCACCTTAGGGTGCTCTCCCTCCCTCGCTGTCCCCTCCGGAACTAAGTGCGGTGGCTGGCAGAGGTGCGGAACTTTCGTGTCTCCGTCTGGTCTTGACACAGGCGTGGGATGATTTGCCACTACTCTGGTCTGATCCAGACCAGAGCAGCAGCTGCGGCACCAGAACTTCCGGCGCTTGGAGCGACACGGTAGGTAAGTCCCGCCCGCTGCCAAACGCCGCCACACTTAGTTTCGGGGAGAGAGCGAGGGTGGGAGAGCACCCTAAGGTGAGGGAAGGGAGGGAGATGGCCCACTTCTCTGCCGCTGCTCACAGCTCTCCCTCCACTGCGCTGCTCTCCTCCTGCTACGGGCGGCTGTCAACACTGACAGCTTCATGGGACCTGGGGGGCTCATACGGGGATAGCAGGAAAGCCCCCCAAAATCGGGAGAATCCAGACGAAAACGGGACGGTTGGGGACTATGCCACTTGCCTATGGAGTTCCACAGGGTTCTGTACTATCACCATTACTTTTTGCAGTCTACATGCTCCCACTGGGCAAAATAATCCAGAACTATGGCCTAGGATACCATTGTTATGCAGATGGCACACAACTGTATCTGTCCTTCAAGCTTGGCACCCAAGACCCATCAGCATCCATAAATGCGTGTCTAGTGGATTTACAAAATTGGATGAACACTAGCTAGTTGAGGCTGAACTCTGACAAAACAGAGGTGTTGGTGGTAGGTGGTCCACACATGATGGATAAAGTTCAAAACACTCACCACCTCAAACTAGCAATTAGGGGAGATACCGTACAGCAGGGGTGCCCACACTTTTTCGGGTCGCGAGCTACTTTTAAAATGACCAAGTCTAAGAGATCTACCAACATGCACGCACGCACGCACGCACGCACGCACGCACGCACGCACGCACGCACGCACGCACGCACGCACGCACACACACACACACACACACACACACACACACACACAGTTAGGCACATGGTTGGTCACAGAATCCTTCCCCCACAGAGTGTCATAATCCCATAATCCCCCCTCCCCATCACAGCATAGTTGTCAAAAAAAAAATGGTCACAGAACCCTTCTCTTCTACACCCGCCCCCCCTTCACAATCCTTCTCCCCCCACAGCACATGGCTCCTATAATCAAATCTATAAACACATCTATAAACGCCCCCCCCTCCAACCACCACAATGAATTAGGCTCAATCAAGCAATCCCCCCATCTTTATCAAATCAGAAATTCCATATGCCCACCTTGCTAAGCAGTCTCTTTAGCCCCCTTTCTGTGTGCAGGAAATCCTCCATTCAGTTGCCTCTGCTCCTCTCACAAGAGCGGGGATGACCGTTAGCCAATAGCCACTGAAGACCCGCGGGACTTGGGGAGGCGTGGCCACACGGCTTGCATCACAGAGATTGAAGGGGAAGGAGAGGCTCCCCATTTACTTCTCTCAGCCTTCAGCCACGCCTCTCCCCATGAGCCGCGCCTCTCCCCTTCAGCTGTCGCTCCTGGTAGGAGAAAATGACAGCTGCAGCTACAGTTTCACAGCCGCAACCACGCGGCAGCTAAATTTGACAGGACGCGGCCGGACGGCCGCGATCTACTCAAAGGGCGGTCGCGATCTACCGGTAGATCGCTATCGACGTATTGGGCACCCCTGCCGTACAGTATAAAGACTCTGTGCGAAACCTTGGGGTGATCCTGGATGGAAATCTAAAACTCAGACAGCAGGTATCAGCTGTCGTCAAGTCTTCCTTCTTCCATCTAAGAAATATAGCGAAATTCAAACACCCTATCCCAGCTGAAGACCTACCTGCCCTGGTTCATGCATTTGTATCCTCCCGCCAGGGGAGGACTGGGACCTTTTGGCCTGGGGGGAAAACACAAACTAGAGGCCCGTTTTCACGGCAGCCCAGCCCAAATGACATCACGCACGTGTCCCACGAGCTATATGCCGGTAGTCACGTGGGAAATACAGCAAGGACACTCGAGGGACAGTGTGACAGCTAAAGTATAAATGCACTGGCATCGGGGAACACATAATACATTTTGAGTTACAATGGTTGAGGTTTCTATCTCTTACACAAGTCCTGCAAGCAGCCCTTCTGGAGTCTAGGGACTGTCTGCAGGGCCGGATTTGTACTTTTTACCGCCCAAGGCCAACTGTACTGTCTGTATGGTTGTTTTCTCTGTGTGCCCCAATGAGAATTTTACTTACTTTCCATCATTGGATGTTACAGACAATAAGTATTTTAGTAATACGCGTATAGATTATAAGTTGTGTTTTCCTTAAGAACTTTATGTTATGTTTGCCATCTTGTTAATGATGGACCCACTGTGTCACCATGAGAATTAGGCTGATGTGTACCTGCAGGGATAGAGCTTACAGGTCTTGCAGGGACGACACAAGTACAGGACACAGAGTACGAAGGGTTAAAGCTGTCCTTGTAGATAGGGATGGCTGCACAGAACAGCTTTACTGCCCCTCACTGAGCCGCCCCTAAATTTCTGGTGCCCTAGGCCATGGGCTATGTGGCCTTGCCAGAAATCCGGCCCTGACTGTCTGCAAGCAGCCCTTCTGAAGTCTAGGGACTGTCAAACTTTTCAACCTAGACAATATCTTATGTAGCTGTGCACATGCAGTTATCAATGGTGAGAGACCAGACAGATTTTTTCCCACGGACCCTGCAGGCAAGCCTCTGCTCTGTATCATGCTGTGTATATTTACTAGCTTGCCCGCCCTGCAATTGCTCTGTAATTAAGCATTTATTTCCCTCATTCAGCCTAGTGTTTCACATTGCCTTGTACAAAAACCTGAATTCACCAGGCACAGTGCCAGCCTTAAATCATTAAATGAGAGGCAGCCTGAGGGGAAATCTCCCTCCTTCCCCCCTGGCCAGTCCTCCCCTGCCTCCCGCCTAGACTACTGCAACGCCCTGTTCATCGGATCTACAGATAAGGTTCTGCGCCCCTTACAACTAGTACTAGGACTCCTAGCCCATGGCCTCCACAGCTCACACATCACCCTAGTACTGCAAACTCTTCACTGGTTGCCAGTAAAATGGAGAATCACTTTTAAGATCTGCCTGCTGACATTCAAGGTTCTAAACCACATGGGACCCAAATACATAGCGGATCTATTGGAACTTTATGCCCCTCCATGCACCCTCCGCTCTGCCAACAAGATGAAGCTGGTTATTCCCAGGAAACACTTAACATTTGGTGCTCGGGCCTTTTCCTACGCAGCCCCTACTCTATGGAACTCACTTCCACAATCAGTATGAGAGGCTCCTTCTCTGGACAGCTTTAAAAAAAAGTCTAAAAACTCACCTCTTTTCCCGAGCCTTTGAGACTGCATAATGCAGGGTCACATTGCTTTGAGTCCCCATGGAGAAAAGCGCTATAAAATATTATTGTTATTGTTACATTTGTTATATGCACCCAGTATAGATTAGATTGGTATATGCCCCCAGCATAGGTTAGATAGGTATATGTCCCCCAGTATAGGTTAGATAGGTATATGCTCCCAGTATAGGTTAGATAGGTATATGCCCCCCAGTATAGGTTAGATAGGTATATGTCCCCCAGTATAAGTTAGATAGGTATATGTCCCCCAGTATAGGTTAGATAGGTATATGACCCCAGTATAGGTTAGATAGGTATATGTCCCCCAGTAAAGGTTAGATAGGTATATGCCCCCAGTATAGGTTAGATAGGTATATGCCCCCAGTATAGGTTAGATAGGTATACACCTCCAGTATAGGTTAGATAGGTATATGCCCTCAGTATAGGTTAGATAGGTAGATCCCTCCCTCCCCCCAATAGCCAGGAGGGTGTGCGCAGTGGCGGGGAGAGAGAAGTTTCCACTTACCTGACTTCATCCTGCACGCAGCTTCTATCTTCAGCCTCTCCTGGCGCGCGTCACATCTGTAAGAGCTTCCCCTGTGATGACATGTACGTCATCACAGGGGACGCTGTTACCATAGCGACGGACGCTGGGACAGGAAGTAGATAGAAGCTGTCAGGATGAGGAAGGTAAGTTGAAACTTCTCTCTCCCGCCGCTCCGCCTGGTGCCCGCCGCCAGCAGCAGAGCAAGGCCCCCCGCACTGTGAGGCCCCTAGTGGGGGCTTGGCTTGCTTGTATGCTGGCGGCGCCCCTGAAAATACTGAGAGGGTGTAGAAAGGGTGAAATTTGCACACACAGCAGGGACTGGAAGATAAGCCTCTTTGTAGCTGCAGTGCTTGCCACAAAGCATTAAAAGGTGGGACGGGTCCATTTTTTACACAGACAGAGGCTGGCAGCTACAATACTGAGATATTATAGTGTGATATTACAGGTGGAGGTATATGGAGATATCGTGTAATGTTACAGGTGGAAGTATATAGAAATATTATAGTGTAATAATACAGGTGGGATGTATACAGAGATATTATAATGTAAAATTACAAGTGGGATTATACAGAGATATTGTAATGTAATATTTCGGGTGGGGGTATAAAGAGATATAGTGTAATATTACAGCAAAACAGAAATCTAGCTTCTTAAACAGAAGGTATTTGTGATTATTCAGGTTAGAGTGAGCTTCTGAGGTGTCCCACAATGAATCACCGCTGAATATGTAAATCATCCCTTTGTTGTCCCTGATAAATAAACACGCCTCCAGAACTGCTGGAATGCAATGATAGGTCAGCTTGTTAATTGTACAGAGCAGAGCCGGGACAAGGTCCTCCAGCACCCAAGGCTGAGACACCAAAGTGCGCCCCTCCATCCCTGCCACCCCAGCCATCATCACACACTGATTGCTATTAGACTAAGAGGGCCACAGGGCCCACAACCTCCCCAACACTTTAATATCTAGTTATATGGCTTGCAGTCACTGCTAGGTATCCCCTTTTCTTATTTATTTCTGCTTCATACACAATTAGGAATGACAGCTGAATGAATTGTGCGCCCCCTCCTACACTGCGCCCTGAGGCTGGAGCCTCTCCAGCCTATGCCTCGGCCAGCCACAATAATCCGACATGCATACCTGAAACAAACTGTATGCATGCTGAATTATTGCGGCTCTGTACAATTAGGCTCTGTTCCCACCTGTGCCGGACCACATGTGGCCAGGTCTCCACAGTGGTGCGCCTGTAGCCACGGGCAGATGAGCTACCCCCATAGGCAGAGGCGTAGCAATAGGGGGTGCAGAGGTAGCGACTGCAACGCGGCCCTTGGGCCAGAGGGGCCCCAATTGGCCCTCCCTCAACTACAGTTTTAGCTCTCTATTGGTCCTGTGCTCATAATAATGACTTATATAGATACTTTGAATAGTGGTATTTATTAACAAGCTGTTCCCCATCCCTTTCTTGCACCTCTGACACTGTAGTTGCCATTGGCAGGTTTTGGTGCACCATATTAATTGTTATGTATAGAGTGATTGGGGGGCCCCATTGTAAAACTTGCATCAGGGCCCACACCTCCTTAGCTACGCCACTGCCCATAGGCTATAATAGCGGATGCATTCAACCATATAGCCGCTATATGGTTGAATGCATCCGCCTGCCTGTGATTATCGCAGACTGCACAGAAGCAGCGGGTGCTTTTTCAGCGCTTTGCTGATCGCCGGCGATCATCAAAGCGTTGCTCCTAATGTATCCCTATGGATACATTCACACTGCAGGGATTGTGATCAGTCGCAAGCGTTTTGGGGGTGATCGCGCTGTGATTCTTGTTCTATTGAACAGGAATCACAAGCGCAAATTGAGAGAATTCACCCACCGATTTGCGATCGCGGACATGAACGTGATCACCGGGAAGCGCCAAGAGTGAACCAGTTCTGAGTGAATTGGTTGCCCCCTAAATTGGCCCTGGACTACAATACATACACAACACGATACATACATAGACATAGGAGGACTATGGTAGGGATTAGATTGTAAGCCCCTCTGTGGGACATTTAAGTGACCAGACAATATACTCTGAGTAGCGCTGCGGAAGATGTCAGCACTATTTAAAAACTAAATGATAATAATAAAATACAGGACATAGCAATATTGAAGTGTAATATTATTGGTGGGTGCTAGATACCAATATTATTATGTAATATTACAGGTGTAGGTATATGAAGATATTAGTGTAATATTTCAGGTGGAGGTATATAGAGATATTAGTGTAATATTACAGGTGGAGTATATAGAGATATTATAGTGTAATATTACAGGTGGAGGTATATAGAGATATTATAGTGTAATATTACAGGTGGAGGTGTATAGAGATATTATAGTGTAATATTACAGGTGGGGGTGGATAGAGATATTACAGTATAGTGTAATATTACAGGTGGAGGTATATGGAGATATTATAGTGTAATATTACAGGTGGGGGTGTATAGAGATATTACAGTATAGTGTAATATTACAGGTGGAGGTATATGGAGATATTATAGTGTAATATTACAGGTGGGGGTATATAGAGATATTATAGTGTAATATTACAGGTGGAGTATATAGAGATATTATAGTGCAATATTAGAGGTGGGGGTATATAGAGATATTATAGTGTAATATTACAGGTGGTGGTGTATAGAGATATTACAGTATAGTGTAATATTACAGGTGGAGGTATATGGAGATATTAGTGTAATATTACAGGTAGAGGTATATGGAGATATTATAGTGTAATATTACAGGTAGAGGTATATGGAGATATTATAGTGTAATATTACAGGTAGAGGTATATGGAGATATTATAGTGTAATATTACAGATGGAGTATATAGAGATATTATAGTGTAATATTACAGGTGGGGGTATATAGAGATAATATAGTGTAATATTACAGGTGGAGTATATAGAGATATTATAGTGTAATATTACAGGTGGAGTATATGGAGATATTATAGTGTAATATTACAGGTGGAGTATATAGAGATATTATAGTGTAATATTACAGGTGGAGGTATATAGAGATATTATAGTGTAATATTACAGGTGGAGGTGTATAGAGATATTATAGTGTAATATTACAGGTGGGGGTGAATAGAGATATTATAGTGTATTATTACGGGTAGGGGTATATAGAGATATTATAGTGTAATATTACAGGTGGGGTATATAGAGATATTACAGTGTAATATTACAGGTGGAGGTGTATAGAGATATTATAGTGTAATATTACAGGTGTAGTATATAGAGATATTATAGTGTAATATTACAGGTGGGGGTATATAGAGATATTATAGTGTAATATTACAGGTGGAGTATATAGAGATATTATAGTGCAATATTAGAGGTGGGGGTATATAGAGATATTATAGTGTAATATTACAGGTGGTGGTGTATAGAGATATTACAGTATAGTGTAATATTACAGGTGGAGGTATATGGAGATATTAGTGTAATATTACAGGTAGAGGTATATGGAGATATTATAGTGTAATATTACAGGTAGAGGTATATGGAGATATTATAGTGTAATATTACAGGTAGAGGTATATGGAGATATTATAGTGTAATATTACAGATGGAGTATATAGAGATATTATAGTGTAATATTACAGGTGGGGGTATATAGAGATAATATAGTGTAATATTACAGGTGGAGTATATAGAGATATTATAGTGTAATATTACAGGTGGAGTATATGGAGATATTATAGTGTAATATTACAGGTGGAGTATATAGAGATATTATAGTGTAATATTACAGGTGGAGGTATATAGAGATATTATAGTGTAATATTACAGGTGGAGGTGTATAGAGATATTATAGTGTAATATTACAGGTGGGGGTGAATAGAGATATTATAGTGTATTATTACGGGTAGGGGTATATAGAGATATTATAGTGTAATATTACAGGTGGGGTATATAGAGATATTACAGTGTAATATTACAGGTGGAGGTGTATAGAGATATTATAGTGTAATATTACAGGTGGGGGTGAATAGAGATATTATAGTGTATTATTACGGGTAGGGGTATATAGAGATATTATAGTGTAATATTACAGGTGGGGTATATAGAGATATTATAGTGTAATATTACAGGTGGGGTATATAGAGATATTATAGTGTAATATTACAGGTGTAGTATATAGAGATATTATAGTGTAATATTACAGGTGGAGGTATATAGAGATATTATAGTGTAATACTTCAGGAGGGTTATAAAGATATAGTATACATAATATAATAGAAATAGTAAAACGAAAATGTAATAATTGTAATGATGTTAAACTTTGTTCTTTATAATAATCAATATTATTGGAACATTTGCAGTACGATTAGTATAAGTTATGGTACTGATAGAAGGTGAATAGTAATATTTTATCACTACAGTAAGGAATAATACTAATAAAAATAGTTCGTGTAAGGCTGATAGGAGGTGAGCAGTAATAGCAGTATGGGGGTGGTGTATATAGCAATGCCAGCTATATTAATCAATAGCTGAGTAATATCAATCACAGTGGGGAAAGTAGAAGCTGTAGTAATAATTGTAATAATAATATGTAGTTGCAGCCAGGCGGGCTCTGGGCAGGTACAGAATAATGATGGTAATAATAGCAGGCAGGAAGGTATGGATTATTATAGTATAATGTAAATATATGGTATTTTATGGAGAGAGACACGCGGACAGGCAGCCCCGCCCCGTGTAACGGTCCAGGTGAGCGGCGCGCGCTTGGGGCGGTTGCTCTTTAAAGGGCGTGTGTGGGTGGGCGTGCCGGGGGCGGTGCTGGGCGGGGCCGGGCGCAGAGCGGGGATGCCGGAGCCGCTGTGCAGAGTGCGAGGCTGGAGCTGATCCCGAGCGGAGGAGACACGAGAGAGGCGCGAGCCGGACAGCGGCCCCCCAGGTCAGGAGTGTGGGAGGGGCGGGATGTGGGACCCCCTCCCCCCTGTACTGTTCCAACCGGGACTCTAACTGTCCAACTCCCCAAACTTCCCCCCTGCTCACCTGCCTGATCCTCTGAACTCCCCCATCACCTGCCCTACTCCCCCACACTGCTCCCATCACCTGCCCTACTCCCCCCATCACTTGCCCTACTCCCCCACACTGCCACCATCACCTGCCCTACTCCCCCAAGCTACCACATCATCTGCCCTACTCCCCCACACTGCCCCTCAGTGATTCTGTAATGTGAGTACTTCACCTCACCTGGGGGGCTCCTACATATATAGAGCCCCACACACCCTCTGCGCTGCCTTACCTGCCTTTACCCCCCCCCCCCCTTTCCTGCTGCTCATATATACCCCCTTCTGCCTGTCTGTATACCACCCCTCCGCTACCCATATATATTCCCCACACCTATATATAATCCCCCCTCCACTACCTATATATATATATTCCCCCTCCACTACCTGTATATGTCCCTGTTACCTTACCTATAAATATTCCCCCACTACCTGTATATATATCCCCCCTAACTGTATATATATTCCCCCCCCCCCCCACATATATATATATATATATATCTCTCTTCACCTGCCTATATACCCTTGCCTATACCCTCCCTTCTGACTTTATGACCCCCACCTCACATGCCTATATACCCCCCTCCTGCCTATATATCCCCCCCCCGCATGCCTTACACCCCCATGTCCAGTACCCAACCCCTACACACCCCAGACTGGCATTATGTATACACAGTATATACCCCCTCACCTGAGAGGATTTCTATTCTGCCTCCTCTATAATCCCATCTGTCCCCCCCAACACCGGTCTGCTTAGAGGCTATGTGCCCCCATGTGTATATATATATATATGTGTGTAATCTTTATATACAATGTATATATGGCAGGGACAGCTGTACATGAAGCCATCTTCCCTCCCTGTGGTGTCAGCAGCCCCCCATACCAGCACACAGGGAATGCCCCCTCCTCCCCTGGGCCAAAGTCCGTTCCTATATCTCCCCCTGGTAGGATGAGATCTGCTGGGTGGTGGGGGGGGGGGGGGGGTCGTTCCGTCTGTATATAGCAATGATACGGGGGATTTGTGGCTCTGTGTGGCCTGGGCCCCGCCGTCTGCCAGTGATGTCATTTGGAAGTAGTGTAGTGACTTTGATGCGTTGTGTAGGTGACTGATATCGCCCGTCCCCACCTCCTCGCTTTCCCAACTGGAGGCCAGGAAAAACAAAAACACCAATTTACCCCTCACACTCCTCCAGCGCAATCTGTCCCCACGATTCCCATGACCCACTTTCAGCCACCTCCATTCCCTTGTTCTTCTTTTCTGCCGGTTTGATAAGAAAATCGGGCAAGATTTCTACAAGGTGACAGACGGTGACTGAACAGACACAATCCACTAAACACAATTTTACAATTTACAATCCCTAGATTTTTACTTGTAACATTTTCATTTTTTCTTTAGTTTCTGGATTTTGTTTTTTAATAATTACCCTTCAAAAATGGGGGAAAAACATTTTTCTGTAATGTGCAGAAATCTTCTGTGTAATTCCTGTGATGTGATTTTTTTTTCTCCTTTTTTTTTTTTGTCCTTAATTTTTTAATTTTTTTTGTAAAAGAAGGAATGTGTGTATTTCTGTGCCGGAGATGCAGTCAATTTTGCGTGGAAATGAGGCGTTTGGCAGCATTGGCTCCGAGTAATGCTCCGTTTGGTAAACAGGAGAGTGGAGGGCAGGAATTGGGGCTGGTCTGATTTTGAGGGAGCTTGGCGTGAAATTATAACTGCCTCCATTTGTATCCTTTTTGCAGATGCTGGAACAAAAAAAATCTGTTGTGTTGAAATGTGTAGTTTGATGGTTTTTGTGTTTTTTTATTTTTTTTTTGGTCTTTTATATTCAATTTATACAAATTGCAGCCCGAGCGTCCGTACCGACGGAGTAAGTTTTGTCCTTTTGTGGTGGGGATGACATTGTAGAGTGGATGACGGCAGAGTCATTGTGCGGGCTGGTATTATTGTTGTACCTTTTATGTGTGTGCGGTGAGTGTGATTAGCCCTGTGTGTTTGTACAAGGGCCAGTTTCTGTCGGAGAGGCTTGACAAAAGTTAAACCCGTTTGGAACAATTTTTATTAAATGGAAGAAATTTTACACCACCTCTATTATGCGCCTTTCAGCTGCTCTGGACGTGGATGTCGGTCGTATTGGTGTTTGTTTTTGGAAGCACTTCTAGGTGAAGTTTGTGGAATTCGTGTCCATTTTTTTTTTTCCTGCCTATTTTTCTTCTTTTTTTTTTTTTTCCCCTGCCTGTCTGGAAGCCTTGCCTTGTTTATCTCGTCGTTTTTCAAAGCGCTTTGGGGGGAAGTCGTAGCGAGTTGGATTGTAAAAAGGTGCAATTACTGTGCTGATTGCCGGGACGGGCTGCCTATTTAGGTTGATTATCTATAAGACGCATTATTTCCCCCCCCCCCCCCCCCCCATCAATGTGAAAGTGGACGGAGAGTGTGTGTAGAGGGGGGGAGAGAGGGGAGGGGAGCTTTAATAGCACTGCGATTAGACCCACAGCTGCAAATCTGAGATACCATCCTCTCCACAATTACACTCATATTTACTGGGGATTAGAAAAGCCTTTTTCCCCCCCTCTCGCTTTTATTTTTCACTCTTTGATTTTTATGCCTTTATATTTTTTTTCTCCTTTAACTGTTTCGTGTTATTTACCTCGGAGTCGCACGCCCCACGCCAAAAAGGACACCACCCCTTTTTTCTTTTCCTCTTTGCGATCAGACATCTACCTTGAGTAGATGTTAACGTTTGAGTTTGTTGCAGATACACAAAGCGTCACGTTTGCCCCTCTCGTGATCACTGCCCCCCCCCCAATCAGCCTTCGCCCTCTCCTGGTGCAATGTACAGGCAACGCTCTATGCCTCGCCGAAGTAGATCATGTAACGTTGGGGGAGTGCTATGGATGGGGGGGAGGAGAGTACGTACGATTGGGGGGGGGGGAGAAGGGGAGGGGATAATATTGGTACCCAACGCCATATTTTTTCCCAATTCTCTTTTTTTTTTTTGCTTCTGTTTTTCTCTCTGGTTGTGTCGCAGTCGCGTTCAGGGGGGAAATGGGGTTTGTGGGGGGTCTGCGATGGGCTGCCCTGCTGGAGGGGTGGAATGGGCTGAAGGCTCGCTGAGATGTAGAGTGATAATGATTATGGGTAACCATCCATGAAATGTTGGCTCTGATCGTTTCTGTGATGCTGGAGGATGGGGGGATACGAAGCTTCAAGGCTTTTAAATGTACTCTCACCCACCCTTTCCATCTCTCTCCGTTCCGTGACCCTCTCCCCAGCACCCCAAATCGTCCAGCACCGGAGGGGCAGCGGTAAAATTCAAGGGTGTTGGACACCTTTCCTGGAGGCTTACAATAAACGAAAAAACAAAAAAAAAACCTTATGCATTTGAATACATTAAAACCTTGCGCAGTAGCGCACGGAATTGTCATACTCAACGCGTGTTCGGGGCTCCTCCCCCTTACCTCATCTCTTCGCTTTTTTTCTCCCCCCCCCCCCCCCCCCACACGAAAGGAGGGAAATGTTCTGCTTTAACCTCTTCAGTGCTGTGGGAAGGTCAAACATGGCGGAGAGTGTGAGCTCCTGCGGTTTTAACTTTAAGATCTCTGTTTAGGAAGCTGAAAATATTTATGTGGGTTTTTTCTTTTTTTTTTCTCCAGACGGTCCCACTTTTTTAGTGGTGAATATTGTCTTTGCAGCCCCCATGCTGGAGGATGGCATCTGAGTAGGGTGTGTTGGGGTAGGTGCAGTGGGTCGCTGGTCTGGTTACAGGTTAGGTGGATGATGGGGGCTCTCTGTGATGGGGGTGTCTGGGGAGGATGTCACACTTGGGGTGGGTGCTTTGCCCTTGGTGCTCTTGGCACACTCGGTACAGACCCCCACCTAGGTGAAGGTCTTGTCTGGCAGGGAGATCTGTGGTTGTGGGGGCAGGGAGGGAGGGATTTGAGCGCTCCACTCTGGCGCGGGGTAATCATGCCCTGATTACTGGCATTATGGGTGATTTGTGCTGAGAAATTCTGTCTATTTGAAATTCTGATTCTCTTGTCAGCTGCGAAGTGTATTTCTGTCAGGCGGGAGAGGAAGGTGGTCAAATCCGTTCCACTATTCCTTCTCATTCTGTGGGTTACCTGCTTATCTGTGTATACAAAATAAATGTATATTATAAGCTGCTCCCAGATTAATACTTTTGTACATTCAGCTTATCGATGAATCCCACCCACCCCTCTGTGTACTTTTATGTATGTATAGATTGTATATGACCACTCCCATCTCCTCCAGTATATACATAAGGCAGCAGCAGTTCTATACGACCACTCCCCACACAGCTGGTTTATTTTTTTGAGGTATTGGGTTCTTATAAGAAATATAGGCTTGCCATACCTGTGATACAGTTACTGTGTATTGTAGTGCATATTTCAACCTTGAATAGTTGTCCTTTATCATGATATACGTTCTGTACATATGCCATCCATTTCCCTGTAGAATTCCTATGTCTACTTTATTTAGTGCTTCTCCTCTTTATCTTTTGTAGTATTAGGTATAGGTTGTGTAGTATCTGTGTGTCTGTGTGTTGTACATCTGTAGTATGAACATGGTTTAGGCCCCCTGATTCCCCCACTTGTATATTATGGTTCACGTTGAGCTCCTCAGGGCATGTTGGTTTCCCAGAGTGAATGCACTTCTGTGTTTCTATATTTTTGCACATAGATCATGAGATTGTTTTTGTCTGGCAAGCAGGAGCATTCAGACACTGCGATATAGACTGTGCGTGATCAGGATATCCTCCCGGATAATATACAGGGCCCCTTCATTTATTACTTGAGCTGTAAGATGGGCAGAATGTTTGGCCTATGTTGAGCCTCTGTGGTGGCCAACCAACCATAGGCAAGCAAGGCTTGGCAAGTCTGTAATGAGAAGCTCAGCCCACTTCTCTCCTGGACCACGTTGGCCGCCGCCTCCTTGCGCTCCCGGACCACGTTGGCCGCCGCTTCCTTGCGCTCCCGGGCCACGCTGGCCCCATCTCCTTGCACTGCCGGGCCACGCTGGCCCCATCTCCTTGCACTGCCGGGCCACGCTGGCCCCCCCCTCTCTGCGCTCCCGGGCTACGCTGCCCCCTTCTCCACGCACTTCCAGTGTCGCCCTTCTGCCTACCCCCCATGTCACCCTTCTCCCTACACCTCCTCCTCCACTTCCTGTGTACGCCCCCACAGGTTCACCCTTCTGCCTACACCCTTTTGCATGTCACCCTCGTGCCTGCCCCCCCCCCCCCCATGCCAGTCCAGTTTGTTCCAATTTCTTTCCTGTAACTAGTACTTTGCTTCACATCTGACACTTGGTTGTAACCACACCGTACCTGCTACCCCCCCCCCCCCCCACATGCTTGCTGTGTGCCACACAGTTCCTGGCATTGGGGTGTTTTTTGGCTCAGTCTGGCCAGTCGCGGCGCTCTATAGACTTGTTGGTAGCGCAGGTAATTGCAGTGGATGTGTAATCAATGTGTCAGGCCTCCCCGGGGCCGCACAATCACCTGCCTGTGATTAGAGGGAATGCCGCGTGGCATCATTTCTTGGACGGACGCAAATCGCCATGACTCAGCTCTGTGCTGGGGGGGGGGGGGGTTAACCCAGTCATCGTTAACCCCTGAGACTCCAGTGTGATCAGTAACTGGCATGTTTGGCTGATGAGCTCACAGTCTAGGAGTTCTCAGGCAGGAAGGGGTTACCAGGGTGCACTTGAGAGGAGGTTGGTAGCCGGAGGGGCTCAGTGCTGTACATGGCTGGCTGTGCTGTAAGGGCTGATGGTAATGGAAGCTGGCAGCGGTTGTGTGCCAGAGCATGATGGGAAAATCGCCTCTGATGTCCTACAGCTCCCATTATTCTGGCACTGACCACAACATCATGTTTGCCCGACACTTCAATTACTGCTACTGTGCCATGCCCGCTGTATAGCCAGCACTGCCGTGTTATGCCCGCTGTATAGCCAGCACTGCCGTGTTATGCCCGCTGTATAGCCAGCACTGCCGTGTTATGCCCGCTGTATAGCCAGCACTGCCATGTTATGCCCGCTGTATAGCCAGCATTGCCATGTTATGCCCGCTGTATAGCCAGCATTGCCATGTTATGCCCGCTGTATAGCCAGCACTGCCATACCCACTGTATTCCAAGCTTTGCAGTCATGCCCACTGTGCACCCAGCACTACAATGCCATACTCTCTGTACCCCCAGCACTGTCATGTCATGCCTGGTTTATATGCAACACTGCCATGCCCACTGTATACCCAGCACTACAATCATACACTATACTCTGCACTGCCATGTCATGCCTACTGTTTACCCAATACTGCCATACCATACCCACTGTATACTCAGCACTGTATTCATGCCTGCTTTTAACCCAGCTCTGAATCCACCACTGTAATGAAGTGAGAGGGACATGGAGGGTGCCATATTTATTTTCTTATAAACAATACAAGTTGCCAGGCGTCCTGCTGATCTCCTTGGCTGCAGTAGTGTCTGAATAGCACGTGCATGATAAAGTGTGCATGTTTTCACATATATGGGCATATGGTGTGCAGAAAATGCATACAGAAAACCAACAGACAAGTGTGCTCCCAGCCTCAGTTTATTACTCACTCTGTCCGTTTCTGATGCAGCAGAACAGCCTCTGCAGACTTCTCCAGCATCACTATAGTGCACAGCACTTGGGGAGGGGGAAGAGAGGTTTGGGGTGGGGCGTTGTACACAAGAGCCTGCTGCATGCTGAATAGGGACTGTCTAGGATTCCTGATCAGTGGCTGAGCAGATGCAGTCATTAGAACAATTGTGCAGTGAGCAGAAGGTTTCTCTATTTGCCCTTAATAGTCAGTCTCTCAGGACGGGGCCCCCTGTGGCTTCTGGGCCCCCTGCAGCTGCATTCCTTGCAGGGTCCATTGCTACGCTCCTATGCTGCAGATCTATGTCCTTGTAGCTGCGCATGGCATAGCGATTCGGGCTGCGACTTTGCAACAGAACGGGAGCCACTGCCAAATCGGTAACAGCCGTGGCTCCTAGTGGAAATGGGCCCTTAAAGTATTAGAGGCAGAGGATCAGCAGGGCAGCCAGGCAATTTGCATTATTTTATGAGCTTGTTCACACTACAAGAGCTTTTTAAAATGAACCTGAACTCAGAACTTCTCTCTGCTCTAAAATATGCACAACGTAATAACCAGGGGCGTTACCAGCCTCAAAGATCAGTGGCACGTGGCCCTGATATATTCAGGGGTCCCCCAGATGTCACCCAGGCATAGTCAGTGCTATGGAGCTTCTATGGTGGTATGCTGGGAGCTGTAGTGCCTTTAGGCACAAATGTCCTGGCACCTTAGACTTCGCTTCATGACCCTAGAAATCCCAGGGCAGCTAAAACCGAAGCCAGGTAACTGCCTGGTTATGGTTAAGTGACACTGTGTGCCAGGCAGAGTCTCAGTTGTGTGAGCATTTAGTAAACAAAGGGTGTTAGCTATTTGTAATACAAACCTCTGACCCTGTTTGGGTGTTTTTCAATTAAGGCATCATAATGACTGACGAAGGCTCAAAAACCGAAAGCTTACATATATATATATATATATATACATATCTATATCTATATCTATATCTATATCTATGCCAATAAATCATCATCCTGATTCAAAACGTCTTGTCTATTTGTGATAGGCTGCATATTTTTTTTGTATTAATGGAGGCCCCACCCATTTTCAGTCTGGAGTGCCCTAAAAGGGCCCCGGAACTCTTAGGATCCTGCCAACACCCCTGATAATATTTAAATAAAAAAACAAAACATGTCTTTGTTACAGCTGATACAAGTACTAAAATAAATCTGCACAGTTTCTACTTCCTGATTCATGGAAGCAGACATTGTGCTTTCAAATGGGCTTATCTGCCATAGGCAGTCATGTGACACGGGGAGGGATTAAATTACAACTAGAGATTAGACACAAATGACAGGGAATTAGGCCGGATCCACATTATAAGCGCTTTTGTGAGCGCTTGCGTTTGATTATCGCTTGCTGAGCGCTTTTTAAAAAATCACTTCCTTTCACTTTTCATTAAAATCATGGTAAAATCACTGCGAGAAAAGTAATTTATGGCTCATTTTACTCTGGAAGAAACAGACTTCTTATTTGTATGTGTTTACATATATTTTACATTTTTACCATTTTTTGCAACAGTGGTCCTTAAGCGCTACTGATTTTGAAAAGCTCTTGCTTATGCAATGCTATGGGGGATTTTTACAAAATCACCTTGCTCCAGTGTGAACACACACATAGGATAACATTTGCAAGGCTTTAAAGAGACTCTGAAGCAAGAATAAATCTCGCTTCAGAGCTCATAGTTAGCAGGGGCATGTGTGCCCCTGCTAAACCGCCGCTATCGCGCCGCTAAACGGGGGTCCCTTCACCCCCAAACCCCCCACTGCAACACTTGGTCGCAGACTTGGTCGCTCCTGGAGGCAGGGCTAACGGCTGCAGCCCTGCCTCCAGTCGCGTCTATCAGCGGCGCATCGCCGCCTCTCCCCCACCCCTCTCAGTGAAGGAAGACTGAGAGGGGCGGGGAGAGGCGGAGATACGCGTCTGACAGGGCTGCAGCGGTTAGCCCTGCCCCAACCAGGAAGTGCTCCCCCGCTGCACCGAGGGGATTTGGGGGTGAAGGGACCCCTGTTAAGCCGCGGGATAGCGGCGTTTTAGCAGGGGCACACATGCCCCTGCTATCTATGAGGTCTGAAGCGAGATTTATTCACAAAGCACAAAGCGCTTACAAAAGTTTTTGTATTGTGAAGAAGCCCTAAACGGAAATATGCAAATCGGGAATGTAGACAGTTTCCTATTGGTGCGATCTGGCAATCCTCCTTAGGCAGCTCTCAGTAGCCACTAGAGAAAGTAAAAACATGCAAAAGAGAAAGCGCTCTGAGTGACAAATAAGAGCATCCACCCTGCCAAGGACAGGTCTCACCTGTTCAGAAATGACTGCTCATAAGACACAGCCTCTGATAGCGTTTGTCCCTTTAGGGACCAGGCTCACGATCCAGCTCCAGGCGGGGAATCCGGAGGGCCACCAGGGAGTCACGTTCTCAGTTTGGACACTTCCAGGGAGGCTGTAGGCAGGCCAAACGTTAGATCCTGGCGCACGCTCACCTTGCGAGACCAAACGGGAGTGAGCGGCGTCTATGCGATGTCAGTAGCGTACTGAGTAGTATTGTGCGGCTAGCAGATATAACCGCTGACTTGCTGCAAATAAAATAGAGAGTGGAAATATGGCCGCCTCCTTATCACACTCACTTCATGTGGCCTTAAGGGCCCATTTCCAGTAGATGCAGATTTGTGGGAATTTGCTGCACATGAATTCGCATAGCAATGCATTGCAATGTGCTTGTTTCATGGAAAAATCTGGACAGCGGTGCCACAATTTTCTATACTCCGTGTGCAATTTTTCTCATTTGTTTCTGTGATTTTTTTTTTTTTTTTTCCATCAAAACCAAAAAATTAGCGTTTGCATATGATTTCTCATTTAAAAAATGGCCACGTACGTATGCAAAATCTCGTGTTCACTTGTGATTTTGAGTCACAAGCAGAGAAGAGCCGGCTCCCGGTATGCGCACATGGACGGGTAGGAAACAGGAACTAGCAGAGAAGAGCTGGCTCCCGGTATGCGCACATGGACGGGTAGGAAACGGGAACAAGCAGAGAAGAGCCGGCTCCCGGTATGCGCACATGGACGGGTTGGAAACAGGAACTAGCAGAGAAGAGCCGGCTCCCGGTATGCGCACATGGACGGGTAGGAAACGGGAACAAGCAGAGAAGAGCCGGCTCCCGGTATGCGCACATGGACGGGTAGGAAACGGGAACTAGCAGAGAAGAGCTGGCTCCCGGTATGCGCACACCGATGGGTAGGAAACCGGAACTAGCAGAGAAGAGCTGGCTCCCGGTATGCGCACATGGACCGGTAGGAAACCGGAACTAGCAGAGAAGAGCTGGCTCCCGGTATGCGCACACCGATGGGTAGGAAACCGGAACTAGCAGAGAACAGCTGGCTCCCGGTATGCGCACATGGACGGGTAGGAAACGGGAACAAGCAGAGAAGAGCCGGCTCCCGGTATGCGCACATGGACGGGTAGGAAACAGGAACTAGCAGAGAAGAGCTGGCTCCCGGTATGCGCACATGGACGGGTAGGAAACGGGAACTAGCAGAGAAGAGCTGGCTCCCGGTATGCGCACACCGATGGGTAGGAAACCGGAACTAGCAGAGAAGAGCTGGCTCCCGGTATGCGCACATGGACGGGTAGGAAACCGGAACTAGCAGAGAAGAGCTGGCTCCCGGTATGCGCACACCGATGGGTAGGAAACCGGAACTAGCAGAGAACAGCTGGCTCCCGGTATGCGCACATGGACGGGTAGGAAACAGGAACTAGCAGAGAAGAGCTGGCTCCCGGTATGCGCACATGGACGGGTAGGAAACAGGAACTAGCAGAGAAGAGCCGGCTCCCGGTATGCGCACATGGACGGGTAGGAAACGGGAACTAGCAGAGAAGAGCTGGCTCCCGGTATGCGCACACCGATGGGTAGGAAACAGGAACTAGCAGAGAAGAGCCGGCTACCGGTATGCGCACACGGACGGGTAGGAAACGGGAACTAGCAGAGAAGAGCTGGCTCCCGGTATGCGCGCATGGACGGGTAGGAAACGGGAACTAGCAGAGAAGAGCTGGCTCCCGGTATGCGCGCATGGACGGGTAGGAAACGGGAACTAGCAGAGAAGAGCTGGCTCCCGGTATGCACACATGGACGGGTAGGAAAC
The DNA here is from genome assembly GCF_040937935.1 of Hyperolius riggenbachi. Classification (NCBI taxonomy): domain Eukaryota; kingdom Metazoa; phylum Chordata; class Amphibia; order Anura; family Hyperoliidae; genus Hyperolius; species Hyperolius riggenbachi. Next base: position 264,596,807 of record NC_090654.1, on the reverse strand, counting down.
GGGAACTAGCAGAGAAGAGCTGGCTCCTGGGATGCGCGCATGGACGGGTAGGAAACGGGAACTAGCAGAGAAGAGCTGGCTCCCGGTATGCACACATGGACGGGTAGGAAACGGGAACTAGCAGAGAAGAGCTGGCTCCCGGTATGCGCGCATGGACGGGTAGGAAACGGGAACTAGCAGAGCAGAGCTGGCTCCCGGTATGCACACATGGACGGGTAGGAAACGGGAACTAGCAGAGAAGAGCTGGCTCCTGGGATGCGCGCATGGACGGGTAGGAAACGGGAACTAGCAGAGAAGAGCTGGCTCCCGGTATGCACACATGGACGGGTAGGAAACGGGAACTAGCAGAGAAGAGCTGGCTCCCGGTATGCGCACACCGATGGGTAAGATGACCACCACTCCGCTGCGCAAACTCTGCGGGGGGGGAGCACACATACAGTAGGGGAGCCATTGGGAGGGAGAGAGGCATGAAGCCGGTGTGGCGGCCCCCCGCATTCCACATTGCGCGCCATCATTTTTCCCCCTCTCTGCCCAGCCAGCTGGGACCCAGGGGGTGATAGCGGGATAGTGGGAGGGAACCCGGGACAGTCCCGCAGGATCCGGGACGGTTGGGGGGCTTGCTTTACATAGCTTACCAAAGGCTGCAGCACGGAGCACACTGAGTAATGTGTGTATTGTTAGTTACATTCCCATTTGCATTCATTTACCCAGTGGTACGTGATAAAGGAAATGCCAAGAAAATACTGGTCCGTTAACTTTGCTGGGTAGACTTATGCTTGAGTCAATAAAAAAATAGCGTGGACCTGAACTCTTGCACCAGACAGAAGGAAAACCTAGAGAAATGCACCCTGTATGTATTGAGTGTAGCCTGTCTAATTCGCCCTCATCTGTGACCAAAAGTTGTAATTTGATCTCTCCCGTGTGTCCGCTTACTGCCACAGCAGATAAGCTCACTTGAAAGCACAGGATGTTAATATGTCTGCTTCCATGAAAGGAGGTAGAAACGCTGCAAATTTACTGTAGGATTTGTATCAGCTGTAACAAAGAAATGTTTTTCTTTAAGGAAGGGGACACTCTTGTCTTTCAGTTTTCTGCACAAATTTTCTGCACACAAGGCCTGGCCGATTTTAGGAAAAAATTGAATTGAGCGACTTCTGTCTGAAATTGCGATTTCGATTCAATTCACGATTTCCTTCAAATCAAGCTTTGTTCCCGCTCTTTGCCTACTTGTGCCCCCTTTGCCTCTTCTTTATGCCTCCTCTGGGTCTCTCTTGCCCCCTTTGTGTCTCTGTGCCCGCTCTTTATCTCTGTGCCCCCTCTGTCTTGTGTCTCTATGTGCCCGCTCTGTCTCTGTGCCCACTCTGCGTCTCTGTGCCTCCTCTGTCCCCCCAAGCTGCATCAGTTCTGGACATAGCTTCCAGCACGAGTCCAGGGATGCCAGTCTATCCACTTCGCCTCCTGCAGGCTCTAATGCACGGAATACTTCCCGTATGTCATGTGACATACAGGAACCCGGAGTTTTGCCAAGCACGAGCCGGCAGACGGCGATAGAAAACGGTATGTCCAACGCTGCGGGCCGCACACGCCGGCCTTTGGGGAAGTTTGAAGCCACTTCTTCAAACTTCCCCCATGTGGAAATGTCATGATCGCGATAATTGCCACTTTGACGACTCCGAAATTGTGATCTTGTTTAAATTCGATTTATCTTTCAAGCCCACTGCACATCATGTGTGTTTGTATGCAGAAAAGTGCGTATGTTTTTTTCACAGCAGGTAATGTAAGGGCTCACTCACATTTAGGACAGATGGCTGTGCGATCTGAATGCAATGTGTACAATCGCACGCCATCTGTGCCGCTATGCACTGCTGATTCCACTCACTACAGTGAATGGGTCAGCGCTGCTCTCCTCAGAAAATGTGTGTAGCAGTGTGATAGCGCATCGCTGCTGCGCAGCGCATATGATGGGAATGGCAGGAGTACGGGCCATGCATTTCTGCCGTTTTTGCATGTTGCACATCCTATGCGCTGCTAAAATGTGCACGGCAGCATGTATGATGTGAATGGGGCCTAAGTGATAGAGAAAACTGACAAAATGTGCTGAGTTATCCTGCAGGATCAGGGCTGGGAAGTCTGTACAAAAATCATCCAACTCAGACTCCTCAGTTTATGAAACCTCCGACTCCAGATACCCAAAATTGCTCCGACTCCTTAGTCTAATTTTTACAAAGGCTATGGATTTAGTTCAAAAATCATCCGACTCCCCAGTTTATTGAAGCCACTGACTCCAGTTACCCAAAATGATTCTGACTACACAGCCCTGTGCAGGTAGTCAGTTTTTATGTATGTATTTTTTCTGCGAGCAAAAAAACACGTTAAAGTGGTCCCAAATTAAAAATACAAGATTTCAGAAATAAAATCTATTTTGTAAATTATAATAATAAATAGCAGCCTTTTTCCAGCTGCATGATGACAAATATAAAATATTTTACATTTATTGGAGGAACCCCTCCCTTCTTTTCATATTGCCGGGACAGAATCCGACAAACTGGAGGAGTAGGTGGTGTCCGGCAAAGGAGGAATTGCTAATGGCTGCCACCTGTATAACCCTAGTTATGAAAAGAGAAGGGTGAAAAGCATGCACTGAAATGCTCATAGGCTTGAAGGAGTGTTTATTTATCTTTGTATGTGTCAAAGTGCTGCAACTAAATATTTTGAAATAAAAATTTTTTTGGTTTGGGTCTGCTTTAAGTGTGAACTAGCCCATTGATTAACATGAGTTCAGTTTTTCTGTACAGAAAATGCGCACGAAAACAGTCGTGTGTCCCCTGCCTAAAGATTATCATGCTGTTGTGTATCTTTTAGAGCAGAGAGGAAGTTCTGAGTTCAGTTCTGCTCTACGAAGGTTAAATTTGAGGTCGAGTTATTTGATATGCGGTGTTTATGGAGTGTGATGGTTGTTTACTTTTCTACACCGGATGTAACTTGTTTGTTGATATTATATCGATCTACCCCTATGCCTGTTGATTCGCAGATATTTTAGGAACCACTAAAATAAACATTTGGTTTTCAGTCGCTATTCAGTCGAGTCTCTCTGCCCCCCCCCCCCCCCCCCCCATATAGGATGCCATGCCCCCTCTATCCTCCACTGCTCTCAAAGCTGGTCCAAGCTTATGTTTGTTGCTTTTGCTACTATCTAGCCATCTCATTATCTGCTGACCCCCTCCTCCTTTTGCCCTCAATTTTTTCCCAGCATCAGTCTTCTCCAATGAATCCTGCCTTCTCTTTGTGTCCAAAGTATTTCAGCTTCAGCGTTGCTCCGTTCAGTGAACAGTTGGGGTTAATTTCTTTAAAGGGCATCTGAAGTGAGAAGAATATTGAGGCTGCCATATTTCCTGTTCAACAATAACCGTTGCCTGGCAGCCCTGCTGATCTATTTGGCTGCAGTAGTGTCTGAATCACACCAGAAACAAGCATGCAGCTAATCTTGTCAGATCGGACAATGTCAGAGACACTTAATCTGCTGCATGCTTGTTCTGGGTCTATGGCTAAAAGTATTAGAGGCAGAGGATCAGCAGGCTAGCCAGGTAACTGGTATTGCTTAATAGGAAATATGGCAGCCTCCATATCCCTATCGCTTCAGTTGTCCTTTAGGCTGGTTTCACACCAGGATGTTGCGTTTTAGGGGACGTTAAGGTCGCATAACGTGCCCCTAACGCAACGCCTGGTGCTCTCTGATGTGGACGTCAGAGTGAGCCGCGTTGTGCAGCTCACTCTGGCGTCCGTGATGCCGTGATGCGCACTCTTGGACGCATGCGGCATCACGTGGTCCCGCCCGGCCAATCGCCGCACAGAGCGGCCGCTCCAGGAAGTAAACACTGCACGTCACTGAGTGCAGTGAATATTAATTAGCCATGTGCTTGGCCGCTCTCCGCTCCTCCCCAACGTTACAGCGCATGTGCAAGCAGTCTAAAGCGGCTCTGCCGCTTATAAAGTACTGCATGCAGTACGTTGTCTTATGGCGCAGCGTTACTGAGTAACGCAACGTGGGCACTGTGAACAGCCCATTGATTTTTCATTGCTGTGCGGTGGGCTGCGTTACAGGCTGCTCTAACGTGCGCCTGTAACGTCCCACTGTAAAAGATCTCTGGTTTACCTTAAGGCTGGTTTCAAAGTAAAGATTTAATACTTCCTCCCGCCCCATAAAAACGTCTGAGTTCCACGCTGTCCTCCCGCAGTCTGCCGTGCAACCGCGATCAGCCTTAGTAACTGGCTCAGTCGCTTCAGTCTGGGTCTACTGCACATGCGCGGGAGGTCTGTGCAGACTGGACCAGACTGAGCCAGTTACTAGGGCTGATCGCGGGAGGACGGGGTGGGACTCAGACGTGTTTATGGGGTGGGAGGAAGCCCCGGGTAAGTAACAGAATCTGTACTTTTCAAGATCTCTGAAACACGTTAAGGTTCGGCTGATTGGATCTTCTTGCAGTCCAAGGGACTCTCAGAAGTGTTCTCCAGTACCACAATTTTAAAGAACAACCTAGGCGACATGTGATAGACATGTGACTGTACAGTGCCAAGCACACAAATGACTATGCTGTGTTCCTTTTTTTTTTTTTCTTTTTATGCCTGAAAGTTAAAAATCAGGTATGCAAGTGACAGTTTCTGTCCGGGGCAGGTACGGGTCAGACTATAGCACAACCTTCTCTAATAAGTAATTAAAGCCATAAAACACTTTCCGATCAGTAAATGTCTTCTGTGCGCAGTACAAATATAAAAAGCTTTAATAGTTCATACATTTGAGCCCTGGCATACTTCAATGAAGGTGTCATTGAGGAGAGACAATGGAACAGTAAAAAATTATAAAATAGATTTAAAAATAAAATAAAACTCTGAAATCTAAAGTCCTTTTTAGGAGGATAGATACTATTATCTCATCAGTTTATTTTCACCTCGGATGGAAAGCAGTAGGATCAGCCATACTATTCCAGGGAAAAAAAGACATATATAAGTAGATAAATACTTGATCTACTTACATAACACATGTATTGTACTGTCCACGTTTTGATTTCAGTGAATGTTATATAGTAAATGACGAGAATTCTGTTCCTGGTGGGGGCCCTGTCTTTTGCCCACAGTTAAGGCTAACTCGTGATGTCATTTCTGGCCTTTACTTTTTTTCTTGTCACCTCAGCCTTGCTTGTAAACACAAGTGAGTAGGGGATCAGGTTGCAGATAAGCAGCTGGCAGGGAAATAAAGGAAAGAGGAGGAATACATTATAGATAAAAACTCCCAGCATGCAATTCTTTGGCACCGACTACTAAAGAGCCAGTGCTCCTAAGGTGTATATAACTCCAAATCATAACAGCAGAAAATGTTTTGAATGCAGGATTAGCATCTTTATCACTTAACACACTCAGACCAGTTGCTGTTGAAATTTGATTTTTATGGTGGCGATACCGCTTTAAGGTGTGTCAAGGATCATCAGCTTTGATTCTTTGGCGCTCAGCCTTCCTTGACATCCAACCCTCACCACCATACTGGAGAAACCATGGCTTTGACTATACAAACCTTTGTTGACAAGGTGACATATCTGCTTCCACCTCTATGAATCATACAGCATCTTAATCAATTAAATTAGTTTACAATCAATACCCTCCCCCCCCCCCCCCCCCCTATTATTGTGGCACTACTGCCCCTGTACACAGCTATCTCTGTATGGAATAAACAGTGATGGCTAACCTTGGAACTCCAGCTGTGGTGGAACTTCAAGTCCCATGAGGCATTGCAATACTCTGACAGCTCTAAGCATAACTCATTGAGGTAGACACGGCTGTGGAGTCAGAGTTGGAGTCGTAGCCGAGGAGTCAGAGCATTTTTGGGTACCTGGAGTCGGTGATTTCCTAAACTGAGTTGGGTGATTTTTTTTGTACCAAATCCACAGCCCTGGTAAAAGACTAAAGGTGGCCACTAACTATCCAATTTCTAGCGAAAAGTCGTTTGAGCGATCAGAAATTCTGAATGGAAGTGAAATATTGTAATAAATCATTCACTACTCCATCAACAAACCAATCTTTGCTTCCTATCTATCACAACCAACAGGAAAATCTAAATTTTGGTTCGACGAAAATTAATTCGGACGACATTTTTTTTTCACTCGTTCATAATGGATTGTGTCCACCAACTGAGATTATTTAAAACCAATCCGATCAGAATTTCTGATCGCTCTAACGATTTTTCGCTAGAAATTGGACAGTTAGTGGTCACCTTAAGGCGTCGGAGTCGAGGAGTCTGAGCCATTTTGGGTACCTAGAGTTGGAGTCAGTCGGTGGTTTCATAAATTTAGGCGTCTGAGTTGGATGATTTTGTACCGACTCCACAGCCCTGGAGGCAGAGGCATGATGGGATTTGTAGTTTTGTCACAGCTGGGGTGCCAAGGTTAGCCATCATTGGAATAGAAGCTGTTACTCCAAAGCTCCGCCCTCCCACAAATACACTTGATAGGCACACAAGTAAGTGTGTGTGTGTGTGGGGAGAAATATTCTCCATCACCCCAACTCCCGCTCCCCATTAGTTCCCATGAGCGGGAGGGCGACAGGTGAGCAGGGAGGGGAGTACAGAGATCTCACTCTCCTGGAGAAATGAACTAGAGTGCCCTAGTCTGGGGTTCAGCAGGTCTGCAGAGCTGGGAATTGGGAGGGGCAGAGATTTTCCCACTGTTGGGAGAAGCAGCAGCTACGGAACTCTGATGGCACATAGACAGGGTGGGTTGCCCTGTTCGGAGGAGCTGTGTCGGTCTTACCCTCGATTCTGGCTACTGGAGTCTGGCTGTGACACCTGATCTCTGCCGTTGTCAGGTTACCGTTGTGGTGTCACCCTCCACCTGTAACCACATGGGGGTCTCCTGTTACACGCAGCCAGAACCCTGCACACGTCACACCCACACACATTGCAGCCCTCGTGTGACCTGGTCCATGGCTCCTGCATGCTTTCATCTTGCTACATTTTATAATTTTTTTTTTTTTTTTTGCTCCAGAATTGAATTTATAAGCTCTGGTTCAGCCTCCTATTTCTACTTACAAATGATCATAAATTTGAATTTAGGGCTCTTTCACATTAGGGCAGATTTGGATATAAAGTGTTCAGTTAAACCTGTGTACTCCTATAATATCTGCAGAGTGCAGTAAGTTTTGCAAAACTTATAAAAAGCCCCCCAAATATTTAATTTTTTAAAAGGTAATTTTAAAGTATTGTTTTTTGGACTTTTTTTTAATTATTTTTTTACATATTTAAAAAGACCCTTACATGAAGACCTATTTCTTTTCTTTTTAACAATACCAGTTGCCGGGCTTTCCTGATGATCTTTCATGCAATCACACACCTGTGGAAACAAGCATGCAGCTAAGCCAGTCATACTTCAGCCAGAGCACCTGATCTGCATATGCTTGTTCAGGGTCTAGGAGGATAGAGATAAGGTGCGTACACACATGCGACTATAGTCGTTTGTAACGATCGTTCCCCGATCTTTACCAACGACGATCGTTACAAAAAACGAACCACCGACTATTAAGGCAAACGACGAACGAGCCAAATCGCTACAAAAGAAAGTTCTGTCTCGGCGGATTTTAACCAACGACGATCGTTTGCAAAAGTAGTACATCGTTGGAAACGATCGTTCGTACTAGGCTTGACATGCGCATTTCACTATTTCTCCATGGAACTTCTCATTTTTATGCGCAGGCGCAATAGTTGCTTTCTGTGATGTAACGTTCGTTCTAACGATCAGATCGTTACACACATTTTAAAACTACCTTTACTTAGGTCGTTCTTTCATCAATTAAAAGTTCGTTCGTCGTTCTTAACGAACGATCGTTGTCGCATGTGTGTACGTAGCATAAGGCTCAGGACTGCCAGGCAATATGCGTTGTTTAAAAGTACATATTTCGGCCTCCATATTCATCTCAACCTCAAGTTTGCTTTAAAGAGGAACTGTGATCAAGAATTGAACCTTATCCCAATCAGTAGCTGATACGCATACATTTGAAATAGGCTTCGGGAGACTTGGGCGCAGGACACAGCCTGTATATGGCTGATCCTGCTGCTGCACAAGTCCCGGCCGTGTTAATTACTATTCCTCCTCCAGGCCGCCATGGATGGTGGGGAATGATATAATTTGGCTTCCAGCTATTGCTGGAGGCCGAATTATTGTGTTTTAAAAGTAACTTCAGCTCCGTCTTCTGACGGCGCCAAAGTTACTCAATGAGCGCCGCTATAGATGTAATACCTATTACAGTCTATGGTGGCGCCGGCTGCGCCCAAATCTTCCTGTGCTGAAAAGCTCTGCTCCGGGTGATACCCCCTTTTACATGAGAGATCTATTCCTTTTCACAAACTAATCATCAGGGGCCTCTGTATGGCTATTGTGCTGAAACCTCTTACAGGAAACTGTCAGGACCATGGTCCTGGCGGTTTCCTGTCTGCGAACCTCGTTGCATTGTAGGAAATAACTGTTTACAGCTGTTTCCAACTGCCAAAAAAGCAAGCAGCATCTCCTTCCAGTGACCACCTGCCAGCAATAAAAATGTCACCATGTGATAAATGTCAGAATGTAAATCGGAGAGGAAAGATTTCACAATGGGCAAATACTGACTAAATCTTTTATACATAATTATTGTAAAAATGAAGCACTTTTTTATTCCATTATTTTCACTGGAGTTCCTCGTTAAAATACCTTGTGGTTGGCTGGGCCCTGTAAGTTTTGTCTGTCCAGACTCCTCCCCCATCCCACCATATTTCACATGAGATAGAAGGGAAGGATCCTGATTACACAAATCACTCCAACCACGAACTCCCTAACCCCCTCTATCTCCTCCCTCTCCCCACTGACCAGTATTTGTTGTATGTGCCACCCTGTACCCTCCCTGTGCCAGGACCTCAGTATTCCATGTATGTGCCACCCTGTGCCAGGGCCTCAGTATTCCATGTATGTGCCACCCTGTACCCTCCCTGTGCCAGGGCCTCAGTATTCCATGTATGTGCCACCCTGTCCCCTTCCTGTGCCAGGGCCTCAGTATTCAATGTATGTGCCACCCTGTACCCTCCCTGTGCCAGGACCTCAGTATTCCATGTATGTGCCACCCTGTCCCCTTCCTGTGCCAGGGCCTCAGTATTCAATGTATGTGCCACCCTGTACCCTCCCTGTGCCAGAGCCTCAGTTATCCATGTATGTGCCACCCTGTGCCAGGGCCTCAGTATTCCATGTATGTGCCACCCTATACCCTCCCTGTGCCAGGACCTCAGTATTCCATGTATGTGCCACCCTGTCCCCTTCCTGGGCCAGGACCTCAGTATTCCATGTATGTGCCACCCTGTACCCTCCCTGTGCCAGGGCCTCAGTATTCCATGTATGTGCCACCCTGTACCCTTCCTGGGCCAGGACCTCAGTATGCCATGTATGTGTCACCCTGTGCCCTCCCTGTGCCAGGACCTTAGTATTCCATGTATGTGCCACCCTGTGCCCTCCCTGTGCCAGGACCTTAGTATTCCATGTATGTGCCACCCTGTGCCCTCCCTGTGCCAGGATCTCAGTATTCCATGTATGTGCCACCCTGTACCCTCCCTGTGCCAGGACCTCAGTATGCCATGTATGTGTCACCCTGTGCCCTCCCTGTGCCAGGACCTTAGTATTCCATGTATGTGCCACCCTGTGCCTTCCCTGTGCCAGGACCTCAGTATTCCATGTATGTGCCACCCTGTCCCCTTCCTGGGCCAGGACCTCAGTATTCCATGTATGTGCCACCCTGTACCCTCCCTGTGCCAGGGCCTCAGTATGCCATGTATGTGCCACCCTGTCCCCTTCCTGGGCCAGGACCTCAGTATTCCATGTATGTGCCACCCTGTACCCTCCCTGTGCCAGGACCTTAGTATTCCATGTATGTGCCACCCTGTGCCTTCCCTGTGCCAGGACCTCAGTATTCCATGTATGTGCCACCCTGTCCCCTTCCTGGGCCAGGACCTCAGTATTCCATGTATGTGCCACCCTGTACCCTTCCTGGGCCAGGATCTCAGTATGCCATGTATGTGCCACCCTGTGCCTTCCCTGTGCCAGGACCTCAGTATTCCATGTATGTGCCACCCTGTCCCCTTCCTGGGCCAGGGCCTCAGTATTCCATGTATGTGCCACCCTGTACCCTTCCTGGGCCAGGACCGCAGTATTCCATGTATGTGCCACCCTGTACCCTCCCTGGGCCAGGACCTCAGTATTCCATGTATGTGCCACCCTGTGCCAGGACCTCAGTATTCCATGTCAGTGCCACCCTGTCCCCTTCCTGTGCCAGGACCGCAGTATTCCATGTATGTGCCACCCTGTACCCTCCCTGTGCCAGGATCTCAGTATTCCATGTATGTGCCACCCTGTACCCTCCCTGTGCCAGGACCTCAGTATTCCATGTATGTGCCACCCTGTGCCAGGACCTCAGTATTCCATGTCAGTGCCACCCTGTCCCCTTCCTGTGCCAGGACCGCAGTATTCCATGTATGTGCCACCCTGTACCCTCCCTGTGCCAGGATCTCAGTATTCCATGTATGTGCCACCCTGTACCCTCCCTGTGCCAGGGCCTCAGTATTCCATGTATGTGCCACCCTGTACCCTCCCTGTGCCAGGGCCTCAGTATTCCATGTATGTGCCACCCTGTACCCTCCCTGTGCCAGGGCCTCAGTATTCCATGTATGTGCCACCCTGTACCCTCCCTGTGCCAGGGCCTCAGTATTCCATGTATGTGCCACCCTGTACCCTCCCTGTGCCAGGGCCTCAGTATTCCATGTATGTGCCACCCTGTACCCTCCCTGTGCCAGGGCCTCAGTATTCCATGTATGTGCCACCCTGTACCCTCCCTGTGCCAGGGCCTCAGTATTCCATGTATGTGCCACCCTGTCCCCTTCCTGTGCCAGGACCGCAGTATTCCATGTATGTGCCACCCTGTACCCTCCCTGTGCCAGGATCTCAGTATTCCATGTATGTGCCACCCTGTACCCTCCCTGTGCCAGGGCCTCAGTATTCCATGTATGTGCCACCCTGTACCCTCCCTGTGCCAGGGCCTCAGTATTCCATGTATGTGCCACCCTGTACCCTCCCTGGGCCAGGACCTCAGTATTCCATGTATGTGCCACCCTGTACCCTCCCTGTGCCAGGGCCTCAGTATTCCATGTATGTGCCTTCCCTGTGCCAGGACCTCAGTATTCCATGTATGTGTTACCCTGTACCCTCCCTGTGCCAGGACCTCAGTATTCCATGTATGTGCCTTCCCTGTGCCAGGACCTCAGTATTCCATGTATGTGCCTTCCCTGTGCCAGGGCCTCAGTATTCCATGTATGTGCCACCCTGTACCCTCCCTGTGCCAGGGCCTCAGTATTCCATGTATGTGCCACCCTGTACCCTCCCTGGGCCAGGACCTCAGTATTCCATGTATGTGCCACCCTGTACCCTCCCTGTGCCAGGGCCTCAGTATTCCATGTATGTGCCTTCCCTGTGCCAGGACCTCAGTATTCCATGTATGTGCCACCCTGTACCCTCCCTGTGCCAGGGCCTCAGTATTCCATGTATGTGCCTTCCCTGTGCCAGGACCTCAGTATTCCATGTATGTGCCACCCTGTACCCTCCCTGGGCCAGGACCTCAGTATTCCATGTATGTGCCACCCTGTACCCTTCCTGTGCCAGGGCCTCAGTATTCCATGTATGTGCCTTCCCTGTGCCAGGACCTCAGTATTCCATGTATGTGCCACCCTGTACCCTCCCTGTGCCAGGGCCTCAGTATTCCATGTATGTGCCTTCCCTGTGCCAGGACCTCAGTATTCCATGTATGTGCCACCCTGTACCCTCCCTGGGCCAGGACCTCAGTATTCCATGTATGTGCCACCCTGTACCCTTCCTGTGCCAGGACCTCAGTATGCCATGTATGTGCCACCCTGTCCCCTTCCTGTGCCAAGACCTCAGTATTCCATGTATGTGCCACCCTGTACCCTCCCTGTGCCAGGGCCTCAGTATTCAATGTATGTGCCACCCTGTACCCTCCCTGTGCCAGGGCCTCAGTATTCCATGTATGTGCCACCCTGTACCCTCCCTGTGCCAGGGCCTCAGTATTCAATGTATGTGCCACCCTGTACCCTCCCTGTGCCAGGGCCTCAGTATTCCATGTATGTGCCACCCTGTACCCTCCCTGTGCCAGGATCTCATTATTCCATGTATGTGCCACCCTGTACCCTCCCTGTGCCAGGGCCTCAGTATTCCATGTATGTGCCACCCTGTACCCTCCCTGTGCCAGGGCCTCAGTATTCCATGTATGTGCCACCCTGTACCCTCCCTGTGCCAGGACCTCAGTATGCCATGTATGTGTCACCCTGTGCCCTCCCTGTGCCAGGGCCTCAGTATTCCATGTATGTGCCACCCTGTCCCCTTCCTGTGCCAGGACCTCAGTATTCCATGTATGTGCCACCCTGTTCCCTCCCTGTGCCAGGACCTCAGTATTCCATGTATGTGCCACCCTGTACCCTTCCTGTGCCAGGGCCTCAGTATTCAATGTATGTGCCACCCTGTACCCTTCCTGTGCCAGGGCCTCAGTATTCCATGTATGTGCCTTCCCTGTGCCAGGACCTCAGTATTCCATGTATGTGCCACCCTGTACCCTCCCTGTGCCAGGGCCTCAGTATTCCATGTATGTGCCTTCCCTGTGCCAGGACCTCAGTATTCCATGTATGTGCCACCCTGTACCCTCCCTGTGCCAGGGCCTCAGTATTCCATGTATGTGCCTTCCCTGTGCCAGGACCTCAGTATTCCATGTATGTGCCACCCTGTACCCTCCCTGGGCCAGGACCTCAGTATTCCATGTATGTGCCACCCTGTACCCTTCCTGTGCCAGGACCTCAGTATGCCATGTATGTGCCACCCTGTCCCCTTCCTGTGCCAAGACCTCAGTATTCCATGTATGTGCCACCCTGTACCCTCCCTGTGCCAGGGCCTCAGTATTCAATGTATGTGCCACCCTGTACCCTCCCTGTGCCAGGGCCTCAGTATTCCATGTATGTGCCACCCTGTACCCTCCCTGTGCCAGGGCCTCAGTATTCAATGTATGTGCCACCCTGTACCCTCCCTGTGCCAGGGCCTCAGTATTCCATGTATGTGCCACCCTGTACCCTCCCTGTGCCAGGATCTCATTATTCCATGTATGTGCCACCCTGTACCCTCCCTGTGCCAGGGCCTCAGTATTCCATGTATGTGCCACCCTGTACCCTCCCTGTGCCAGGGCCTCAGTATTCCATGTATGTGCCACCCTGTACCCTCCCTGTGCCAGGACCTCAGTATGCCATGTATGTGTCACCCTGTGCCCTCCCTGTGCCAGGGCCTCAGTATTCCATGTATGTGCCACCCTGTCCCCTTCCTGTGCCAGGACCTCAGTATTCCATGTATGTGCCACCCTGTACCCTCCCTGGGCCAGGGCCTCAGTATTCCATGTATGTGCCACCCTGTACCCTCCCTGTGCCAGGGCCTCAGTATTCCATGTATGTGCCACCCTGTACCCTTCCTGTGCCAGGACCGCAGTATTCCATGTATGTGCCACCCTGTCCCCTCCCTGTGCCAGGACCTCAGTATTCCATGTATGTGCCACCCTGTATCCTCCCTGGGCCAGGGCCTCAGTATTCCATGTATGTGCCACCCTGTACCCTTCCTGTGCCAGGACCTCAGTATGCCATGTATGTGCCACCCTGTCCCCTTCCTGTGCCAGGACCTCAGTATGCCATGTATGTGCCACCCTGTACCCTCCCTGTGCCAGGACCTCAGTATTCCATGTATGTGCCACCCTGTGCCCTCCCTGTGCCAGGACCTCAGTATGCCACGTATGTGCCACCCTGTACCCTCCCTGTGCCAGGACCTCAGTATTCCATGTATGTGCCACCCTATCCCCTTCCTGGGCCAGGACCTCAGTATTCCATGTATGTGCCACCCTGTACCCCCCCTGTGCCAGGACCTCAGTATTCCATGTATGTGCCACCCTGTACCCCCCCCTGTGCCAGGGTCTCAGTATTCCATGTATGTGCCACCCTGTCCCCTCCCTGTGCCAGGACCTCAGTATTCCATGTATGTGCCACCCTGTCCCCTTCCTGTGCCAGGACCTCAGTATTCCATGTATGTGCCACCCTGTACCCTCCCTGTGCCAGGACCTCAGTATTCCATGTATGTGCCACCCTGTCCCCTTCCTGTGCCAGGGCCTCAGTATTCCATGTATGTGCCACCCTGTACCCTCCCAGTGCCAGGACCTCAGTATTCCATGTATGTGCCACCCTGTTCCCTCCCTGTGCCAGGACCTCAGTATTCCATGTATGTGCCACCCTGTCCCCTTCCTGTGCCAGGGCCTCAGTATTCCATGTATGTGCCACCCTGTACCCTCCCTGTGCCAGGACCTCAGTATTCCATTTATATGCCACCCTGTCCCCTCCCTGTGCCAGGATCTCAGTATGCCATGTCAGTGCCACCCTGTACCCTCCCTGGGCCAGGACCTCAGTATTCCATGTATGTGCCACCCTGTACCCTCCCTGTGCCAGGACCTCAGTATTCCATGTATGTGCCACCCTGTACCCTCCCTGTGCCAGGACCTCAGTATGCCATGTATGTGCCACCCTGTGCCCTCCCTGTGCCAGGACCTCAGTATGCCATGTATGTGCCACCCTGTACCCTCCCTGTGCCAGGATCTCAGTATGCCATGTCAGTGCCACCCTGTACCCTCTCTGTGCCAGGGCCTCAGTATTCCATGTATGTGCCACTCTGTACCCTCCCTGGGCCAGGGCCTCAGTATTCCATGTATGTGCCACCCTGTACCCTCCCTGGGCCAGGACCTCAGTATTCCATGTATGTGCCACCCTGTACCCTCCCTGGGCCAGGACCTTAGTATTCCATGTATGTGCCACCCTGTCCCCTTCCTGTGCCAGGACCCCAGTATTCCATGTATGTGCCACCCTGTACCCTCCCTGGGCCAGGACCTTAGTATTCCATGTATGTGCCACCCTGTACCCTCCCTGTGCCAGGACCTCAGTATTCCATGTATGTGCCACCCTGTACCCTCCCTGTGCCAGGGCCTCAGTATTCCATGTATGTGCCACCCTGTACCCTCCCTGTGCCAGGATCTCAGTATGCCATGTATGTGCCACCCTGTACCCTCCCTGTGCCAGGACCGCAGTATTCCATGTATGTGCCACCCTGTACCCTCCCTGTGCCAGGGCCTCAGTATTCCATGTATGTGCCACCCTGTACCCTTCCTGTGCCAGGACCTCAGTATGCCATGTATGTGCCACCCTGTCCCCTTCCTGTGCCAGGACCTCAGTATTCCATGTATGTGCCACCCTGTACCCTCCCTGTGCCAGGACCGCAGTATTCCATGTATGTGCCACCCTGTACCCTCCCTGTGCCAGGGCCTCAGTATTCCATGTATGTGCCACCCTGTACCCTTCCTGTGCCAGGACCTCAGTATGCCATGTATGTGCCACCCTGTCCCCTTCCTGTGCCAGGACCTCAGTATTCCATGTATGTGCCACCCTGTACCCTCCCTGTGCCAGGATCTCAGTATTCCATGTATGTGCCACCCTGTACCCTCCCTGTGCCAGGGCCTCAGTATTCCATGTATGTGCCACCCTGTGCCTTCCCTGTGCCAGGACCTCAGTATTCCATGTATGTGCCACCCTGTACCCTCCTTGTGCAAGGGCCTCAGTATTCCATGTGTGCCACCCTGTAGCCTTCCCTGTGCCAGGGCCTCAGTATTCCATGTATGTACCACCCTGTGCCCTCCCTGTGCCAGGACCTCAGTATGCCATGTATGTGCCACCCTGTACCCTCCCTGTGCCAGGGCCTCAGTATGCCATGTATGTGCCACCCTGTACCCTCCGTGCCAGGGCCTCAGTATTCCATGTGTGTGCCACCCTGTAGCCTTCCAGTACCAGGGCCTCAGTATTCCATGTATGTGCCACCCTGTACCCCCATGCCAGGGCCTCAGTATTCATTCCATGTAAGAGCCACCTTGTACCCTTCCTCCTGTGCCCAGAATTTTGCCAGTAAGTGTTGGCAAGCAGCTCTCCGATAGGCAGTCAGTCATGGCTGTTATGCAGCATATGATGTTGGCTGTGGCCATGCTGTGCTTGTCTCTGCAGCGCTGGGAGTCTGTCGTCTCCTCCTGACCCCCCCCCCTCCCCCCAGTCAGGCACCGGAGCAGTTTGGGGTGGGGAGGGAGCGATAGTTGCCGCTTGCAGCTCCGTGTTATGTCGTCTGTCTTGGGAATGCTGCCTGTCTGTTGATATTCATATTGATTTTGTTTTACTTTAATTGACTTCCTCTGACAAGTGTCCCGAGCCGCGGTCGGGGAACAAGCAGCGTGTCAGGAATCTTCCCCGAGGCTCTGGAATTTCCTGCGTGTCTCTGGGTGGTGCCCGGCGCTTAGGGTGACCCGCTTGCCGCTTTTCACAGGCGCTCGGCTGTTCGTAACATTCTTATTAGAGGCACTTTGTGTTCTGGATCTAAATGCAGCTGAGATCCTGACTTTTAGGACTCAATTAGAACAGACTATCTTTAAAGGAAAGCCGAGGTGAGAGGGATATTGAGGCTGCCATATTTATTTGGCTTGTTCAGGGTCTATGACTAAAAGTATTAGAGACACAGGCGGCCAGCCAGGCAACTAGCATTGTTATAAATAAATATGCCAGCCTACAGGTTCCTTTGGCTGGTGAAGTACATGTAATGCTTGCGTGCAGAAATCCAGGCATTTGCCTACAGTTTCCGCCAGTACTAGAATATTTCAAGTAACAGGACTTGGGTACAGAAAAGGGCAGTGGCCATATTGGATCAGTAGGATTGTCCTCCTGCTGGGTGGTCATGTGACAGCGTAGGGACATTCTCCAGGTACAATAGTAGGTTTATGGGAGAGATGGTGGCCATATTGGATCAGTTGGGTTATTCTCCTGCATGATGATCATGTGACTGCACTGTGCCATGCTGCAGTTACCCTGGAGACACTTACTCCTGTTAAATATACCAAGTTAATGTTGTGAAATGGAGTGGTGCCATGACACACGTGCTGCTAGCATTTTGGTGGCATGCAGTGATCTGGACGCTCGGTTTTGGTGAGTGTTCACACTTAATCTTGTCTGGGATTCAGGTTCACAAGTATTTCAACTCAGGATAGTGTCTGTGAGTAAGGTTCTAACCCATCAGAGCCCATGGTAATTGGAGAGGGATGCAGGTCCTGATGCAGCGTCTGATTGGTGCAGGTGTTCCAGGAACAGACTGCGTCTCCCACGCTGCTGCCACCTCTCATGTTTGTAGAGTCATCTGATGCTGGCTCATTATGGGGACATTATTTATTCATAGAATGTGTGTTGCTGTGTATAGAGACCTGCCTGCAGCAATGGTCCATAGAGCTTTGTCTGTGTAAAGGCTGATATCTGTCCCAAACACGCCAGTATCACCGTCTGTCCCCATACATACCCATATCCATTCCCAAACATGCCAGTATCGCCATCCAACCTCGTACACACCAATATCCATTCCTAAATACGCCAGTATCACCAATCTGATCCATACACATCCTTATCAAACATGCCAATATCACCATATGGCCCCGTACACACCGATATCCATTCCCAAATATGCCAGTATCACCAATCGAATCCATGCACAACGATATCTATTCCTAAACGCCAGTATCTACGTCTGGCTCTGTATGCACCGATATCCATGCCCAAACACATCAGTATCGCCATCTGGCTCCATACACACCAGTATCCATTGCCAAACATGCCAGTATCACCAACCGGCCCAGTACACACCTATATCCACTCCCAAATACGCCAGTATCACCAACCGGATCCATACACACCAGTATCTGTTCCCAAATACACCAGTATCAACATCCGATCCTATACACCCCAATATCCATTCCAAAACACACCAATAATCACCACCTGGTTCCGTAGACACCGATATCCGTTCCCAAACATGCCAACCTCACCATCTGGCCCTGTACACCCTAATATCCATTCCCAAACACGCCAGCATCCCCATCCGGCTCTCTACACCCCAATATCAATTTTAAAATGCACCAATCTCACCATCCGGCCACGTAGACACCAATATCTGTTCCTCAACATGTCATAATCACCATCCAGCTCCATACACACATCTCTACCCAAACATACCGATATCTGCATCCGGTGTCGTACAATCCAATATCCATTCCCAAACACTCCAGGGTCGCCAACCGTTTACCTGCACACCGATATCCGTTCCTTAACATGCCAATATCACAATCTGGTGCCTTACACACCGCTATCCATTCCCAATAATGCCGATATCCTCACACCGTGTGGCACACACCGATATCCATTCCCAATCATGCCGATATCCCCATACGGTGTCGCACACACCGATATCCATTCCCAATCATGCAGATATCCCCACACGGTGTCGCACACACAGATATCCATTCCCAATCATGCCGATATCCCAACACGGTGTCGCATACACCGATATCCCTACACGGTGTCGCGCACACACAGATATCCATTCCCAAACACGCTGCTATCACATTCTGCTCACCTACACAAAAACAGATGTTCCTGAGAGCGCTGATACCACCACCTGGCCCCAAACATGCCATATCACCATCCAGTCCCGTACAGGCTATTTGTTCATGGTAGTTTGTTTGACTCATTGTAGGCCACCCCTTCCCTCCCCCGGGGTTTGTGTGGTTTGCTGTATATCTTGATATGACCCAGGTGACTGTTGTGAGCTCAGCCTGCCCAGTCACGGATGATTATCAATAAATCCGAGCAAAGGGTGTTTTGATCTCATCCGTACAATTCTCTCCAGTCCATGAGGCCCTTCATGCTTCTGTTCAGACAGTCTTTATGTACATATATCCAGTGTTTTTCCAGCCGATTAGCACGAAAAAGTAGCCTGGTGGGGTAAGTTGAGAGAATGCAGGGCCAGTGCTTCTGTGCAAGTTTGCCGAAAGCATAGGAGGAGGTGAGCTGATGACAGCCGGGTGCTCACCAAAACTAGCCGGAATGTTATTAAGAGAATACCTGCAGGACCAGCGCATAGATCCACATCTCCTTTACAACTCCCAGCTGTTGGATTACTCCCTGCCCCTTAGGCCCAGTTCACAGTGGAGGAATCAAAAACATATCTGTAAAATGGAGCAGTTTTTATTTGGCATCTGTTTTTGATCCTTCCCTTAGAACGTGTGATCAATGCAGAGCATCTGTCACTCCGGGATGATCGCAGCCTCCCCAAACTTGCGGAACGTACCGAACGGATCCATTCTAACAGCACTGCGAACAAATCCTAGGATCCTACTGATTGACATAAGATCCGTTCACCTCCTTTAGGATGGAGTCTGTTTAGAACTGGGCCTTACCAATGTGAACCCGGGTCTTACCCCAGGCATTCTGAAGCCATTAGGCTGTCTGGGGGCAGGAAGGTACAGGAGATTATTTCTCGGACACATTCACACTTTAAATCGCAAAAACGTTTTTTGCAAGAGATTTTACCACGATTAGTGCGGTTAAAATCACTGCAAACTTCCACGATTCATAGCCATTGTGATCAGCGCTTTATCAAGCACTGTATTGTGATCGCTCCAGAATCTGGGCAAAATGCTGGTAACAGGTTTTGCAATTGGCGCTAATTACAAAGCGATCAACGCCAATTGCGGTAGTGAGATCACTGCCATAGGGTTAGAATAGCAATAGCGCTTTGGCGATTAGCGGGAATCGCACGCTAATCACTGTAGTGAGAATGGGCCCTAAACCGGCATCTGGAAGTCTCGGAGGATCTTTGACTTGTTCCAGGAAGTAATTTATCCTTTTCTTTACAGAAAAATACCAGTGTCTAATAATATATATATATATATTTTTTAAATTAAATATGTATATGTGCTTGAACTGGGCTTTTAACCCCCCTGGCGGTTTAATTCCCGCGGCTGTGGGAGTTTTTTTTTTCACCTTTTTTCACCTGCGGGGGGGGGGGGGGGGGGGGGGGGCGGCTGTATCTGCGGCGGGCGGCGGCGGAGATCAGACCAAACACGCAGCTAGCAAAGTGCTAGCTGCGTGTTTGAAAAAAAAAATTATGTAAATCGGCCCAGCAGGGCCTGAGCGGCACACTCCGGCGTCTTACCCAGTGTCACACACTGGGTTACAGCTAAGGAGGTTAATACACGAATGGAGCATACTATATCAAACTCCAAGTTAAACTCCATCTGCAGAGCCATCAAATTTGGCCTGCAAGTGGTTTCCCCACTTTGCATTATATTTGGCCCACTCAAGACCAACAGGGATGAGCGCTGTAATAACAGCGCAGGAGATATGTGCGCAGCCGGCGCCACCATAGACCGTAATAGGAATTACAGCTATAGCAGCGCACAGTGAGTAATATCTCCCGCCGTCAGAAGACTGAGCTGAAGTTACTTTTAAAACACTGTAATTCGGCCGCCAGCAATAGCTGTAAGCTGAAATACATTGACATACATTCGTGGATCTGGAGGGGGGAATAGTAAAGAACGATGCCGGGACTTGTGCAGGAGCAGGGGGAGCCGTATATCGGCTGTATCTTGTGTCCAATTCTCCCGGCGGCGAGATGCAACAGGGAAGCTGTAATGGAGGTGAAGCTTTGTTTTGCATAGTATTTTTTTTGTTCTGTTTCACCATGCGCTTGCTGAGTAATCTGTAACTCTAGATTACCGGGGAAGCCATAGAAGGGAGGGGGGGGGGGGGCGGAAGCACTAGACACCAGGGAACTGTATAGGAGAGGGCATAGGCATTACTCCTTGGTCCCAATGTTCAATTTCGGCCCACTTTGAATTTGAGGTCGACACCCCTGCCATAGAGTATTGTTTTTATAACTTCCCCTTCCCCCATCCAACTCCATTTATCCCATTTCGTCCGGTGGTCAGGCAGTGAACTAATACCTTGTCTCTGTTTTTCCACAGGAGTGAGTTGGGAAGACACTTGGTGAACGTTTTCTGCACGTCTTGGTTGGCTGTGAGAGAAGACTGTTCTTATGACGCAGTGTGGTCTGGGAGTTGGACGTGGGGTGTATTGCCGCAATCTTCTCTGAGAACCTGGATTTATCTCTTCCTCCTCCTCCTCTCTTCCCCAAAGTTCCTCCTCCAGTATCCTTCTCCTCCTCCTCTTCTCTCCTCCAGTTCACCATGTCCTCCTCTGGCCTTCACTCACTCATCTTCACCTTCCGCTTCAGTTTCCTCTTGGGTTCCATATTAGGCCTGAGTCTTGGCCTGGAATTTCTAGGTCTGCCCAACCAGTGGGCACGTTACTTACGCTGGGACGCCAGCACCCGCAGTGACCTCAGTTTCCAGCTCAGGACCAACGTCTCCACTGGCCTTCTCCTCTATTTTGACGATGGAGGTATCTGTGACTTTCTTTGCCTGTCCTTGGCGGATGGCCGCGTTCATCTGCAGTTTAGCATTGATTGTGCCGAAACCACGGTGTTGAGTGACAAAGCGGTTGATGATGGCAACTGGCACTTCCTCATGGTCAGCCGAAACAGGCTGAGGACCACGCTGGTTCTAGATGGAGTAGCCAAACCCGTGGAGGTCCGGCCGCAGCGACAGCACATGAATATTGTCAGTGACCTCTTTCTGGGTGGCGTTCCTGCGGATATCCGCTCCGATGCCCTGACCTTGAGCTCTGTCCGAGAACTGCCCACCTTCTCTGGATTTTTGCTTGACCTCAAATATGGCAACTCTGAACCGAGGCTGCTGGGAAGTCATGGTGTACGACTGGACCTGGAGGGCCTGTGCATGGAGAACCCATGTGAAAATGGTGGGGTCTGTCTACTGCTTGATGGAGAACCCACCTGTGATTGTACGGCCACCGGATTTGTGGGCAAATTCTGCTCTGAAGGTAAGAGCATTGTGGGTAACTGAGAGAATGAACTGAGGAAGGTATGGAAGTACGATTGTATAGTAGAATGTAAGCAAGTGTGGGAAGAAAAAAAAAAAGCTTCCCAAAAGTGGACATGAGGAAAGCGATCAGACACCCAACGAGGGGGCTTATGGGGAGGTGTATGTCATAAAATCCCTGATTCCGATTTAGCCTGCCTGAAATTGAATATTGTAATGGTTTCTGAATGGTATGTTCAATAAAGCGTGATTTGTGGTTCAAATGTTTGAACTATGTGACTAAATAAAGTACACTTTAGTGCACTTGCCTTTTGGACACCAGCTGGTAGTACAATATCCAATATCAGCCAGGCTATACAGGAAATTGGATTTTTAACCCCTGTTTAAATCCACTCATTGGGTGTCTGTGTTGCTATTGCTTTCCGCAGGGTAACCGAGAGGCCAACATCTGAGAGTAGTATAAACTTGCAGTATGCTTGATGCAAAGTGCAGATTATTGTGAGCTTCACCACCAGTGCAGTCTCGTGGAAGTTTTAGTTCAGTTTTGGTTCCTCAGTGATTTTTATACTGTATGAAGGGACAATATGCGCTCACTGGAAAAGTTCCCTAAAATAAAGCAATACTGTATTTTTCGGAATATAAGACGTTCTGGAATATAAGATGCATCTAGGTTTAGAGGAGAAAAAACAGGTTTATACAGTTGTGTCCCCCTTGTACATATATTGTCACCCTTGTGTCCTCCTCTGTCCCCTTTGTGCCCTGTTTGTCTCTTCCTCTGTCCCCCTTTGTGCCCCCTTTCTCTTCCTCTGCTCCCCTTCTCAGCGGCAGCACGTCTCACCTGATCTGAGGGTGCCCGCGTCGATCAGAGACCTCTCCCTCACTGATCCCCTAGTGCCGGCTTCTCCTGTTTGTGCCATTACATGCGACCAGCACTAGGTGAACAGTGAGGAAGAGGAGAGGACTCTGATTACCATGGAAGCCGATGGATCAGGTCAGAGGCGCTGCTTTTAACTATACACTGGTGAGCGGAGGAAGACATAGGAACAATACAGGGAGCATCCGACATTGCGTCAGTTCGTATCAGCTGGCGTTCATAAGTCGGGGACTCCCTGTATTTGGAATATGACGTAGTGACTTTTTCCCATTTTGTAGGGGGAAAAAAGTGTACTTTATATTATGAAAAATACAGTAACTGGAGTTGAATGGGGAAAGTTGAGGAAACGTTCTGACCCCCCCCCCTTTAATGTTTTATTTGGCTTTTTGGAATCTGTCATTTCTGTAAATTGGGAGTGATTGGACTGCAGAGTAAGTGGAGTTCAGCTGCACAGCTTTGTGGCCTCTGGAAGATGTTTCGTCATCAGTACATGTCCCTTCTTCAGGCCAGATGAGGGGAAAGAAACACCGATATATCCGTTCAGGCAAAAGTTGTTCCAGTTGCCTGGCTAAAGGTGTGTGGGGTCTTTAAAATGGCTGCATATGACAAAGAATTGCATGTTGATCCTAAATGGTATTGAAGGCCTCTTTTGTTTGGGCATGGTTTTCTAGTATGACAAATGAAACCTCTGTTGTCTTCTCTGTCCAAAAGAGAAAACCTCAGACAACATGAACTTCAGAAGATGAGACAGTGAAGGTGCAGGTGTAAGTTCTTAAAAGGAACAGAATACCCACCCCTCCTCCAGGTTTGCCCCCCCCCCCCCCCCCCCCGATCTGGAAGGGTAACTAAATCTAACCCTTTCCAATCCATTTTTGCAATTACCTATATCCCTCCCCAGCACTGGTATGGCCTCTACCTAGCGTGGTGCAGGAGGGACTCAAAGTATTGAACTTAATCCGAAACTTTGATCTGCACAGGATAACAGCAGTTCTACGGCACCCCTAGTGGCGCGAGCCCAAATGTGCCCACGTAATATTTAAATTACATGGTGGAGTATGGGGCCGCCAGCAGGGATGGACTTTCGAGTCCAGAAGGACTCAAATTCGGAATTCAAATGAAGTCTGACTTCACCTGTGACCATAAGCAACTGGGAGTTAACTTACCCAGAAGTCTTCGAGGACGTCTGCGTTCCATTACGCCTCATAGCTGCGTTCCATGACTCACTACCGTGCTTTCTCTTTCAAGCCGGAAGGAGGAAGCTCAGTAGTGAGTCATGTAACGTGGCTTTCATTACACCTATGATGTGTATTGGAACGCAGACGTCCCCGAAGACTTCTGGGTAAGTTAACTCCCTGTTGCCTGTGGTCACACGTGAAGTCATTAGACTTTATTTGAATTCCGAATTCGAGTCCTTCTGGACTCGACAGCCTATCCCTGTCCGCCACTGATCAAGAGGTTGCCACTGTGTTAAAGAAAATCTGCAACAACCTCAAACCTCCCCCCGACCTGCCACCTTGGGGGGATAATTACCTCGGGAGGGGGAAGTCTCTGGATCCTAAGGTGGCTTCCCCCGTCCTCTTCACCCTCCCAGTTCCAGCACTGGCAGCCCCCGAACACCGGTGAGGTAAATATTTACCTACCGCGATCCTGTGCAGTCGCAGCGTTCTGAGCGTGCTCAGGCAGAAACAGCTGAGCCTGATCGGGTATGCTGTACTAGGCAGGCGACTCATGCCTGCACAGTAGAGCGGACCGGATTGAGCCTGGCTATCTCCGAAGTACATTGGGAAGTGGTAGGTAAATATTTACATTGCTGCTGTTTGGGGGCTGCCAGGGCTGGATCCTGAAGGGTGAAAAGGATGGGGGAAGCCTCCTTGGAATCCAGAGGCTTCCGCTTTGTAAGGTAAGTATCCCTGGGGAGGGGGGGTTAGGTGTTCTAGATTGATATTGAAATTGGATTGAGCCAACAAAAAATTTCAGCTCAGTACGAGTGATACTTTTGGTAAATTTTAGGCCAAAATTGGAGGTTGTTTGACATTCGAACATCTCCCTGATGGTAACCTCTTTAGTTCTGCCAGGTTATCTGTACGGAATGTTCATTACTGAGAGTTCTATGCACAGAGGGAGGAATGGGTTTCTTGGCAGTTGAAAAAAGCTGTTTTCCACAATGCAACAAAGTTCAGACAGACTGTCAGGACCACGGTCCTGACATCACTGTGGGTGGGGTTCACCACAATATTGGCTATGCAGAACCCCCAATCTATTTGAGAAAAGATAGATTTCTCCATGGAAAGGAGGTATTGGCTAGTAATTGGGATGATTTGCAATCCTGGGTTAAAGTTCCTCTTGAAGTTACCCATACATGCATCAGGCTGTGCTTACTTTAGTAACGTTGCTCTCGCTATAGAGACCTTTTACACAGTTTTGTACACTGAAGACTCCAAGCCACTGGCAATTTGCAGTTTGCCAACATCTTGGGGGTTAAAGAGGAACTTTAACCCAGGTTTGAACTTCATTCCAATCAGCAGCTGTTACCCCCTTTCCCACAAGAAATCGTTACCTTTTCTCAAACCGATCACCAGGGGGGTCTGTATGCCTGATGTTGTGGGGATACCCCTCCCACAGTGTGATGTCATGACCATGGTCCTGACTGTGCTGTCTGTGAACCTGGTTGCATTGTGGGGAATAATGGCTTTTTTCCAACTGCCAAGCAAGCAGCATCTCCCTCTGTGCATAGAACTCTCAGTAACAAACATTCCGTGCAGATCACCTGGCAGAACTAAAGATGTCACCAATAAGCAATCGTATTTGTTTTCCTGACCGTTCCTCTTTAAGGAGCAGACTTGAGTTACAGGTTTTGGCCTGAAAACTTATTCACAAGGTGGTCACGCTGAAACAAACCTACCTAGATAGGGAATGGGGGCCTTCAATGCCATTTATCTTTGCTCAGATTTTTTTTTTAGCCCAGTTCCCCTCGCCAACCCTGTCCTTGGGGCCCACCAACAGTGCAAGTTGTGTGGAAATCCAGAGGTAGTTAATCACCTCTTCTGAGACCCTGATGACCCCACCTGTTGTGGTTTCCTGCAGAACGTTGGTGGGTCTTGAGGAAAGGTCTGGGGAACATGAATTTAAAGTGTACTTTAGATGGGGTTTAATAGTGTATTTATACTTACCTTGGGGCTTCCTCCAGCCCCATGAGGTGTGTGTGTGTGTGTGTGTGTGTGTGTGTGTGTGTGTGTGTGTGTGCGCGCACGTGTGTGCGCGTGTCTGTGTCTGTCTGTCTGTGTGTGTCTGTCTGTGTGTGTCTGTCTGTGTGTGTCTGTCTGTGTGTGTCTGTCTGTGTGTGTCTGTCTGTGTGTGTCTGTCTGTGTGTGTCTGTCTGTGTGTGTCTGTCTGTGTGTGTCTGTCTGTGTGTGTCTGTCTGTGTGTGTGTGTCTGTGTGTGTGTGTGTGTGTCTGTCTGTGTGTGTGTGTCTGTCTGTGTGTGTGTGTCTGTCTGTGTGTGTGTGTCTGTCTGTGTGTGTGTGTCTGTCTGTGTGTGTGTGTCTGTCTGTGTGTGTGTGTCTGTCTGTGTGTGTGTGTCTGTCTGTGTGTGTGTGTGTCTGTCTGTGTGTGTGTGTCTGTCTGTGTGTGTGTGTCTGTCTGTGTGTGTGTGTCTGTCTGTGTGTGTGTGTCTGTCTGTGTGTGTGTGTCTGTCTGTGTGTGTGTGTCTGTCTGTGTGTGTGTGTCTGTCTGTGTGTGTGTGTCTGTCTGTGTGTGTGTGTGTGTGTCTGTGTGTGTGTGTGTGTGTGTCTGTGTGTGTGTGTGTGTGTGTCTGTGTGTGTGTGTGTGTGTGTCTGTGTGTGTGTCTGTGTGTCTGTGTGTGTGTCTGTGTGTCTGTGTGTCTGTGTCTGTGTCTGTGTGTGTCTGTGTCTGTGTCTGTGTGTCTGTGTCTGTGTCTGTGTCTGTGTGTGTCTGTGTGTGTCTGTGTGTGTCTGTGTGTGTCTGTGTGTGTCTGTGTGTGTCTGTGTCTCGTAATCTGGCCAGTTGTGCACTTCTGCGCATGCGCGGCCCGGGCGTGCACCGCTGCCACTCATGTCCGGGAGCATTCTGCACAGGCGCAGTACAGTCCCGGCTGCGAGAGCGTGATGGGGGGTGTGCATGCGGAAGAGAGCGGCCGGCCAGGTTACCAGGGAAGATTACAAGTGACTGGAGCAGCAGAAGAGGATGGCGAGGGACCCCACACACCTCATGGGGCTGGAGGAAGCCCCAGGTAGGTATAAATACACCATTAAACCCTATTTCTGGTTTCCTTTAAAGAACAGCATTGCCTTCATAGAGAGAACCAGGGATGCGCTCACGAGTAATAATGTGTGTAAACACTCAAATACGTGATTTAAATGAACATTAATTAGCTCAGGTGTGTGGCGGGGACATAAAGGGTTAGTTACCCATAATTCCACATTCTCCCTGCGCTCCAAATAGCTTGCACATGTCCTATTGGATGCCTTGCAAGCCTCACCGTGGGCACTTCCTCCAAGTAGGAAGGAGGAAGTGTGTGGCGATGAGGTTTCCTATAGGACGTGTGCAAGCTATTTGGAGCGCATGGAGGACGCTGAATTATGCGTAACTAACCCCTTATGTCCCCGCCGCACACCTGAGCTAATTAATACACATTTAAATCACAAATTTGAGTGCTTACACACTCGTTATTACTCGTGAGAGCATCCCTAGAGAGAACCTCTAGAATGGACCTGTTTATAAGGAGTGTCACTGGGCTGGCCTCATATGGTTGCCTGGAGGGAGCGTTTCTTCATTCACCTCATTATTACTAGACGTGTGAGCTGGAGAAGGCACTTGTAACGGACGAAACCTCTTAGGCCTCGTTCACATCAGGGCCGTTTCTGTTTGCTTTTCACAGCGCTTTGCTCTGTGCGTTCAGCAAGGTATTGATTTTCCCCTGTAATTGAATGTAGCTGGGTCACATCTATGCGCTGTGCTGCGTTACAAAGACTTAGTGTTGCATGCATTTCTGGGCGTTTAGCTGTAAAGCGCACCTCAATGCAAGTGAATTGGTGCGTTTTAAAGCTTTTTACCCCTATTTGAAAAAAAAACATTTTCAAATGAAAACAAATCTTTGACAACTGCTACAATAAGCAAAACATGCGCATTAAAGCGCGTACAAACGCATGCGGTTTTTTATCATGCACCTTCACGTTTCCCAACGTATCCAATGTGAACAAGGCCTTAGGGCTTGAGGCCACTGCTGCGGTTTTAAAAATGCATGCATTTTTTGAAATGTGTTTTTATGCGTTTTTAAAAACGTAGCAGTGGGCTCAGGCCCTTATAAAACGCAAAGAGCTTTTCTAGGAGGACAAATACAAAGATGGTATTTCCCGATGAGTCCAAAACCTCCCAGAGCAGCTGGGAAACAGAAGAAAGATCCAGGAGCCAAATTGTGGCATATGGATGGGTGAGTTAGGTTTTATACTCACAAAGGTAGGTTGTAGAACGCTGCAGCCATCATCAGAGCCTTCTGGGAGATGGAATGCGAACGCTTGGGTCTTCCAGGTACTGTGATGCAGCTGGATGGTTGTACTAATTGTTTTTAGGCCAGCTAAAAATCTACAGCCTTCCAACTGAGGTGCCGTACAAGGAGGTATCTGATATGGTAAAACACTAATAATGGTTTAAGAGCAGAGTTATCGTTGGTGATCTCTCTCCTGTAGAAAAAGGCCAGCTGTAACTGGAAGTATAAATTTAATCGAGCACCAAAATGGACAATGCGTTTCTCAGGACCTCCTCCACTTCTTCAGGTGTATACAACAATTGAGTGAGGAAGAGGCAGGAATAGGGCAGGGAATGAATGGGAGGGTAATGGGTGGGAACATTGCCCCAAGCCCACCTCTTCCTGACGGAAAATGTAATTTCAGCCAAGTCACATTTTTAAAGTCACATTTAAACAATTACGGAAACCAGAGGAGAGGAACGGACAACACACAGAGGATCCAGCATGAACATACCTCTGTGGTTAGCTTGGGTAGCTTTTCCTCAGGTCAGGTGTGCTTTATAGCTGTGTTCCCCAACACCAACAGTGCATGTTTTGTGGAAATCCACAGAGCTAGTTAATCAGCTCTGCTGAGACACTAATTACTTCACCTGTGAATGTCTGTGGTTTCCTGCAAAACATGCACTATTGGTGGGCCTTGAGGACAGGGTTGGGGACCTCTGCTCTGAAGTGTACTTGAGATGGTACACTGCACCTTATTTATACTTGCCTGGGGCTTCCTCCAGCCGCATGAGGACCAAGGGCTCCCTGGCCACTCTGTTGTCCGGTGGTTGCCTCCGGCGTCTTCTTCAGTCATGGTGTTCCGCGGCCGGGAGCATTCTGCACCTGCGCTATGAGAGCACAACATGGGTGCGTGGGTCCACAACTGAAGAAGACACCGGAGGCGATCCTGGGACAACGGATTGGCTGGGGAGGATGGCAAGGAAACCCATGTCCTCTTGGAGTGGAAGGAAGCCCCAGGTAAGTATAATTTAGGCACAATGAACAGTCTCTGGTTCTCTTTAAATTTAATCCAAATTGTATGAAGCGTGGAATTGAGATAAACTAACTTCCTGCCAATTTTGATTTGTCCAGTTTCAAGCTGTGTGCAATTTGTATTAAATTTGCATGTTTGCTGTAATGACTTCTCTGCTGCAAGCTGCAGAACCCAGTTGTTCAGGCTGGAAGTCCTCACGGCTCTGCTGCTTGCTGCTGACGACCCTGGTTGTAGTCCAGGCTGGGAGTGCTGACGGCTTTGCTGCTGACTCCGGTTGTAGTCCAGGCTGGGAGTGCTGACGGCTTTGCTGCTGACTCCGGTTGTAGTCCAGGCTGGGAGTACTGACAGCTCTGCTGCTTGCTGCTGACTCCGGTTGTAGTCCAGGCTGGGAGTACTGACTGCTCTGCTGCTTGCTGCTGACTCTGGTTGTAGGCCAAGCTAAAAGTACTGACAGCTCTGCTGCTTGCTTCTGACTGTGGTTGCAGGCCAGGCTGGGAGTCCTGACGGCTCAGCTGCCTGCTGCTGACTCCAGTTGTAGTCCAGGCTGGGAGTCCTCACGGCTCTGCTGCTGACTCCGGTTGTAGTCCAGGCTGGGAGTCCTCACGGCTCTGCTGCTTGCTGCTGACTGTGGTTGCAGGCCAGGCTGGGAGTCCTGACAGCTCTGCTGCTTGCTGCTGACTCTGGTTGTAGGCCAAGCTAAAAGTACTGACAGCTCTGCTGCTTGCTTCTGACTGTGGTTGCAGGCCAGGCTGGGAGTCCTGACGGCTCAGCTGCCTGCTGCTGACTCCAGTTGTAGTCCAGGCTGGGAGTCCTCACGGCTCTGCTGCTGACTCCGGTTGTAGTCCAGGCTGGGAGTCCTCACGGCTCTGCTGCTTGCTGCTGACTCCGGTTGTAGTCCAGGCTGGGAGTCCTGACAGCTCTGCTGACTCCGGTTGTAGTCCAGGCTACGAGTTCTGACTGTTCTGCCTGCTGCAGATGAGCCTAATCTTTCAGACCAGCTTTCAGCGCTTGCGCTCATAGATATGGACTTGTAGACATTTGTTAAAGCCGCAGATTGGCACAGATTCGAGCACATTATTTTTAAAATATGCATTTGTTAGAAAATAATGTTAAATTACGTTTGTAAAAACAGATTTTTGGGAAGATATAAAAGGATAATACCTGCTGCACTTATCGCACATCTCATCTCCTCAGTGACCTACTACTGCCTGCTCACTCCCAGTATCTGATCTCTTCCCCCTCCTTATATAGTGATGTCAGCTGAAGCCCTGCCTCCCTGTGGACATAGCCAATCGTGGTTGGCAGCCTCCAAAAGGGGCGTGTAGCTTCCCACTGAGTGGATGTGAGGGAGAGTGACAGGCAGCTGGAGGTCAACGAAATGTGTGCTTCCCTGTATCAATTTATTGTCTGTGTTTCGAGGTAACGCACTATCATGAAAAAAGTAGGCAGTTCAAATCTGACAGAACCGACAGGTTTTGGACTAGTCCATCTCCTCATGGGGGATTCTCAGGATTTTCGTTTTCAACAGCATTTCCTGAACAGCAGTTGCAAAGTCTAACTGACAAAATGGTGTGCAAGTGAGTAGGGAGGCTGGCTGGTATCTTACTGTTTTGGCAATTAAACTGCTGTTCAGGAACTGCTGTTGAAAACAAAGAAAACTCTGAGAATCCCCCATGAGATGGACTGGCCCAAAACCTGTCTGTTCTGGAAGATTTTAACTGCCTACTTTTTTTCGCGGTAGTGGTCCTTTAAGTGGTTAAGTTGAATTACTGAAATAAGTGAACTTTTGCACAATATCTAAATTTTTCGAGTTTCACCTGTGTATGTGGAAAAATGTAAGTGTAAAGCTATATACACACATTAGATAAAAATCACTCTGAATCCTAGCAAAACCGATTAACGGTATTTCGACTGATCATCGCAGAGCAGACGTGATTGACTGCCCAACCCTCAACAACTGCAGCCAACGACCGTTATCGGGAGTCAGTTGTGCTGCATCCTGTTGGATTTTTTTTTTATACCTAGCACCGCTAATTAAACGATGTGTAATGATCCTGTTTACAGTGCATGCGCCACAGTCGATTGTTCCTAATCTGTTTGTGCATATGTTGATCATTTCAGTTAATTGCACCTCAGACGTCAATTCCGTATTCTCAGTCAATTCCCTCTCTCTTGGATCGTTCATGTGTATACATGTTGGTTGTTTATAAGATCATGAACCTTTGCCGATGAATCGTCAGTTTGTGACCAATTTTTCCCATTGTGTGGAGGTGACAGGATGGCGTGCGTCAGTCTGCAGACACAGACGCACGCAGGCAGAGGCGCACACGCACGCACACACAGACAGGCAGACACACGCACACACAGACAGGCAGACGCGCACACACACACACACGCACACACAAGCGTGCGCGCGCAGAGGCACGCAGAGACACACAGACACACAGAGACAGGCAGGCAGGCAGGCACACACAGAGACACACAGAGACAGGCAGGCAGGCAGGCACACACAGAGACAGGCAGGCAGGCAGAGACACACAGAGCCAGGCAGGCAGGCACACACAGACACACAGAGGCAGGCAGGCACACACAGAGACACACAGAGCCAGGCAGGCAGGCACACACAGAGACACACAGAGGCAGGCAGGCACACACAGAGACACACAGAGCCAGGCAGGCAGGCAGGCACACACAGAGACACACAGAGCCAGGCAGGCACACACAGAGACAGGCAGGCACACACAGAGACACACAGAGACAGGCAGGCAGGCAGGCACACACAGAGACACACAGAGACAGGCAGGCAGGCAGGCACACACAGAGACAGGCAGGCAGGCAGAGACACACAGAGCCAGGCAGGCAGGCACACACAGACACACAGAGGCAGGCAGGCACACACAGAGACACACAGAGGCAGGCAGGCACACACAGAGACACACAGAGCCAGGCAGGCAGGCAGGCACACACAGAGACACACAGAGCCAGGCAGGCACACACAGAGACAGGCAGGCACACACAGAGACACACAGAGACAGGCAGGCAGGCAGGCACACACAGAGACACACAGAGACAGGCAGGCAGGCAGGCACACACAGAGACAGGCAGGCAGGCAGAGACACACAGAGCCAGGCAGGCAGGCACACACAGACACACAGAGGCAGGCAGGCACACACAGAGACACACAGAGGCAGGCAGGCAGGCACACACAGAGACACACAGAGCCAGGCAGGCAGGCACACACAGAGACACACAGAGCCAGGCAGGCAGGCAGGCACACACAGAGACACACAGAGCCAGGCAGGCAGGCACACACAGAGACAGGCAGGCAGGCAGGCACACACAGAGACACACAGAGACAGGCAGGCAGGCAGGCACACACAGAGACACACAGAGACAGGCAGGCAGGCAGAGACACACAGAGCCAGGCAGGCAGGCACACACAGACACACAGAGGCAGGCAGGCACACACAGAGACACACAGAGGCAGGCAGGCAGGCACACACAGAGACACACAGAGACAGGCAGGCAGGCAGGCAGGCACACACAGAGACCCACAGAGACAGGCAGGCACACACAGAGACCCACAGAGACAGGCAGGCAGGCAGACACACACAGAGACCCACAGAGACAGGCAGGCAGGCACACACAGAGCCAGGCAGGCAGGCACACACAGACACACAGAGCCAGGCAGGCAGAGACCCACAGAGCCAGGTAGGCAGGCACACACAGAGACCCACAGAGCCAGGCAGGCAGGCACACACAGAGACACACAGAGGCAGGCAGGCACACACAGAGACACACAGAGCCAGGCAGGCAGGCACACACAGAGACACACAGAGCCAGGCAGGCAGGCACACACAGACACACAGAGGCAGGCAGGCAGGCACACACAGAGCCAGGCAGGCAGGCACACACACACAGAGACACACAGAGGCAGGCAGGCAGGCAGGCACACACAGAGACACACAGAGCCAGGCAGGCAGGCACACACAGAGACACAGAGGCAGGCAGGCACACACAGAGACACACAGAGCCAGGCAGGCAGGCACACACACAGACAGGCAGGCACGCACACACAGAGACACACAGAGACACACAGAGACAGGCAGGCACACACAGACACACAGAGACAGGCAGGCAGGCACACACACACAGACACACAGAGACAGGCAGGCAGGCACACACAGAGACACACGCAGGCAGGCAGGCACACACAGAGACACACAGAGCCAGGCAGGCAGGCACACACAGAGACACACAGAGCCAGGCAGGCAGGCAGGCACACACAGAGACACACAGAGCCAGGCAGGCAGGCAGGCACACACAGAGACAGGCAGGCAGGCAGGCACACACAGAGACACACAGAGACAGGCAGGCAGGCAGGCACACACAGAGACAGGCAGGCAGGCAGAGACACACAGAGCCAGGCAGGCAGGCACACACAGAGACACACAGAGGCAGGCAGGCAGGCAGGCACACACAGAGACACACAGAGACAGGCAGGCAGGCAGGCACACACAGAGACCCACAGAGACAGGCAGGCACACACAGAGACCCACAGAGACAGGCAGGCAGGCAGGCACACACAGAGACCCACAGAGACAGGCAGGCAGGCACACACAGAGACAGGCAGGCAGGCACACACAGACACACAGAGCCAGGCAGGCAGAGACACACAGAGCCAGGTAGGCAGGCACACACAGAGACACACAGAGGCAGGCAGGCACACACAGAGACACACAGAGCCAGGCAGGCAGGCACACACAGAGACACACAGAGCCAGGCAGGCAGGCACACACACACAGACACACAGAGGCAGGCAGGCAGGCACACACAGAGCCAGGCAGGCAGGCAGGCACACACACACAGAGACACACAGAGACACACAGAGGCAGGCAGGCAGGCAGGCAGGCACACACAGAGACACACAGAGCCAGGCAGGCAGGCACACACAGAGACACACAGAGGCAGGCAGGCACACACAGAGACACACAGAGCCAGGCAGGCAGGCACACACACAGACAGGCAGGCACGCACACACAGAGACACACAGACACACAGAGACAGGCAGGCACGCACACACAGAGACACACAGACACACAGAGACAGGCAGGCACACACAGACACACAGAGACAGGCAGGCAGGCACACACACACAGACACACAGAGACAGGCAGGCAGGCACACACAGAGACACACGCAGGCAGGCAGGCACACACAGAGACACACAGAGCCAGGCAGGCAGGCACACACAGAGACACACAGAGCCAGGCAGGCAGGCACACACAGAGACACACAGAGCCAGGCAGGCAGGCACACACAGAGACACACAGAGACAGGCAGGCAGGCACACACAGAGACACACAGAGACAGGCAGGCAGGCAGGCACACACAGAGACACACAGAGACAGGCAGGCAGGCACACACAGAGACACACAGAGACAGGCAGGCAGGCACACACAGAGACACACAGAGACAGGCAGGCAGGCAGGCACACACAGAGACACACAGAGACAGGCAGGCAGGCAGGCACACACAGAGACACACAGAGACAGGCAGGCAGGCACACACAGAGACACACAGACACACAGAGACAGGCAGGCAGGCAGGCACACACAGAGACAGGCAGGCAGGCAGGCACGCACACACAGAGACACACAGAGACAGGCAGGCAGGCACACACAGAGACACACAGAGACAGGCAGGCAGGCAGGCACACACAGAGACACACAGAGGCAGGCAGGCAGGCACACACAGAGACACACAGAGGCAGGCAGGCACACACAGACACACAGAGGCAGGCAGGCAGGCACACACAGAGACACAGAGAGACAGGCAGGCAGGCAGGCACACACAGAGACAGGCAGGCACACACAGAGACAGGCAGGCACACACAGAGACACAGAGACAGGCAGGCAGGCACGCACGCACGCACGCACACACACACACAGACAGGCAGACGCACGCACAGGCACGCGCGCACACAGGCACGCATGCGCACACGCACACACAGGCACGCACAGGCACATGCACGCACAGGCGCGCGCGCACACACAGGCACACACACACACACACACACACACACACACACACACACACACACACACACACACACACACACACACACACACACACACACACACACACACACAGGCGCGGGCATGCGCGCACAGGCACAGGCAGACACACGCACACACAGACATGCACACACAGGCACACTTGGCTATACGTTTTTTTCTCCCTGTGGAACAGGCTGGGGATCTGCAGTGCCTGGCAGTGCGGGGGTTAATCGGGAAGCATGTCTATTGACCTCCATTACAGTCAATAATCCTCTGCGGCTCCTGTAATCTTTCTTCCACACTCCAGTGATCTCTCCTCCCCGACAGACCTGCAGCCTGGGAGCGTCCCGTCTGGCCAGCAGATTGCCCCCCTTTCCCGATAGGCTGGGTTGCTGGGTGAGGTTTCCCCCTCTCTGGGGATATGGAGGGGGGCTTCCATCATGCTTTGGGGGTCTGGTTGGGTGAAGGTGTGCAGATCAGGGATGGCTGGACGGCTGCAGATAATGAGGATTAAGGAATCATCTGTGCACTCGCTGTAATGAGGTCACCCCCCCCCCCCCCCCACGCCTGACATGACTGCGGAGGTCTCTGGGCTGGGGGGCTTCATCATCCGCCTTCATTAAATTGTTTGTTCTCCATGTGTTGGTTCCCATCCCTTCCGCCTGTCAGGATGTCACCGTTACGTTCCCAGCTTTGGGTTCATACTAGGCCTCGGAATTCATTCCTGGAATCGCTGCCCCTCCCCCACACAGCGCCCCAGTTTCCTGCTACACACTGCAGCTAGTTTACTATTGGTTCAGGCACAGACTAACTGCTTATACTGGAGGCAGCAGAGATCGGCATGTGCAGCTAGTTTACTATTGGTACAGGCACTGATGGGCAGCTTATACTGAACATACTGGAGGTAGAAGTGATCAGCACACACTGCAGCTAGCTTACTATCAGTACAGGCACAGAGTAACAGCTTATACTGTACATACTGGATGTAGCAGAAATCAGCACACATTGCAGCCAGTTTACTATCAGTACAAGCACAGTATAACCACTTATAATGTACTTACTGGAAGTAGCAGAGTTCAGCACATGCTGAAGCTAGACACATAGTGAAGGTGGGCACACACCATACATTTAAAAGATCCAATTCTACACCAATTTTATAAATACGATCGGTTTTTCATTCAAAAAATCTGATCGCATTTCCCGTTTTTACTAAGATGGGGAGTGTTGGATTTTTGTGATCAATTGATGTGAAAATTGAATGGTGTGTGTGTGGTAGTGACAATTTCTTGATGTACAAACTTAAGCGATTTTTTTTTTTCTTGAGTTTCCAATTATTTTTATCATAATTGAGGAAAAATTGAACGTGTGGTACACTGGTCAGATTTTTGAAAGGTTAGTCAGAAAAATTGCAATTCTTGAATTGAAAAGATATTTAAAAAATTTGAATGGCGTGTGGCTACCTTAGCAGCTTATACTATACATACTGGAAGTAGCAGAGATCAGGACGCACTGCAGCTAATTTACTTTCACTGCAGGCACAGAGGAACAGCTTATACTGTACATACTGGGCTTGATTCACAAAGCCGTGCTAACTGTTAGCACGCTGGTGAAAAGCCCATTATAAAATAAACTCACGCGCAAAATTTTACGCGCGTAAAGTTTGCGTGCGCAACGCCATTAAACCCTATGCGACGTTTTGCGTGCATCAGACTTCGCAAGTTTTTCCCTCAAAGCGGTTCTAACCTACTTAGTGCAATGCTTATCATGCCCAAAAGTCTTTAGGCGTGCTAACTAGGGTAGCACCACTTTGTGAATCAAGCCCACTGGCTATAGCAGAGATCGGCACACACTGCAGCTAGTTTACTGTCAGTACAGGCACAGAGAAACTGCATACACTGGAGGTAGCAGAGATCAGGACATGCTGCAACTAGTTTACTATCAGGACAGGTGACAACTTATATGGCTTCACCCAGTTGAGTTTCAATCGATAATTCGATTTTAAAATTTGTCACTTTATTATTTAATGTTTCCATTTGTAAAAAAAAAAGTAAGTTATTCTTGTAAACGTTCGATGGAGAATTTATAGCGGCCGGAATCTTGGTATAGGGATCGGTGTTATTTAGTGGGAGTGACGTAGCGTCGCTGACTAATGTATGAGCTTGCGGCAGAGTTTTGTTCGCAGTACGTGGGCAGCGTGGGGATTGCTGGATATAAAAGCAACATTCAGCAACAGATCAGATAGACTATCTTCCAGCCTCGCAGATATCCCTCGATAGACATTCTGCGCTAAAGGCCCCGGGCAATGCTGAGCACACCAGATCCTATCGAGCACAGATGAGTCCCTCGCCTGTGCCGGGCAGGAAGGGGTTACTCGTGGCCTTTGCCGGCAGCGGCGACGCGGGATTTGGCATTAGAAGTGGTTACATTTGATAAGAGATCAGGCTGGTAAACTCCGGCGAGGCCAGCGCTTAATTTACTCGGCTTCCTAATAACACAGGAGGTAAATATTTAATACACAGGTGACTCTCTGGCCTTTTATTCAGGTTTCCAGCGTGTTACGCGATCCGCCCGATGCCGGGGAAGATCACTGCACACAACTGGTGGGGGGGGGGGGGGGCAGCAGGACGCCTGGGGATTGGTGGGGTACACTCGCCACATGCCTGAATATTTATCATGGCTTTTAGAAGGAAATCCTGATGTTCAGACAGTCAGAGGAGCTTAAGCGCCCATAAACGATACAATTTTTAGTATTCAATTGTATTTTTGAGCAGATTATTCAGATCATATTGTGTGAAAACAAAAACTGGTGGTCCCAATTGATCCTGAACGATGGTATTATCAATCCTTAAAGGACAACTAAAGTGAGAGGGATATGGAGGCAGCCATATTTAGTTCCTTTTAAAGAGACTCCGTAACAAAAATTGCATCCTGTTTTTTATCATCCTACAAGTTCCAAAAGCTATTCTAATGTGTT
This sequence comes from Hyperolius riggenbachi, assembly GCF_040937935.1. NCBI lineage: Eukaryota > Metazoa > Chordata > Amphibia > Anura > Hyperoliidae > Hyperolius > Hyperolius riggenbachi. The sequence goes on along the minus strand of NC_090654.1, from coordinate 264,558,429 downwards.
CTGGCTTACTGCAGCACTTTATACTATCACTGTCTCTGTAATAAATCAATGTATCTTTCCCCTGTCAGACTTGTCGGCCTGTGTCTGGAAGGCTGCCAAGTTCTTCAGTGTTGTGGTTCTGCTATGAACTCCCCCTTCCAGGCCCCTCTATGCACACTGCCTGTGTATTATTTAGATTAGGGCAGCTTCTCTCTTCTCTCATCTTTTACCAGCTGGATAAATCCTCCTCTGAGCTGGCTGGGCTTTCACATACTGAAGAATTACAAACAGGCAGAGCTGTCTGCACTCTGCAGGAAGAAACAGCCTGACACTTCAGTGGAAGATAGCTGCAGGGGGAAAGAAACACACAAATGATCTCTTGAGATTCAAAAGGAAGGCTGTATACAGCCTGCTTGTGTATGGATGTATTTTCTATGTGTGGACATACTGTACATCAACCTACTTCCTGTTTTGGTGGCCATTTTGTTTGTTTTATAAACAAACTTTTTAAAACGGTTTTTAACCACTTTTAATGCGGCGAGGAGCGGCGAAATTGTGACAGAGGGTAATAGATGTCCCCTAACGCACTGGTATGTTTACTTTTGTGCGATTTTAACAATACAGATTCTCTTTAAGCAAGATTAGTTGCCTGGCAATCCTGCTGATCGTCTGCCTCTAAAAGTTCCCATACACCTATTGACTTGGCGGCCAATCTTCCATCGGATTCGATAATTGAACCGCAATAAAATTTGTGCTGCCAAGTGCATGCCCGATCAACGATGCAACCAATTTCTGGCCGAGCATGTCGATCGGACATGCTGCAAGATGTCGGGCCATGGTGGTCGGTCGTGGGCACAGCGGTAACTACGAGCGATATCTGGATGGACGAAGCCCCCTGACGCTGCCAATCCTGATGTTCAGTGTGCCCTCCTGGTACTCGGTGCACTATATAATACCTGCTATATCCAGGCTGTGTCCTCAGTTCATACATGCGCTCCACGTGGTTGACAGTGGGGGGGAAGGGCGGACATCATTGGGCTAGCGAAGCAGCGGATGTGGAGACACAAGACTGATTCTGGATCGACTGCAGTATATTTATCGTGAATTGGCCTGTGGTGTATGTGCAGCTGACTGATCTCCTCTAATCAGTGGAGGGAGGTGTCTTTACCACTCCAGTGTAGAAGAACCCAAACCACAGGGTTAACGTAAAAAGATTAAATTATTTATTCAGCACGATTAAAAGGACAATGTGTTTCAGGGATCTCAGCCGCTTCTTCAGGTCAATACAAGTGCCTTTATAATATGGTCACAAGCATGGACTCCAGAAATGGAGGGGAAGATGTATGTATCGCTAGCTGTATGGCCACCTTAAAGAACCACCCCAGCAAAAAAAAAAGTAAGCAGTTAAAATACAGCAAAGTCCCCAGTATCTGGCACGGGCGGGGATCGCCTGAGGCCAGATACATGTGCTTGCTGGTTGCTTTACCAACTGGCCGAAAAAGCACAAACCTCTCCCTGAAAAAACTCAGGCTGCAGCGATGTCAAGCAGTCTGTCGATCTACCTGCACGTGCGGCTTCTCCAGTGCACGGAAGGCGGAGTGTCAGCTGATCCGCATCGGGTCATGTGACCGGCCGGCTTCCGTACACAGACGCAGGAAGCTGCTGGGAGACTGCCAGACATCGCTGGAGTCTCGGTGAGTATTTTACAACCTTCCAGCACCCACAGGAAGCCCCTCAACAGAGGTCCCCCGTTATCCCTCAGGCATGCTGGAATTTCAGATAAATGGTACTTTGCCGTATGACAGAACCGATAGGTTTGAACTAGTCCATCTTCTCATGGAGGATTCTCAGGATTTTCTTTTACAAAAACGTTTCGTCCTGAATGGCAGTTTAATTGCCAAAATAGTAAGATACCAGCCATCCTCCCTACATGTCTAAATATTGGCAGCTTTAGATTTACATGAGATCCCAGCTTCCTCCGCTGTGACATGGGTGATGAGGGGGTTAAGCTGGGCGCTGGGGCTCAGGTTTCCCTCCAGTGTTTGCGCTGGGAAGATGGGCGGGTCTGCGCGCGGCGGCCAGGATCAGATGTCGCGGGAAGCGGAGGGGATAATGCCATGAAAGGGAGCGGAATTAAATATTTACTCTCTGCGCTATCTCTGTGGTGTCTCTCCTCCTGAACACGAATTATCCCAACAATAACCCGGCCGGGCGGAGGACGCCTCTGGTCACATGACACTTTCCCTGTCATGCCTTCTGTGAATGGCATTAAATCTCCCTCACTGCTGTGGCCACAAATTACTGCTGGACGCCAGCTTTCCAGAAATATCCCCCAACGAGCAGGCGGGGGACCCCTTTATTCTTAAAGTACAACTCCAGCCCAAACATTGCGGTAGCTGTGGATCTAGTGAGGGAAGTGTTGGCCGCTGAAGTCTGAGGGAGGCTGGACTGGCGGTGTCTACCCATACTTTCTGTCCTGAGGGGCGGGGTCACTAAAAAGGAAGTTCTGTGGCTTTTGTTGATTGGTGGTACAGATGGCTATAAAGCCTGATACAGGCACTGCATCCTCCTATAAAATAAATAAATTAATTGACTGTAACGAGAGGGATATGGAGGCTGCCATGTTTCCTTTTTAAACTATACCAGTTGCCTGGCTATCCTGCTGATCCTCTGCCTCTAATACTTGTAGCCATTGACCCTGATCAAGCATGCTGCAGATCAGGTGTTTCTGACATTAGCTGCATGCTTGTTTCTGGTGGTGTTCAGACACTACTGCAGCCATATAGACCAGCAGGACTGCCAGGCAACTGGTATTGTTTAATAGGAAATAAATATGGCAGCCTCCATATATACCTTTCGTTACAGTTGTCCTTTAAAAGTAAATCTTTAAGGCCTGCTTTACACCAGGCCCTTGTGGTGTGATGCTCCCTCCCCTCACAGCACACCGCAAAACATTACATTCCTATGAACCTGCGGCAGAGCGTGCCACCAGTCATAGCACCGCCCCTCACACAGGGGTGTACCCCCTGCTGGACAGGAAGTACGACACTGGGATTCCCGGCTTCCCCTATTTGCATCGTTCCGCGCATGCGCACTGCACCGCTGCCACCAACAAATTACCAATTTCAGCATTGCCCATTGACTTCCATGCATTCCGCCACTGTTGTGCCGCCACAAGTGTTACAGTAACACGCTGTTGACTTTGCAGCCTGTTGGCCGCTGATCGGAAACTTCTGGGGGCGACGTAACTGGGTAAGTGTGCTGGGCCCCGTAGACTTTAATTGCGGTTGCGTTACCCTGCGTGCAGAAAGCATAACACAGCGCAATGAAAGTGTAAAAAGGCCTAAATGTCTATGAAACCTTAAAGGGAACCTGTACGAGTACATTTGAAATCGGTGCCGGTAGACTTGGGCGCAGGATTCAGCGGTATATGGCTGATCCTGCTTCTGCACAAGTCCAGGACGTTTTAATTACTATTCCCCCTCCAGGCCGACATGGATAGTGGGGGAATGAAATAATTCGGCTTCCAGCGATTGCTGGAGGCCGAATTATTGTGATTTTTTTAAGCAACCTCGGCTCCGTCTCCTGACGGACCCGACGTTACTCACTGAGCGCTGCAATAGGAGGGATTCCTATTGTAGTCTATGGAGGCGCCGGCTGCGCCCAAATCTAGCAGCGCTGAAAAGCACTGCTCCGACCTGTACTGAATAAAATTATTTAAAATAAACACATGAGGTAACTTCAAATGAACATTACATAGTTACCTTGCCATCATTTCCTCTCAGAAGCTCACCATTTTCTTCTGATAATCATCTCTTCCGGTTCTGACGATATTTTGTCAGATCTGAAATATATCAGTTGCTGTCAGTTATGTATCAGTTGCTGTCAGTTACAGCTGAGAGGAGAACTGATGTCCATGTTTCCCTATGGCTCAAGTGGGCGATATTACAGTTTAACTGTGTGCTGACCAGGAAGCTGTTATGGGGTAATGGCCATTTTCAAAATGGAGGAAGGAGAATTCCATTGATCACAGTGGACAAACAGGTCACAGGAGAGGAGAAAGAGATTGATGAGTAGACTACGCAGCATGTAAGTATGACTTGTGTATGGTTATTTTTGACTTTTAATTTTCAGTTCAGGTTTTCTTTAATGTGTACTTTTAGAGAAACAAATGTCCCATTTAGATACTTACCTCAGTGGAGAGAGGCCCCTGGACAATCAAGTGGCATCTCCTTTCCCCTTGCCTCCACTGATGCAGCGCTAGGACCCCTGAACCTTGTTGACATGGGCACGAGTGATTCACGCTCCTGTCTGTGCACGGGCGTGGCCACACTGCTCAGGCACAGGACGCCTCATGCTTGCGCAGTAGCACGGTGTTGCACAGCTTTTTCTCCCAAGTCCAGGTGACTCCATGCTACTGCAGTGCGAACATGCTTGTTCACGTATGGGGAGACGGCTGCAGACTTACAGAGGGTCCCAGCTCTTGGGTCTGGTGGTCTTGAGGTCATGGGAAGCCTCAGGAGGATCGAGAGGCTTCCCTCTACCGAGGTAAGTATGCAACTATTGTATTTATTTATTTTTATTTCATCACCGCAGAACTTGAGATGTTCGTCTTGTTTGGGAACGGTTATCTTTGCCGGGGTGTAGATTTAAAGCAAACCTGAGCTGAAAATTAAAAGTCAAAATACACATAAGCACTTCATACATACCGCCCATGTAGTCTACTCGACAATAGGGATGATCAATAATATGCAAATACTTCTGAGTTGATGCACATTTTTATGCAAATATATGAAGCTCCAAAATGGACCAGGCATTTTAAACCTTGGTGTAAGGGCCCGTTTCCACCATAGCGGTGCGGTATCGCCTGCATTCCACCGCGGACAAAATCGCATGCGGGTGCGATTCCGCATGCGTTTTTGCCGCGATTTCGCATAGGTAAGGCTGTATGCGAATTTAACCATGTCACTGCCTGAGTAAAGTAACATGAATACCTATGCGAAATCGCGGCAAAAAACGCATGGTCACCCCGCATGCGATTTCCCTATTAGTTACATTAGCGGCGATTCGCGCACATTCCTTCTGCACGCGAAATCTGACGGCCCTGCCGTGCAGATTTCTGCCGCACCAAAAAACGCCGCAGCCGCACAAGTGGAAACAGCCCCGTCCACTTACATTGCCTATGCGAATCCGCGTGCAGTGCCCGCATGCGGATTCGCTATAGTGGAAACGAGCCCTTAATCTCTTGGTTCATTTTCAAACTGCATATATGTGCATAAAAATGTGCATAAACTTGGAAGCATTTGCATCTCTTTGATCATCCCTGCTCTTCAATCTTTCTCCTCTCCTGCGTCCTGTTTGACCACTGTGATCAATGGAATTCTCAGTCCTCCATTTTGAAAATGGCCATTACCCCATAACAGCTTCCTGGTCAACACACTGATATACTGTAATATTGCCCACTTGAGCCATAGTGAAACATGAACATTACCCTGCATATCAGTTGTCCTTTCAGTTATAATTGACAGCAACTGATATTACAGTATTTCAGTTGTGACAAAATTGACAAAACAAGAACTGGAAGAAATGGTTATAAGAAGCAAATGGTGAGCTTATGAGAGGAATGGCCGGCGAGGTAAGTATGTAACATTCCTTGGCATGTACATCATGTGTTGATTTTTAATAATTGTACTCTGTTCAGGTTCACTTTAACCTCCCTAGCGTTCTATCAAGATCGCCAGGGCGGCTGCGTGAGGTTTTTTTTTTTTTTTTTATAAAAAAAAATCTATTTCATGCAGCCAACTAAAAGTTGGCTGCATGAAAGCCCACTAGAGGGCGCTCCTGCCAAGTACTGATCGCCTCCGGCGATCAGAAGTAACAAGAATCGCGGCCCTCCTTGTTTTGCTTTTCGCGACGAGCGGATTGACGTCATGGACGTCAGCCGCCTCCGATCCAGCCCTTAGCGCTGGCCGGAACTGATTGGTCCGGCTGCGCAGGGCTCGGGCGGCTGGGGGGACCCTCTTTCGCCGCTGCTCGCGGCAGATCGCCGCAGAGCGGCGACGATCAGGTAGCACATGCAGCTGAGAAAGTGCTGGCTGCGTGTGCTCCTTTTTATTTGGCGCAAATCGGCCCGGCAGGGCCTGAGCGGCACCCTCCGGCGGTAATGGACGAGCTGAGCTCGTCCATACCACTAAGGAGGTTAAATCACTAAAGCTGGGAGGTTGCTTCACTTCCGCTGTTTTGACAGCAGAGCTCCATGCGCTGGTCTGGGGCTGATTTCATTGGTTCGTGACCCCGTGATTACTGTAAGCCAATCACAGTAATCACGGTTTACAAATGGTGAAAGGACGCCTTTCGTCCTTAAAGGACCTCTGTCGCGAAAATATTAAAATTGAAAATAAATGTAAACACATACAAATAAGTAGTACATTCTTCCAGAGTAAAATGAGCCATAAATTACTTTTCCCCTATGTTGTTGTCACTTAGGCCTCTTTCACAGTGGGACGTTGCGTTTGATGCGACGTTAAAGTCGCACAACGTGCCCCTAACGCAGCGCATGTAGGTTATGAAATTGGACATTATTTTCCACTGCGTTGTCTCTTGGTGCGCCGTTTTCGTTGCATACTGATGGAACGAAAACGGCGCATACGTTACATTTAAAAAAAAAAAAAAAAAACCATTACTGAGCATGTGCAACAAAAGTAATGCAGCAGATACATTGCTAAACGCCCAGCATGCAGCACTTTTTAATAACACTACACGTTACAAACTAACGCAACGTGTGCACTGTGAATGTCGCACAGATTTTGCATTGCTGTTGTTACTCTGCATCAAAGTATTTTATAACGTGCGACTTTAACGTCGCACTGTGAAAGAGTCCTTTTCAGTAAGTAGTAAAAATCTGTCATTACTGACAGATTTTGGACCAGCCCATCTTCTCATGGGGGTTCTCAGGGTTTTCTCTATTTTTTTTAAAAGCACTTAGTGAATGGCAGCATCTTCGTATAAAACTTTTTCAGGGAATGTCTTTAAAAGAATAAAGGCCATGCTGAGAATCCTCCATAAAGAGATGGACTAGCCCAAAATCTGTCGGTAATGTCAGATTTCTACTACCTACTGTAAGTGACAGCAACATAGGAGAGAGGTAATTTATGGCTCATTTTACTCTGGGAGAAATGTACTTATTTGTATCTGTTTTCAGGACAGTTCCTCTTCAAAGGAACAGTCAGAGGTTCTCTGTTGTGAAAACTGCTTGTCAAACAATCAGCAGTTTCAGAGATGCTGGCTGCTTAAGTAATGAGCAGAGTTTGTCTCTACTGGTAGAAGTTTATTATGCTCACCTTTTCCTGTTCCCTGTCCTTCTTGTGATGAGTGGTTTTGCTGACCAATAGGGAAGCTCTGGACTTCAGCAGCCAGTATCTCTGGTACTACTGCACATCTGACCAGCAGTTTGCACAGGAGAGGGGTCTCTGCCATTGTGTTTGCCACATGCAATCCTTTCCTTAATTTTTTTTTTTTTTTTTTAGTATTAAATACAATGCTTAGAGGTTTAAAAAAAATTTTAATGAGATAAATATGAAGTGTTTTTATTTTTTTATTTTTTACAGTACCACCTGGTGGTGTAATGTGTAATCGAGAAGTCTCAGCTGACCTGTATAGAACACTTGGGCAGACTTTATTAGTAGAATAGTAAGTGTAGACTTATTCCCAGTATGACTGGCAGGTGGGCCGGCATTTTGTTATAAAAATACATGTTTGTTTTTTAATGTAACGTTAAATCTTTATAAACAGAGACACGAATAGTCTGTGTGTTTCTTTTCTTGTCGTCGGAATAACCCTTTTATTTCTGCTTATTTGCGCCGCGTCTTTGGTTGGTTTTTGCCTCTTGCAGACCTTGCCGTAGCCTCCGCTGTAGCAGAGCGCATGTCACGGCCTGCTAGTCACAATGTCCCCAAACACACTCCTATTTACTGCTTCATTGTCACCCAACTGAGTCCATTATCCACTGTGAATGGGGGGAGGGTAACCCCTGCACTGCCAGACACAAGCAGTCCACAGTGCTTTCATTATAGGGGGGTTTATCTGGTGTGTTATTTTGTATGTTTATTGCATTTTATGGAGATTTGAGTTATACACGGTTTCCTGTTAGTCAGTTTTGTTACCCCCTAAGGCCTCATTCACATCATGACGCGCTTCCGTGTGCATTTGGAGCACGTATGATGTGCGACACGCAAGAACGGCAAAATGACAGTAGACAGTACTTCTGCTGTTCCCATCATATGCGCTGCGCCGCAGCACGATGCGCTATCTTGCGTTTGCCTAGCGCTGCATGCGTTGTGCCTGCAAGCCCAGCACTGACCCATTCATAATGAATAGGATCAGCAGCGCAGCGGGTAGCAGCGCAGATATCGTGCGATCGTATGCGTTGCGTTCCAATCGCACAGCCATCTGCACATCCTGATGTGAATGCACTCTGCTTGTGCCCACCTCGCGATTTTGTGCGTGAATCTTCCGCTTACTGGGGAAAGGAGCGATCATTTTTGAGCAGCAAGCACGATGCGCAATCTCACGACGTGGGTATGAGTGCGCGATTAGGCAGATAATGCTTAGTGACGAGCGTCAATAACGACTCACGGCAGATCAGATTGTTAAAGGAATACGATCGATACCCAAGTGTTCTAAAATCACAATGTACAAATAATGTCTAAGTAGCTGTGTAAACATTTTACTACTTTTCATGTTAAATATCAGAGGCAAAAGCTGTAATTTATTGAGGGTAGGATTTAGCTATATTGGGACAAATCAATTGCAGAAGGGGTGTCTGCTTCAATGCACAGCCAGAGTTGCATATCAGGCTACAGAAAGCAAATATCAAACATATCAGACTCTGAGAGCAAAAACCGTATGAAAAGTTGTGACAATTAGTTACATTTCCTCTGCTTTCTTCAGACACTTCAGTCAGAAACACAGGACACAGGAACTGCAGCTGTTGGGAGCTCTCTTCCTTGTCACACACAGAGCTACACATACAGTTAACTGATCAAGTGTGAGGGGAATTTCCCCTCTCCTCATGGCAGTCAGCCATCAGTTTTGGCGTCAGTAAACTTTGAAAGTATTTTGATAACCGTAAACAAAGAAGTTGCTACTAAAATGTATACACCAGTACTTAGCAGCACTTCCCAAACAATTCCTGTGTCAATTGAAAAAAATATGTGAATCAGTAGTATTCCTTTAAGATCCCCGAGGACTCTTGCGCATAGTGTCACGATTGTCGGAACTCTTGTTTGCACCCATCGTGCGCTGTCACTTATTCCCGCGGGTAGGAAGATGGATCGGGGGACGTCGCTATGATCCATCTACCTGCGTCGGCAGGTGTATATTCAGCTTAATATATCAGTATATCAGTCAGGCTTGGTTCCTACTTGCAAGCAAAATGTACCCTATTCTGCAGCATAACAAAGCTGCGCAAACGCATCACTATGGCTCTGCTTCTATTTGCATTCAAAAATGGATCAGTTTTCTTACGTTGCAGCAAACGAAAGCAAAGTCCCAACCTGCTGCGTTTTCTGGACCAGCGGCTGCTTTTCCCATAGAGAATCATGGTGGAAACTCCGCTGCGCCACATACGAGCGCAACAAGAAAACTGTGCGGACGCTAAACTGGTGTGCTACCCTCTGAGCCGAATGGACCGGCGCAAGCGGGATCAGAGCCTAATGCTGGTGATGAGCAGAGTTGGGGGGGATCTTCTGACATTGTGGGGGGCTGCCCTCTGCTCTTATGCAATGTTCACACTATAAATCGCCAGCGCTTTTTCAAACTCTGAGCAATTTTTTGCGATGTTTGTTTTGAAGTCTCCTTTCCCTGTGCTGTATAAAGCGCTTTTGTAGATGGATTTTTTTTTTTCCACTTCCTGACTTCAAGTCAGGAAGTTGATTCTTGTACCCGGAAATGAATATAACAATTTATTTATTCATTAAAGCGCTGGGGAAATCGCTATACAAGGCGCTTTTTCAAGTGCTTTGAGATTTCCCTACGTCTGCCATTTAGGCAAATCGCCCCAAAAATGGCACAGGCAGCGCTTTGCTGAGCGGATCAGAATCGAACCGCTCATATGCGAACACTCTCATAGGGAGTCATTGCACAACCGCTTTTAGGGCGGTTTCTGAAATCGCCAGCGCTTAAAAAAAAAAAAAAAAAAAAACACCCTAGGTGTGAAAAAGCCCTTCCAGAATATCTTCTAGTGCTCGGTCTCTGATGCTCACTGTTAAAGATGGTAATGAAGCAACAATTCTGCCTTGCATGCACGTTTCCTGCAAACTGTATGCAGCTGGGAAATCGGACTCATGAAGTGCGCTTCTTGACAGTTGGATGGGACCAGTTCCAGGCTTAGCATCCGATTGACCATGACTGTTCACCAAATTATGCTTCACAAATTGATACGTTTTTCTGACACAGTACAGTAAATAAGGGAATCATTTTTGGCTGTTCGCATTAACTGAACATTTCCAGAATAACATTCCAGCAGCAGAGCAGGATCATCCACAAGGCAACCTAGGCAGGTGCCTGGGGCCTAGTGGGTGTCAGGGGCTCCAACTGCCACTTACTCTGGTAACCTGAGATAGGAAAGGGGTCAAAGGGACCATAAGGGGAGGGGGCAAAACTACTACCTTGCCTAGGCCCCCATTTCATCTTAATCCATTTTTGTCCTTCAGAAATTCTTCCACATCTGAAGAAAAGCGTGCAGCTCCCTCAGACTTATCCTGGAAGAATTCTGGGAATTAAAAGTACTGCATAAAATCGTGACGTTTTGTTTTAGCATGGCTGCAAGTGCTCAGGAATGTGGGAATCCTCTTATAGCATACATGTCAAACTCCGACCCGCGGGCCAAATCTGGCCTCAGTCATTACATTTGGCCCCCAAGTGGTTTCCCCACTTTGCATTAGGTTTGGCTCACTCTAGACCATCAGGGAAGCTATACTGGAGGTGAAGCCCTGGAACACCAGGGAAGCCATATGGAGGAGGTAGGGGCAAAGCACTAAACACTAGGGAACTATATTGGTGAGGGAGGGGGCCACTAGACACTAGAGAACTGTATAAGGAAGGGAAGACCACTAAACACCAGGGAACTGTATAGAGGAGGCAATCACTAGACACCAGTGAACTGTATAGGGAAGGGAGGGCCACTAGACACCAGGGAACTGTATGGGGGTGGAAGGGGGAAACTAGACACCAGGGAACCAGGTAACTGTATAGAGGAAGGAAGGGGGCACTAAACACCAGGGGAGTATATACCAACTGTATAGGGGAGGGAGGGGGCTCAAGACACGAGTGAACTGTATACAGTTCTTTAGTGTCTAGTGCCCCTCCTTCCTCTATAGAGGAAGGGAGGCACTAGACACTAGGAAACTGTATAAGCAAGGGAGATGGCCAGTAGATACTGTGGTCGGCCTGCGACTGGCTCCCTGTGTTTAATTTTGGGGGTCCCCTAACAGCTCTGGGCCCACCTGCAGTCCCCGGCTGCTCCCCTGTAGTTGCACCCCTGGTCAGTGGCCTGAAGTGGTGACAAAATTATGCATTTGTCTTCAGATGTGTAAAGTGCTTTAAAGCTCGATCCAGAATTTCAGTTAACGGGATACTTTATGCACTAGAGTATAAATCTGGGAATTAAGGCCTGATACATTTCATAAAAGTATAGGGGTCGACTTATACACGAGTCACGGGCAAAACTGAACACTGCATAATGTATGTACTAATAGTGACATTCCCATTTGCAGCAATTTACACAGTGATAAGTGATACTTTGAGGAAAGGAAATGCCAAGAAAACACAGGTGTGAAACTCCTGGCCACAACAATTACTAAGGAAAGGGGCGGGGGAAAAGCCTGGTCTTCAGGAAGGGTAATTGCAGCACTTGGGGGCCTGGAGGAGGTATTGGATGCACTTAGGGGACAGGAGGGGTCATTGGCTGTAATACTGTATGCAGTGCAGTCATTAACCCCTCCTGGGCCCCAAGTGCAGCCATTAAAGGGACTCTGAGCACCTCTCATGGGTATGCCAACTCCGACCAGTACTGCAAAGTACTTAAACGTGCATACCATTCTGTAGCTTGTGCTCTCCTCTTTCATTTGATACCTGAATTGCCAAATAGGTTTCGTTCGATCTCAATGTAAAAATCGTAGCTGCCATCTTGGCTATGTTATAACTTCTGGGTCACCCGTCTTCTCCGTTAGAGAAGTTCTCCGTTAGAGAAATGCATCACTGAATTAAGCAGGAAGAGGAAGTGACACGCATGGCCCTTACAAGAGGCTCCTCCAGAGGGGTCATAGCACGACTTTGTTGGAAGTCGTCTGGCTTAAAGAGACTCTGAAGCGAGAATAAATCTCGCTTTAGAGCTCATAGTTAGCAGGGGCATGTGTGCCCCTGCTAAAACGCCGCTATCGCGCTGCTAAACGGGGGTCCCTTCACCCCCAAACCCACCCCCGCAAACCTTGGTCGTCTTCTTGGTCGCAGATTTTCTCTTCCTGGAGGCAGGGCTAACGGCTGCAGCCCTGCCTCCAGTCGCGTCTATCAGCGGCGCATCGCCGCCTCTCCCCCGCCCCTCTCAGTGAAGGAAGACTGAGAGGGGCGGGGGAGAGGCGGAGATACGCGCTGACAGAGGCGTGTGGGGCAGGGCTGCGGCGGTTAGCCCTGCCCCAATGCGGAAGCGCTCCCCGGCTGTACGGAGGGTATTTGGGGGTGAAGAGACCCCCGTTAAGCCGCGGGATAGCGGCGTTTTAGCAGGGGCATACATGCCCCTGCTAACTATGAGCTCTGAAGCGAGATTTATTCTCGCTTCAGACTCTCTTTAAAGGCATACCCATGAGAGGTGCTCGCAGTCCCTTTAACTTTGCTGGGTAGACTTATACGTAAGTCAATACAATTCCAGCTTAGGAGGGTTGAATATTGGAGTCAACTTTTATACACAAGGTCGACTTGTATTTGAGTATATACGGTAATTCACATAGGTTTGTACTTGTGTTTTTGCTTGTATAGCACCAGAAGAGGTTCATTGGCATGATCAGTAATTTCTAGTTTTATGGAAGGGCTTTCCCGCATCCGTTTTCTGAAAGGGCTTTCCTCAGCGTGTGGATGCCATTCACAAACCTCTAGCGTTCTGCTCCTTACGTTATGAAAATGTTTGTGAGTTGAGTCTGTATGCTCAGGATCTAAAGGATGGAAATGGGACAAAAAGGACTCAACCGCCTTATCTGACTAGGATTGGGAGGAGGTTGGATGCTGTGTGTGATATCTTGGTCTGTTTCTCAGTTGGCGAGATGTCACCGCACTTCTTGTCCATGGTGAACCCGGACCATCTCTGGGAGGGAGAGGACAATTACCCAAAGGGAAATGTATAGATACATTACAGCCTGACAGACATACACAGGCTAGGCAATCTTCATTGTACAAACTCACCAGATTTACTTAACCTAGCTGGTATCCAAGGTATCCAAGTAAGCCGACCTAAAAGATTCCTGTTACTTAAAATTACACAGTCATAACATTGGGAGTAGGCAGAGTCGTCAAAGATGGAAATTACTTGTTGTAGACTCAATGCAAATTGTATGCATTATGAAATTGGGCCAGTCAGTCTGGCAGGAAGTATGATTGGACCAAATCCAAACTGCATACAAGTTGCATTAAATTGACATGCATGCTGGGGGTTGGAATCAGCATCTCAATGATCATTTCTAACCCAAGAGTTTGTAGTCTTTAGCCAGCCTGACCATTTTCACATTAATTCTCTTTGACTCAATGTCTCTGGAGATGACTCTTATCAGGTCACCCAAGAAAGGGGCAGTAAAATCCTGCTAGATGCCTTCATACTTTGAGTTTTGGCTGTAGGTGGAGCATGGATGGGTGGAGATCCTGGATAATGAGATGATGTAAAGGTGACATTACTATGTTGTGGGGGGATTCCAGCCGTCTGAGGAATCTGGCTGCTGTGTGTTACTTGAATGTTATGAATATTTCAAAAGTTTCCTAACCAATATTCTTCTAGGTATGGCCCGATCTGTTCACCAAATGGACAGATGCTGCATAGAGGTCCTTCATCCATGCATAGTGTCCATCACTTGCATGCGTGCATGGTGAGCGGACGAGGACGTCCATTAATCTAGCTGCTGTGTGTTATTTCAATGTTATGAATATTTACTAACAAATATTCTTCTAGGTGTGACCTGATCTGTTCACCAGCGAACAGATGCTGCATAGAGGTCCTCTGTTCATGCATAGTGTCCATCACTTGCATGTGTGCATGGTGAGAGGACAAGGATGTCCACTAATGGTTGCATGTGATCTGCTGTCCATGCAATGTGCTTATGTGTGCAGAGTCTGACTTTCTCTCTCTCTCTCTCCTTCCTCCTCTTCTCATGCCACCTTAGATGTCAATGACCTGCCAGGTAAGTGTCCAGATCATCCAGCTGGGATTGTGGACTTGTCAGTAGAAAGTTTAGACCACTGTAAGCCCAGAATAATTTAGTCTCACAAGGTTGCTGGGGGCTTAAATCCAAAATGTCTTTTTGGCATCTATCGGCGAGATCTCTGTTCTGCCATCTACTTCAGCCATCAGCTGTGCAGGTGTTGGTGTCATCTCCAGATTAGGTTCTTGTATGAAAAACTGAAAATTTTATATTCTACAGAGACCAATCCCTCTATTATGGCCTTGCATGCAGAGGCAAAGGCATAACCTACTGCAAGGAGATCTCGCCATAGTGGGAGGTGACACCAATTACATTATGGGAGGAGGCATAAACTATTGCAAGGAGATCTTACCATTATGGGAGGAGGCATAAACTACTGCAGGGAGATCTCACCATTGCGAGAGGGGAGGAGACACAAACTGATGGGAAATCTCACCATAGTGGGGTGGGGATGTTTAGGAGTGTAGGCCTTTAAACCGTGAAGGATTATACTGTACACAGGGCCATTTGCCTTAATCTTTGTGTAAAGTTAATTGATGATCAATTTATATTTGCTTTCTTTATAGCATTAATTATAGCTTTGGCCTCCACTTGTTTGTGTTTTACTTTCTGTCCTTCAGCCCTTTACCTAAGTTATTGAAATTCCAGCAAAAAATCCATTTTATAAAAGTTTAGGAGACAGAATGAAGATCTAGCCAGAGAACGGGTCAGAACTGGAGATGTGCAACAGATTCTCAGGATATAGGATCTGGTTTTGGCCAGGTGATGGAAAATAGGGCTGTCAAATAGCTTCTCAAGGAGCCCAGCATTGGCCGAATGGATCAGCTTCTAGCACAGGCTTGCCTTAATTACGGCCCACAAGCCCCTTAATTACCGCCCTGCCCCTTTATTCTCCAAATATGCAGCATGCAGAGTTATGTAATTTGTCTTGGAAGTCCTAATGTTGTGCTTCCTTCTTTTCCCTGTTGATTGCCTGGCCATGCCGCCTCCTGCCATGTCTGTTCCTGCCGCATGGTTATGTGATGTCACATGACCACACTGGCAGGAAGTCTGGTGTAGTAGGACTTGGAGGATGTCTGGGGCAGGAGGCCTAGGCATTCAGTTGGGGTCAGAAAGCAGCATTGGGTTTTCAGGTCAGTGAGCGCTCTATAGCTATATATCTGTACTGTGTGCACTCTCCTCGGAATACCATGCTCTGCTTTGTGGGGGAGAGGCTGCACAGACCAGTGGTCACTGGGTGGTGTCTGCATTTTAGTCTGCATTTTAGTCCTGATATTATGATGCTAAATGAGCTGTAATGAGGCCGATGAGATGGTCCAGGGGTACTGCCCCTGACTGTGAAGCATGAGGTCATGAGTTTTACACCTGGGTCAGAGAAAAAAAATAAGCTGTAATGGGCTACAGTTTTATCAGTCCCTGGGCTGCACGTGTATTTGGGCACAGGAAGTAGGACCCACATAGGCTTATATTGTAGGGGCTGAGTCTAAGGATCTGCCTATCACAACACTTACTTTTGGCTGCGCCCACGTGCCACATACTCTTCAGATCATTTTGGGCATTTTGGTCCTTTGGCCGATATTTGGAAACCCTGTGCTTGAAGCTTTGATTCGTTGGCCCCAGATTCTGCCTTCTGGATGGAGCTCCTCAGGGTAGGAACACACTAAGCAGAATCGCATATGAGTTTTCTATAGCATATAGTATATGCGACTCTGCCTAGTGTGTTCCTACCCTCAGAGGTTTAGAATAATTGTTCATTACTAGTTGGAATCCACCTAGAGAAAGATCTAAAATGAATTTCCGCCATCAATTTGTATTTTTATGCAATCAAATAAATCCTCATCAGTCCACGTGCTGCTGGTCTTTTCTGAAGACAGGTGAAAGTTCCCGCCTTATTTCATCACCTACAGTTCCCTGGACTATAGGGTGGAGGATACTCCTGGTATTTACACTCACACCTGGTCCCAGAAACAACTTGGCTGAGAGCAGGAGCAGTGTTGCAGCTTCCTTTCCATCTGTACAGTGTGAAATGTTAAAGTGTACCTAAAGCCAAGTAAAGAAAATGAGTTTCACTTACCTGGGGCTTCTACCAGCCCCTGTAGCCGTCCTGTACCCTCGCCGGTCCTCAACTATCCTCCCTTCCCCCGCCCCGCAGCTTAGTTTCGGTTTGCCTGCACGGCCCTGGCCATGCGTATCCTTACTCACGTTCCTGTCCGAAATAGCGTCCACGCTGGCACAGGACGCTATTGCAGACGGGAATGCGAGCAAGAATGTGTGGCCAAGGCCATGCAGGCTCAGTGGCCCCCGCTGACTCCCAATCGGTGCAACCGAAACAAAGCCGCAGAGGAGAACGGAGGATCGTTGAGGACCGGCGAGGGCACAGGACGGCTACAGGGGGCTGGTAAGAAGCCCCAGGTAAGTAAAACTCATTCTCTTTATTTGGCTTTAGGTTTCCTTTAATTTGATTTCTTGGCGACCCCTTTGGCTGAAGCCCAGATAACGTGTCCTTCACCCCTTCTTGTTGAGGTCAGACATGTTTGTTAGGTCTTTTTTATCATCTTTGTTCTTGAAATCCTGAAGAAGCAGCTTTCCTGCATGAGGTGGAAAGCTGAGGTAGCCAGTGTGATGAGGGCGCCATACTTGTGTTAAGTATGTGTCACCACAATCCCCGCTGTGGGCATTGTACGCTGCTGTGTTATGGTGTGTCTTATCTCTCTACTCCTGTCTTCTTTCTCTTTTTCTCTCTGTAGGGCTAGCTCATCTCATGGTGGAAGATCAAGGTACGCCTCCCCCACCAGACTCCTCCTCTTCCCTCCACTCCTCCATCTCCGACTCTTCCCTTCTATGTTTGTGTGCTGTGTTTGTGTTGTGGTTTTTACCTCAAGATGTTCGGTATGTGGCTCAGCTCACACTATGACAGACTGTAACTGGATCCATGCATTTTGACGGATGTGGCCCTACATCCATTGTTAGGATAGAGGCCCGATCGTCCACTCTTGTCCTTGTAGGACTCTGAGAATATTTGGGAATACAGGCACAGCCCACGTGTATGGTTTTCAGCCAATCATACAGAGACAAGTAAAAATGAGCAAACCAATCACAGGGAGAATAAAAGTGACCTCTATTTTACATATCACTTGTAATGGTTAACTTAAATGCCACCCCCTAGCATAAAGCCAAAACTGGAAGTTAGGGCTCAATGTGCCCTAACTGGTGATTATCGAGGACAGTAATGTCTGAAATATCACACACTTTTGACTCAAGCTATTGATAATCTGTAAATGTAGGGATAAAAAACGAAAATATGCTTTGCTTCAGTTGGCCTAAAAAGAGACAAAATGGTGTCTCCGCAACAAAGATGGCTGCTGCTAAGAGTGCTTCCCCTTACATCCATGTAAATGTTTTTGTTTACTCCTTTTTTTAACTACTTCTGGACTGCGGTAATTGAAATCTACACCCTGTTTGGGACCTGTTATCCCTGTCAGGAAGTAGATTTTAATTGCCCTGCCGCACAGACACTCCGATACCATTGATTGTGCCGTTCTCCCATCGCTACAGGCCACTTGCTCTGACTTGGCTATGACAGCAGAGCTCTTTGAGCCGGTCAAGAGCCAATTAAATGAAATTGGCTCCTGACCCTGTGATCATCACACTGGCTTACAATGATCACAGGATCTGGAGCCAATGAAATCTGCTCCTCACGGAGCTCTGCTGTCATGGCGACGGCAGAGCGAGTAGGCTACAGTGACAGGTAAATGACGAGAGAGGCGGGTGCGTGCGGCGAGACGTCGGGAAGCCACGTTCTGTTACCAGCGGTCTCTGGGCCTTAAAGTGAACCTCCAGACTAAAAATCGACTCAGCAGCACTGAAAAGGCCTGGTGTTTCTTTAACAGTTTCACAGCATCAGAACTTTGTTTCTCTTATACAAGCCTCATTTTTAGCTGCACAGAAGAAAACTGCCCGGGCTTTTTTCCCCTGATGCGGTGCAAAGCATGATGGGATTTCTGATGTTGTTGCTCGTTCTGCTGTTTTGGTGCAAGTTTTTTTTTTTTTTTTACATTTTGAATTTGACATTTGAAGTCTAGCGTGTGCAGCTGGGAGGGGTTATCAGGACACAGGACAGTTGGAACTGTGTCTCCTGCTCCTTGTCACCTCCTTTCAACCAAAAAGATGGCTGCCCCCATGACAAAGATGGCAGCCCCCATGAATCACAAACATTTGCCTATTCTTTGAAAACAGGGTTGGTAAAAAATTATATTACCCATCTATTCTAATTAACATAACTAATGTAACTTAATGACAGTATGTTTGTTTAGGCTGAAGTTCCCCTTTAAGGGGCCAGAGACTGCTGGTACGCAAGTGGTTAATGTACATTATGTGGCAGTGCATTTTTTTGTTAATTTTACTAAAAGTGCAGATGTGTGCCATATTTTAAAAGCATGGTTATGACTGGTTCACACTTCAAGTGTGTAATTTTGAGCGTTTTGATTTTTTTTTTTTTTTTTTTTTTAATCCTACATAGCATTGCTTAGAAGTGCACTGGTAGTGTAAACCAGCCCTTAAAGTTGGAAAATTAGCACGAGTGACTTAATTCCCTCCAGGGCCTACCTACACGTGTATGGCGCTAGTCACCCCACCTTCTTATGGGCACCGGAGGTAAGGATGAGGATGGACAAAGGGATTTTGCAAGCGAAGGGTAATATTTCAGCCCTCTTGCTGCAGAGACTGTCCCTCCTTTACCCAGTGTCATAGACCATGTGGGCGGGCTGGTTTTGTGCTGGAGGTGGAGCCCCACACTGGCTAGCTTAACTGTTCTGGTAATACTGGCTTGCATGACCATAAGAAAAAATGTGAAAACACTAAACCACCTAAATTTCCATAAAAAAAAAAAAGACACAACATCCCTCTACTGCTATTACCATGGACTATCGCCCCATCTGTTTTCGTTAACAAAATACTAGCCCGGGGTCTGTGGGTAAGGCCCAGAAGTCTGTGTGTGAGGCCCAGAGGTCCATGCGTGAAGCCAGCTGTCTTTATGTGTGAGGTCCAGGAGTCCGTACGTGAGGCCATCCTCTGTGCGCTCCTTTTTCTAGAGGAGACTCCACATCTTGTCATTTGTACCCCTGGTGGCAACAGTTCAGCCGTTCTGCAGCAGTTGGGAATCGGTAGGTAAGATTATTTCAAGTTTTTTAAACGTTCTCTCCAGCCAGAGTTGATTTCAGTCTAGCTGGTAGAGATCGGCAACATGAATTCCTTACTAGCTTATATCTGATGACTATCACGAAGTTCCTTGCTCTGCTGCCACCATTGTAGCAGTCTTCCTCCCCTTTCTGCATCTCCCGGGAATGCAGCAGCAGGAGTGAGACTACCTGGCCGGTCTCTGTGATGGCTGGAGAGGGGATGGTGTGGCTTCCGCATGCTGAAATGCCGTCAGACGTAAATATCAGCTGCTGCAGATGGCTGTATTGTTGCCCAGGGCTTTGCTGTGTTTCATACGTGTGACGTATTATTCATCATGCATGTTTCTCTCTCATACAACATTCTACACAGTGTTTTTTTGGTAGCATGCTGCAAAAAAAGGATATGAGTGTCTTACGTGATCTTTCTTTCTATATGACCATTCCCCCTGCGCTCTGGGACTCCCCCTGCTGGCTGTAGCTAGAAGCAAAGGTAGAGGTATCTCATGTTTTTATTTGTTCTATATGTGTCCGTTGTGTTCTGTTTTGTAATTTTGATGAATTTTGATAATGTAATTATTGTCTTGTGCGAAATGTTATCTGTGCAAACTTGATGCATCTGCTGTTAATTGTGATGGATTTGATTATGGATAAATTAATATTAAATGCGTCAGTAGGTTTCCTATCTGATATTAATACTGTGTATATTTTATGTATGTGACAGTTTTGAAGGTTATTGTTATGGTGTACAGGAAAAGGTGTAGAGCGTAAATTTAAGCCTATAGTATGTGTAGGGTGACAACAGGAATGTGGTATATGGTTTCTTTGGCTGGAGTAGCTGTCCAAGATTATAAGAATGTGCAGTCAGGAAGCAGATTTTTTTTGGGGGGGGGGGGGGGGGAAGGATTTTCCAGCCGAGTGGTATGAAAAAGTAGCCGGGTGGAGTGAGTTGAGAGAATGCAGGGCTGGTGCTTCTGTGCGCAACTCTGCTTACAAAGGAAGTGAGCCGATGACAGCCCGGTGCTAACCAAAAAGAGCAGAACACTGTCGTGGAGCAGATTCTATTGGTCTATTGGATTGCTTGTTGTAGGTGTGGTAGGTAGTGATGGAAGAGGTGTAATCGAGGTGTAGAGGTTGGGATTGCTTGGTGTAGATATGGTAGGTAGTGATGGAGGGGGTGTAGAGGTTATGTTTGTTTGGTATAGGGTATGATAGTGATGGAGGATGTGCAGTCGGGGTGTAGAGGTTGGGATTGCTTGGGGTAGGTGTGGTAGGTAGTCATGAAGGAGGTTCAGTCATGGTGAAGAGGTTAGCATTTCTTGCTCTAGATATGGAAAGTGGTGATGAAGTGCAGTCGAGGTGTAGAGGTTGGGATTGCTTGGTGCGGGTATGGTAGGCAGTGATGGAGGTATAGTCACGGTGTAGAGCTTGGGATTCCTTGGTGTAGTTATGGTAGGTAGTGGTGAAGGAGTAGAGGTTGGGATTGTTTGGTATAGGGTATGATAGTTAGTTAGTTAGTGATGGAGGATGTGCAGTCAGGGTGTAGAAGTTGGGATTGCTTGGGGTAGGTGTGGTAGGTAGTGGAGTAGGTGCAGTCGAGGTGTAGAGGTTGAGATTGCTTGGTGTGGGTATAGTAGGCAGTGATGGAGGTATAGTCAGGGTGAAGAGGTTGGGATTGCTTGGTTGGTAGGTATGGATGGTAGTGATGGAGGAGGTGCAGTCGAGGTGTAGAGGTTGGGATTGCTTGGTGCAGGTATGGTAGGTAATGATAGAGGAGGTGCAGTCAGGATGTAGAGGTTGTAATTGCTCAGTGTAGGTATGGAAGGTAGTGATGGAGGTGCAGTCAGGGTGTAGAGGTTGGGATTGCTCGGTGTAGGTATGGTAGGTAGTGATGGAAGAGATGCATTTGGTGTGTAGGTTGGGATTGCTTGGTGTGGGTATGGTAGGTAGTGATGGAGGAGGTGCAATCAGGTTGTAGAGATTGTGATTGCTGCTAGAACTTCTCATATTACGCTTTGGGTTTGGTTGAGCAATCGGGTTGATCAGTGACGATAAAAGGAAGTATAGATGAAAATTGGTGGATGACAGAATACCTGTTTATGGGCTAGATATGCTTGTCAGTTTCTGCTACTGTGAAGATTCAGCTGGTGGGCAGGTCAACCAAGCGTGACCATGTTACTCAAAGTATGAAGAACATTGATACCAGAAAACCAGGTACCAGTATCCGCCACACACGGTTCCCCTATGTGAGAATTGTGCCCTGTAGCTCACGTGAAGTAGATGGAGCATTTGTAAGATCAGGATGTCCTCACCTTAAATTGCTGAAACAATGGTGGTTTTACGTCTATATACATGTGTACAGCTACACAATGAATTCTTACACTTGAATTTTTTTCTTGCAAAGGTAGGACTTGTTTACTTTAATCAGACTGTTTTCTTTGTTCAGTGTTGTTTGCAGTGGCCATATGTCAAGCAATTTGGTGGCCCCTTTGACCAATCGATTAGATAATTTTATTGAATCGAGAGAGAGTGAAGTGTGTTCCAATATGCAGGGCTGTGGAGTCTGAGTCGGAGTCGTGGAGTCGGAGTCGTGGAGTCGGGCAATTTTGGGTGCCTGGAGTCGGAGTCGGGAAAAAATGCACCGACTCCGACTCCTAATGAATTTGTAACTGTAATTAAAATAGAAAATATGATAAAATGTTCTATTTCTCAGATAATAGTCATTAAAAATAATGTATATATACAGTAATAGCTGTGCTTAGTCCACAAAAATGAAATAAACCAATCAAAATTAGTTACTTGTGCTGCTTCAATAAAGCAGTCCCCGTATTTTTAAGGTCAGATATACATATCTGATTGTGAATGTATATATGATGTGTACACAGGAATCTCTTATATACACTAACATCTATGCTGTAAGAATAAAGTCTGATGTGTAGCTGTGTCACTAATAGAGATGGTCAACGAGATGGAAATAATTCTGCATTGATGCTGATTTATGCAAATGTATGCACTCCCTTTGCTGATGAAATCAAATAATGTGATATGTTATTAAAATTTGGTTTGGTGACTACAAATTAAAGGGTAACTGAGACGGATGAAAAGTAAAGTTTTACACATACCTGGGGCTTCCTCCAGCCCCCTTCAGGCTAATCAGTCCCTCGCTGTCCTCCACCACCCGGATCTTCTGCTATGAGTCCTGGTAATTCAGCCAGTCAGCGCTGTCCGGCCGCATGCCGCTCCCACAGCCAGGAACATTCTGCACCTGCGCAATAGTGCTGCACAGGTGTAGTATGCTCCTGGCGGTGGAGTGTGTGCATGCGCACTACGCCTGACTGGCTCAAGTACCTGGACTCCTAGCAGACGATCCAGGTGGTGGAGGAGGACAACGAGGGACTAATTATCCTGAAGGCGGCTGGAGGAAGCCCCAGGTATGTATAAAACTTTAATTTCATCTGTCTCAGGTTTACTTTGTTACACAGTAGTACTATACTCTACATATGCACTCCCCACAGAGCTGCAGGGAATCCACTGAGAATGCTGTGCACATTGAACACAGAGGTGTTGTCTGTTTACAATCTCCTCATTCCCCTGCAGAGTACATGCACATCATTCTTACATGTACCCACAGTTACATTGCCTAGGGCCTGATAGATGTTCTTTGTTCCGGTTTGTACCTTTTACAAGTACTCTTACCAAGGACTAGTTTTAGTCTAAAGGGAATAAATATAGTAGTCTACATATCCTTCTCACTTCAGTTATCTTTTAAAATTCCTAAGCATTGGCAGTTAAGAGACGAATTTCATGTTACATACTTTTAATCAACAAAATTGTAATATGCAAATTAGAGGAGTCGGAGTCGTTGGAATCCTAAACGGAGGAGTCGGAGTCGGTGGATTTTTGGACCGACTCCACAGCCCTGCCAATATGTACAGTAGACAATAATTGACCTATATCTGGGTGAATTGTGTCGATTGGTCAATTGAGCAGAATGGAAGCTATTGGTCGATTGTAAAGGAATCTGCTACTGTTCGCATGATTTCAGTCGACAAAGAATTGTTGGATTCAGAGCATGGAGGCACACTTGCGGTCAGATTGACTAGTGAAGGTGAATCGCATAGGATATCGCTTGTAGTGTGTAGGCAACTAGTCTATCGACTTTCGATCAACTACACTGTAGTTAATCGCCCAATAGTCAATTGCTTAATCGCTCAATGCAAAATTGCTTGATGAAGTGGAGCAGGTGAAGAGATGTGGAATTTGTGATTGATAACAGTGGAGTTTTAGTATTTATATAGCGCCAACCTCTTTTGTATTGCTGTACAGAGTATATTGTCCCTCAGAGGAGCTCACAATCTCGAATCACTACCAAAGTCCTATGTCTATGTGTGTATCCTGTAGTGTATGTATCATAGTCTAGGGCCAATTTAGGGGAAAGCCAATTCACTTATCTGTATGTTTTTGGGGATGTGGGAGGAAGCCAGAGTGCCTGGAGGTAACCCACACAGACACGGGGAGAACATACAACCTTTGTGCAGATAGTTCATAGGATGGCGGGTGCTGTGGTGGGCAAGAATGGCGAGGGGGTGATGGGTAGGCGTAGTGAGAGCTGTGATGGGAAGGGCAGAGTGGCAAGTGCAGTGATGGGCAGAGTGGCAAGTGCAGTGATGGGCAGAGTGGCAAGTGCAGTGATGGGCAGAGTGGCAAGTGCAGTGATGGGCAGGGGTAGTGAGTGCTGTGATGGGCAGGGGTAGTGAGTGCGGTGATGGGAAGGGCAGAGATGGGCAGTGGCGAGTCCTGTGATGGGCAGGGAAGGACAGTGATGAGCAGAGTGGCGAGTCCTGTGATGGGCAGGAAAGGGCAGTGATGGGCAGAGTGGCGAGTCCTGTGATGGGCAGGGAAGGGCAGTGATGGGCAGAGTGGTGAGTGCTGTGATGGGGAAGGGCAGTGATGGGCAGAGTGGCGAGTGCTGTGATGGGCAGAGTGGTGAGTGCTGTGATGGGAAGGGCAGTGATGGGCAGAGTGGCGAGTGCTGTGATGGGAAGGGCAGTGATGGGTAGAGTGGCGAGTGCTGTGATGGGAAGGGCAGTGATGGGCAGAGTGGCGAGTGTTGTAATGGGAAGGGCTGTGATGGGCAGGAAAGGGCAGTGATGGGTAGAGTGGCGAGTCCTGTGATGGGAAGGGAACGGCAGTGATGAGCAGAGTGGCGAGTGCTGTGATGGGCAGGAAGGGGCAGTGATGGGCAGAGTGGTGAGTGCTGTGATGGGAAGGACAGTAATGGGCAGAGTGCTGTGATGGGAAGGGCAGTGATGGGCAGAGTGGTGAGTGCTGTGATGGGCAGGGCAATGATGGGCAGAGTGGCGAGTCCTGTGAGGGGAAGGGCAATGATGGGCAGAGTGGCGAGTCCTGTGATGGGCAGGGAAGGGCAGTGATGGGCAGAGTGGCGAGTGCTGTGATGGGAAGGTAAGGGCTGTGATGGGCAGAGTGGCGAGTGTTGTGATGGGCAGCGCTGCGTAATATGTTGGCGATTTATAAATACAATAAATAAATGGGCAGAGTGGCAAGTGCTGTGATGGGCAGAGTGGTGAGTGCTGTGATGGGCAGAGTGGCGAGTGCTGTGATGGGCAGGGCTGTGATGGGCAGAGTGGCGAGTGTTGTGATGGGCAGCGCTGCGTAATATGTTGGCGCTTTATAAATGCAATAAATGGGCAGAGTGGCAAGTGCTGTGATGGGCAGAGTGGCGAGTGCTGTGATGAGAAGGGCAGAGTGGCGAGTGCTGTGATGAGAAGGGCAGTGATGGGCAGAGTGGCGAGTGCTGTGATGGGCAGAGTGGCTCTGGCTCTGGCTGATGGAGATCAGTGAGTTCTGCATTGGACGGAGAATGCTGTAGCTGGAGCAGGTGTTGGCGTAGCAGAGCTCCTGCCTGGCACATGCCCGGGGCGGCTAAACACTTATGTTCCCCCATCAGACCACTGCTACCGAGGGAACAATTTACATGAGGATGTGACTGTGGCAATTTGTTTGCAAATGAGGCCATTGTGAGTGCAGACAGACCGGAGGGCTGCAGCCTCCCCCCTCTAAAATACTACATTAACCCTTGCCACGCCAGAGGCGGTGCATTCCATTGTATACAGAGGGCTCCACACATTTTTATAAAAATAATTCTGGATTTTTACAGTTCTAGTTTATCAATAAAATTATTTTTACCATAATTCCCGAATCCAGAGACACTAAATACAGTAGCTTATTTTATTAGGTAACCAGTCGCATTGTGCTTACTGGAGGATGTTTGCATCATTTGCTTCTCTTATTTTTTTGTTTCAGTTACATATAATTTTTATACTGTATACGTGCTACAGGTGTGTTACTAAGAACCAGAAATATCAGAAAAGACAGTTAAATTGGACCAGAACGCAGAACTTCCTCTCTGCTCTAAAAGATAAGCAACAGCATAATAACCTTTAAAGAAAAATGGGTTGTAGCTTATTTATTTTAAATAGCGCCAGCATATTACACAGCGCTGTACAGAGTATATTGTCTTGTCACTAACTGCCCCTCAGAGGAGCTCACAGTCTAATCTCTACCATAGTCCTATGTCTATGTATGTATAGTAGTCTAGGGACAATTTAGTTGGAAGCCAATTAACTCAATTGTATGTTTTTGGGATGAGGGAGGAAACCGGAGTGCCCGGAGGAAACCCACGCAGACACTGGGAGAACCTACAAACCAAACCCCTTGTTGACCTGGCTTAGATTTGAACCGGGGACCCACCACTACAAAGCGAGAGCGCTAACCACTACGCCACCGCGCTGATATAATTGCTGCAATAAATCTGCAGTGTCTACTTCCTGCTTTCATGGAAGCAGACATAGGCTTAACATCCTGTCTTTACAAATTAGCTGACGCAGCTGAGAGACCAAATTACAAGGGTGATTAGGCACAGATGAAGGGGAACTCAACAGGCTACACTCTCTAAATACCTACAGGGTGCATTTCTTTGTTTCTTTCTGCCCTGTGGAACAGTTCAGGTCCACTTTAAATTAGCGCTGGTCAGTGTTGTGGCAGGCACAGAGCTTATTCCATGTCTATACCAGAAATAGCTGTTACCTATGGCCCTGTAACATGCATGCTGCAAGCTGCTTCTGTACGCTCCCCTAACACAGGCTCTGTAGTCATGCATTGCAAGTGTTGCTTATTAGACACATGGAAGGGATAGTCTGCAGTGTTCTCCCCAGAATTTTTTTCCAGCCGGGTGGCATGAAATAGTAGCCGGGTGGCATGAAAAAGTAGCCGGGTGGGTTGAGATGAAAATGCAGGGCAACTCTGCTTACAGCATAGGAGGTGAGCCGATGACAGCCGGGTGGTCACCAAATCTAGCCGGGTGGAGCACCCGGCTTAAGGAGCCTGGGGAGAACACTGGTCTGCAGTTACCTTCTGTTTTAGGAAGGCAACTGTGAACCTCCCATGGCAGAATTTTAAA
Organism: Hyperolius riggenbachi; assembly: GCF_040937935.1. Classification (NCBI taxonomy): domain Eukaryota; kingdom Metazoa; phylum Chordata; class Amphibia; order Anura; family Hyperoliidae; genus Hyperolius; species Hyperolius riggenbachi. The sequence continues at coordinate 264,531,337 of NC_090654.1, read as the reverse complement.
GTTTGGTAGAAAACAGCCACTTGCTGATTACAATTGGACTCTGAAGTTGGCCATTGTGAGCCCGAGGAGCTCACAATCCAATCCCTACCATAGTGGGGATTAGTAGGCATATGATGGTATGACCTACGTACTCTGCAAATTGCTGCAGAGGATGTGAGTGCTATGTAATTACATGGTGGTGGTTAGAGTATGAGCTCCTCTGAAGATGATCAGTGACAAGACTATGACAAGTTCTGCAGGAGATGTCAGTGCTATATGAATGCATAATAATATGGTAGGACAACCCCCCCCCCCCCCCCCCCCAGTCCTGTTTGCTTTGCGTACAGCCGCAATTCCTGCCCAAGACACTGTGAGTTCCTTCCTCCCTGTGCACACAGTAACTCTTTGGATTGGTAAGTGTCCCTGCATTGAGTTATTGATACAATCTGCCATAATATATCATTTATTTTCATGGTGTGCTTCAGGGTGTTTGGGAGGTGTAGAATTGTGTGCTAGAGAGGGGCTTAGCAGTACCACCATGCCTCTCATAGACTATGGCTATCGTAGGAGTAGACTGTGAGCTCCCATGAGACAGTGACATGACTATGTACACGGTAAAGTACTGCAGAACTCGTCAGTACTATATAAATAAATAATAATCACATGGTAGGACATTAGACTGACTATGGTAGGATTAGATCGCGAGCTCCTTTGAGGACAGTCAGTGACGTGACTATGTACTCAGTAAAGTGCTGCAGAAGATGTCACAGTAATAATGTGTCCACCAATCTGAAGGTGAGAAGTTGTCAATTTCCCACGATCTTCTGCTCTGTGAGCTGTGCTGCTAGGCATGGGAATGCAGTCCAGGGCGTGTACATGTGCACAGCATTTAGTAGGGGGTCTGGTACTACGTACCTCAGGACAGCGGTAGCAGACAGTGATCAGTAGGTGGTATTGCTGGCTTGTCTGTGTGAAGGGGATGGTGTACTAATGATGGTTTGGGGGTGTCCATCTTGCTGGATAAACATTTTTTAATTTGTCTCGCTGCTGGTGTGGGTGAGTCACGCTATGTGGTGTCTCCGGCAATGAGGAGGCCTGTCTGTCACTGTCCCCCTCGTGTCACTGAGATCTGTCACACCGACTGAGTTCTGTCGCTTGTCACCAACACCCGCCAGCCTTCATTACATCTGACACACAGGCCGGCTGCCGATAGCCCTCCAGGGGGCGCCATGCCCAGCAGAGCCCTCGCCAGCCCTGAGGAGGTCACCAGAGGGAGCTTATTGTCACCAACGCTAATGTATGGAGGGGGGGGGGGGGGGGTGATGGCAGGAATCCTCAGAACTGACTCTGATACTCTACTACAGACTAACATTCTGCCTTGCCTGCAAAATGCATGCGGCTTACAACTGGGCCAATCATTGGGGGGTTTGCATTAAAGTGAACCTGAAAAGAGTAAAATTTAAAATCTCATGAAGTACCTGCAGATGAATATTACATACTTACCTCACCATTGGTTCCTCTCAGAAGCTCACCATTTTCTTCTGACGATTCTTTCCAGTTCTGACAAAATCTGTTCTGAAATATATCAGTTGCTATCCAGTTTATATCAGTTGCTGTCAGTTATAACTGAAATAACAACTGATGAGCAAAGTAATGTCCATGTTTCCCTATGGTTTAAGTGGACATTATTAAAGTTTAACAGTGTGCTGACCAGGAAGCGGTTATGGGGTAATGGCCATTTTCAAAATGGAGGATGGAGTAGACTACATAATGGGGAAATAGGACCTGTGTATGTTTATTATGACTTTTCATTTTAAGTTCAGGTTTGCTTTAAGTTTGCGCGTAAGTCAGAAATTCTCATCGACCATCTTTGTATACTTTGTGTCTGGGAAAGAGGGTTGATGGCATTGCTGTGCGAGTATCCTCTCTCTTTCTGCCTGACACCAGACGCTGCCTGTGCTCCTTCAGAGAGGATCAGGTGAGAGGAACGCCCCGCTCGCTTCACTTCTGAATGTCATCTGTCCTGTCTGTGCTGTGCTGGAGAGACGTCCTTTGCTTCTTACAGAAGAGACTGAAGTCAGTGGGGTGGTGGGGGAGTGTCAGAATTCATTTTATTATTCTATCTGTATTAAAGCGGATCTGAGATGAAAAACTATAACAAGTAACTTTTCTATATATCTTATCTAAAGTTTAGATAGTTAACTTTACTCAGCAAATCTAGCTGCAAACAGCTTCAACAGTTTGATTTATTCCTGTGGTACAATGACAGCAGCCATGTTCTGTTTGTCACATTACACGCACGCACGCTGATAGTATCTCCAGACCCCAGCCTGTGAAAACTCAACTCCTCCTCCTGCCCAGACTGAGATCCCATAAGCCCTTGCTACATGAGTCTGAAAATGCTAAGGCTTAGAGGCCTGCGCGGGTCCACTTTTTCATACCCGCACCTGACCCGCCACCCACTTTCTGGTGAATTGATACCCGCAACCCGACCCGCACCCGCAGAACCGCTACCGGCAACCTGCCCCGCAGGCCCGCGACCCGCTTTTTTTACATTTTCTTCTAAAGTGCACATTTAAAGTAAAGTAAGCAAAAGACAGTCAGAATTAACATGCTTGCTTTCACTACCCGCGACCCACACCCGCAGACCACTACCCGCAACCCTACCCGCACCCGCAATTCGCTACCCGCACCCTACCTGCATTTCGGGTTACCCGCAGGTACCCGACCCGCTGCAGGCCTCTACTAAGGCTCTCTGGAGAAGTTGTGGGCGAGGGTTGTTTTGTTTTAATACTCTAATTCCCTATAAACTAAACAAAAAAAAAGTATTTGGCTTGAGGAATGCCCTATGAACTATATGAAAGGAACACAATTATGCAATGAGTAAAAGTTTGTCTCGGGTCCACTCTTTGGTTTAGTGATAAAGTAGACCTGAACTCTTGCACAGGGCAGAAAGAAAACAGAGATAAATGCACCCTGTATGTATTTAGAGGGTTTAGCCTGTCTAATGCTCCCTCACCTTCAACTAATTACAACTATAATTTGATCTCTCAGCTGTGTCAGCTGGCTTCCTGGGCAGCGCAGCTAATTTGTAAACACAGGAGGTTAACCCTAGGTCTGCTTCCACGAAAGCAGGAAGTAGACTCTATGCAAAATTACGGCAGGATTTGTCTCCACTGTAACAAAGAAATGTTTCTTTAAAATGTATTATGCTGTTGCTTATCTTTTAGACCAGAGAGGAAGTTCTGAGTTCGGATCCGCTTCAGGTGCCCATACACACATTGATGTTCCCATTCAGTTCCCTGCAGACCTGATCACTCTGCATTCGATAGAAATCGATTCCTTTTAAATATTCAATTGATCGAATTTTGATCACTTTTGACTAAAAATTTATCGGACAGGACAGAAAAGGTAGGTTGATTGGGGGTGGGGCAGGAGGAGCAGCGGTAGGTTGGCTGTCCATAGAATTGCACTGCATTGAACAGTGCAAAGTTGTGGTTCAGTCGATCTAAAAGTGAACCCGAGGTGAGTGTGATATGGAGGCTGCCATATCTATTTCCTTTTAAACCGTTCCAGTGTCTTGGCAGTCTCACTGATCTATTTGGCTACAGTAGTGTCTGAATCACACCAGAAACGAGCATGAAGTTAATCTTGTCAGTTCTGGCAATATTTTAGAAACACACAATCTGCTGCATGCTTGTTCAGGGTCTATGGCTAAAAGTATTAGAGGCAGAGGATCAGGAGGACAGCCAGGCAACTGGTATTACTTAGAAGGAAACAAATATGGCAGCCTCCATCGCTTTCACCTCGGGTTCACTTTAAATTCGTTCCCTTTTGAAAAAATCCAATAGGGGAATCCTTTTCTTTTCAATTGGTTAAATGGTTTTGGGTAGAAATCTGTTTATGGCCAGATGTTTAATTTGCCAGACTCAGGAGCCCGGTCCCCAGCCACTTCCTGTGACCTACAGTGCTGCAGGCTGAACTCGGTATGGAGAACTCTCACAGTACTTTTGTATTCTGAGCAGGACGATACTGACAATATGCTAATAAGTTTTGTATGGAAATGTTATGCTAATTGAACACAGCCTAAGGCCACATACACACATCAGACTATAGTCTTTGGAAAATGAAAGAATATGAGAGCCATACCTTCACAGTCTTTTCTATGGAGCTGAACTCCCCATCAGACAGAAATCTTTGCAAGATGCTGCACACACAGATGCTGTATAGACACAAAAGATCTGTTCCTGCCAAAAATCCATTCCTGCAAATTGCATTCATAGTCTATGAGATCTGCAGATCCTCATACACACATGATTTAACTGGCATTCATCTGCAGATCTAAAAATCCATCCTGGTGGATCTGATCTGCAGATGAATGTCAGTTAAATCATGTGTGTATGATGATCTGCAGATCTCATAGACTATCATTGCAATTTGCAGGAATGGATTTTTGTCAGGAGCAGATCTTTTGCAGATACTGATCTTTTGTGTCTATACAGCATCTGTGTGCGCAGCATCTTGCAAAGATTTCTATCTGATGTGGAGTTCAGCTCCATAGAAAAGACTGTGTAGAGTATGGCTCTCCTACTACATGGAAGGGAGTAAAATTGGTCTGTGATCTTTCATTTTCCAAAGACTATAGTCTGATGTGTGTATGTGGCCTTTACTTTGGACCAATCCAGTTTCTTGGCTGTCTTGATTGGAGCATTTCCAAGCTGCAGGAATTTGCATGCAGACTGCATTCATTAGCATCTCCTTGACTGTCCGTAGATTACCCGTCCCCTAATCCCGAGCACGAGACGCGGGCGCCGAGCGCTTCATTCTCCGCCTGGTAATATTGCCGCCCGCTGTGACTGTTACCGGCATTGATCAGATCGCAGTACAATTACCGTTCCAATCCCAGCCGGGGAGGGGGGTCTGTCGGCGGCGCTCTGTAGCCGCTAATCCCTCTAAATGGAAATGACAGCGCGCCTTCTCCCCCCTCCCCCACACGATTAATCAGATAAGCAAGGCGTTCGGATAATAATTAGTATTTCAGTGCCTCACTTTACTTCTGTGTTTGATATGAAACATCACAGGGCCGCGCTTTGGAGTTTAACCATTTCCTGTCGCCGGTCACATGATCCTTCCAGGCTGCGCATGAGGTGAGAAATTGCGTTCTCCGCAGACTCGTATATTGGTGATGACATCATGCCGTGAGAACATCTGTATGAGGCGGCCTGCCCCCATCCCGGGCATCTGTACGAAGTGCCCTGCCCCCATCCCGGGCATCTGTATGAGGTGCCCTGCCCACATCCCGGGCATCTGTATGAGGTGCCCTGCCCCCATCCCGGGCATCTGTATGAGGTGCCCTGCCCCCATCCCGGGCATCTGTATGAGGTGCCCTGCCCCCATCCCGGGCATCTGTATGAGGTGCCCTGCCCCCATCCCGGGCATCTGTATGAGGTGCCCCGACCCCATCCCGGGCATCTGTATGAGGTGCCCCGACCCCATCCCGGGCATCTGTATGAGGCAGCCCCGACCCCATCCCGGGTATCTGTACAAGGCGGACCCGCCTCCTTACCGGGCATCTGTACAAGGCAGCCCCGCCCCATCCCAGGCATCTGTACAAGGTGCCCTGCCCCCATCCCGGGCATCTGTACGAGGCGGCCCCGTCCCCATCCCGGGCATCTGTACGAGGCGGCCCCGCCCCCACCTCGGGCATCTGTACGGTAATAACCAGGTAATAACAGGTAATAACCATACATGGTACCAATGGTTTAATATAAAATGTCTTCCCATTAGTCAGATGTTACCAACCTGGAGGACTTGTGAGGTCAGCAGTCTCTGCAGGGGGAGCATCTGTAAGATTCGACAATGTAGCTGAATATGTAAATGCATGCTGGGAGCTATAGGGCAGGAAAGAACCAATATTTCTAGCGTCCTGCAAGAGAACCTGCCACTTATCTTAATCGTTCCTATTATCTTCAGGAATGTCTGAATCTCCTCCACTATCTGTTCATATTCCTGAATGGAATTGATAGTAATGAGACTCTCCTTCAACAAATCTATTACAATTCATTAGTGGGTCCCATTACTTCCTCAGACCAAATATCGGTGCTTATGACATCATGGGCAACTTTGGGAGAGGGGGTAACTGGTGCCCTAAATCCCCCCCCCCCCCTCAGACCAGGGCTGGTGCAATGTCTGGGCACAAGTTGAGACACCAGAATAACAGCAGGCATCCTGCAGCTCACAGCACTATGCTGCTGCCTGCACTATGTACTGCCCCACCCCCTTTCCTTCCCTGCTACAGTTGACTTTGGATGGGGCAGCGGCGCGTGTCCGGAGCATGGGGCAGCGGCGCGTGTCCGGAGCATGGGGCAGCGGCGCGTGTCCGGAGCATGGGGCAGCGGCGCGTGTCCGGAGCATGGGGCAGCGGCGCGTGTCCGGAGCATGGGGCAGCGGCGCGTGTCCGGAGCATGGGGCAGCGGCGCGTGTCCGGAGCATGGGGCAGCGGCGCGTGTCCGGAGCATGGGGCAGCGGCGCGTGTCCGGAGCATGGGGCAGCGGCGCGTGTCCGGAGCATGGGGCAGCGGCGCGTGTCCGGAGCATGGGGCAGCGGCGCGTGTCCGGAGCATGGGGCAGCGATCCAAACTGCTCCCGTTGTCCATCGGAATTAATCGTCCGATCTTTTCAATTAGATGGGTAATTGCATTGTCTACCCAGCATGATGTCCTACCATCTTATTATACTGTGTGTGGCTGAGGTAGACTTTTTCAGGAGTCACCCCTCCCCAATCCACTCGGGGTACCCCCCAACAATCAAGAATTCCGCTTGCAGATATGCCGAACCAAACAGTTGGGATTTGTTGAGATAATTTTGGTTAAGGTGACCACTAACTGTACAATTTGCTAACAATCATTTATGAACTATTCTTCGTATGAATGATCGGAAGTGATCATTTGGGACCACTAATAGACAAAAATTTCATAACCAGTCCAATCAGATTGACTGGACTGATCCAAAAATCAGATTGATTTAATTTATTGTACTGGTTAGGAGATTTTTGTCCATTTAGTGGTCACAAACGATCATTTGGTGACTGGATAGTGTAATGGTTAAGGGCTCTGCCTCTGATGTTGGAGTCCTGGGTTCAAATCCTGGCTCTTCCTACTCAGTAAGCCAGCACCTATTCAGTAAGGAGTTCATTGGGCAAGTCTCCCTAACACTGCTACTGCCTACTGAGTGCGCTCTTGTGGCTGCCTCACAAGTGACAGGAGAAAGGCGCTATACAAAAAAAGTTATTATTATTTGTGATTGTTCAGGTGAAGAATCGATCGTAAACAAGCGTTTGGCCAAATGTATCGTTAGTGGCCACTTTTACTGGAATTACAAGTACAATATGCGATTGATTGACATCTAAATGCCCCTACTAAAGTACTTCCAGGTCATCTGTGTGCTGCCCTCCACATACGTCATGCAGGGCTGGATTTAGGCAAAGACCATCTAGGCCATGGCCTAGGGCACCACAGAAGCAAGGGCACCAAAGCGGCAGGCTAAACTGGTGCAGCATTTGCAAGCTTGCAAATGCTGCAATGCAGGGAGGTCAGGAGAGCACCTGACCACGGTACTCTGCTGCCAGCCGCCTGTGCAGCAGCCACCTTGCTCTTTGTGCACATTTGCATTGTGGCTGGCAGCTATGGACTTGGGCAGCATTGGAGACAGAAAGGAAGAGGAAGCTTCTGCACTGGAGACGAGTGGAGGAATGAGTGATACAGATTGTTGCTGCAGTGTGAAGGTGAGCTGGCTACCTATACTGAAAGGGAGGGAGGGGGGGGGGGATTAAGGGAGTCATCTAGCTACCTATACTGGAGGGAAAAGGGGGAGGGGTCATCTGGCTATCTATACTGGAGGGGGGCAGCTGGTGACAGTGGCCCTGGGCAGCAAAGAGTATAAATCCGGCCCTGACATGTGGTACTGTACTATTGCACATATCAAAGCAGCCATAAATGGACTACATATGGCTGCCTATAGGGGATCCTTTTGGCTACCTAAAATTGGTGTACGAGGAAGAAGAGCATAAAGGTTTGGGGAGTTAACCAACCAACCAAAGCTTTGCTATCTGGCACAGTAATTTCTAGATAGAACTCAGGCCTGGAACCTATAAGAGTGCTCTTTTGAGCGTTTAGGGAGCGCTTTAAATCGCTAGCGATTTTTCCTAAATGCTCTGCCAATGTAAATAATGGCTAATTCACACTCTGCGCTTGGAGCGCCGATAGCTAGTGATTTGCGGTGAAAATCTTGCGGTTCAGCGCGATTTGCGCTTGTGATTCCCATTCAATAGAACGAGAGTCAGTGCTGTTGCCCCCGAAACACTGCATGCAGCGCGTTTGCGATTGATCGAAATCGCCAACGCAGCAGTGTGAAGGTATCCATAGGGATACATTAGCAGCACCACTTTGCTGCTCACCGGCGATCAGCAAAGCGCTGAAGAATCGCCAAGTTTGAACAGCCCTAAATGTAACAAATTCCACAGTAGTGATTACGATTAGCAAAATCTCAATCGCAGGACATGCAGCATTTTGGGAGCGTTTGCGCTTCAATGTAAAGTATTGAAGCGCTGGCAAATCACTCATGAATGGCTACACATAGCGATTTGTGCCATTTTAAATGACTGCAAACTGTAAAAAAACAATTGTAATAATTTGATAGGACCAATCAGGATTCAAATTGCAAATCGCGATCACAATCGGTGGCAAAAAGCTTACACTTTTCAAAATCGCTCCCAAAATCGCCTGAAAACGCTCATGAAATTGCTTACAAAACGCTACTTAAAAACGCCAGCGATTTGCAGTGGGTTCCAGGCCGGAGTCTGGCTCTCCATGTGATAGTATGAGAGAGCTCTGCATGGTCGCACATTTCACAGGCAGGCATCTGGCCCTCCATGCGGAGTACACATAGCTTCACACACAGCGGTGAAGGAGTTAAGAGCTCCCCCGTGAGGTGGGCAGGTGCGGCGCGTGTGCGCTCTCCCCATACGAAAAACAATCAGCATTCATACACCTCCCAGATGGCTGTTTGCCCTCTGACCTCCTTTTAATAAGCTACTCAGGGCTAATTATTGCTCCCTTTCAGGCGGCTAATTTACTCCTGACTTTTTTTTTTTTAATGTTAGAGACGCGGAGCGCTGCCATTTTTCTTCCGCCCCGCGATGCTGAGCGCCGGCCGCGCCTGTGACAGGGGTCGTTTCATTTGACACCAATAATGATGCTAAACAGTCAGAACAATGGCTGGGGAGGGGGGTACTCCACAGAAAGGATTACAAGGGGCTGTTGGGACGCCGAACGCCGTCTATACTTTACCTGAAGGACTCAGTAATTCACCAAACTGCAACATTGCTTCTGATTATTACTTTTATTTTTTGTTATCCTTCGTTTATATGGCTACAACCTATAACACGGCATCAAGCAATAAGATTGTTTAGTGTTTATCGTTATTGTCGTATGTATAACCCTCGTATAATGGCGCAATGTGCATCCTATGGCGGGCGATGTCACGTTATAGATATACAAAGCTCGCTGTCACTCACGCATTTAACTTCCTGGCCATAATATTCCACGCAAATCTATGGAGAAATATGTCAATTTGTAATTATTGATCCATTATTTTTTATGTATTTATATATAAAATTGCTGACATTATTGTGCTCGCAAGATGTCCTCAAACATTCCATCCTCCAGGAATATCTCTATCCTGTCAGGGTTTTTTGTTCATTAAAGCGGAATATAACCCTGCATTTCAACTTTGCTCTAAAACATTATTTACAGCATATTCTATGCAAAAAGCATTTTTTTCACTAGACCAGCATTGGAAGGGTTACACACAGAGGTTTAAAGTTCCATGGAGAGATATGCAGAAGTTCAGATAGATACATTTAACTAAATAGAATGTAACAAGTGATAAATGTAACACACTCTTTGGCTGTCCTCCAGCTCCTTCTCAGTCAGAGAGAGTGAGTCACATGCCACACTTAGATACATTTATGTAAACAAAATGTATCTGTCAGCTTCGGATGCGTCTGCAGAAATCTCCAGGAACTTTAAAGCTCTGTGTAACCCTTCCAATGCTGGTCTAGTAAAAAAAATGCTGGTTGCATATTATATACTGTAAATAATGTTTTAGAGCAAAGTTGAAATGCAGGGTTATATTCCGCTTTAAAAATAAATAAATTAAAGGGCAATCTGTAATTTGTAATGTTTGTTCAGTTGCAGATTGTTTTTTTTTTTTTTTTTTTTTTTTTTTTTTTTTATTCAATTGTTTTTGTTCTTCTATAAATAGGAAATAATGGAAATAGCTGAGATTTTGTAAAATTATTTCTGAACCATCGCCACGTTTTTCTGCGTTTCGATATTCTAGCAGTGGGATTATTCTCCATCCAAAGTTAACGGATGGAACTGCATCAGAATTTGTTTTGTGTGCATTTAGTTTAAATCTGATCACCGATATTTGCCATTTGATTAATTCGGAAAAAAAAAGTGTGTGTGTGAATTTGTGTATGTATATATAATATATGTGTATATTACACACCAACCAGTTCCGATCTGGGAGATTATAAAATGAAATTTGAACGTGGTGAAAATGATTTATTTTCCGAGACAGTTCTGGGGTTTTTGGTTGTTTTCAAAGTGCTTTTACAGAGTTTTAAACTACTTATAACAGTTTAAAACTACATAGTTAGCAAAATATGTAATGAACAGTATTGTATGTATATTCTCTCTTTTTCTCTCTCTTGTGCATAAACCCATTATTCTTATTTATAAAGCACCAACCTATTCCATGGCTCTACAAATTAACAAACGGGCTACATAATAATTCAGACAATGGTGTACAGCAATATACAAAATACAGTGACATTATTAAAATGTGTAACAAATTCCAAGACACAAAAGGTGAGCGAGCTCTGCCCTGAGCTTACAATCTAAAAGAGTAGTAGGCGTAACAAGAGGTGGGGTAGTATACAATATTCACACTTAAGCCCCATCTACACCATACGCTTCTTTGTGCGATTCGATTACGATTCTATTTACGATCCGATTAAATCCGACATGTCCGATCGGGATTCAGTTCGATTTGCCATGGTTTTGCAATGGCAAATCTAATTGAATCGTATTCCGATCGGACATGTCGGATTTAATAACATCATAAAAAGAATTGTAATCGAATCGCACAAAGAATCGTATCGTGTAGATTGGGCTTTAGAGACAATGGCCTCAATTCACTAAGCTTATCTCCTGTCTTTAATAACGTTTCCAGAGTGGTCACCATGGTGATGAGGCATGTCGTATTCGGGAAACATTTTACCTCAGGCAAAACTAAAGTTAACTCTTCTGTCTTAAAGTTAACTCTTCAATCCTTAAAATACCTCCAGAGTTAGACAGGCTGTTAATTAACTGCGTGTGAAAATAACTACTGAGGAGGTAACTTAACCCCCCCCCCCCTTCTTGCTTTATCTCCAGCATGATCTTAGTGAATTGAGGCCAGAGTGTTTTTAGGTTATCTAGTAAGGAGTACAACTTAGCTAGAGGTCAAAGGGTGATTGGCCTAAGGTAGAGTGTATGCTTGTCAGAAAAAGTGAGTTTTGAGTAAGCGTTTAAAGATCTCAAATGTAGAAGAGTGAGGGATGTTTTGTGAAAGGGGATTCCAGAGGAGGCGTGAAGCGCGTGAGAAATCTTGTATACGTGAAGGATGGGAGTGGTGTTTCTAGAGGACAAAGAAGGTCATGTGCAGATCTGAGACTGTGGTTGCAGTCCTGTAGTTAGGAGCTGCACACCTTTCCGTATATTGCGGGTGCAGAACCTTAGATGCAAAGCTACATCTATCATAATTTCCAGTAGTCCAAAGATAGGTTCGCACACCAGCTTCTCCAAAGAGCCAAAAAGTAGTTTTATTTCACCATAATGCGTCAACACAGAGCATGACAATTGTTTCGGGGCCACAAAAGGTCCCCTTCCTCAAATAAGTGCAGACAAAAACGTTTTGTCTGCACTTATCTGAGGAAGGGGACCTTTTGTGGCCCCGAAACAATTGTCATGCTCTGTGTTGACGCATTATGGTGAAATAAAACTACTTTTTGGCTCTTTGGAGAAGCTGGTGTGCGAACCTATCTTTGGACTACTGAGACTGTGGTTGGGTTGGTATGTGGAAACTAGTGAAAAGATGTACAGGGGAGAGAGATTGTGGAGAGCTTTGTAGGTTAGGGTTAAGCGTTTGAAATGGATCCTCTAGTCAATTTGCAGCCAATGAAGAAAGTTAACGGGATAAATCTGAAAATGTAAATTTTTGATTGGCGTACATTGTATATTTACAGGTTTTTCATTTAATTGTGTAACGTGTCCGCTTGAAATGAAACCCCAGCCAGTTTTTTGAGTGAGGAAATATATTACTGTTCAAGAAGTACCCATCATTTCACTCATCCGCTCACTCCGCTCCTCCAATGAACTTCGCCTGACCGCTCCTCCCCCATATCCCCCCCCCAAATCACCCAGTACCATGCACACATCCAGGACTTCTCAAGAGCCGCTCCAACACTATGGAACTTCCTACCTCCACCCATTAGGGCAGCCCCCTCCTTCAACACCTTCAAGAAGGCCCTCAAAACTCACCTTTTCACTCTGGCCTACCACCCCTCACTAGTGCTCTAAACCTGCAGCGGAACTCTGGTCCCCTACCTTTCGTGTCCCTACCTGTTATCCTTTGGGCAGGATCCTCCTCTTGTGTCCTACCTGATCATGCACCTCCATTACTGTGCACCCATGCTATTCATTTGAGTGAACTCAACTTGCCTAATCCCCATACTCCCATCCAGTGACTGATTAGGCATTACCCTGTACTCCTATTGTGCTGCGTGATCTGTTTTTTCTTGTATTCCTGTATTGTCGTATTTCTGTATGTCACCCCTATATTGTCTGTAACCTAAACTAATGTCCAGCGCTGCCTAAAATGTTTGTGCATTATAAATCCTCGCAACAGGGAAACTAACTGTAGTAAATACAAATTCTAATCCTTCCCATGCTGCTGCCTGCATCCATATTTCAGATATTTCCTTTAACGTCCATCAGGTCATGAGGAGAAAGATGCTCGGCAGGGACAAAGACCGCAATAAAAAGGACAATTCTTGTTCTCACTCATTTCATCAGAAGCTGGTTAATACATTTTCCCCTTGTGATTGACTTACAGCATTTGCAAGTTATGGTGAGCAGAACATATTATCCATTCACCGGGCAGTTGGGCACAGGGCAAGCCGGATGATGGCTCGCCCTGCTGCCGCTAAAATTACTGGGGGCTATAAAGGACAACTGAAGGGAGAGTTATATGGAGGGCGCCATATTTGTTTTGTTTTAAACTATACCAGTGCCTGGCAGCCCTGTTGATTTATTTGGCTGTGGTAGTGTCGTCTGGTGCTATGCGGCTCCGTGTGCTTCCAGATGAACTGCTTTGCATGCTGGGTAGCAGTGATATCTGTTGCGTGTCTCGTTGGGCTACATTGCTCTGCCTCTAGGGGGAGGCGCAGCCCCTGAGGGAGGTCAGAGCTGGAGGTACCGGTCTCCACCGATCCCGGAGAATCCGGCATGTGCCCTGAGTTACCTGGCAGACCTGTGGCCTCTCGATCCGCCATCTCTCCTCCTAATAACACAGCAAATAAAGGCTCAGCCGGAATTCACAGGAAACAATAAATTAGAAAAGAACCAACCCCACCCCTCCCTGCTACACAAAGCAAGCAGTGGAAATGTTCCCATTACAATGATACCAATTTTAATCACGGTGATATTAAATCCTTCTGCAAACAATATTAACAGAACATAATTCTTAGTGAGTTTGACTATAAATGTGAAATGAGCAAAGATTGTATGCGGTAAGCCTGTGATATTTATCAAACCCCGCCTGTGCAGAGTATTTGACTGACCACTTTACTGCCATCAATGTACCGCCCATCCCTCACTGTACCGCCATCCCACTCTGTACCACCTATCCCTCACTGTACCGCCATCCCACTCTGTACTGCCTATCCCTTACTGTACTGCCCATCCCTCACTGTACCGCCCACTGTATTGTCCATCCCTCACTGTACTGCCTACTGTACTACCTATCCCACTCTGTACTGCCTATCCCTTACTGTACGGCCTACTATACTGCCCATCTCTCACTGTACGGCCCACTGTATTGCCCATCCCTCACTGTACTGTGCATCCCTCACTGTACTGCCCACTGTATTGTCCAATGTCCATCCTCACTGTACCGCCATCTCACTCTGTACTGCCTACTGTGTGGCCGATCCCTCACTGTACTGCCTGCTGTACCTCCCATCCCTCAGTATACTACCCATCCATCACTGAATCCCCATCCTTCACTGCACCTCCCACTGTTCTGCCCATTCCTCACTGTACTGCACACTGTACCCCATCTCTCACTGCACTACCCATCATTGTGCCACCCATCCATTTCTGCACCCATCACTGTACTGCCCATCCCTCAGTGTGGCGCACACTGTACCTCTATCCCTCACTGTACCTCCCATCCTTCAGTGTACCACCTATCCTTCACAGCATCACCCACTGTACCATCCATCTCTCACTTTACTGCACACTGTACCATCCATTTTTCACTGTACCGCCTGCTGTATTACCCATCCATCACTGTACTGCCCATCTCATACTGTACCATTCACTTTATTGCCCATCCCTTACTGTACCAACTGCTGTACCTCCCATCCTTCACTGTACTACCGATCCCTCACTGCACCACCCACTGTACTGCCCATACCTTGCTGTACCACCCATCCCTTACTGTACCTCCCATCCTTCACTGTACTGCCCATACCTTGCTGTACCACCCATCCCTTACTGTACCTCCCATCCTTCACTGTACTGCCCATACCTTGCTGTACCACCCATCCCTTACTGTACCTCCCAGCCTTCTCTGTACTGCCGATCCCTCCCTGCACTGCCCACTGTACTGCCCATACCTTGCTGTACCACCCATCCCTTACTGTACCTCCCATCCTTCACTGTACTACCGATCCCTCACTGCACCACCCACTGTACTGCCCATACCTTGCTGTACCACCCATCCCTTACTGTACCTCCCATCCTTCACTGTACTGCCCATACCTTGCTGTACCACCCATCCCTTACTGTACCTCCCATCCTTCACTGTACTGCCCATACCTTGCTGTACCACCCATCCCTTACTGTACCTCCCAGCCTTCTCTGTACTGCCGATCCCTCACTGCACCACCCACTGTACTGCCCATACCTTGCTGTACCACCCATCCCTTACTGTACCTCCCATCCTTCACTGTACTGCCCATACCTTGCTTTACCACCCATCCCTTACTGTACCTCCCATCCTTCACTGTACTGCCCATACCTTGCTGTACCACCCATCCCTTACTGTACCTCCCAGCCTTCTCTGTACTGCCGATCCCTCACTGCACCACCCACTGTACTGCCCATACCTTGCTGTACCACCCATCCCTTACTGTACCTCCCATCCTTCACTGTACTACCGATCCCTCACTGCACCACCCACTGTACTGCCCATACCTTGCTGTACCACCCATCCCTTACTGTACCTCCCATCCTTCACTGTACTGCCCATACCTTGCTGTACCACCCATCCCTTACTGTACCTCCCATCCTTCACTGTACTGCCCATACCTTGCTGTACCACCCATCCCTTACTGTACCTCCCAGCCTTCTCTGTACTGCCGATCCCTCCCTGCACTGCCCACTGTACTGCCCATACCTTGCTGTACCACCCATCCCTTACTGTACCTCCCATCCTTCACTGTACTACCGATCCCTCACTGCACCACCCACTGTACTGCCCATACCTTGCTGTACCACCCATCCCTTACTGTACCTCCCATCCTTCACTGTACTGCCCATACCTTGCTGTACCACCCATCCCTTACTGTACCTCCCAGCCTTCTCTGTACTGCAGATCCCTCACTGCACCACCCACTGTACTGCCCATACCTTGCTGTACCACCTATCCCTTACTGCACCTCCCTTCCTTCACTGTACTACCGATCCCTCACTGCACCACCCACTGTACTGCCCATACCTTGCTGTACCACCCATCCCTTACTGTACCTCCCATCCTTCACTGTACTGCCCATACCTTGCTGTACCACCCATCCCTTACTGTACCTCCCATCCTTCACTGTACTGCCCATACCTTGCTGTACCACCCATCCCTTACTGTACCTCCCAGCCTTCTCTGTACTGCCGATCCCTCCCTGCACTGCCCACTGTACTGCCCATACCTTGCTGTACCACCCATCCCTTACTGTACCTCCCATCCTTCACTGTACTACCGATCCCTCACTGCACCACCCACTGTACTGCCCATACCTTGCTGTACCACCTATCCCTTACTGTACCTCCCTTCCTTCACTGTACTACCGATCCCTCCCTGTACTGCATGCTGTACCACCCATACCTCACTGTACTACACATCTTTCATAGTATCCCCAATGTACAGCCCATCGCTCACGGTACAGACTGCTCACCCCTCACTGAATGCCCATCTCTCTCTGTACTGCCAATGTCTCACTGTACCACCCATCCCCCACTTTGCGGCCCAGCTAAGCATACTACTGTCTGCAGGGTGGTCAGGGAGAAGGACGGCTTGTATTAGAGGCTTCTCCTGTGGTTTGCAGAGAACCTACAAAAGCCACGCAGCTTGGCATTGGATTCCAGAGCTGGGAGGCCTCAATGAGCCACCATTCCGCCCAGGTGGCATTTCATAATTCTGCCGTCATTACGTATTTGTAAATAATCTGAATTCCTTGTGAAATGGGGCAGAGTTTATATCATGTTGGCGATCTTTCTCTCGCCGCGGGTTTTAATCGTATCGCGGTTTTGTCTTTGGCGGACGGCAGCCTGGATTGGGGGTGAACCCTGTTGGGCGGTGAGCGTGGAATTGGCGCCCCCATGTCATCTCTGCGATGAATGCCTCTCCAGCCTTATCGCGGTGATTTATTTCAGTGTATTTTCCTCTCTTCATTTGTATGTGGCGTCTCCCTCCCTCTCCTCCCTCCGCCATTTATCTCCCATTTCTCTGCTCTTATCTCACCCTTCCAGCTTGATTCTCATTTCATGGGCTTTTAACCCTTTGTAGTCGGCTGGCTCCCCTCCTCCGCCATGTCCAGGCATGTGACGGGATTAGTGCCGGGTCACCGCCCTGGGAAGGACGCCCTGCGCCAGATATTGGATTTCGTCATTGTGGAGTTTGTGTCACCGGACTGTCTTAAGAGTCGCTACTGATCTTGCTGTATTGATTGAGATTGATCAGGAAATGGGTATACGCTGTTAAAACAGGACATTTATCAATAGCTACTTCACATCTCTCCATCGCCTGCGTGCCATCTTCTTCCACTCAATATTAGATCAGATCACAGCTCCTGCCTGCAACCTCATCTATGTGGCACTCCTGCCTGCATCCTCGCCCGTTTGGCACTCCTATCTGCATCCTCGACCGTTTGGCACTCCTGCCTGCGTCCTCGCCCGTGTGGCACTCCTGCCTGCGTCCTCGCCCGTGTGGCACGCCTGCCTGCATCCTTGCTCATGTGGCACTCCTGCCTGCATCCTCGCCCGTTTGGCACTCCTGCCTGCATCCTCGCCCGTTTGGCACACCTGCCTGCGTCCTCGCCCGTGTGGCACTCCTGCCTGCGTCCCTGCCCGTGTGGCACGCCTGCCTGCATCCTTGCTCATGTGGCACTCCTGCCTGCATCCTCGCCCGTTTGGCACTCCTGCCTGCATATTCGCCCGTTTGGCACTCCTGCCTGCATCCTCGCCCGTTTGGCACACCTGCCTGCGTCCTTGCCCGTGTGGCACGCCTGCCTGCATCCTTGCTCATGTGGCACGCCTGCCTGCATCCTCCGCCCATGTGGCACACCTGCCTGCATCCTTGCCCGTTTGGCACTCCTGCCTGCAGCCTTACTCGAATGCCACTCCCGCCTACAGCCCTGCTCTCCCGCCACTCCTGCCTATATTGCCACCCATGTGCCATTCTCAACTGCAGCCTCACTAATGTGCCACTCTTTCCTGCAGCCTTGCCAGTGTGCCTCTCTCACCTGCAGGTACCTGGTTCTACCAGATGTAGCTTAATTTGTGTGCCACAATCACCTGCAGCCCCCACCCCTGGCATGCAGCCTTATTTGTGTTCCACTCCACCTGCAGCCTTACCAGTATGCCACTTCAGACTCGCTAATGTGCCGCTCCCTCCTGCAGCCTTGCCAGGTGCTGTAAACCCCCCCCCCCCAAGCCTTTTGGTGCTCCTGCCTATATCCTCACCCACGTGCCACTCCTGTTTGCTTTCCTCAGCAAGTAAGAGAAGCATGTTGCAGGGTGATACTATTTGTCTAGTAAGAGGAAAAGGGTGAGTGGGCTGAAGTTGTTACATGTTAAGGGGTGTCCTTTGGGCAAGTATTTTGAGGTAATTGGAAGCTACATTGTGTCCCCTCAGATGCGGCACCGCTAGACACCTCCCCCTCCGTATAGGGGTCAGTTTTACCGCTTCATATTCTGGAATATTTCTATATAAAAGTCATGAATTCTCTTTATACACCAGTTAACATTCCTGAGGTCGGATGAATGTCTGGAGTGGAAGAGAGTTTTAAAAATGGGGGCAGGTTATTGAGTTTTATAGAAATTATTCCCACAAACTAAGAGATAAAATAATTTTGTTGCTCCTCATCATAAAGTCCTTCGCTTTGGTGATGAAATAACACAAGTTGTTGTGCTTGGAGGATATATAAAGGCCCGGATATTCGCAGTTCACGTTCTACCACCTATGAGGGGAATTCTGTGGAGAGCTTCCATTTTCTCCTTGTTGGTCATTCAGGCTGACAGTTCTGTTATATAGAGAGGGGCGGGGTGCAGACCGCTTCCGATGTACACCCGTCTAGTAACCGTTATCCAGAAAGGTTATCGTATTTGTTTCAGGTGACCTCTTTAGGATTGATAGCTGTACAGACACACTGCCTGTCTAGGTGCAGAGCAAACCGTTCTGTTATATAGAGAGGGGTGGGGTAGACAAGTGGGAGGAGCCCCACTGTGGGGACAACAAAATAATAAATAGGGCTTCTGTGATTCAACAAAACTGACCAGTACCATGAAAACTTGCACTCACATTGCATTTTCACTCACTATGATCAACAAATGTTTCAGGGGGTAAAATAGTGTGTACCTCATCCTGGTATTGTAAGTATGTGCATTGTCCAGGGTGGTGACATGCCGTGTTTGTAGGAGTGAGGACTGGTTCACACTGCAAGAGCAGTGCCCTCTTATCCTCAGGTAGGTGGGTGAGTGAAAAGTGTAGGTTTGGCAGTGTGAGCATTAGGGTAAGTAGGGGAGTGATGGGCAGGTGTGGCAGTGCTCTCTGGGTGACAGGTAAGTGGGTGAGTGAGAAACACAGGTGTGCCAGTGCCCACTGTGTGTCGGGTAAGTAGGTAATTGATGGGCAGGTGTGGCAGTGCCCTCTGGATGTCAGGTAAGTGGGTGAGTGATGGGCAGGTTTGGTAGTGCCCTCTGGGTGTCGGGTAAGTAGGAGAGTGATGGACAGGTGTGGCAGTGCCCTCTGGGTGTTGGGTAAGTAGGTAATTGATGGGCAGGTGTGGCAGTATAAGTGGGTGAGTGATGGGCAGGTTTGGTAGTGCCCTCTGGGTGTCTGGAAATAAGGTGAGTGAGGTGTGCCAGTTTCCTCTGGGTGTCAGGTGAGCGATGGGTAGGTGTGGCAGTGCCGTCTGGGTGTCGAGTAAGTAGGTGAGTGATGGGCAGGTTTGGCAGTGCCCTGTGGGTGTCAGGTGAGTGTTGTACAGGTGTGGCAGTGCCCTGTGGGTGTTGGGTGTCAGGTGAGTGTTGTACAGGTGTGGCAGTGCCCTCAGGGTTTCAGGTAAGTTTTTGCAGCGCCCTCCTGTGGAAGGCTTCACACATGCAGTCTCAGGCAGGGAGGAGGACACTACAAGGTCCTGGCTGACAGCTGTTAGTGATTGATGTCTCAGGAGAAGGTGGCCAGGCTGAGATATGGGCTGAGTGTGTAACAGACAATTACAATCCAGCCAGACTCCGACATTAACCCTCGCCTGTCCGGCCCAGGGCAGCACCGTGTGCTAATTGACAATCACGGGCTGCGCGGGCACACATGCTATCCTGCAGATCAGGAGCGAAATAACATGACCTTTCCCCTCAGATCACAGTGACAATGTTATCTCCCAGCACAGAGCTGTGGCCTGAGCTACAGGGGTCCCGGGAGACCCCCTGCACTCACGGATAACACCTCTCCACCCCTGATTAATATGCACACCCCTTATTTGCATGGATCAGGCTTACTTCTCATGCTAATAGCAGGGGAGGGGGGGAGGGGGGGGGGGTTCTGGAAAGGGGGCTGGATTGGCATATCTGGCAGTAGCCAACCGTTCCCAATTTCTCAGCCAAACAGTAACTATCTGTGCAAGCTGAACTGAAATGCAAATATTGTCCAGTGTGCTGGTGCAATCTGACCAGTTATTTTCACTGTAAAATGTAAAATACATTTGTATGCATACACCTAGCATGTGCCTTTTTGTTTCAGAGTATAATGCGCTGTAAAGGAATTTATTTATATGCTGCTGTCACTTACAGTAAGTATATTTTTAAAGGACATCCAAGGTGAAAATAAACTGAGATAAACAATTGTATCAATCCTCTTCCTTCTTCTAAAAATGACATTTTTAGTTATTCCACATTTATTTTATATTTAAGCCTACTTTTTAAGTTTTTTTTACTGTTTCATGGCCTCTTCCCAATGACCTAAAGTATGTCTGAGCTAAAATCTATGAACTATTGACACTGTTTATATTTTCCTGCTCTCAGAAGCCATTTACTGCCTGGAAAGTGTTTTATGACTGTAATTCCTTATCAGTGAGGGTTATGCTATAGTCTGACCCGGTCCCGACCCGGACAGAAACTGTCACTTGCATAACGGATTTTTAACTCTTTCAGGCAGAGAGAGAAAGAAAGGAACACAGCCTAGTTATTTGTGTGCTTGGCACTGTACATACACGTCTATCTCATCCTGTCACATGTCACCTCGTGAGTCCTTTAATCTGGTTACTCTGTGTGAACCAATTGTGTGTTTTTAATTTGGTTACTGACAGGTTTTGGACCAGTCTTTCTCCATATGGGGGGCACTAAATGTTCATTCTTTTAAAAGACCACATCAGCGAAAAATGTAAGCAGTTAAAATCTGACAGAACCGACAGGTTTTGGACTACTCCATCTCCTTAATGGGGTTATTCTAAGGGTTTGCTTTGTTTTCATAAGCCTTTCCTGAAAGGCAGTTGCTAAGTCTAACTGCCAAAATAGCGTGCAAGTAGGGAGGCTGGCTGGCATCTTAGTTTTCAAAAGCATTTCCTTAATTGCCACAATACTAGGAGAACCCTGAGAATCCCCCATGGGGAGATGGACTGGTCCAAAACCTGTCCGTTCTGTCAGATTTCAACTGCTTTCTTTTTTCGCTGGAGTGGTCCTTTAACCAGTTGAGGACCACAGGCTTCCACCCCCTAGTGACCAGGCTATTTTTTACAATTTACCCCACTGCAGATTTAACAGCTCGCTGCAGAGCTGTACTACTGAGCACACAAATGAATTTTTCTCCCTTTTCTTGCCACCAACAGAGCTTTCTGTTGGTGGCATCTAATCGCTGCTGCAATGTTTGTTTGTTTTTAAATTTTATTTATTTATTTAAATGAAAAACACTATTTTTCTTTATTTTCCTACCCACCCTCCTTCCCCCAGGGGAGCCAATCAGTGTGATCGGCTCTCATAGGCATCAGACGCTGGCAGTGCCCTGGTATGGCAGGCAGATGTGGACAGAGGATGCTTGCATGGTAGGCAGATGTGTTGATGTGGGCAGGGGGCGTTGGCAGTGGCATGGCAGGCAGATGTGTTGTGGGCACAGGATGCTGGCAGTGCCTGGCATGGCAGGCAGATGTGTTGATATGGGCAGGGGACGCTGGCAAGTTCCTTGGTATGGCAGGCAGACGTGTTTATGTAAGCAGGGGACACTACCCGTTACCTTGTATGGCTGGCATATATGTTGATGTGGGCGGGGGATGCTAGCAGTGCCCTGCATGGGGTGCAGATGTTGATGGGGGTAGGGGATGCTGGCAGTGTCCTTTAATGGTGTGTTGATGGGGCAGGGGATGCTGGCAGTGCCCAGCATGGTGTGTTGTGGGCAGGGGAAGCTGAAAGTGCCCAGTATGGCATGCAGATGTGTTGATGGGGCAGGGGATGCTGGCAGTGCCCAGCATGGTGTGTTGATGGGGGCAGGGGACGCTGGCAGTGCCTGGCATGGTGTTGGTAGGGGCAGGGGACACTGGCAGTGCCTGGCATGGTGTGTTGATGGGGGCAGGGGACGCTGGCAGTGCCTGACATGGTGTGTTGATGGGGGCAGGGGACGCTGGCAGTGCCTGGCATGGTGTGTTGATGGGGGCAGGGGACGCTGGCAGTGCCTGGCATGGTGTGTTGATGGGGGCAGGGGACGCCGGCAGTGCCTGGCATAGTGTGTTGGGGGCAGGGGACGCTGGCAGTGCCCGGCATGGTGTGTTGGGGGCAGGGGACGCTAGCAGTGCCCGGCATGGTGTGTTGATGGGGGCAGGGGATGCTGGCAGTGCCCGGCATGGTGTGTTGATGGGGGCAGGGGACGCTGGCAGTGCTCGGCATGGTGTGTTGATGGGGGCAGGGGACGCTGGCAGTGCCCGGCATGGTGTGTTGATGGGGCAGGGGATGCTGGCAGTGCCCGGCATGGTGTGTTGATGGGGGCAGGGGACACTGGCAGTGCCCGGCATGGTGTGTTGATGGGGGCAGGGGATGCTGGCAGTGCCCGGCATGGTGTGTTGATGGGGGCAGGGGACGCTGGCAGTGCTCGGCATGGTGTGTTGATGGGGGCAGGGGACGCTGGCCGTGCTCGGCATGGTGTGTTGATGGGGGCAGGGGACGCTGGCAGTGCCCGGCATGGTGTGTTGATGGGGGCAGGGGATGCTGGCAGTGCCCGGCATGGTGTGTTGATGGGGCAGGGGACGATGGCGGTGCTTGGCATGGTGTGTTGATGGGGGCAGGGGACGCTGGCAGTGCCCAGCATGGCGTGCAGATGCGTTGTAGGCCTTCAGACGAGCTGAGTCTGGTTGCGGCAGCGCAGGGGTTAAGCAGACGGCGATTCTTTCTCCAGGCCGTTCCACACTCTGTATCATGGAAGTGTCGCAGTGTATTAGGTGAGTGGCGGTGACAGAAGCGGCCCCCACTGCCCCAGGCAGGGTACAGACGCTGCTTCTACCGCGCTCTGTGACATGGGAGGTGGGGGGGCCGCACTGCGTTACTCTGAAAATCACGTCCCGGGGTCCTGGTGTTAGAACTAGCGCATCTGTGTACATCTGTGGTGGGAAGAGGCGCCACGTTAACCGCTGAGAGGGGCGCATGAGAAGGGGAATGTGGGTCATCTCTTACTGTGACCACCTGGAAGGGGTATAACACAGGCACGCAATGCCAACACAGGCCTGCTCGTGCCAGACAGATCTATACATTCATATCCCTGTATTGCTCCCCCCATATACCACAGTGCACAGTGCCAGCCTGTCACTCCTCCCGGTATACATCACATTGCCAGTATGTACAGTGACGTCACCATATTCCACAGGGCACAGTGCCAGCCTGTCACCCACCTGTGGGTATGCAGGGTTACTATTGTGATAAGACATCTGATGCTTTAGGCTGTTGATGTATACATGTATGCATTGATCACTTAGCAACAACATGGAATTAATTGAGCGGGGTGAAGGCAGTCACATGGTCATCCCATTACAGAGGCTCCTGGCACAGGTGGAGAGTCCATCGTTTGGTCAGAACTCCTCTCGTAGCACAAGGAGGGCACAATCTTGGGGTACGTAAATATCCGATTTTGACTATTTTACCACCTCCATGTAGTTTGAGGGCCAACAGACTTTGAATGCCGTGAACAGATTGTGTAGGTAAACTCTCATACTACATGGAGATGGTAAAATTAGGCAGTCATTGGCTGATCAAAAGTGGATGTGTGTATGCATCTTTATGCAGGTTTTTTGCCTGATCATGTACTCTGATTTAGCGACTTGCACTCAGGCTATGGTCCCAGGTTTATAATAATAATAATAATTCTTCTCCCCTCGCTGGCCTGTGATGAGCTGTGTGTGCGGAGTTCCCCCGCAGCATTCTCCCCTCGCTGGCCTGTGATGAGCTGTGTGTGTGTGTGGAGTTCCCCCGCAGCATTCTCCCCTCGCTGGCCTGTGATGAGCTGTGTGTGCGGAGTTCCCCTGCAGCATTCTCCTCTCGCTGGCCTGTGATGAGCTGTGTGTAGAGTTCCCCCGCAGCATTCTCCCCTCGCTGGCCTGTGATGAGCTGTGTGTGCGGAGTTCCCCCGCAGCATTCTCCCCTCGCTGGCCTGTGATGAGCTGTGTGCAGAGTTCCCCCGCAGCATTCTTCCCTCGCTGGCCTGTGATGTGCTGTGTGTGCAGAGTTCCCCCGCAGCATTCTTCTCTCGCTGGCCTGTGATGTGCTGTGTGTGCGGAGTTCCCCCGCAGCATTCTCCCCTCGCTGGCCTGTGATAACCTGTGTGTGCGGAGTTCCCCCGCAGCATTCTCCACTCGCTGGCCTGTGATGACCTGTGTGTGCGGAGTTCCCCCGCAGCATTCTCCCCTCGCTGGCCTGTGATGTGCTGTGTGTGTGGAGTTCCCTCACAGCATTCTCCCCTCGCTGGCCTGTGATGAGCTGTGTGTGTGTGGAGTTCCCCCGCAGCATTCTCCACTTGCTGGCCTGTGATGAGGTGTGTGCGGAGTTCCCCCGCAGCATTCTCCCCTTGCTGGCCTGTGATGAGCTGTGTGCGGAGTTTCCCCGCAGCATTCTCCCCTCGCTGACCTGTGATGAGGTGTGTGCGGAGTTCCCCCGCAGCATTCTCCCCTCGCTGACCTGTGATGAGCTGTGTGTACGGAGTTCCCCCGCAGCATTCTCCCCTCGCTGGCCTGTGATGAGCTGTGTGTGGAGTTCCCGCAGCTTTCTCCCCTCGCTGGCCTGTGATGAGCTGTGTGCAGAGTTCCCCCGCAGCATTCTCCACTCGCTGGCCTGTGATGAGCTGTGTGCGGAGTTCCCCCGCAGCATTCTCCCCTCGCTGACCTGTGATGAGCTGTGTGTGGAGTTCCCCCGCAGCATTTTCCCTCGCTGGCCTGTGATGAGCTGTGTGTGGAGTTCCCCCGCAGCATTCTCCCCTCGCTGACCTGTGATGAGCTGTGTGTACGGAGTTCCCCCGCAGCATTCTCCCCTCGCTGGCCTGTGATGAGCTGTGTGTGTGGAGTTCCCCCGCAGCATTCTCCACTTGCTGGCCTGTGATGAGGTGTGTGCGGAGTTCCCCCGCAGCATTCTCCCCTTGCTGGCCTGTGATGAGCTGTGTGCGGAGTTTCCCCGCAGCATTCTCCCCTCGCTGACCTGTGATGAGGTGTGTGCGGAGTTCCCCCGCAGCATTCTCCCCTCGCTGGCCTGTGATGTGCTGTGTGCAGAGTTCCCCCGCAGCATTCTCCCCTCGCTGACCTGTGATGAGCTGTGTGTACGGAGTTCCCCCGCAGCATTCTCCCCTCGCTGGCCTGTGATGAGCTGTGTGTACGGAGTTCCCCCGCAGCATTCTCCCCTCGCTGGCCTGTGATGAGCTGTGTGTGGAGTTCCCCCGCAGCATTCTCCCCTCGCTGGCCTGTGATGAGCTGTGTGTGGAGTTCCCGCAGCATTCTCCCCTCGCTGGCCTGTGATGAGCTGTGTGCAGAGTTCCCCCGCAGCATTCTCCACTCGCTGGCCTGTGATGAGCTGTGTGCGGAGTTCCCCCGCAGCATTCTCCCCTCGCTGACCTGTGATGAGCTGTGTGTGGAGTTCCCCCGCAGCATTCTCCCCTCGCTGACCTGTGATGAGCTGTGTGTGGAGTTCCCCCGCAGCATTTTCCCTCGCTGGCCTGTGATGAGCTGTGTGTGGAGTTCCCCCGCAGCATTCTCCCCTCGCTGACCTGTGATGAGCTGTGTGTACGGAGTTCCCCCGCAGCATTCTCCCCTCGCTGGCCTGTGATGAGCTGTGTACGGAGTTCCCCCGCAGCATTCTCCCCTCGCTGGCCTGTGATGAGCTGTGTGCGGAGTTCCCCCGCAGCATTCTCCACTCGCTGGCCTGTGATGAGCTGTGTGCGGAGTTCCCCCGCAGCATTCTCCACTCGCTGGCCTGTGATGAGGTGTGTGCAGAGTTCCCCCGCAGCATTCTCCTCTCGCTGGCCTGTGATGTGCTGTGTGTGCAGAGTTCCCCCGCAGCATTCTCCCCTCACTGGCCTGTGATGAGGTGTGTGCAGAGTTCCCCCGCAGCATTCTCCCCTCTCTGACATGTGATGAGCTGTGTGTGCGTAGTTCCCCCGCAGCATTCTCCCCTCGCTGGCTTGTGATGAGCTGTGTGTGTGTGGAGTTCTCCCGCAGCATTCTCCCCTCGCTGGCCTGTGATGAGCTGTGTGTGCGGAGTTCCCCCGCAGCATACTCCCCTCGCTGGCTTGTGATGAGCTGTGTGCGGAGTTCCCCCGCAGCATTCTCCCCTCGCTGGCCTGTGAGGTGTGTTCGGAGTTCCCCCGCAGCATTCTCCCCTCGCTGACCTGTGATGAGCTGTGTGTGCGGAGTTCCCCCGCAGCATTCTCCCCTCGCTGACCTGTGATGAGCTGTGTGCGGAGTTCCCCCGCAGCATTCTCCCCTCGCTGGCCTGTGATGAGCTGTGTGTGCGGAGATTCCCCGCAGCATTCTCCCCTAGCTGGCCTATGAGGAGCTGTGGGTGCGGAGTTCCCCCGCAGCATTCTCCCCTTGCTGGCCTGTGATGAGCTGTGTGTGCGGAGTTCCCCCGCAGCATTCTCCCCTCGCTGGTCTGTGATGAGCTGTGGGTGCGGAGTTTCCCCGCAGCATTCTCCCCTAGCTGGCCTATGAGGAGCTGTGGGTGCGGAGTTTCCCCGCAGCATTCTCCCCTCACTGGCTGTCTGTGGGATCTCCATGTCACACGTGTTGTGTGATGTCACACGAATGACTTGTCTGATGAGGTGACATCTGCTCTGTGACATCAGACACAACTTTCTCCGCCATCTCCCTTACACCAGCCGTGTTTCTGGATTAAACCCAGTGTAATCCCCTCTAAACTCCCCCCTCCTCCCCGACAATCCGATCTGCCGGTGGCTTATCCCCGATTCTCTCATTCCGTCTTACACAAGATTAACTCCCTCACTGCTGGGGAGGCCGACCGTCCTGGATCCTGACAACCATTCCTCCATCCCCACACTGTGTAACTGTACAACCTGACAGCACCCCATGCTCCTCTATTGTCTGTCTTTATTCTATCTGTGTTGGATTGTTTAGTAACAGATTACCCAGCATGCTCTTGGTGATCCAGAACTGCTAGGAGTGTGTAAGGGGCTGAAAGAAACCTTTAAGAAGCCTATTTACGGATATGCTTTGTAAAGCAGAATTACACATTCCGAAGAACCGGAACTCGTAAGAGTGTGTAAGGAGTTCTGGTTCACCAGGAGCTCGTTGGGTAATCTGTAACTCTGGGTGTTTCAAGTCCTACCACATAAGGCCATATTAATCCATGCCATGCACTGATGAGTACCAACCAGTCTGAAACAGTCTGTATTGTATATTGTACATGTTGGATTATTGTGGCTCTGTACAGTTGACAAGCTGACGCATCATTGCATCACAGCGGTTCTGGGGGGGTGTTTAGCTTACAAGGAACAACAAAGGGATGATTTCTATATATAGCAGTCATGCATTGTGGGAGACATACTATACTCACTCCAATGTGAATAATCGCAAATTCCTTCTGTTTTAAAGAGACACTGAAGCGAAAAAAAATTATTATGATTTGTATGTGTAGTACAGCTAAGAAAAAAAACATTAAGATCAGATACATCAGTGTAATTGTTTCCAGTACAGGAAGAGTTGAGAAACTCCAGTTGTTATCTCTATGCAAAAAAGCTATTAAGCTCTCCGACTAACTTATGCTGGGAATACACGGTTCGTTTTTGCCTTCGTTTAAACCTTCGTTTCGATTGTGCCTTTTGTCCTTTTCGATCCCGAAATAATCGGTCATATAGTTAATATCACCACCCACGGTTTCGTTTTTTTTCTCGATTCTGATGGTTTCGTTTTTCCAATGATCGAAGGCTGCAAAGAAACGAAACGAAAATCCCTTTTTACAGGGACGGACTAGCATAAACGAATATATAATCGATCTGAACAGCCATCAAGCCTACCAATGGCTCGATTAGATGGATAAAGAGAGATAATATCAAACATGTTCGATCACTAGTCGTTCGTTTTTGGGGTCTATTAATCGAAACTATAATGAGATTATGACTATTTTCACATACGTTTTCAACACTCTATTCGTTTACCGAACGAATCGAAGGTTTAAACGAAGGCAAAAACGAACCGTGTATTCCCAGCATTAGTCGTGGAGAGGGCTGTTATCTGACTTTTATTATCTCAACTGTAATTGAACTGTTTACTTTTCCTCTGCCAGAGGAGAGGTCATTACTTCACAGACTGCTCTGAAAGACTCATTTTGAATGCTGAGTGTTGTGTAATCTGCACATATTATAGAGTGATGCAATGTTAGAAAAAACACTATATACCTGAAAATAAAAATGAGAATATTTTCTCTGCTGCTAATCTTCTAGTAATTATTCATAGTACACAACCAATTCATTATATCATATATTTTTTTTTGCGCTTCAGTGTCTCTTTAAGAAGGCAAAATTCTGTTGATTTGTAAAACTAAGACGGGATGTCACTGAGTATCCCTCAAGCCTGGGCTGGAATTTTACTAAAATGTATTTAATTAGCTGGCAAAATCATAGGGAAGAATGGCTAAACAGCTGATTAAACCTACAAAAGAGGTGCAGTGTTCCCCCAACCCTGTCCTCAAGGCCCACCAACGGTGCATGTTTTGTGGAAATCCACACAGGTAGTTCATTAGCTCTGCTGACTAATTACCCCACCTGTGAATGTGGTTTTCGGTAAAACGTACTGTGGGTGGGCCTTGACAGGGTTGAGGAACTCTGGTTTAAAGAATATGAGGCTCCTTATCTGATTCAGGATTAGTTTCAAGAGTCTAAGCGTATGATAAGTCTGCACAAATCCTGCCCTACCTACATCTCGGAGCTTGTTCACAGGTATTCACCAGGTTGTCCCCTCCGGTTCTTGAACGACCTTCGCGTCACCGCCCCACGCATTTCCCACTCCCATGCGCGCCTGCAGGATTTCTAAAGAGCCGCCTCCACCCTCTGGGACACCCTTCCACTGCCCATCAGACTTTCTCCCTCCTTCAACACATTGAAGCAAGCCCTCAAAACCGACCTCTTTAAGATGGCCTACCCACCCCCTCCCACACAGTAACTCTGTACTGAGTATTTATTCCACAGCCTTACCTAATGTTTCCACCCCACCCCCCACCCCTTCCCCACCTTAGATTGTAAGCCTCTGGCAGGGTCCTCCCTTCCCTAGTGTATTCTACATGATCGTGTGCTCCTTTCCTATAACCGCCTGTACTTGTATTACTGGGCCTACCTAACCACCCAGCAATTGCATAATCATGCATTTTGTACAGTTTTCCTTGTGTAACTTTGATCTATTGTTACGTTTGTCATTCTTGTATCATTGCATATATTTGTCCAGCACTGCGTAATATGTTGGCACTTTATAAATATAAGTCATAAAATCTATCTTTACTTACCTGGGTCGTCTTTGCCGTAGCTCTGGTATTCTTCTGTCTCCCGCTGGCCGCCGCTGAAGTATCACAACCCCCCCCCCCCCCCCCCGATGGGTCATTGTTTTCTGCGCATGCAGAAAACGTGCAAAAGCCACTGACCCATTGGGTGTCGGCGATACTTCAGCGGCGACCAGCGGGACCCATGGGGAGGACCCAGAGCTGTGGCGAGGGACGCGTGACCTCTAGTGGCTGGAAGACGTCTCAGGTAAATAAAGATAGATTTTATTACTCGCCTCGGATATATTTTAACCCTTAGACTGCTGCTGATGTGTATAGGCGTTCTGAGGTTTCGCATCCATATGCACAGACATCTAAAGGCAAATTAGTACAAAGCGGCTTCTGCCTGCAGCGGAGGTGTATAGGCCATTTTGTTTTCCTGTGCCACGGATGTCTCACAGACATTTGTGTGAATATTTTATTATAACTTTTCATGGGACAACACTGAAGATATAACACTGTGATACAATGTAAAGTAGTCATTGTACAGCTTGTAAAACAGTGTAAAGTCGCTGCCCCATCAACATAACTCCACACACAGCCATTAATGCCTAAACTGCTGGCAATAGACGTGAGTACATCCTTAAAGAGAACCTGAACTGAAAATAAAAAGTCAAACATACACAGGTCATACTTACCTCCCATGCAGTCTGCTCATCAATCTTTCTCCTCTCCTGCGTCCTTTGTCCACTGTGATCAATGGAATTCTCCGTCCTCCATTGTGAAAATGACCGTTACCCCATAACAGCTTCCTGGTCAGCACACTGTTACACTGTTATATCGCCCACTTGAGCCATAGGGAAACATGGACATTACCTTGCACATTTAGTTGTAACTTACAGCTGCTGATATATAACTGACAGCAACTGGTATATTTCAGTTCTGACAAAATCTTGTCAGAACTGGTAACACTGTAAGAAGAGAAATGGTGAGCTGAGAGGATCTGGCGGTGAGGTAAGTATGTAATATTCATTTGCATGTACACAATGTGTTTATTTTAAATAATTTTACTCAGTTCAAGTTCAGAATGTCAGATTTCTGTGTGCCCACCATTATTTTCCAGCACTTTGGAAATGTAGTTCACTAGAACTTCACAGGTTGCCACTGGCATCCTCTTCCACTCTTCCACTCTTCTATGATAGAGCTGGTGGATGTTAGAGACCTTGGGCTTGATTCACTATGCGGTGCTAACCTACTTAGCACGTCTAAAGTCTTTAGGCGCGCTAACCAGGGTGCAAAGTAGGTTAGCACCGGTTTTCTCAATCAGATTGCGTGCTAAGTACCGCGCGCAAAGTCCTATGTGCGCGCTAAGTCCTATAGGCTTCAATGGGCACTTCGCGCGGAGGGCCCTGCGCTCTGTGCAGTGTGCATGTAAAGTTTTACGCGCATAAAGCTTTGCGCGCGTAACGTTCGTTTAGACGTGCTAAGGGGGTTTCACAGGCGTGCTAACAGTTAGCACCGCTTTGTGAATCAAGCCCTTTGTACTCTTCCACCTTCTGTTTGAAGATGTCCCACAGATGCTTAATAGGGGAAACAGTAAATTCGGGCGCCTGAGGCTAGTGGACAAATCAGGCGCCGCCATTCACTCCTATAATAAATATCGTTTAATGGGCGCCCGATAGGAAAAAAGGGCGCCGGAGAAAACTAACGTTTTAAAAGCGGCGCCCGGAGACTTAATGTTTTATTACTGTTTCTCATGATTACACATTATTTAATAATTTATACATTTTTAAATATTATTTTTAAACGAAAAACAGTACAATATTTTTTCCCAAACATTATTTTTAAACGAAAAACAGTACTTTTTTTTTAAACCTTATTTTTAAACGAAAAAACCAACAGGGGGGTCTTAGGTTTAGGCACCAACAGGGGGGGTCTTAGGTTTAGGCACCAACAGGGGGGTCTTAGGTTTAGGCACCAACAGGGGGGGTCTTAGGTTTAGGCACCAACAGGGGGGTCTTAGGTTTAGGCACCAACAGGGGGGTCTTAGGTTTAGGCACCAACAGGGGGGTCTTAGGTTTAGGCACTAACAGGGGGGTCTTAGGTTTAGGCACCAACAGGGGGGTCTTAGGTTTAGGCACTAACAGGGGGGTCTAGGGGTTAGGGGTAGGTACAGGGAGGGTTACTTAGAAATTTTTTTTTAAACGTTATTATACGTTTGACTATTTAAACGAAAGATTAACGTTTTTACAATTGCCGATTTAATGCACATTATTTAATGATTTATAACTTTAAAAAACATTAATTTTAAACGAAATACAGTACAATACAATTTTAAACGTTATCCATGCTTATCGTTAAAAAGCCGGCGCCCTTTTTTCCCAGCGCCCCTTTTTAACGTACGCCTTAATAGGGTTTATGTCTGGAGACATGCTTAGCCAGTCGAGGCACCCCCTCCACCCTTTTCAACCTCTGCAGCAATACTGACAGCACTCCTACATCTATTTGCAAAAGACAACCTCTGGATACGACTTTGAGCCAGTCTATCATGTGATATGCTAGTCTTTCCATCTTCCCTTAACTTCCGGTTCTCTGTCAGAGGGAGAGGACAAGGGACCTTTACTCAGGCTGGGTTGGGGATGGGAGGCGCATCATTTGGCTCCAGTTGGGGGCGTCTTGGTGGGTGAGGATTGGAGGTGCAGCATTTGGCTCTGGGGGCGTGTCTTACTGGGTGGGGGTGGGAAGTGCAGAGTTTGGCTCCCATTGGTGGTGAGCGTGTTGGTGGGTGGGGATGGGTGGTGCTCAGTTGGGGGCATTTCTAGGTAATTTGGGATGGGAGGTGCAGCGTTTGGCTCTGGTTGCATCTGATCTCTGGTAAAGATGCTTCCCACTATTAAAAATCCAATAACGCAGTGTTTTGATGATGATAAAGGTATATGGGGGGGGGGGGACATGTTTAGCCTCCAGGTTTAAAAGTTAATTTCTCCTTAAATGATATTCTTGTCTGAACAGGTGAGTTTTAAAGAAATGTTTAAAAGTTTTAGGGAAGGAGAATGATGGATGTGTTGTGGGAGGGAATTCCAGAGGAGAGGTGAAGCTTGTGAGAAGCCTTGTGTGACTGAATGTGTAAAGGCGAATCTAGTGGAGCATAGAACGATAGACCATAATAATGTTTCAGCCGCACGCCGTAAGTTCCAATATAACGCAGTTAAGAGTTGCTGCCGGATAGACCATTTTTGAAGAATCCAATCTAGTTTTGCCGATCTCAGATGCTCTCCAGCTTTTCTAACTCGACCTTAAAGTATAAAGTAAGCAGCAGCTACTGAAGATATTTTTAGTTATCCTGGTGTGGCACAATCTCTCTCCAGAGGTCACCCTCCGTCTCGCCCTCAGCACCCTGGTTACAGTCTGCAAGCCGTGAATAAATCTATTCTGTGACTTCCTTTTACCCTTCACAATATTTGTCGCTCCCCACCGGTGCAACACACCACATGTGAGGATTATATGGGGCAATACACCACACAAGAGAGGTATACGGGGCAAAACACCACACGTGAGGTGTATACGGGGCAAAACACCACAGGTGAGGATTATATGGGGTAATACACCACACATGAGAGGTATACAGGGCAAAATGCCACACGTGAGGTGTATACGGGGCAAAACACCACAGGTGAGGATTATATGGGGTAATACACCACACATGAGAGGTATACAGGGCAAAACGCCACACGTGAGGATTATACGGGGCAAAATTCCACATGTGAGGGGTACACGGGGCAAAACGCCACACGTGAGGCGTACACGGGGCAAAACGCCACAGGTGAGGCGTACACGGGGCAAAACGCCACAGGTGAGGCGTACACGGGGCAAAACGCCACAGGTGAGGCGTACACGGGGCAAAACGCATCACACGTGAGGCGTACACGGGGCAAAACGCATCACACGTGAGGCGTACACGGGGCAAAACGCATCACACGTGAGGCGTACACGGGGCAAAACGCATCACACGTGAGGCGTACACGGGGCAAAACGCATCACACGTGAGGCGTACACTGGGCAAAACGCATCACACGTGAGGCGTATACGGGGCAAAACGCATCACACGTGAGGCGTATATGGGGCAACACAGCACATGTGAGGTAATATGGGGAAACATACCACACGTGAGGCGGATACAGGGCAACACACGACAGGTGAGGCGTATACGGTGCATTTGGAGCAACCCACCACACATAAGGCGGGGGCCAACACGGGTGCAAGAAGGGCTGCAGGTACTAAGCGGACCGAAAGGAGGGGTGTAGGGACTACTGTAGCGGCAGGGAGGGGTGCAGGGACCATCAGGAGAATGGGGGGGGGGGGGGGATAGCAGTAGTGTGGGATCAATGTTCCAGCTAGAGTCCCATGTGGTGGACAAGCATAGTATACAGGTAAAACAGGCGGAATCTAGAGGATGTTGATTGTATTCCTGATCTGTCAGTAATCACAAAGTTTATGGGCATCTCAAGGCTGCTGAGAAGAACATTCTGAGCTTCCGTTTAGTTGTGGAGATTCTTGGCTCGCTGTAGATTGACATGGAAAGATCATAATTAACAAGATTAAACCTGAAAAGGATTTTGGCAGCGCCGATCTATGGCAATTACTTCATGGGAAGTGCAAGGTTCCTAAAACCGAAGTCCCGTCAGATTCCGTGTGAAGTGTGTTAAAAAAAAACTATTATTACTTTTGTGATAAACAATCTAAAACCATTGTATTACGGTATGTTACAATATTGTGTCTAAGGTTAGAGTATGAATTACACTCCGACAATCTTCCGGCCACCAAGTGCCTTCTGGCTGCAATATAATGTAGGCGAATGGCAGTGTTCGTAACCCAACATGGCAGTTGACACGCGGTGCGTCTACTTAGGGGCAAAAACCCCACATCATGTGACGTCTGAGCGCAGCTCTGGTCAGATGGGGACGAGATATTGCAGGCTGGCTGTTGTTTGGCAGCTGGTTCATGGTGTGTTGGGGGTACCATAGACTGGATGAGATATTTTGGGGTTGTTGTTTTGCAGTCGGTACATGGTGTGTTGGAAGTTTCATAGACTGCAACAACCACCAGCCCAAAATATTTCATCCAGTCTATGAAACCCCCCAACACACCATTTACCGACTGCAAAACAACCCCAAAATATCTCATTCAGTCCATGGTACCCCCAACACACCATGTACCGACTGCAACAACCACCAGCCCAAAATATTTAATCCAGTCAGTACATGGTGTGTTTTGGGTACCATAGACTGGATTAGATATTTTGGGTTTGTTTGGCAGTCGACACATGATGTGTTGTGGGTACCATAGACTTGCCAAACAAAATATGTAATCTAGTCGGTACATGCTGTGTTGGGGGTACAATAGATTAGATATTTTGGGGTTGTTTGGCAGTCGGTACATGGTGTGTTGGGGGTTTTATAGACTGCCAAACAACTCCAAAATATCTAATCCAGTCATTACATGGTGTATTGAGAGTACCATAGGCTGAGATATTTTGGAGTTCTTGTTTGGCAGGTGTGTTGGGGGTACCATAGACTGCCAAATAACCAACCCCAAAATCTCATTCATTCCATGGTACACCTAACAACCTGTAACGACTGCCAAATAACCAACCCAAAATATCTCATCCAGTCGTTACAGGTTGTTAGGTGTACCATAGAATGGATGAGATTTTGGGGTGGTTGTTGTTTGGCAGTCAGTACATGATGTGTTGGGGGTACCATGAGATATTTTTTGGGGTAGTTTGTGTTGAAGGTACCATAGACTGGATGAGATGTTTTGGGGTAGTTTGGCAGTTGTTGGGGCTACCATAGACTAGATGGAGGGGGGAGGATTCAGCAATGTGGAGATGGGATCTGGAAACAGATGGAGGGATATGTCTCCGTAATGAGATTTGTGGATTAGTGCGGCTCTGTTTAGTAATTACACATCAGAGGTCTGTACAGGAGTGATTCTGTTGCATGAACTCTTCCTGCCCCCCCCCCCAATGTTTAGTCACTGGTTTATGCTGCCCACTTATGTTTTTATACATATTGGGGTACAGGCCCTCCCGTTCCTCTCCTCCCCCTCAGCGCCCAGTGCCCTCTGTCTCAGTCATGTGTCCTCCTGAGCCCATCTCTCTCTTTGCCCCATCACCTCTGCCACTAGTAGAGGCCAGTCTGCCATTCCATTTTCTCTATTAGGCTGTGCCAGTCCACCAGTCAGCTGTTTCCACCCCTGTGCTGAGCTCTGTCTTGGGTAGAATCCTTGGCTGGGTAGGAAGAGGTTACACATGATGACAGCAGTTAATTGCTGCTCTGGATGCTAATGTCACTCTTTATAGCTGTGCAGAAGGTGACAAGCTTTTAGCAGTGTGATCGTGTTTTATTGCGGTGAAATCATCTCTCCCCAGGGAGCAGAGGTGTCACCTCTCTCTAGTGTCCAGTCTGCTGGCTTCTCCCACTGTGGGGTGACCCTTGAGACACCCCACCCTGAAAGCTGTGGGATTTATTTGCAACGCTCGAAGTAAAGTGGCATTCAGCATAAGACACAAGATGGCAGACAGACATGCACTGGAGTATAATATAATACACACACACACACACACACACACACACACACACACACACACACACACACACACACACACACACACACACACACACACACACACACACACACACACACACACACACACACACACACACACACACACGCCCATTGAAATACATTACCCAAGCGGTGGTACATGCAAAGACACACAGACACACAGACTCTCTCCCTCTCTCACACACACACACACAGACACACACACGGACACACACCTGGACACACACCTACACACACCTACACACACGTATACACACACCTCCCCCCTACACCTACCTGACGAAGGCGTGGCTAAGCGCAGAAACGCGTAGTGATGACAAGACGGCTTGCCGAGAGGAGTAGGAGCCGGCGGTTGACCCCAGTCCACTTGCCTTCCATCGTGCACGGACCCTTGTAGCCCTGGCCAGGCACAGGAGGTGGGAGATACTGGGAGATACTCGCTGGCGGCCCCCCCACATGTGCATTACTTGCACATTTCCTGTAAGTGCAATCGTTTTTAAGCGTGAGTTTGGAGAATAAAGAGTTAATGCACCATAGGAGCGCACCCTTGTTTTTTTTGTTTCCACACACACAGACACACACACACACAGACACACACGGACACACACACACGGACACACACACACACACACGGACACACACGTACACACACACACACGGACACACACACACGTACATACACACGTACACACACACACGTACACACCTACACACACACCTACACACACACGGACACACACACCTCCCCCCTACACCTACCTGGGGATTCTATACATACAGCATTATTTCAGGGGAACCATAACAATCAACAGTTGTAATCCAACCCTGCACACTGACTGGTGGGGAGCTCTGCGAACCCCAGAATTGATCTGATGCGATAAACGCCAACTACTCCTCTTTCATGTCACATGATCCCATGTCTGTTCATTTACCGCTGTTTTTTTAAGAAAGGATTTGTAGATAGTTTTAAAGTGGACCTGAACTCCGAACTTCCTCTCTGCTCTAAAAGATAAGCAATAGCATAATAACCTTTAACCTCCGCGGCGGTGTTGATGGTTAAGCACATCAATACAAAACATGCTGTGAATGGTATTGACGTGCATGCATGTCAATACTCTCCTGCACTGTATACTAGACCCTTGCTTGACACATTTTGGTAAGTTACAGGAAAAAACAATTATGAAATGAAGTTATTCTATAATTAAAGTTAAAATAATTAAAAAGTTATGAAAATTAATTGGATCACTTTTTGCACAGTAAACTTTGTACTGCATCTGCACAGTAAGCTCCTGATAACGCGCAGCCGCAGAGCTATTCGTCTAGTTAGACGGATAATTAGCTGGTAACCGGTGGCGACCGGTGGAGGCTTCAGTGACGGCGTGGGACTTAATAGCTGCAGGGGGCCGGTAGAAGCCCCAGGTAAGTGACACTTTTTTTTTGTTTTATTTTACACCCCACAGAACCCAGAGATTTTCTGTTTTTTTTCCTGTAGTTCTGTGGAGGAGTTTCCATCATGTTTTTGTATGAAATATTCCCTCCCTATTTCACTGGGCTGAAACTATTTCCAAAACGGACATTAAAAGGAACCCCAGGTGTTAGACATATAGGAGCTGCCATATTTATTTCCTTTTAACCACTTCTGGACCAGCACCCTCTGCCCCCTAAAGGACCAGAGGGTGCTGGTCCAGTAAACCGCCACTTCCTGACGAATCGGCGCTAAAATCAGTCGCTCCCGCCGGTCACGCTGCTCTGTCCCCGCCGCAGGCTGCTCTTTCTGCCGTCGGTGTGACTGCAGAGCGCTGTGCGCCGGTCAGGAGCAGCTTTCATTGGCTCCTGACCCTGTCACTCAATGTAAGCCAGTGGGATTGGCTTACAGTAATGACAGGGCCAGGAGCCAATGAAAATGGCTCCTGACCGGCTCACAGAGCTCTGCCGTCATAGAGGCGGCAGAAAAAAGCACATTGCGGCGGAGATCGAGCGGCGACAGCAGCAGGGGCACGCGGTAAATGGGACGTAGAGTTTACGTCCGGTCAGAACCGCAGCGCCCCCTGCCCGCCGTAGATTTATACTGCGGCGGTCCGCAGGTAGTTAAACATTACCAGTTGCCTGGCAGCACTGCTGATCTTTCTGGTCAGAAGGGTCTAAATCACACACCTGAATCAAGCATGCAGCTGATCTTGTCAGATTTGACAGACACCTGATCTGCATGCTTGTTCTGGGTCTATGACTAAAAGTATTAGAGGTGTAGTATCAGCAGGACAGCCAGGCAATGTGCATTATTTAAAAAGAAATAAACATGTCAATATATATATATATATATATATATATATATATATATATATATATATATATATATATATATATATATATTATATTCCCAGCTTATGGTAGGAGTGATTTGCTGTAGAGAACATGAGCCCTTGTTACTAAGACTATGCCCTTTCCCAGAACTGATATTTGGGCACACTATAAGCCGGCCAATGATTCTTCTGTTTGCCAGGGACTCCAGTGGCAGAATCCCCACCCTCCTCAGTTCCCAGCTCTGCTCACCCTGACACGCCCGTTGCCACCCCCTGCGGGTTTCTTCTGTCTCTTAGGGAGGGAAAACACTTGGGCCCATATGCAATTCATTTTTTCATCTGAGTTTTCTCCTAAGTGATATTTTCAAACTTCTCGATTAAAATGTGATTTAAAGAGACACTGAAGCGGAAAAAAAATATAATATAGTGAATTGGTTGTGTACTATGTAAAAACAAAACAGAGGACACCGAGAGCCCAATAGTGCAATATTGTCTGGTAAGCTCAATATATAAAATAATGTCAAAGGTTCTTATACTCACAAAGGTGGGTTACCATCAGGCAACCACTTGACAGGCAGGTGGGGAATATTAGTACCTGACCCCACTCAGGTATAAAAGTCGCTCTCTGTAGATAGGAAAATGGGGAAAGAACCCCTCCACCAGGGGTGGACTTAATAGTGCTGTAATATGTACGAACAGAGGCGCCAAGCAGAGTAAAACAATGTTCTAAAAATGATAAAAAGAGGGAAGTCGAGGTGGACTTACCTCCCTCTGGTAGTGGACATATACTCAAATGCAGGGTAAAAATATATATACAATTTATTCACAACTCCATAAAATCGCAACGCGTTTCGCGGTCAACAGTCCCGCTTCATCAGGCAGTATAGGAGCATAAAAAACTGGTTCAGGTCCATAAAGCGTGCGACACGCTTTATGGACCTGAACCAGTTTTTTATGCTCCTATACTGCCTGATGAAGCGGGACTGTTGACCGCGAAACGCGTTGCGATTTTATGGAGTTGTGAATAAATTGTATATATATTTTTACCCTGCATTTGAGTATATGTCCACTACCAGAGGGAGGTAAGTCCACCTCGACTTCCCTCTTTTTATCATTTTTAGAACATTGTTTTACTCTGCTTGGCGCCTCTGTTCGTACATATTACAGCACTGGTTGTGTACTATGAATAATTAGTAGAAGATTAGCAGCAAAGAAAATATTCTCATACTTTTATTTTCAGGTATATAGTGTTTTTTCTAACATTGCATCATTCTATAATATGTGCAGATTACACAACACTCAGCATTCAAAATGAGTCTTTCAGAGCAGTCTGTGAAGTAATGGCCTCTCCTCTAGCAGAGGAAAAGTAAACAGTCCACTTACAGTTGAGATGATAAGTCAGAAGACAGCCCTCTCCACGACTTTGAAAGTCGGAGAGCTTAATGGTTTTTTTTGCATAGAGATGACAACTGGAGTTTCTTAACTCTTCCTGTACTGGAAACAATTACACTGATGTATCTGATCTTAATGTTTTATTTCTTAGCTGTGCTACACATACAAATCATAATATCATAAAAAAAAATGTCGCTTCAGTGTCTCTTTAAATCACCAGAAAGCAAGAAAATACTTAAAATAGTTTTTATAGTATTTTTCCACCTGCTTTTTGGTACTTTTTTAATTGCAAAGTGCTAAAACGTTATTCTAAATAGAAGATGAAAAATTATCTCCTAGGAGAAAAAGTTAATTGCATATGGCCCTTGCTGTGATAATGGCACAGGCTATTTAAGAGGAGCTGCCAGCCATACTAACTCAGAAAAAAACACACATAGGGCTGGTGCACACCAAAAACCGCAAGCAGATCCGCAAAACGCTAGCAGATTTTGAAACGCTTTTTCTTCTTTTTCTGCAGCGTTTCAGCTAGCGTTTTGCGGTTTTGTGTAGCGGTTTTGGTATAGTAGATTTCATGTATTGTTACAGTAAAGCTGCTACTGAACAGCTACTGTAACAAAAAACGCCTGGCAAACCGCTCTGAAGTGCCGTTTTTCAGAGCGGTTTGCCATTTTCCTATACTTAACATTGAGGCAGAAACGCATCCGCAATCCAAAATCTGCAGCAGCCCGGGAGTATGCGTTTCTGCAAAACGCCTCCCGCTCTGGTGTGCACCAGCCCATTGAAATACATTACCCTAGCGGATCTGCACCCGCAAGCGGATCGCAAACTGCAGCCGAACCGCTCTGGTGTGCACTAGGCCATAGATAGAGATAGATAGATAGATAGATAGATAGATAGATAGATAGATAGATAGATACTTGCTCTACTTACATAACATATGTATTGCACTGTCAACATTTTGATTTTAGTGATTTTACTTCAGTGAAAAAAGAGGAAATCCTTCTTAGCATTTCCCATTTTAAGTGTGGCTATTTTGAAGTCAATCCTTATGTCATTTCCTCCCTTACTCTCCTCTGCCTGCTTTGCCCGCCCTCCACTATAGAAAGTGCATTGTCTCAGCATGAGAAATATTGGTCAATCAAAGAGGAACAGAGGTGTGGGAGGGGAAAACAGGAGGGAAAGAGGCTTCAGCCAATCAGGCTGCATTAGTTAAGTCTGTGGGAAAGTAGAGAAGCAAAAAAAAGGGCAACCCAGCATGCCCTGCAACTTCTTTTGTGTACCAAATTTTGTGTGTACCAAATAGTCAGGTAAACTGGGGAATGATCATTGAACAACAAGAAAAGTAATACTGATTTTAACTTTTGGATTGCCTGGTTAGCATCCTTATTACTTGATCACCAGATCAAAATAATGAATTGATTTTTGCTTTTATGCCCGACAGTTACACTTGAAGTTAAGAGACCCGCTTTGGAAACGCACATTGTGACGTTTTGAGCTTGATTTTCTCTTTTTTTTAAATCGCACAGCTTTCCGCTTTTTCCAGTATGATGTTTGCGGTTATATTATGTGCCGTTGCAAATGAAAAATAGCAAAATGAGACCTGGAGCACACCAAAACCCGCTAGCAGATCTGCAAAATGCTAGCAGATTTTGAAACGCTTTTTCTTATTTTTCTGTATCGTTTCAGCTAGCATTTTGCGGTTTTGGGAAGCGTTTTTGGTGTAGTAGATTTCAGATATTGTTACAGTAAAGCTGTTACTGAACAGCTTCTGTAACAGAAACGCCTTCAAAACCGCTCTGAACTGCCGTTTTTCAGAGCGGTTTGCGTTTTTCCTATACTTTGAGGCAGAAACGCATCCACAATCCAAAAAATGCCTCACCCCGGGAGTATACGTTTCAGCAAAACGCCTCCCGCTCTGGTGTGAACCACCCCATTGAGATACATTGACCAAGCGTATCCGCAGCCGCAAGCGGCTGCAAAAACGCTGTGGTGCGCCCCAGCCCTGAATGCGGCAAAATTGTTGGGGGGGAGGGGGGGGGGGGGGGGGGGGGGGGGCTGCCCTGGAAGTGTGTTCCCCCTCCGGTGCTGAGATCTCTGCTTCCCGAGTTCTCTGCTCTGTTACACCTACTCCCTCTCCTCGCCTTGCAGATCTGGACTGAATGACAGTTATTCCAGCTAGTCATGAAACATGATGTATGAGGACTTCCCGGAGCCCCTGTAATCCCCAAAGCCCCCCCCCCCCCCCCCCCCCCCCCCCCGCTGTCACTTGTCACTTTATAATCCCCAGAGAGTTGTGTGTGTATAATGTGCAATCATGATGGTGATTTGGATAAGTGGTGTAGCGGCAGGATATGGCCACTAGGTGGCGCACGGACACCTCTCAGGCTGCATTATCAGTGATGTGCCGAACCAGAGCATTCAGATTATGTTCTGAATCTTCCCAGTTCCCACAACCTGATTGGCCGGTGAAAGTTCCATCTCCTCCCTCTTGTGACTTTATTCCGGGGGTCACGACGACCGACTCGCGGATGTCCCTGGAGCTATTACTGCTTCTGACTGGACCAATCGCAACCCAAGGATTCAGCTGATGCTAGAGACTCTGTTTAGGAAGTTATTAGAGAAAACCGAAACAGTTCAGTGGGTTTCCCAGGTATTGCAGAGAAAATATGTTACATGGTGGTATTCTATTATGTTGCTGTACAGGAGAGCATGCTTTACTCCTGGGAGATGTTGAACTAACGTGCCTGTAAATGATGCCACTGTAGTATGTTTATGTTGCTGTGCTTTATGTGGCCAGTGGTGGTACTTTACAAAGCAGGCTTGGTGTGTAGCCTCCACATATATTTGTCTATTTATTCTATGTATAAAGTGCCAACATATTACGCAGCGCTGGACATTAAAGAGAAGGCAAGAACATTGATTTATTGGATACAAATTTCTGCACTTTGGAATACTATAAGAAAAAGTATATTTTGCAATTTTTGGTTTCCTGAGGTTTTTTCCCCCCCTATATTTCTGAGTATATAATAGTACTTGTGGGGGTGATTGTGGTGCACCTACCGGGTTTTTGTTTGTTTTTT
Organism: Hyperolius riggenbachi; assembly: GCF_040937935.1. Taxonomy (NCBI): domain Eukaryota; kingdom Metazoa; phylum Chordata; class Amphibia; order Anura; family Hyperoliidae; genus Hyperolius; species Hyperolius riggenbachi. Next base: position 264,488,138 of record NC_090654.1, on the reverse strand, counting down.
ACTTTTCCAATACATTACCATTAGTTAAACAGAACCTGAACTGAAAATAAAAAGTCAAAATAACCATACACATGTCAAACTTACCTCCTGTGTAGTCCACTCCTCCATCTTTCTCCTCTCCTGCGTCCTGTTTGTCCATTGTGATCAATGGAATTCTCCATCCTCCATTTTAAAAATGGCCGTTACCCCATAACAGCTTCCTGGTCAGCACACTGTTAAACTGTAGTATTACCCACTTGCGCCATAGGGAAACATGGACATTACCTTGCACATTCAGTTGAAACTGACAGCAACTGATATATAACTGACAGCAACTGGTATATTTCAGTTCTGACAAAATCTTGTCAGAACTGGAAGGGATCACTGTAAGAAAAAATTGTGAGCTTCTGAGAGGAACTGACGGTGAGGTAAGTATGTAATATTCATTTGCACCTACGTCATGTGTTTATTTTACATAATTTTACTCAAGGTTTTCTTTAAAGAGACTCCGTAACAAAAATTGCATCCTGTTTTTTATCATCCTACAAGTTCAAAAAGATATTCTAATGTGTTCTGGCTTACTGCAGCACTTTCTACTATCACTGTTTCTGTAATAAATCAATGTATCTTTCCCCTGTCAGACTTGTCAGCCTGTGTCTGGAAGGCTGCCAAGTTCTTCAGTGTTGTGGTTCTGATATGAACTCCCCCTTCCAGGCCCCTCTATGCACACTGCCTGTGTATTATTTAGATTAGAGCAGCTTCTCTCTTCTCTCTTATCTTTTACAAGCTGGATAAATGGTCCTCTGAGCTGGCTGGGCTTTCACATACTGAAGAATTACAGACAAGGGCAAAGCTGTTTGCAGGAAGAAACAAGCAGCCTGAAACTTCAGTGCATGAGAACAGGGGGAAAGAAACACACAAATGATCTCTTGAGATTCAAAAGGAAGGCTGTATACAGCCTGCTTGTGTATGGATGTATTTTCTATGTGTGGACATACTGTACATCAACCTACTTCCTGTTTTGGTGGCCATTTTGTTTGTTTATAAACAAACTTTTTAAAACTGTTTTTAACCACTTTTAATGCGGCGAGGAGCGGCGAAATTGTGTCAGAGGGTAATAGATGTCCCCTAACGCACTGGTATGTTTACTTTTGTGCGATTTTAACAATACAGATTCTCTTTAAGGTTACAGACAATATTTAGGGGTGACGTACAGCAATATGACAATACAGGAATACATGCAAACCAGATCACGCAGCACAGAGTACAAGGTAATGCTTAGTCAGTCACTGGATGGAGCATGGAGATTAGGCCAGTCGAGATCCCTCAGATCCATAGGATGGGTGTACGGTAATGGAGTTGTGTGATCAGGTAGGAGACATGAGGAGGACCCTGCCCAAAAGCTTACAATCTAGAGGGAGAACCGAGGCGCCAAAAGAATAAAATACTAAAATGATAGAGGAGACAGTGGTGCATTTACCTCCTCCAAGCAGACACAAGGGACTGTAGACAGTCAAGAATTTTGATCAAACCTACACCAAGCACCTCTGTCTTGGTGTAGGTTTGATCTGCGGATGTTATATGCACCTACCTTATTGCCTGATGAAGCAGGGTCATACCTGTGAAACGCGTTGCACAAAATCTTGAGTATGTAAGGAAAAATTCTTGACTGTCTACAGTCCCTTCTGTCTGCTTGGAGGAGGTAAATGCACTACTGCCTCCTTTATTTTTAAGAATTTTAGAATTTTTTTTCGTTTTGTTTTTTTGGATGACTGTTCGCTTTGTGCAAATACGGAGTCCACCCTTGGTTGGAGGGGTGTCGCCCCCCTTTTTCTTTTCCTACGGAGAGCAACTTATTCCTGAATGGGGACAGGTCTAATCTCCCCACCTGCATTTACAGTGGTTGCCTTTGAGGTGACCCTGGTTTGTGAGTATTTACTTACATTACATATTTATTTCCAGTACTTACTACACTATATTTGGCTCTCTGTGTCCCATCTTTTGTAATCTAGAGGGAGAGGTGGGGGCACGAAAGGTAGGGGACCAGAGTTCAGCTGCGGGTTTAGAGCACCAGTGAGGGGTGGAGTGAAAAGGTGTATTTTTGAGGGCCTTCTTGAAGTTGTTGGAGGGGGAAACCCTATTGGGGGGGGGGGGGGAGAAGGTAGGGAGTTCCATTGTGTTGGAGCAGGTCTTGAGAAGTCCTGGAGGCGTGCATGGGACTGTGCGATGTGGGGGGCAGTCAGACGAAGTTCATTGAAGGAGCGGAGTGACCGACTAGGTGTGTATCTCTGGGTAAGATTGGAAATGTGGGTTGGACAGGTTTTGTGGACAGATCTGTAGGCCAGACACAGTATCTTGAATCTGATTCCGGACTTGATAGGAAGCCAGTGGAGGGATTCACAGAGGGGAGCTGCTGTGGTGGAGTGATGGGAGGAGTGGATATGGTCAGTGTTGGTACTCCCATAGATTAGAGTAAGACACACTGTACAGAGGAGGCTTGGTGTGTGGCTTCCACATATTTATGTATGGTATGTGTGCATTGCGTGTATATGTGTACATAATGTAGGCAGTATACATGGTGTGTGCATTGTATATATGTGTATGTAATGTAGGCAGTATACATGGTGTGTGCAGTGTATATATGTGTACATAATGTAGGCAGTATACATGGTGTGTGCAGTGTATATATGTGTACATAATGTAGGCAGTATACATGGTGTGTGCATTGTATATATGTGTATGTAATGTAGGCAGTATACATGGTGTGTGCATTGTATATATGTGTATGTAATGTAGGCAGTATACATGGTGTGTGCATTGTATATATGTGTATGTAATGTAGGCAGTATACATGGTGTGTGCATTGTATATATGTGTATGTAATGTAGGCAGTATACATGGTGTGTGCATTGTATATATGTGTATGTAATGTAGACAGTATACAGGGGTTGGACAAAATAATGGAAACACCTTGAAAATCAACAAAATATATTTTAATATGGTGTAGGTCCACCTTTTGTGGCAATTACAGCCTTAATTCTCCGAGGTATTGATTCATACAAATTGTGAATTGTTTCCAAAGGAATTTGAGCCCATTCTTCAGTTAAAACACCCTCCAGTTCTTTTAGAGACTTCTTACTTGAGTCTCTAATAACGACCATAAATTCTCAATAATGTTGAGGTCTGGGGATTGTGGTGGCCAAATGTGATGCTCAACTTCATTAGAATGTTCCTCGTGCCATTCTTTAACAATTTTACTGTAGATATATGGATTGGGGCATTATCATGTTGAAAGATGGCATTCCCCTCCGGAAATAGTTCTTGAATCATAGGATGAACTTGGTTGCCCAGAATTCCTAAATACAGTAGTCTCGGCTGGTAATTTTTCCATGAAGGGAAATCATTGGACCGGCGGATTTCCAAGAAATAGCACCCCAGATCATCACAGAACCACCGCCATGTTTTACGGTTGGGAGAAGGCAGTCTGGATGAAATGCTTCTTTCGTCTGTCTCCAAACGTACACTCGGCTGGAGGTCGGAAATAAGGTAAACAATGATTCGTCAGAGACTATCAAATTTTTTCCACTGCTCGATGGACAAATTCTGGTGGTTTCTACACCACTCTAAACGCTTTGAAACATTTATCTTTGATAGCAGAGGTTTTCTTATTGCAGTTCTTCCGTGGAATTCAGATTTTTGCAGCTCCCGACAAACAGTTTTTGTGGAAACTGGGTTCTGTAGGTGTTCATTCAGCTCTGCAGTGATTTTAGGAGCTGTGGTCTTGCAAGTTTTTCTAACAATTCGATTCAGAGTCTGCCGGTCTCTCTCAGACGACTTCGACTTTCGGCCACAACTGTGCTTTGCTGAGGATGTTTTTCCTTCTCTTTCAAAGGCAGTCATTACTTTTGAGACAGTACCTCTTGAAAAGCCAAACATTTGGGCAGTTTCTGTTACAGTAGCGCCTGTCATACGAGCGCCAACAATTTGGCCTCTTTGAAAGTCTGAGAGAGCTGCCATTTTTATAAATTATAATCAACTTTGGTTTAAATATCTGTAAAAAAAAAACCAATTTATTTTAAAGAGACTCTGTTACATTAAAAAGATCCCCTGGGGGGTACTCACCTCGGGTGGGGGAAGCCTCCGGATCCTAATGAGGCTTCCCACGCCATCCTCTGTCCCACGGGGGTCTCGCCGCAGCCCTCCGAACAGCCGGCGACTGTGCCGACTGTCAGTTCAATATTTACCTTTGCTGGCTCCAGCGGGGGCGCTGTGGCGGCTTTCCGTTCCGAACTACACGGAAATACCCGCTCTCATTCGGGTCCGCTCTACTGCGCAGGCGCAGGAAACTTGCGCCTGCGCAGTAGAGCGGACCCGACGGCGATCGGGTATTTCCGTGTAGTTCGGAGCCGACAGCCGTCAGAGCGCCTGCGCAGGAGCCAGGAAGGTAAATATTTACGTCACCGCTGCACGGACTCCACGGAGGGCTGCAGCGAGACCCCCGAGGGACGGATGGAGGACGGCGTGGGAAGCCTCATTAGGATCCGGAGGCTTCCCCCCACCCGAGGTGAGTACCCCCCAGGGGATCTTTTCATGTTACAGTTCCTCTTTAAACATATCAAATAACAAAAATAATAAACAACTCAATTTTTGATTGCGTAAAACATGTTCAAAGATTATGATGCCAAAATGTTAGGTGTTTCCATTATTTTGTCCAACCCCTGTACATGGTGTGTGCATTGTATATGTGTATGTAATGTAGGCAGTATACATGGTGTGTGCATTGTATATATGTGTACGTAATGTAGGCAGTATACATGGTGTGTGCATTGTATATATGTGTACGTAATGTAGGCAGTATACATGGTGTGTGCATTGTATATATGTGTACGTAATGTAGGCAGTATACATGGTGTGTGCATTGTATATATGTGTACATAATGTAGGCAGTATACATGGTGTGTGCATTGTATATATGTGTATGTAATGTAGGCAGTATACATGGTGTGTGCATTGTATATATGTGTATGTAATGTAGGCAGTATACATGGTGTGTGCATTGTATATATGTGTACATAATGTAGGCAGTATACATGGTGTGTGCATTGTATATATGTGTACATAATGTAGGCAGTATACATGGTGTGTGCATTGTATATATGTGTACATAATGTAGGCAGTATACATGGTGTGTGCATTGTATATATGTGTACATAATGTAGGCAGTATACATGGTGTGTGCATTGTGCAGTGTTCTCCCCAGAATTTTTTTCCAGCCGGGTGGCATGAAAAAGTAGCCGGGTGGCATGAAAAAGTAGCCGGGTGGGGCGAGATGAAAATGCAGGGCAACTCTGCTTACAGCATAGGAGGAGGTGAAAAGGTGAGCCGGTGACAGCCGGGTGATCACCAAATCTAGCCGGGTGGAGCACCCGGCTAAAAGAGCCTGGGGAGAACACTGTTGTGTATATGTGTATGTAATGTAGGCAGTATACATGGTGTGTGCAGTGTATATATGTGTATGTAATGTAGGCAGTATACATGGTGTGTGCAGTGTATATATGTGTATGTAATGTAGGCAGTATACATGGTGTGTGCAGTGTATATAAATGTGTATGCAATGTAGGCAGCAGGGCTGCTCAAATCTGAATTTGGGTTAAACATGGATAGTTGCTATCCGGATTTCACCCTGCTAATTACAATCACCTGGGCGGGGGTCAGTCTTGCCTAGCTGAAGTCTTCTTAGGTTCGTCCCTCTGCGCCTCCCACGATGCGGTCCAATCCGGCGTCACGTGACTATACACTTTCTCCTTCAACCCGGAAGGAGGAAGTGTTTGTACTCGAGTGATAGCCACATGGAGCGCATCGTGGGAGGTGCCGAGGGACGGACCTAAAAAGACGTCAACTAGGTAAGATTGACCCCCGCCCAGCCCACACAGGTGATTGTAATTAGCAGGGTGAAATCCGGATTGCAACTATCCATGTTTCACCCGAATTCAGATTTGAGCAACCCTGGTAGGCAGTATACATGATGTGTGCATTGTGTATATATGTGTGTAATGTAGGCACTGTACGTGGTGCATGCATGGTGTGTGTATATGTGTTAGGCACTGTATGTGTTGCGTGCATTGTGTATATATATATATATATATATATATATATATATATAGGGTGTTATGTAGGCATTGTACGTGGTGCATGCATGGTGTATATATGTGTATGTAATATAGGCGCTGTACGTGGTGTGTGCATTGTGTATATATAGTGTGTTATGTTGCCATTGAACATGGTGCATGCATGGTGTATATATGTGTATGTAATATAGGCGCTGTACGTGGTGTTTGCATTGTGTATATATAATGTATAGGTACACAGTGTTCATGCTGTGAGACCCGTGTAGTTTTGCCCCTCCAGTAAGCGCAGTTTGCTGCTGGCTCGTTGCCGGTTCGGGAACGATGGCGTTTCCAGGGTAACCTGTCTATTTACAGAGCGCAGTAATTGGCCTGTTGCGTCCACGGCCGACTTACTGCTCGGTTAGGATATGTCCTGGATCTGCGGGGAGGTTTAACCTCTTTAGCTCCGCCAGGATGGCTGGTGCTTGTGGTTCAGCTGCTGGTCAGCACACACTGGACTGAGGGTCCTGGCGTAGATCAGTCACACTGCTGGATCAGGCCAGAACATCCCACATATATTGGGGTACTCTGGATACAGCTTTTACTCCACATCCCTCATGTCTCGGCAACCCCAATACAACAACAAAATGTTTGTAAAGTGATTTTTCTCCAGTAGGACCCAAAGCGAATAAGCTTGTCTCGGATCAGTACATAGTGATGTGTACAGGGAAAATGTTATGTGATCATAAATGCCAGATTGAACAGGTGGCTTTTCAGCTTTGATTAAACTTGTCCAGGGTTGGAGCTTTAAGTTTGGTAAGGCATTCCACAGGTTAGGGGCAGCATCAGGGCTGAGTCGGTACAAAAATCATCCGGCTCCTCAGTTTATGAAACCACCGACTCAAACTCCGACTCCAGGTACCCAAAATGACTCCGATTCCTTAGTCTAATACTTAACAGGGCTGTGGATTTGGTACAAAAATAATCTAACCCCCGACACCTCAGTTTATAAAACCAACTCTGTCTCCAGGTATCCAAAATTACTTAGACTCCTCGACTCCAACCACTGACTCCACAGCCCTGGGTAGCGTGACACATAGCTCTGGCTCCAAAGGTTTTTAGTTTTACTCAGGGGTAGTCAAGTTTTTGGATCCTGTTGATCTGAGGTTGTTGTTGTTGGTGTGACATAGTTGCAACAAATCCTTCAGGTATCCAGGGCCTAGGTCGTGTAGGGATTTAAATGTTAGCAAGGATTCTCCATTTTATTAGTATTCAGTGACAGTGTAGTGAGCAAAGGATCGGTATTATGTGGCAATGTGACAATCTACTTATTGTTGATCCCAAACTTTTTCCCCCTCCCCCGCCAGCACACAACACCCTGGTAAAGCAGCAGTGTTCATCTACTTCCAAGGGGATGTGTGAGAATCCCGTCATGGCCGCATTCTGTAACCTCAGTGGTGGTGTGTGTCTTGTGGCTGATGATAGATGGAGGTATGGGGCACAGAGTACCTCAGTAGCGTTGCGTGTCTTGTGGCTGATGATGGATGGAGGTATGGGGCACAGAGTACCTCAGTGGTGGTGCGTGTCTTGTGGCTGATGATGGATGGAGGTATGGGGCACAGAGTACCTCAGTGGTGTTGTGTGTCTTGTGGCTGATGATGGATGGAGGTATGGGGCACAGAGTACCTCAGTGGTGGTGTGTGTCTTGTGGCTGATGATAGATGGAGGTATGGGGCACAGAGTACCTCAGTAGTGTTGCGTGTCTTGTGGCTGATGATGGATGGAGGTATGGAGCACAGAGTACCTCAGTGGTGTTGTGTGTCTTGTGGCTGATGATGGATGGAGGTATGGGGCACAGAGTACCTCAGTGGTGGTGTGTGTCTTGTGGCTGATGATAGATGGAGGTATGGGGCACAGAGTACCTCAGTAGTGTTGCGTGTCTTGTGGCTGATGATGGATGGAGGTATGGGGCACAGAGTACCTCAGTGGTGCTGCGTGTCTTGTGGCTGATGATAGATGGAGGTATGGGGCACAGAGTACCTCAGTAGTGTTGTGCGTCTTGTAGCTGATGATGGACAGAGGTTTGGGGCACAGAGTACCTCAGTGGTGTTACGTGTCTTGTGACTGATGATGAATGGAGACACCGGGGCACAGAGTACCTCAGTGGTGTTACGTGTCTTGTGGCTGATGATGGATGGAGGTATGGGGCACAGTGTACCTCGGTGGTGTTTGTGTGTCTTGTGGCTGATGGACAGAGGTATGGGGCACAGAGTACCTCAGTAGTGTTGTGTGTCTTGTGGCTGATGATGGATGGAGGTATGGGGCACAGAGTACCTCAGTAGTGTTGTGTCTTGTGGCTGATGATGGACGGAGGTATGGGGCACAGAGTACCTCAGTGGTGTTGTGTGTCTTGTGGCTGATGATGGACGGAGGTATGGGGCACAGAGTACCTCAGTGGTGTTACGTGTCTTGTGGTTGATGATGGACGGAGGTATGGGGCACAGAGTACCTCAGTAGTGTTGTGTGTCTTGTAGCTGATGATGGACAGAGGTATGTGGCACAGAGTACTTCAGTGGTGTTGTGTGTCTTGTGGCTGATAGATGGAGGCACGGGGCACAGTGTACCTCAGTGGTGTTACGTGTCTTGTGACTGATGATGAATGGAGACACCGGGGCACAGAGTACCTCAGTGGTGCTGCGTGTCTTTTGGCTGATGATGGATGGAGGTATGGGGCACAGAGTACCTCGGTGATGGTACGTGTCTTGTGGCTGATGATGGATGGAGGCATGGGGCACAGAGTACCTCGGTGGTGTTACATGTCTTGTGGCTGATGGACAGAGGTATGGGGCACAGAGTACCTCAGTGGTGCTGCGTGTCTTGTGGCTGCTGATGGATGGAGGTATGGGGCACAGAGTACCTCAGTGGTGTTGTGTGTCTTGTAGCTGATGATGGACAGAGGTATGGGGCACAGAGTACCTCAGTAGTGTTGTGTCTTGTGGCTGATGATGGACAGAGGTTTGGGGCACAGAGTACCTCAGTGGTGTTGCGTGTCTTGTGACTGATGATGAATGGAGACACCGGGGCACAGAGTACCTCAGTGGTGTTACGTGTCTTGTGGTTGATGATGGACGGAGGTATGGGGCACAGAGTACCTCAGTGGTGTTGTGTGTCTTGTGGCTGATGATGGACAGAGGTATGTGGCACAGAGTACCTCAGTAGTGTTGTGTGTCTTGTAGCTGATGATGGACAGAGGTATGTGGCACAGAGTACTTCAGTGGTGTTGTGTGTCTTGTGGCTGATAGATGGAGGCACGGGGCACAGTGTACCTCAGTGGTGTTACGTGTCTTGTGACTGACGATGAATGGAGACACCGGGGCACAGAGTACCTCAGTGGTGCTGCGTGTCTTTTGGCTGATGATGGATGGAGGTATGGGGCACAGAGTACCTCGGTGATGTTACGTGTCTTGTGGCTGATGATGGATGGAGGCATGGGGCACAGAGTACCTCGGTGGTGTTACATGTCTTGTGGCTGATGGACAGAGGTATGGGGCACAGAGTACCTCAGTGGTGCTGCGTGTCTTGTGGCTGCTGATGGATGGAGGTATGGGGCACAGAGTACCTCAGTGGTGTTGTGTGTCTTGTAGCTGATGATGGACAGAGGTATGGGGCACAGAGTACCTCAGTGGTGCTGCGTGTCTTGTGGCTGATGATGGATGGAGGTATGGGGCACAGAGTACCTCAGTGGTGTTGAGTGTCTTGTAGCTGATGATGGACAGAGGTATGTGGCACAGTGTACCTCAGTGGTGTTGCGTGTTTTGTGGCTGATGACAGATGGAGGCATGGAGCACAGGGTTACTCGGTGGCGTTAGGCCCCCCTCCTCCCCGGATATAGGGTATGCTGATGTGACAGAGTGACTTATGTATGTGGCGTGAGTAATAGAAGCGGCTCTCTGTGCGCACGGCTTTGCGTCGGGGGGCAGTGAAGTTGGTTATTGCATGTCAGATCCGCACGTCACATAATCTTGTAATTTGGCGGTGCTGGAACAATAGCGATGATTCCCGGAGCCGGAGAGCAGAGCTCGTGGCATCCTCAGAACGCCTGAGATGTCAGCCTCTCCTTTCTCCACACATCTGCCGCCTGAAAGGCGCTTATTACAGATCCGCTACCCTGCCAGTCCGCTCATTATCTGTCTGCCAGCGGAAGACGTCAGCGCGCTGCGTGTGCGCCGGGGTGTTTGTGTATGTTTACGCCTGTTTTGTGTCGCTCTTCCTGCGGTGGTGTTGTGCTGCGGAGTTGTTGCACGCGCGTGTGCGGCGGCTAATTGCAGACGTGTTTGTGCCGCAGCTTCAGGGCTCTTTAATCGGAATAATGGGCTGTTTGTACCGTGTGTAAACATCTACCACTCTGCGGATCTGAACAACATCCTGGCTCTGAAGGGAAGAAAATGGTGCAATTTACAGCATAGTCCAACTTCTCCACACGGTGTGTCAGACTGCTGCTCTGAGGAAGGCCAAAATCCATGCCAATGTCTGAGGCTGAAACATACCCTCTGACATATTCCACAGCGCTGTACAGAGATCACTGATCCATTCCCATCAGTCTCTGCACCAAAGGAGCTTACACTCTAATGTCCTCACCCCAGCCACACACTGATACATTTATATAGCTCTGACATATTCCACAGTGCTGTACAGAGATAACTGATCCACTGGTAAAGCCTCTGAAACTCAGTAAACATGTCCTTGATTATGGGTGGTAACGAGTCTCTGCGTGCAGGGTTCATGTTTTGTTTACCTTGTTAAACCGTAGTAGCAAACCAGAGAGGAGTGAGGTCATTGAATTTCAGTCATGCATGCAAAGCCTATGCAGCTTGGGATTGGCCAGTCCGAATCGTCCGGAGAAACAATTATTTTGTACTAGCTGGTCGCCCGGCGTTGCCTGGGTATGTGTTTGGCTAGTGTTAGCTCTGCCCACTTTTTCTAATCCTAACACGCAATTACTCAATGATGACCTGGTTTGTGTGCTTTGCGGTCTTTGGCATCAATAATTGGCATTGAAATGAAATGAATTTAATTGGCTGTGGCTCCACTCCTTTGAAAATCAATAGGTGAATTTTAATTAGCTTTTGTAGGCTCCACCCACTTTTCTGAATACTAATCCCAGTCACCCAGTAACCAACTGTGCAAAGTTTACGAACCCTGCCATTGACAGACAGTGTAAGAATGGCTGCAGTTTACATTCTAGCAGTGAAATTTGTATTCTTCTCCACCCACTGATGTCCTAATGTTTCCCGGGTATGTATTTGGCTGCTGTTGGCTGTGGCCACTTTTTCTAACCCTAACACACAATTGTCAATAGTCAATGACCAAGTTTGTGAGATTTGTGGTCTTTGGCATGAATAATTTTCATTGAAATGAAACACATCTGATTTGCTGTTTGTGGCCCCACCCCTTTTCTAAATATTTAACCCCAGGCACCCAATGATCAACTGTACCAGGTTTGTGGCTTGTGCCATTAACAGTGCAAAAATGGCAGCAATTTAAATATTTGCCTTGAAAATCAATAGGTGAATTGTGATTGCTTTTTGTAGGCTCCGCCCACTTTTCTGAATATTAATCCCAGTCACCCAGTGACCAACTGTGCAAAGTTTTAGAACCCTACAATTAATAGTGTAAGAATGGCTGCAGTTTACATTTTCCCAGTGAAATTTGTGTTTGTCTCCGCCCACTGAAGACTCGGCATTGCCCAGGTATGTATTTGGCTGGTGTTGGCTCCGCCCACTTTTTCTAACCCTAACATACAATTACTTAATGACCAAGTTTGTGAGCTTTGCGGTCTTTGGCATCAATAATTTGCATTGAAATAAAATAAATCTGGCTGTGGCTCCACCCCTTTTCTGAATTTGAACCCCAATCACCCAATGGCCAACTGTACCAGGTACAGGTGATTAACAGTGCAAGAATGGCATCAATTAAATATTCCCCTTATAGATTAATAGGTGGATTTTGATTGGCTTTTGTAGGTTCCACCCACTTTTCTGAATATTAATCTCAGTCACCCAGTGACCAACTGTGCAAAGTTTGAGAACCCTACCATTAATAGTGTAAGAATTGCTGCAGTTTACATTTTCTCAGTGAAATTTGTATTTGTCTCTGCCTACTGATGACCCAGCATTGCCCGATTATGTTTTTGGCTGGTGTTGGCTGCGCCCACTTTTCCTAACCCTAACACACAATTACCCAATGACCAAGTTTGTGAGCTTTGCGGTCTTTGGCATCAATAACCTGCATTAAAATGAAACAAATCAGATTGGCTGTTTGGGGCTCCACCCCCTTATATAAATTTAAACCCTAGTCACGCAATGATCATCTGTACCAGGTTTGAGGCTTGTGCCATTAACAGTGCAAGAATGGCAGCAATGAAATATGCTCCTGAAAAATCAATAGGTAATTTTTGGGAACTGTAAAGGGGGCTGAGGAGAGCCATTTGAATCCAAGGAACTGTACAGAGGAAGGAGGGGGCCACTGCACACCATGGAAATGTATAGGCAAAGGTGGGGGCCACTAGAAACCAGGGAACTGTATAGGGGAAGGAGGAAGGACCTCTAAATTCCAGGGAAATGTTATAATGGAGAAAGGACCACTAGAAGCTGGGAATCTTCAAAGGGAAGTGCCACTAGACACCAGGGAACGGTGTAGGGGATGGAGGGGGGCCATTAAACAGGGAACATTAAATAAGGGAGGGAGGTGGCCACTAAACATTGAGGTTGGCCAACAAATTGGTCCCAGTGTTCAATATCGGCCCACCTTGTATTTGAGTTTGACACCCCTTCGGTAGAGGAACAATATAAAAATAGATAAAATAGAGAGTTAAGGGACTATGGACAGACACAACTTACTAAGACTCTGATCCTGCAGGTTGTGGTTTCCTTTTATGGCGCTAGATTTCACAGCATGTATGTACTTGGAGAACATGCAGGTTTTAGCTTCCTTTCATATCTCTTTGTATTAGAACACATATGGACTTGGAGAACCTGCGGATTTTGGGCTCCTGTCATAGCCATGCGTTTCAGAACACATGTGGACTTGGATAACCTGCAAGCCCTTGCATTCTTTTATAGTTTGGGTCTCAGAACATGTATGGACTCTGAGAACCTGTAGGTTTTTGCTTTGTATCTCTTTGTATCAGAACAGGTATGGACCTCCAGGTTTTGGGTTCCTGTCATAACCCTGTGTTTCAGAACACAATTGGCTTGTTATAGCTCTGGGTCAGGCCCAGATTTACGCTACAGGAGCCTATAGGCACAGATGTTCTGGCACCCTAGACTTTGCCCTCCACAAACCAACAAACACCCGCTGAACTGCACCCCAAGTGTGCTGGCAGGCCCAGTGGCCACCTCTCCCCTACTTTCCATGCCTGTTATTGGTAACCACAGCTGCCCCTTAGTATTCTATAGCCAGAGGTACCCTCAGTACTAAGTAGCTAGTGGTGCCCCCAAGTATTGGGTAGCTAGAGGTGCCCCCAGCTGAAGGGAGATGTTGTCAGTGGAATGTTGGGCCCTGGGGGAGTACCTTCTTATGCTTATGCTTCACTTGGGACTCTGCATAGAGGCTGAGGTAGGGAGGCACTTGGAGAGAGCATTGAGTTACCTACTTGCCTACAATGCCTTATGGAAAATCTGGCCCTGCTCTGGGTTGAAGAATATGGAAGGAATTGGAGAGCCTGCAGATTGTGGCTTCTTGTCATAGCCCTGGATTTAAGATAATGTATGAACCTTGAGAACCTGCAGGTTTTTGCTTCCTGTCAAAGCTTTGTGTGTCAGAACACGTATGGACTTGGAGTTCTGTAGGACCTTCAATCATCTCTTGTTTCCTGCGATTCAGTGCAGCCGGTCAGTTTGGCTCAGTGTGTTGGCTGTATGTGGTGCTCCATGCTGGTTCCGGTGACATTTCCCAGGATTAGTGGCTCACAGAGGGCGACCAAGCCATGAGATTATCTCACATACTTCCGAGAAAACTCTGAAACCTCGCTTTGTACTGAGAAAGAGCAATTACCCCCCCCCCCCCCCCAACACACACCAGCATGGCCTTTCAAGTGAGATAAGATCTCCTGAAATAATCGTTGTCTGAGCCTGGAGCGGAACCTCATCTCTGCTGGGAGAAGACACTGGACAGATGAATGGATTTACTGTCCGGAGAACCTGCCGTGTCTGCTGTGATGTAACCTAATTACCAGATATCAACTGGCCTGTTGGGGCTGCATCTTCTCAACTTCCAGAATTGGGCCTTCCATGACCCTTCATTGTCTGTTCAGTTCACAGACTTTCCTGAACAGGAGCCTTCAGTAATGGGTTTCATCACCATAGCGGTGGAGAAGACACAAAGCTGCTGAGCAATCCCATTGCTTTTCAATAGAAAATTTCCCATGGGTAAAATGTCCAAGATTCTGGATAATAAGTGGACATTCTGTGACACAGCATCTCTAGTGAAGAGCTCAGAGATAACTGTGTTGCCATGTGAGAGGAATGATGCCATCCGGAGGAGTTCTGGCACCTCTATGCCAGCCTGAACACCCTCACTTCTCCTGCATTCTCTGTGACGTGTTCGATAGAGCTGTATAGATCTTGCCAGAATCTCTGTGGATCATTCTGCATGTTGCCACCATCACTGGAGGGTCATCAGGAGTAGGGATGGTCAATGAGATGCAAATAATTTTGAGTTGATGCAGGAGTATGTAAATTTATGCAGCTTGAAAATGCACCAATTGAATTTCACCTCAGCTGCATACATTTGCATACAAAATTTGCATAATGCAGCATCAACTCAGTTATTTGCATTGACCATCCCTAATTAGGAGCTTTGTCCAACTGCAGTCAGACATGTTGGTTTCCCCACGGAGTTTCATTAATGGTCTAAATAACAGATGGGAGTACACGAGACAAAATGTGGTTATCCAAATAACAGCCTGTCAACCATATGCCAGTTACCTGACTGTCATACCAGTATTTCAGGTCAGTAGTGCAGCTATTGGGGATTGCACCTGGGACAGGCATGCAGCTAGCGGGATTTTCACTTGGAATTAGCGTGTGGCCAGCGGAGTCGCTGCTGGGACAAGGGTGTGGCCAGCGGAGTCGCACCTGGAACAAGCATGCAGCCAGCGGAGTCACACCTGGAACAAGCATGCGGCCAGTGGAGTCGCACCTGGAACAAGCATGCGGCCAGTGGAGTCGCACCTAGAACAAGCATGCGGCCAGTGGAGTCGCACCTGGAACAAGCATGCGGCCAGTGGAGTCGCACCTGGAACAAGCATGCGGCCAGTGGAGTCGCACCTGGAGCAAGCATGCGGCCAGCGGAGTCGCACCTGGAGCAAGCATGCGGCCAGCGGAGTCGCACCTGGAACAAGCATGCGGCCAGCTGAGTGGTATATGTTTAAAGGGGAAGGGGTATGGACATAAAGAACATAAGTGGTATATCTTAACGTCACCATCCCATTTGGGATATTTATCCTGAACCAAAGTAGAAAAACTAGCAAAGAAAAATCCTAGGGTCAAAACTGTACGGAAAAGAAAAAAACTTTTTTTATTGGTTGATTATTCAGATGCAAAATCTAGTATCAAAAAGGCAATGGAGCTAAAAAGCAACAGTGCTGTTGTCACTTAAAACCATGCTGCCATGCAAACCTCACAGACACGCCTCACACACGGGGTACCCCAATAAGACCAGTCCGCCTGTTGGCAAAAATGTGGTGAAATACAAGAAAAACAAAGTTCAAAAAGTAGTCATCATATGGCGTGTGCAGCAACACAGTTTTTATCCATATGTTGGAAGCAAGCATCAACAATGGTAGCGTACATATCCTTATACTCACGATTCCGTAGTGCAAACCGACAGAGCTTCAATTGATCAATTATAGCTGAGTGCTACCTGATCTGCCTACTAGTTCAGGGCCAGTTGCTGAGGAAGTATTAGAAGCTTCACATCCAAATAGAAGGTAATAAATATGGCAGCCTCCATATTTGTCTTGCTTGAGCGTTGCTTTGATATTATTCAGCCTTGTGAGGTGTAATGTATTTGTTTTGGAATCCTGGGATTCTGGAGTGATTGTATCCTAGCAGTAGTGCAGCCACCGCCTTCGGTCCTGTCACCATGGCGATTCCACTGCTG